>NC_136063.1:423084962-423818005 GCF_964261635.1 Lissotriton helveticus | reverse complement strand
TGTAGTCATCCCTCTCGACGCCGTAGTCGGTGCAATCGACACAGACGGAGAATGGTGACACTTGCTGGTCTTCCTGCCCCTGGGGAGCCCCCCAGAGGCCTCAGCATGGGCAGAGGAAGCCCCTCCAGACCCACCTTGTGCCTTGAGCCTTCTGTCCTCCAGGCCCTGAAGTCTGATCTTCATTCTATCCCTCAGGGTCCTGCCAGAAAAGCCCTGACAAATGTCACACTCCTCTAGGACATGAGAAGAGGGAAGGCAGATGATACACACCTCGTGTGGGTCCGACTTGGCCTTCTTCCTGGAGCACTCAGGGGATTTGTCGAATAATGCAGGCATTTTGACAATCAAGAGTGCACCAAAAGACAAACAGGAAGAAAAACCACCAAAGTACTTCAGAAAAGTACTCCAATAACTTGAAAAAAGCGAAAAAATCACCAATAAACCCTTGAAAAGGGAGAGCTCAATGCTCCAGGGTCCTGCTTGCAGGAGCCGGAAAAAAGAACTGAAAGTAAAAGGGACCTGCAGTGCATTCTGGGATACTGTGAAGTTCTGGAAGGTTCTCTTAAAGGCACAGTATCCTGTTTTGAGCCCCATAATGGCAGCCTATGGGGCTTGTCTGTCCATGTCTTCCTCTCTATCATTCCAGAGGGGTTTTGCTGTTAAAGCAAGGGAAATCTGGACAGGCTTTGCTGTTTGTGGATTTTTGGTGGAATTTCTAGTTGAAGTACTGGACAGTGTAGCCTGTGGATATAGGCTGCATTATCTGTCTTTAAATTCTCTCTTAAGTGTCTGTGCAGTTCTGCATTTTTCGACACCTTAAAAGATTATTTTTGATTGCTCCGGGGTCCATGCACATGGGCGGGACTATTCACTAGATTATGACTATACACAGAGATCCCCTACTACAGAACAGAAGGTTCTGAGCGAGGTCGGTGGCGGCCAGAGGGCAGAAACAATGAGCTATGGATGAAGGCCGAGGAGATCACACTCAAAAGCTAATATGGCACCATGCTGGGCAATGTGGCTTTAGGCTTGAATATCATAAGACTTCAAATCGAAATAAGAAATTTCAGTTCCTGGGTTATTTGGAATGACTCTTTCTGGAACCCTTTCCCATAGACTGTTTGTCTAGCTCTTTAACCTGTCACTGATTCTCGTTTGTTAGGTTAGGCTGGACCACCTGCCACGGAATCGTTTTTTTTTTTCTTCTAGGGAATAAGCCTTGGTAAAACAACAATTCAGAATTCAGATTTGCCAAAATTCGCAAAACCTCCTTATAACTCTTTACCTCTTCGCCCTCCAAAAGGACCAAAACAGCTTCATAGCATGTCAAATCACAAAATAAAAGGTAACATCTCTGCAAAGGAACCTTAGCCAAGCTGATCAAATGACAGAAGACTCCCTTCTGCGTGTCCGAATTTCACGAATATGGTTTTGTAAATGACTAGTATTGTGAGTCAACTAGAAGGAACACATTTTCAAATACCACTTTTGATTTCTATAGCATGCACGTGGTCTTTAGGTAACATATTTAACAAAATGTACAGCTCTGCTTTTAAGAATAGTATGTAACTCCATCACTGACACAGAAAAGCCAAAGTACCGCATTCTGTCTGATAGAAACTATTGATCAAGCTAGAATATAATTAATAGACAATATACTTTTCTGTCACCTTTAAATCTTAACAAGCCCAAACAGAGAAAAAGACCATCTTTGCTTGCTTTGTATATATTTTAGAGAAAGACTAATTCTCAGAAATAGGCGACATTACGTTATTTTAATAGACCTTTGATTTCCTTTCTTTTGTCTCCATTAATAGATGTGAACATCACAAAATACGTCTCTTTTCTTCTGTGTGCTTTATCACGGGCTCTTCTCTTTTTGATGCGATGTTTAATCTTACTTCGTTTCAGTTACTTTCAATCCTATAGTAGGACAAAAGTAAGGGGGGCATCCGATCATGTATACTGTAACTTGTACCGCAAGCAGGTACGCCCAGCTGGGGATGCTACCCCGCGAAGAGCGATGCATAAAATGTATGTGTAAATTTCTTAATAAAATACTTTGAATTAAAAAAAAGAAAGGGTGAAGGGTTTCCTAATTCAATAAACCTTTGCGTCTTTACTTAGGTTGAATCAGTGCTCTTCTCAGCCATCTCTTATTTGTTTATGAATGGGATTAGTTCCAAATATGATGCTGTGTCACAAATACTTGCTTCCTTTTTACCGTGGACGTCCTTTAGGGTTCGCCAGAGGTCTCAGCTGTGACCTCGAGCTTGGCCTCTGCGACCCCTGGCAGTGCATTTGCGGCCTCTGGACGTTGAGGGGGCACAATCAGTGCCATTAGCAGGGTGGGGGGGGCACCTCGCTGGCTCCAAGCTCCTTGTTTTCTGTCTTTTTAATTACACTAATGTCGAATATCAGTATAATATTCACTATTAGTGTAATAAAAAATTTAGTACAATTAGCTAGAATATGAACCTCCCTGGCAGCAAAGATAAGTAAAATATGCTTTCAAATGTATGCTGTGAGCATGTGAGTGTGTTTATATGAGAGAGAATGTGTATATGTAGGATTGTGTGTGAGAAGTTGGCCTGATATATGATGCTCACTAGTTCTAGTGATCACCTTGTATCAGTCCAAACAACCCTTATGGTGATTGGTTGTAAGTCAACCTTATAGACCAGCTATCCTAATGGTAGCATGGACAAAGCAGTCTTAGGCTAAACTCTTTTGGCATGTGAAGCCAGCTGTTTTACCACAATATAACCCCTTGAATACCAGATGAAAGGACACCACACAGGTTGTTATGAAAATAAACAGTATATTTATTAATAACAAACACCTCTGAACTCTTTATGAGATCAGAGGGCTAAACACATGACAATCTCTTAGGAAAAATACGATAAGTTGCACAAAATTACAATGGTGCCCTAGGGGCACGGCAAACCATATACTAAGTAAATGTTATAAGGAAATCGACAGAAGGAATGGAGATGTCCAGAGGCTGTAGGATCGCTGGGACTACGCTATCCTAACTTTAGGTAAGTAATAGGAGGCCCACGGGACGCGTGTGCAGAGTGTGAACTCACACGCGAGATGCGTAACAACGTCCATGGACAGTACGGTTCAAGGAAAAGGTGAGTACGGACAATCCTAAAACGACTGTGAATCTGGACACTAGGAGAGTCAAGCTACCCTTGAGCACCGAAATGCTCTTGTTACCTCACCCACGGGCTGGGGGTGCATAGGTGCGAAGTCGTGTCGGGTTTCTGCGTTGAAGTCTATGGAGCCTGGAGGAAAAGATGCTGCAGGCGACCAGGAGGAAGATGTCCGGTGTGATCCAAGGGTGGATCAGAGATGCTGAAGACCTGAAAGCAGAGGGGACAATGTTCAAAGTCACTAGCCAGTGACTGGAGTGGAACCAGGAAGGAACCAGATGGCGTTGTCGCAATCAGGTGAAGAGTGGACGCTTGTTTCTGCAGCCACGTGGACCAGGAGGTGTCTTCGACGACCAGGATGTAGGCACGAGCTGTCCCACGCAGGCTCTCGCTGTCGGCGGTGTCGGGTCCGGATTTGGAATCAACAGGCCTTGGCAAAGGCAACCCACGCGGTGAGTGGAAACGGCGTCTGGAGTGGACCAGGAGGGTCCAGGGTGCTCCTCTTTTGGAAGGGAGCAAGGGCCAGTCTGGAGCAACCAGACCAGCCGTGTAGTTTTCAAAGGTCGTCGTCTAGGAGGTCACTAGCCAGCCGGCAAGTGACCAGACAACGCGTCGAGCAGCAAACAGGCAGAAGGGCCCCACGCAGATCTCGTGGATGCTGGAGGGCTGATCTTTGGTGCAGGGGCTGCTCGAGGCTAGGGTTTCTCAATCCCCAAAGCACTTGTTCGAGTTTACCTCGGAAGTCGTGCTGGAAGCGAAGTGCAGTTTCTTTCAAGATGGCCGGTCCCACGTGTCTCGTCGCACCCACGGGTCTCAGCTTTGCTGCAGATGTGAGTTGAGGTCGGAGAGGTCTGGGAATCCGGGTCTCGTCGGGCTCTGAAGTCTGGATCCTCGAGGGAAGACGACAAAGTGAAGCCGCTGGAAGCTTGATGGTGCCTGCAGTTGCAGGGTGGACACTCCTTGCCCACAAGGGAGATTTCTTCAGTCTTCTGTGGAGCAGGAGCAGAACGTTGAAGTCCAGAGTTTCTTCTTGTAGAGTAGTTCAGGATTAATCTAATCTGGAATGGGACCAGCTCCTACCTTTATCCTGCTAAAGGGGGCTGTACTGGTGACTAGGTCCCTCCCCTGGGTGGGACCAGGAAGGGGGGTGGTTACACCCCCTATCCTTTGTCTGGTTTCGCGCCAGAGCTGGGGTAGGGATGCCCCAGCAAATGGTTTGAACCGGTGTATGCACAGGACTCCTTGTGTGCCCCAGGCATGTCTCATTCCTTTCAGGCCTATCCTACACAATACACAAAATCCTGTTTGGGGTGGTGCTAGCACCTCCCCAGGCAGGAAACCCTTTGTCCAGGCCTCCCTCGCTGGAAGGACTCCCAGCAGCAGGAGGTCAGACTTGTGTCTGTGGTGGCAGCATCCATTTTGTGATGCCAAGGCTCGAGTTAACTTTAACCGGGGTTCACAGTTACATACATGTCGTGTCCCTCTAGAAGGGTGGAATGCTACCCCCGTTGCCAGAATTGGTGAGGGGGTAGTATTCCAATTCGTATGACACCTTACTCGACATGTTTTGATAATGTTATACCAGAGTTAGCATTTAACCGCGAGGATTATAATGAACTTAAGAGTATATGGTATAGCGTTATCATGGAACAGCTATTAGGACTTGGTTCCGCAAGCTGCAGACGGGCTCAGCTCATGCCAGAGCACCATCTCACATAATTCCAAGCACTCTGCCTTCAGGATTGCTAAGGCCTGCCATAGGAGTGACTGATAGGAGTATATGTGTCCATTTTGGGGTTAGATATAGGTAACTATATCTACAGCAAAGGGTGATTACACCACCTTGCCCCAGCTGTCTTACCAGCCAGTTGTGTCTGTTTAGATGGCCATCCAGGGGTGGCATAATACATGCTTCAGCCCCTGGTAGGCCCTGGGTACACCTATGCCCTGGGTACCTAAGGTGCACTGTACAGGGACTTATAAGGTGGCCCAGTACCAATTGGTAAATGCACCTAAAGTACATGGATGTCAATTTAGAGAGAGAACAGCTAGGCTGTGGGTCTGATTAGCAGGCCCACAGCCAGGGAAAGTCGTAAACCAGTGAAGCAAAAAGCAAAAATCTGGGGTGACCATAGGATTGCAGACCCCACTTTCCTACATTGTGTATGTAGGATTGTGTAGGCATCTGTGTGTGAGTGAATGTATAGGTCAAATGACCATTCCTGTCTGAGGCCTCCAGGTTCATCTGTGGCGTCCCTCAAGGATCCTCCCTCAGCCAAACGCTCTTCAATGTCTACATGGCTCCTCTCGCCAACATCGCTCGGACACACCACATCAACATAGTATCATACGTAGACGACACCCAGCTGATCCTCTCCCTCAGGAAAGACCCCACTACTGCCAAAAACAACCTACACAACGGACTACACGCCATCTCCAACTGGATGGAATCAAGCCGCCTCAAGCTAAACACCGATAAAACAGAGATCGTCATCTTTGGCTCCAACCCCTCAGCATGGAACGACTCCAGGTGGCCCAACTCCCTAGGCACCGCACCCTCACCCACCACCCACGCTTGTAACCTGGGCTTCATCTTGGACCCCACTCTCGGCATGACTCAGCAGGTCGACGCAATCTCCTCCTCCTGCTACAACATTCTCCGCATGCTCCGCAAGATCTTCAAGTGGATCCCCGTAGAGACCAGGAAAACCGTCACCCACGCCCTGGTCAGCAGCAGATTGAATTACGGCAACACCCTATATGCAGGAACAACGGCCAAGCTACAACGTATCCAGAACGCATCCGCCCACTTCATCCTTGATGTCCCACGCCGCAACCACATCTCCCCCCACCTCAGAGACCTACACTGGCTACCTGTACCGAAAAGGATCACCTTCAAGCTCCTGACCCACGCACACAAGGCTCTCTACAACACCGGTACAACCTACCTCAACGACAGACTTTCCTTCCACGCTCCCACACGCCATCTCCGCTCCGCCAACCATGCTCTCGCCACCATCCCCCGCATCTGCCGCACCACCGCCGGAGGAAGATCCTTCTCACACCTCGCCGCCAAAACCTGGAACTCTCTACCACTCCAGTTACGCCAGACCCAGGACCTCCTAACTTTCAGGAAACGCCTCAAAATGTGGCTTTTCGACCAGTAGCATCCCCTCTCCCCAGCGCCTTGAGACCCTAACGGGTGAGTAATGCGCTTTATAAGTATATTGATTGATTGATTGATTGTGATATCACGTCCGCCACCATTGGTCTTTCGGTGAATGGACGTTCATGCTTTTAACCCATGCCCCTCACTGAACCTCCAGTTTCGCATTTACTGTGCATCATTGGATGTACAGGCTGCGGTATATGTGAGGGGACTAGAACAATCGTGGACACGTTATTTAATCAGGCCATGAGATTAACTTCATACCACAAATTCTATTGATATGCCTTAAGTCCAGTACTTCACCAATGGAGTGACAGCAGGAAACGGGTATCGGAAACCTGACATTTTGTTCCATAGTAAGATGGCAGCCAGCCACATTGTTTGAAGAATAGACAGGAGCAGCTCCGGCATGCACTGAGGCCTGAAAATGATGTGGATTTGGAGTAAGTGCGTGAAAAAGAAACAAAATAAAAGGTGGTAAGCCACTTCAGAGGACACCAATGAGTCTGTCTAGACTGTGCTTCCATTCGTTTGACAATATGAATTTCTATTGCCTTGAAATAGAAAGATGGTGGCAACGAATGTTCAAATTAAAATATTTAAAAAACATTGATTAAATGCATTGAGAATTGATGAAATGCACCAAATATTCAATGAGTTAGAAAGTAAAATAATGCAACTTAGTGCAATGGAGCAAATTAAAATACTGAAAGAAAAAACGGACAGAGCTCTGAACGGACGTGGACAAATCCAAGAAAAAAAGCACAATGCAAGTTCAGTAATCGGAGATGATGTAAGTATGCAGATGAGCTTTGTCTGACATCAGGATGTCCTGCCCCCAAGATGGCCAACCCAAAGTCTCATAATGATTGTGGTTTCTGTTGTTGAGCCATCTTGGTGTCAGGTCATTCTGGTGTCCAAAGAAAAACCTAATAAAGTAGCCATTGTATGGTCAAGGTTTGCACTTTAGTCCACGTATATATGAGATAAGGACTACATGTGAAGACGTGATTACTGTTCTTTTCAGATGGAGAATGAGCTTTCGTGCTTTACACGGAAGCACTCCATAGGAGTCGGAATAATACACCAAACAGCCTAATGCGTGTGAGGAGAACGTAGGCGGCCTTTAATGAGCAATGACAAAACATCTGGCAGATACCTGGGGCCAAGCCAGACCAAATAAGGCACAAGGAGTTGTGTCAGAGGAGAGAATGAGGAAGAAGAAGGTGTACTGGCAATGAGTTAGCAAAGGAGGCAGAGGCAAGACAGAGGAAAAGAAGGATAAGGATGTGTTTCAAAAGGGAGCGGCAGGCAAAAGAAGGAGGAAGAGTGAACAAAGGAAGGATGAAAACGGCACTTCAGCAGGAAGAGGAAACAAGGTGTGCGACACGAGAGAAGTCAGCAGGCATGTTATAGAACAGAAGGATAGATGAGAAGGCATGTCAGAGAAGAGACGGGGCAAATAAGGTGTGCCAGAGCAGAGAAGGATGGAAATGAAGGGCAGCACAGGTGAAGGGTGTGAGGTGAGATGCACCAGAGGGGACACCGCTTGCTGTATGAGAAGAGTTGGGGACAGAACAAGATGCACCAGAGTAATAAGTAAGGAGGCGAGAAATGGCAAAACACTTAAAAAAATACAGCAGGAAACTCAGAGCCTCTGAATTGAGGGACGTGGCAAGAGAAAACATACAGCTTCTCAGGCAAGATATGGCAGCCACCCCCCTGAAAAAAAGTATAGAAAAATAAGGAAAATTAAGTTATGTAATTCTTTAACAAGCATTTGCAAAGCCAATAGATCTGGGCTTAATGCACTAACACAAGCATTAAAGCCCATTAAAGCTGACAGGTGGATGGGACATAGCAAAGCACTCAGAAAAGCTATGGTTGCAAATAGTCTGTCGTGCAGTTCAATGCAAGCATTTGATGGAGGCGGAAGGATACTCCAATATAGCCAATAGCAGTGAGTAAAAGATAAATACACCACTGAGACGAGACATGATAGCCAAAGTCCCAAGCCAATGACTACAAAAGACCTAAAACACAGTCTGTATATTGTTAGCAAAAGCCCTATGACAGCTGCAATATCAACCCACAGATCTAAAAATGCGTGTGGCGCCAACTTCTGGATGGCCAATCTTTCAAGGGCGTCCTATTGACCCTTTTCTGCAAACGTCAACAAAGATTAGGCTTACTGCTCTCGATCTTAACAGCTTTTCTTTTTAGAAGGATACATTTTGAATAGTTTTCATTGCATGCAATCAAAAAAGAACATCCAGACAGCAGAGTATGAACTTACATCGTATCTTTCAGACTGTGGACTTTGGGAGTGTGACTGTAACGGAGATACAAGATTGTCTCCTTGTCTCCTTGGAAATCATGCATTTTGTGCCACAAACACCTTTACCTCACAATTGATGTTTTCCAAAGGATCTCAATGTGCAAAACATCATCTAGGGTAAGCTCCTGATTCTGATTCTTGTTAAGGTGTAAGAGAAAAGCATGCACAATCTTCTGAGCTCGAACAACCACAAAGGAAAGCAGCCTTTTGCTGATGCTGTGCAGCATCCGAAAGTAAAAAATAATAATAATAACAGCAGGTGCAATGACGCAAACGCTGTTTCCGGTTGCATTATTCTGTAAATATGTGTATACATTAAGACGTGTGCGCGGCATACATCACCAATCATGTGTGCCTACAGAATGATGCGTCTAGAATGGCCCAGGAGGTGACAAAAGATGGTCTGGAGTGCGGCCGGAGATTTTGCTAGAGGCTGAGACTAATTCAAGCAGTCCTTCCATCACCTTGTTATCGCATTAGTTGCCCTAGCATCAACAGGTATGCCCAGACATGGGTCACGAGCTCACTGTGCTTTAGGACTCAAGCTATACCTCACTGATGAGACCCAAGTAGGTCGAAACCGGTCTGAGGCGGCTTGTGTTCCCATCTAGAGGGGGCCTGGCGAGGCCCACAAAAGGTCTTTCTCCACCAGAAATCTGTTGCGGTCTGCTAGGCGAGACCTAAAGAGCAGAGAAGCCAAAAACGGATAAGAAGATCCATCTGGTCAACTTTAATTAGAAATTATTTGTCCTTGAAAACACAAGCACAAGTGTTTCGAGCGAGAGGCTGTTTAGTTTGCGTGGCCTCCAAATCCCTGTAATCAGGCGCACTTGCAGATTTGTTTTGATTACGGCCTTGAGAATAAACAGCCTCGGAGTTCTGGCAGCGCCCCTCCATCTTCATCCTCACACAGGATGGCTGCCGCTGCTCTTCGGGGGTGATGCGCATCAGGGCGAGGAAGGAGCGCGCGGGAGCACGAGGCCTCGCGCTGCTGCACGCAGATTCCCGCTTCACTGGCCAGGCTGCCATCCAAGCAGCAATGACGTGAGATGAAACACGATGCAGCCAGCAGATCCCACTGCAGCCAGGCCCTCCTCACAGAAAGGGCCGAAGCAGAAAGCTGTGCAGTGATAACTCCACATTCATACCACAATGTCACGGGCGGATGCATAAGCATAGACTACATCCACTCCCCTGCTCCTAAGCACCAAAATATAAATGAAAAGTTTTGCTTTATTAAACATTCAAGTTTTATTGGATTTTGTCATAAAACCCAACACAAGTCGTAAATCAAAGCTGCATATAACATCATTATGGACTAACATAACCTTTAGTTTGATCATGACAGTCATCGCCTGGGTGGGGGATAACCCTGACATATCAACAACTGCCTTTTTCGTCACATTAATATATTTCGCATATAATACCTCATTAATCAAGCCAGTAAAACAGGGTCCACGGTCCCTATATTTTATCATATTTATTCGGATAGCCCTGAATTCGATAACTCGATCCACCCCCATCTGCTACTTAGGATATTCTTACTAAACCAACAGCAAGTAATATCTCTTTTTGACACCAAACAGCCCATCCTTATAAATATACTTGCATATCCATCATACTCTTCCTCCTCTGTGATCTCCAATAAACGTGTGTACAGGTTGTTTGAGGATTTTTTCAAAACGTTGCATGGATGCACTTGCCTACGAACAGAAAATGAAGCCAGTGTAAGCAATGCTGGCTTTGAGCATACCTCAAACAAAGGAGGTATCCAATGGGGGTGGCAGGGAGGTGCCCCAGCAGTTACAAGTCAGAGTAGTACAACCAGCGATGGGATACGCATCACACTTTGCAAGAGGCCCACCTGCAGGGATTCCTGCTCATGCATGCACAATATCTACTAAACTTAGATCCATCAAAAGAGCCAGTGCGGCAAAATGTATGGAATGAATCAGAGGTGACAAGTGGGGGTGTGATGCCTGACAGCAGTAGCCACCGCCTCGCTTTGGTCCGGGGGCTTCACTGGCCCAGTCCAAGATGGGTCCTGGCACCAGGGAGCTTCTGGAAGAGAGCTGGTGCTCACGGCCCTGGTGAAGCGAGCGCAGCTCCGAACAGGCACCCTAGTATAAGGGGGTGAGGGCGGTGCTGCACCACAATCAGGCAGGAGCCTCGGTGATGTAGGCTCAGAGAGTGGCTGCTTTACAGGCCGAGGACTACATTCTGGCCAGTCCTGCCAAGTGTCACGCATCTGGCGTGACACTAACGCATTTCAGTGTGGTGTTCCCGCATTACCGCACTGAAATACGTTGTCACGCATTTTTGCCACTTACCGGACAGCACTGAAACTGACTGCCTTAGCCTACGCAAGGTGCTAGTGCACGCGCTGACGCCTCTGACACCTGTGTGATGCGCCCAGCCGGGCGGCAGCAGACTTTACTTGCCAGCAGGCTCAGATGAATCGTAACAGTTAAAGATCCGACTTGTGCACTGCTCTCAGTGCTACAATACTACATTCGTTCTCCCCTGCCGCCTGGAGACCCGGGTGCAGTTATGTTGCAACTTAGCCATGGCGCCGTGTGGCGACGCGACGTCACGTTACGTCCTGCTTACAAGGTGCACGCCGGAAGTTACATTTAATGAAATTGGAGTTAGAGGCGGGCTGACAATGGTTAGCGCGCGGGGGGCCGGAATCATGGTGCTCGGCTGCCTTGCAACGCCGCTTATCATCGCACCTGCTGCACGGCGGGCCCTCCGCGCTGTGGGGCACAATCATTTTATGGCTGCCACTGAATAGTTATTTCGGAGCCGGGAGCTTGGCCGGGCCCAGTGAGAGTGCTGCAGCCTGAGCCTGTGACCTTCACATCCTGGAGTTAAGGAGCACCGATTGCAGTGTGGAGGGTTCAGGCAATCGGCAGAGTCATGGCTATTCTCTTCGGTTTTCAAGCTGTCTGGCCGCTCTCTACGGGACCAATGGGCCCTGCTTTCCCCGGCCGGCGTTATTTTAAGCAAAGCACACAGACTGAGAAACATGAAGCTAAACATTAGGAGGACCATCTGGGTGAGACCGCTCCTCCCCGTTTTCTCTCCCAGATTCACTGGCAGCATGTGTGCGAACTAATTATATCCCCTTACTTCCTAGATATCATTTTTATGAAAAAGCGTATCTGTTAGTACTGCCACTTTGGTCTTCCTTTGAAAGATATATTTTGTTGCCGCTAATATTTTCAAGCCGAGTTTATCAGTTTAAAATAAATCATACTGATCTGTTTAAATATTGAATTTAGAAAGAACCATCTTTTTTAATCCGAAATACTTTGTGCTCTGCGCTGTAGTGCTTGTCTACAAGTCTGTGGAGGACTCAGGAGGCGGGCGGCAAACCCGCGATTGGCACAGTGGTAAAGTTGAAGTCTGTTCAGACTGTAGCACTAGCCATCCGAGTCTGTTTTAGTTTCTTATTACCATGTAGTCAGGCTGCCTGCCTTCCTCGACTGTAACTGTGACTTGCTGGCCTCAAGAGATGCACTGACTCACGCTATAACTTCGCTTTCTACAATTTTCAGGTTTGGCTTGAGGTTTCAGCAGGGCTGGCTGTTCCTTTCATCCTTCTGATGACGTTTTAACTCAGCACCATTGTTGAGTTGGATTAGTAAGTGAGCCTGACTCAGAGTCCAGCGTATAGTTGCTGGTCAATTGGGCTGACTTGAGGTACGTTAGAGCTAACGTTTAGCTTGGGGCTCGCACTTTTACAGCCGGTATTTATGTCCTACAGCCTCCTTCCTGGGTTGGGGACACGTGCATTATGTCGTCTATTTCACTTGGGCCATGGTTCTGGCGCAGGCAAAAGAAGCAGACATTCCAGCCCTCACCAAAGACCCACTAGCTTTGCAGCAGGCAGCAGCGGTGAATACTCTTTTCTGATGTGCTCGAGCATGCCAGGTCAAGAGAGCAGTCGGTCTGCTGCATCCTAGCGCCAGATATCAGAGGGACAACTCTAACGACGTCAGGTCTGCAGCTAGCAGACTCTCATGCAAGTGGATTAGCGCTCAGCACAAGCACCACTGCGACGTCACCAGTGAATCGCTCTGCCAGCAGACTCGCTCCTCCAGGCACTTGTGAGCTGGCAGCCTGGGGGAGTTGTGCACTAAGTCTCTCTGACTCTGTACTGAAGTTCCCTCGGAACGCTGCTTGCATATATTTTAACAGTAGTAGACCGTAATTCCAATTAGTTTACACCAAAATGAGACGGAAACATAGTTTTTTAGTTTATATTTGACTAATTTGAAATGAACAAAAATGTCATGCGTGTAGGTTAACTTGTTACATCCATAAAGAGTGAATGAATGCATGTCATAATTTGAGATGAATCATGTTGTGTCTTCAGTGACCTCTTAAAGTTTTTTTGTTGCTCAAATGGGTGTAATTTCTGAAATGTATGTTTCCCTATATGTTTCATTTGCTCGCGAAAAAGTGTCACTCATAGTCATTGAAATGTCACTCATAATTACACTGAAATTATGAAAATGTCACACATATTCATCTGAAACCTTGGCAGCTATGTCTGGCCTTGCACTCGGTTTGCTTTAACAAATGATTAATTTTCCGTTTTCTCAAGTCCTTGAGGTCTTCTGTCTCCTGCTACTTTAATGGGCTCCTTTTGAAAAAAGGTATTAAATGCAGTGCCTGGTTCGATTTTACCTGAAGCACTTCCATCACAGAATGGACAAAGCAGACTTGTTAGCGGACGTCAAAAGACCTATGCGCATCTCCTTTTTCTTTACTCTGCATATAATCAAGAAAAAAGAATGCTTCCAAAATACCTTATATTACCAACTAAAATATGTAAAATATCCTTATACATAAGAAGCAAGTCTCACAAAGTTCCACCAATATGCTGTACTAATTTTCATAGGAAAAACCTGCATGTAATTTTCACTAGCATACTCCATCTTGTACGGCAAAGACCATCTCAGATGAACATTACTAACAGGGTTTCAGTGTGATGTATACTAATATCTTCATGGTGGTAGATGAAAAAAAATCAGAAATAAGCATTCCAATAATGCAAGTAGGTTTACAGGTATATGCTCTAATATAACTATTAATAAATTAAATGGGTGTATTTTCCATATTATTTTACTATTGATTACCTCGAAAACCTTTTACGCACTGCCCCTCAACCTTTTACGCACTTCCCCTCAACTGAGAACATCATTTATGAATTTGAGAAGAACTGGAGTAGCTTCTTTGATGAGCTTTCTAAATGTGTCTGCAATGACAAGCATACAATAATGGCTTCAAAAAGGAGCATCTTTGAAGGAGGAAGTACATGACTTGATTACAATAATACCACTGAGAAAAATAAGCCAGAGCCAGAAAGCAAAGTGACAGTGACAAGATAGCCTTAGGACCGCACGTATTATTGATTCACTCTTGCCTTTGGAAAGAAAGAACACTACAACGCTTTGGGGAGGGGGTTGAGACTATGCTCAGGCTCAGCTCGCCCTATAAATTTGTGGGCGTACCCACTCTTTTTGCAAGTTGGGCTTAGTTCGAGGAGCTATCAGTCACTTAATAAAATGATTTGTAAAAGGTGAGGACTCTAAACCTGGAGCCTGGCATACATTCAACGATTTGAGTATCATCAAAGCTCCTCATAGCAGAGACAAAGAAGAGTGTGTGCAGTGAAAATACATTTGAATAGGTGATCCCAGGGTAGGGAATCCAGGCCATTATGTTGTACGTGGCTATAGTCATGAGTGCCTAGGGAGATCCTACCATACCCAGTTGGGATGGGCAGGGGTTTAGCTTTGGAGGTAGGGTGGCAGTGATATTTGGGGTGTGACACCCTTTAAATGGATTACTGGCGTGGTAGTTGGGTCGGGGGCCCCAAGTCATGTTTGCTATGTCTGTGTCTGTTTTTCACAAGGTTCTCATTTCATTAAACACTTTTAACTTGTTCATTTTTCTGGAGCAGAAACTTAAATGTATATAGCGACTAGTTCTAAAAACAAGCATTGAAAATGCAATAGGTCTCGCCCTCGTTTAAGTTAAAGCAATTCTGTTTGTAATTAGGTGGCTTTTTAGCTTTGCTTTTAATAGCGTTTTTCAAACTTTCATGTACATAACATGCATATGTATACATATATGAATATGTATGCATTCATTTATATTTGTATTTATATAGATATGTGTTGAAAATGGCAATGTATATGTACATAAGCGGCGTTCATTTGTGTTCACTGTACCCCCTTGTTGTAAGCAGAATGGATATCACTAAACACTGACTGTGTTATCCCGCCAGCATAGACCCATGCACACACGTACACGACAGCCATTTTAGACACCATGGCCTCTCTGCCCATCTGTTCCCGGCACCCCTCCCCGCGCGCACTGCTCATGCATCGGCCACAAGACCCTCTCCCTCTGCGTGACCCTACTCTAGAAGTAGCACTCCTGCTTGACCCACACCCCCCATTTCCTCCCAAGAACACCCTTCCCCTCAGCTGACAACCCCCCCCCCGGCTGCACTTGGCCTCTCGACCCGGTCCCAAGTCCTAAGACCAAGCCTCGTGAATGTACACCCCCCCTTTTCCTTGACCAGCATAACAAAACCGTGATACACCAACCAACGTGCCCGATCTTATCGCCTGCCCAACCTTTGATCTGATCATCCCCTCCTGCCCTCGTGTCCGGTAGGAATGTCCGGCTGAGAGATCACAATCTCTTGTTACATTCAGGAGGGGAGGATGACATTTGAGCGACTGGTATGGGAATAGGCCTGAAGCTGGGATTCCAAGCATGCCTTTTCCTACTTCAAAGCGTCTTTATTGTAATAAGGAATGTTTGTGCATCATAAACATGTGTATAAAAGACAAAGCCTCAGAGAAACTGGTGTGTGTGTGTTGGGTAGGAAGGAGAGAGCACACCCTGTAGACACCATGCGGGTATCCGAAATGACAGGCTCTCCTCATGAGAAATAAAACTCTATTCTTGTTTTCCTGCTTCCAGCGCCCGTCTCTTTATTTGGTAATTGTTCAAGATGGGAACTAAGAGGCGTCCTGCGCCAGCAGCCTGGGCATCAGGTGCGTTATGGGCTGACTTTTCCACAATTGGCGTCCCAACGCGGGGTCCATCAGCGACATAAGGTCCGGTAAGAGAGGTCCAGACGATGGGGTGAACATCTAAATGATTGGAGTATAACCTGCCTTGAGAGGGCCCTCGTCCGGCTGCCGATTGAATGAACTTCACCGATTCCGAACGGACCTCTCTCAAGTGACCTACTGTCCTGACTGGAATCCCACAGGAATGCTGCGGTAAAAACATGGAGAAAGAGAACGATTGGGTGCTGGAAAAGGGAAGGCGAAGAATTGCCCACACGGTCCGGTCCGGGTAAGATTAAGTAGGACGTCTTTACGTCCGATTGGTAGGATGGCTTTATCCATCTGATTGATTGATTGATTGTACTTGAAGCATTGGTTCTCTTTGAGACATTTTCTATTTGCAAACAGCGATGAATAGGAACGTTCCTCTCTCTTTGCAAATAGTTAAGGATAGGTAATGCAGACGTTTGTCCCCTATTGTAATCCGTCATGCCTATTTTTCTCCCCACTGATTGTTTGTTATCGATTTTTATCGATTATTGCTCTTTGAGATATTCTCTGTCTACAAACAGGGAAGAATAGAAATATTCTGCCCCCCTTTGCAGATAGTGAAGGATAGGTAATGCAGATTTTTGTCCCCGTTGTAATCCGTCATGCCTGTTTTTCTCCCCATTGATTGATTGATTGTCTGGACATTTATTGTTCAAGGAATAGTTCTTTTAAGGTATCCTCTGTTTGCAAATAACGTAGAAAAGAAATATTCTGTCTAATCTTTACAAGTAGTGAAGGGTAGGTAATGCGGACCTTTGTCCCCCGTTGTAATCTCCCGGGCCTATCTACTCCCCACTGATTGGTAAACTAGTTCCACCCGGACCATTTATTAGAGGTAGGTCATCTGGCTCGACCAGAGGGCACCCCTAATAAAAAAGGACATATGCAACAATAACGAAGTAATAACCGTATCCTGTTAACAGAAGCTTTAGCATGAAACACGCTAGGAAAAAAAGGGAAGAAAGAAATAAGAAAGCAAAATCAGCAGGCCACTGATGAGTTTTTTGATTTCGCTACAAATAAGAAAACGTTAGAAATAGCTCACGACGAAACACACGATTTCGCTAGAAATAAGAAACGTTAAGAAATAAGTCCGTAATAAGAAACGTGAAAATGGTGAGAGAAGCCAAGCTTGACATCACGGCAGCCACAAGGCAACTAGGCTTCGCCACCCCTCACTGCTCCAAACATGTCTGTCCCACCGCCTGCCACGCCCCAATAACGGTAACATGAGACAGATACAAGTCAACAGATACCTACCCCCATTCTGGAAACTCCCGAAGTGCAACAGGTTCGCGGCTACGCCCATCCGGAAGACGAGATCTTCGGCAGGTGTAGGGCGGGTCCTGCTGCCAGCCGTCGGCCGGAGGTCATCGAGTAAGGTGGGCCAAAAGAGGAGCCGAGGCCGACGGGATCCGGGCGTCCCCTCTTCTTTCTTCAATAATGGCTGCGACAACACGGGGGGATGTCTTGCTCATGCCACCGACCCCCCCCCCTCTCGCATCTCCTGGTCCAGCCACGGCTTGGTATGAGCTCCCCGTTCGGCCCTGAAGCGGCGCCTTGCAGGCCACCGGGGGGGGGTGTGTCTTGCCTATGCCTCCGACCCCCCCCCCTCTTATCGCCTGGTCCGGCCATCATGAATATTAGCGCCGAGAAAAACGGCGTGGGGTGCGCTGGGAGGGAGAGGCGGCGCGAACGAGCCTCTCCCGCCTCCCCAGGTGGAGGCCCCCAGCGGCACCCCCAACGCTCCACTCACCCGACGAGGGTTCGCCCACTCGTAAAATGGCGGTCGACCCTGCTGGAGCGGGCCCGGCGTGAAGAGATGGCCCGGCTGCTTGTTGATTAAGAAATGAGTCCCACCATCATAAGTGTTCTCCTCGACTTTGAAGATTCTATAAGAGCCACGGGGGCCCCCGACCCCCGCAGACACCCCCGATGGGGAATGACTGCCATGATTGCCCGCGGAACGATGAAAATGTAGCCGCGAGACGTCGGCGCTCCCATGCTGGCGCCAGCCTCAGTTTGAATGACTAAAATCCTGCAGACTACAGTTCGGATCAGTTCCGGTGAAAACCCAGTATGACCCGGTAGGAAACAATTGTTGCCTCCTTCCCCCTTTGACTGATGGTTCATACGGCCGATCCTTTTTGTTGCCCTTTAACGGAACTTTTGGACTGCCGAAAGAGGCTCTGGGCCAACCACGAGTAGGTGGAGATTTTGACTATGCCTGGATCTGCCTGGCTGCTCCCAAAATGGCGCTAGTACAAATGAAACTTTCAACTCCTTGTTGTACCCCGATTGCTCAGCCTTGGTGTCATGAAATATGTATGCAGTTTTTAAACACAATGAATTGATATGGGATGGGTACTGATTATGTGTTCGGACAATGAATTGAAGTGAGATGGGTACTGATTGAACATTTGGACAATAAATTGTTGTTGAGTTGTGGCGCACCATGATTATTGAAAGTTCGAATTTCAACACTTATGATACTCGCTCACACTGAAATTCCGATATGATTTTATTGCACTTGTCGCACTTTTTATTATGAATTCAACGACCACCGACTCCATTAGGTTTTCCACTAATAAGTATCCCCACGTGTACAGTTCTGGCCGGCCCACTGGGTTGTAGGCCCGTATTTATGCACTGACATTTTTTATTAAAGATTTTTGGAAAAAGCAAACGTAGTTGTCACGCGTAAATTGGTAAGTTTCGAATAAATGACCACTGTTTCCGATATAACTAGATTACAGGTGAAATGGCTCAGCTCGACTAGTTAAGGGTTAAAAAGTATAGTACGCAGAAATATTGCAAATATGAATGATCCAGGTTTTTGTTGTATGTGTTCCCTCATTCTTGTACAAGCCTAAAGCAACTGCTAAAGATCCTGGTATTTAGCCTATACTTTATATGCTACCTGTGTCAGGGAAGTTGTTTTAAAAAATGCCCCTAAGTCACCCCGAAGGAGTGCCACCTGACCCCCCCCCCCCCTGGTACGAACGACAAACGACCCCGTACCACTGTAGGTTATCACTTGCCTCAAAGGAGAGCACGAGCTCGCCCCCCCCGTTGCACCGACTGCCCTTTGTTCTGACCCCCCTCCCCTGCGCACGATCCGTAATACCACGCTTGGGCGACCTATGCTATCCACAGGCTTCCGATAATCATCTCTCCCACACTAAACGGTCCACCTGGGCTCAAACGCCAAGTTGGCAGGGACCGCGTCCAGTGAAGATAGCCCGAGTATGTAGTAAGTAAAAGCCTTTTCGAGTTTATGCGCGCTGATGTGTTTTTAAAATGCTGCCCCCGCCCCCCTTCTTTTTCCCTCTTTCTGCAGGCCACATCGGAACGTCGACTAAAGTACGAAAAGGAAAATGGTGATCTAGCGGACAAAGATGGGAAAAAGGGGTTCGATTATGGTGCCTACACACGACGAGCAAACGATACTATTTCTCCCCCTGAACTTAGCGCTTGGGAGGACAGCCTGAAGCGGAAACTATAAAATATGACTTCGCTTGGCACCCCGAATAATACAACCAGGAATGACGTGCACTAATGAATAAATCCCTACGTTTAACTAAATAGGGAAAGTTTAAGGAATATTCCGAGATGAGGTTTTACCCAAGTACCCTCCGCTTGGAGGACTAGGAATGTTGCCAGTGTTTAAAATCTACTACCTCCTTTTCGCACCCTCATAGACATGAAACTCAAAGCTGCCCTATTGTCCTCCCAACTGACACCTACTGTTGCCTCAGCCCACCGTGAGCATTAGCCCGACCAGGGTAATTCTTGACCAATTGCCAAAAGCGTAAGTTTGCGCAACAAAAGCCACCTGTGAAGGCAGCCGACGATAAAAGAGAAGAAAAAGGTAAAAAGAGCTTAGGATGCTAAGGATGCGCAGCATACAGGCAGAGATCATTTTGGCCAATAACTGTTCTATGTTTTGTCTTGAATTTTTGTATATAATACCAGTCACTGTTCTATGTTTTGTCTTGAATTTTTGTACATAATACATGTACTGTCTCCCCGCCTGAGTTTGTGTGTACGTAATGTCTGAATCTACGTCGTCCCTCTGCCTGTGTTTCCGGATTACTTGACCCCTTGTGTGCGCACTGAATGACCCATTAGTGTGTGTGTATCTTTCTTTCTCTCTCTCTCTCTCTCTCTCTCTCTCTCTCTCTCTCTCTCTCTCTCTCTCTCTTTCTCTCTCTCTCTCTCTCTCTCTCTCTCTCTCTTTCTTTCTCTTTCTCTTTCTCTTTCTCTTTCTCTCTGAGGATCCCACTGTTCCCTCCTCCCTTGTATGATAACGTTGTGCCCCACCGGCACAAACCTAATTGGGTCTCTTCGAACACAAAGGTGTTCGGCAAAATTGACAGAAACTAAAACGATTGTAACTTGCCATATTACTACCTCTCCTTTCTGCAAAATGATAGAACCCGAGTTGGTAATGAAGGAAAGGACAGGTAAGACGACTGATGTCCCCTAATCTGGCCTTTTTATAGGGGGACTATAACGTCAATGGTCTTCTGTTTTTCAGTTCGTTAGAAATGCAATCCCCAATGCCCAAATTGCCTCACCCCTCTGCACTTAAGTGCGGATGTCCAAAGCATCCTCGATTGACCCCAGCTCCCTGTCCAAAGCGTCCAAAGCGTCCTCGCTTCTCCCGATTGACCCCAGCCCCATATCAGCTATCCCCGAAGCGTAATTGATGACCTTGATTAACCGTCGCTCCCCAAGAAAAGCATGTTTAACCTCTGCCCCCCTCTCATGATGATAACCCCCCTGCTTGCAAGAGTTAGCCGACCTCGAAGGGAAATGTAAGATTGTCAGTACTTGGGTGAAAAAGAAAAAGGGCGAGTCTCTACCTAAGGACTCGATTTCGAGTTTGATAGAATACACTGTCAATAGGAGTCCGATTTCTCTCCACATACGCCACGAATGAACGCCAAATAGGCTTATGAATACAGTGGAAATGCCCTCCTACATACTCCATAAAAGATGACTTCTGACTGTGAGCGATGAACCTATCCCCCACCTACTTAGGATTGGGGACGGAATTGAGATGTATAAATGTCTTCTCCTGCCAGTTTTTTCTAAAACTTGTTTTGTACCCATTCAAAGATACAATCACCGGAAGAGAGGAGCTGGATGTGACGCACAGCCTGGCCACAGATCATGAAGCACGCGTGACCGCAACCAAAGGTGGAGTCGCAGAGAAACGAGACGCAGGACGAGGCACCACTCTCAAGCTCGGCAGATGAAGGAATAAAGGGCTGCCTTGAAGCCCTTGATTTGCTGATCCACTCGTGCCTGAAGTCCCCGTCCCTTTTGAGCCCGACTGATGGGCCTGCCTGCTCGTCATCCTTTGCTCCTTTGGTCCCTTGGTGTGTTCAAAGATCTGATCCCACTCCGCCCTCTCTTCCCTTGATTATTCAACAACATCACCCTTTTCGCATAACTTTTGACTCAGAAAAGAAGAGCAGCGTCTAGATAGAATAAGGTTTTGCCACGAAAGAAGAAAGACACGCAGGTGCCCAGCATGAGGCACCCCAAAGAAAATCAGTTAGGAAACAGGACTGTGATCTAACAGCAGAGGACTGATCGCACCCTGCAACGCGTAAGGATGAATACGAGCTGGACCTATAGCTCCACCGCCGGTGCTCAACAGCGCCAACGAAAGAAGACGGACTCTGTTAAAAAGACATTGTGTCGAAGACCCCCCCTTCCTGAACTTTCTACTCACCCCCTTGACTAATTGCTTGTATCGAACTGAATTCCTCCCTCAACCATTTTGTACTGTTTTCTAAAATGTTTCATCGGTCACTCATGTATTTAGTTGTCCAAAAGTTTCTTATAGCACTGACAAGACCCGAAGGTATCAGAGCACTTTTTACTGTATGTTGATGTCACCGGAGAGAAAGTCTGAACTTGATTCTATAATGTTTCGGAACATTTTTCTTGATTGACCCCGACTAAGTATTATGCCGATCTCTAGACTTGTATGAATAACCCAACAAATGTAAAATAATATGTACCGCATTCCGCCTATCGTATCGACTGTATAGAACTGAACTAGCTTATGTAAAAAGCGGCGACTGTTGAAAATGGCAATGTATATGTACATAAGCGGCGTTCATTTGTGTTCACTGTACCCCCTTGTTGTAAGCAGAATGGATATCACTAAACACTGACTGTGTTATCCCGCCAGCATAGACCCATGCACACACGTACACGACAGCCATTTTAGACACCATGGCCTCACTGCCCATCTGTTCCCGGCACCCCTCCCCGCGCGCACTGCTCATGCATCGGCCACAAGACCCTCTCCCTCTGCGTGACCCTACTCTAGAAGTAGCACTCCTGCTTGACCCACACCCCCCATTTCCTCCCAAGAACACCCTTCCCCTCAGCTGACAACCCCCCCCCCCGGCTGCACTTGGCCTCTCGACCCGGTCCCAAGTCCTAAGACCAAGCCTCGTGAATGTACACCCCCCCTTTTCCTTGCCCAGCATAACAAAACCGTGATACACCAACCAACGTGCCCGATCTTATCGCCTGCCCAACCTTTGATCTGATCATCCCCTCCTGCCCTCGTGTCCGGTAGGAATGTCCGGCTGAGAGATCACAATCTCTTGTTACATTCAGGAGGGGAGGATGACATTTGAGCGACTGGTATGGGAATAGGCCTGAAGCTGGGATTCCAAGCATGCCTTTTCCTACTTCAAATCGTCTTTATTGTAATAAGGAATGTTTGTGCATCATAAACATGTGTATAAAAGACGAAGCCTCAGAGAAACTGGTGTGTGTGTGTTGGGTAGGAAGGAGAGAGCACACCCTGTAGACACCATGCGGGTATCCGAAATGACAGGCTCTCCTCATGAGAAATAAAACTCTATTCTTGTTTTCCTGCCTCCAGCGCCCGTCTCTTTATTTGGTAATTGTTCAAGATGGGAACTAAGAGGCGTCCTGCGCCAGCAGCCTGGGCATCAGGTGCGTTATGGGCTGACTTTTCCACATATGCAGATCATATATACTTTTATATATGTATGTATATAAATATATATACACACATACATATATATATAAATGCATATGCATATATATGTGCATATGTGTGCATGTAGAGAGAGGGAGAGGTGTAGAGGTAGAGAGGGAGAGGTAGAGAGTAGAGGATGAGTAATAGAAAGTAGAGGATGAGTAATAGAGAGTAGAGAGTGAGTAGTAGAGAGAGTAGCAGAGAGTGAGTAGTAGTGAGTAGTAGAGAGTGAGTAGTAGAGAGTGAACACCACACACCCATTCCAGTATACTGCAACCTACCACAGCTCTGTGAAGGGACCTCCAGCACCACACATCCATTCCAGTATACTGCGACCCACCACAGCTCTGTAAAGGGACCTCCAGCACCACGCACCCATTCCAGTATACTGCAACTAACCACAGCTCTACCAAGGGACCTCCAGCACCACACACCCATTCCAGTATACTGCAACTAACCACAGGTCTACCAAGGGACCTCCAGCACCACACACCCATTCCAGTATACTGCAACTAACCACAGCTCTACCAAGGGACCTCCAGCACCGAACACCCCTTCCAGTATACTGCAACCCACCACAGCTCTGTGAAGGGACGTTCAGCACCCCCTACTGCTCAAAAATGTGTATCCTCCACACACAGCTTAGCCCAGTGCACCGCTGGCTGCACCGGTTTGGATGTATTTGATTTAAATGCTCCTGTAATGAACAAGACATTGCAAAAGTTTTTTTTCCCTGTAGTCCGTTTTCTCTTTCTACCACCCGTGCGCCTGGTAAGTATGTCACGCGCTGACAATAGGAGGGCACGGCTGTGTGGGGTTTGTGACCCCATTCGAGGGGGATTTCTATGAATGGAGCTGAATTACTTTGACACTCCCATCTCGCACAGTGGGGGCTGCTTCCGCTGCACGTTTGGCAGCCGCGATGCTCTGGAGGCCCTGCCCATCTCCATCCCTGGGGCAGGCATGGGAGGGACGCAGGGTTACTAAAAAGCACAATTGATCCCATGCCTGGGTAGGGCCTGCACAACACTGCCTTCCACAGAGGCTAGGCTCGTGTCATAAGCTGGCTAAGATAGCTCAGTGAACTAAGCACTCTTTGCCGAGACCTGGACAACCAGAAGGTCACAGATTTTTACGCCAGGCCGGGAGATTCAACGTGTTATCCTTCGTAAGTCGATACACTGAATAGCAGTGAGTTAATCATCAGTAACGCTTATTATTTGCAGCGCTACACAATGGTTACGCTGCAGACTGAAGTATTATAGAAACTGTATGACAAAATATAATTATACATCCCCAGGTAGTAAGTGACGGGGCGCGCGGCCAATGATCTGCAGGGCGCCGAGCTCGCTGTGTTTAAAGACCCCCTTAAACTGAAGACATGTTCACAAAATGTCATTGGCAAATCTCTGCTTCTGCCCCTTCCGCTCATATACTGCCCTCTCTGCCCTAATGTCGTGGGGGCTGGCGGTCTCTTCACAGCGTGCGGGGGTCTAACACCGGCCCCAAATTCCACTAAGAGAGCACAGAAAGGGAACCAGATTTCTTACATGGATGTTCCGCAGGGGTGTCCCCAAGAACATTCTTATAAGATTGGGTCACAAAGTACACGGAAAGCACAATTTCTACATACATTTGCTAGAATATCACAGCCTCTAAAAGGGCACCTGGGGAATATTGCGGCATGTTCATGGCAATCAAAGGAAGCCTGGCCCTGCATACATATCTGAGATTGTGCTTTGCGGTTTGCCCGAGTTCTTGGGTCTACTAGGCGCTGCTCAAATTTGTTCAGCACCCGCATGAACTCATGAGGATTGAGTTTCTCACAGAGCTGATAGCTTCCATGCGCCCCATGCCTTCTCTGGGGGTGGGGTTCACACCCCTGCTTGACTCACAGGGTGCTTTGCACCCCCTCTTCCTGCGGTACTTTGTGGTCAGTAGAGATTTGCACCTTGAGTGCGGTGTGAAAAACACAGTTTACGGAAACTATCTGTGGGGTTTAGTCACGCGGACCCCCCTCCCCCCCCCCCCCCCCATCGACAGCAGTTCTACAAATAACCAAGACGCCAACAAGGAACCTCGGGTGCTTTCAGCACGTGCAAAGCTTTGCGTGCGTGGGCAACGTTTGTGGGGCACTGAAGCGCTACAGCTGGCGTGACCTCATGCACTCCTTCAGGTACTATAAATACATATTTTTGTAATTTCTTCCATGACTTTTCTCGACCTAATGCCTTCTGAGTGAACCTGGTGACCAGGGCACAAGTCCTAAACAAGCGCTCTCCATGACTTACACTTTTCTCTCGGCCTGCTTTCCTTGTGGAGTAAAAGGTTTCTTATCTTAAAGATAAAAAACCTTTTACTTCAGAAGGAAGTCAGGCGAGCCAGTCCAAGTGGGACGGCTCAAAAAGAGAAAAGTGTACATCACAAAGTGATCTTTCCCAATGGTTGTCCACCGTTTAGCCTAAACGGTGACGCCGGTCAATGGGAAAGAGGGGCGGGGCTTAAAGCCTGTAACTAAAAGCTCCTCAAAATCATTAGACCTCGCACACGAGACTGCGCATGTGCGCAGATCACGCTAGGCTTTGACCTAAAAATAGAAAACTCTGCACCCATAGAAATACTACTTGAATGGGTCCAAATTTATTACTTTTTGGAATTCAAAAGCATTGGCAGTAGTATTTTTGGAAAGCTGCATCAGTCTCAGGTTTCCAGACATGCTACTGGCAATCAAACACCTAAAAGGTGAAGGGATGAATGCTTGTAAACAGCCTAACCACTGGCAATTGCTCAGGGTAGCATTCCAACCTGTTTTTGTTATGCCCACTGTACTACTCTATACAGAGACCCACCTAATAACTCAGTTCCACATGGACACAGTCAATCAATCAATCTTTTATTTCACATTATAAATAATGCATAAAAATACATACAAAACATTCATAAAATACAATCAAATATAAACATCATTACATCCTTACTATTCATTTTCCAATAATACATTAGTCTAAAAAACAAGGAACAATAATATTCTTGATATAAGTCTGTATAGAGCAATATGACATCAACTGGTAGACAAATCACAATTTTTTATATAAAGGAGATATATCATTCAGTACAATTTGCCTTCTGGTATTAAAATCATAACAGAGTTAAACAAGCATTTACAATGCAATGGTCTCGGCATTATTAAATGTAGAGCTATTGGCATTGCTCATGACTTTTTTTCTTTTTTTAAAAATCATAAATAAATGGCATTGTCATTTACATTGCCAATAGCTTAATCGTTAAATAAATGGCATTGTCATTTACAATGCCAATAGCTTAATCGCTCGCAAATGCATGACCTATTGCCTTTACACCCACACAGAGCCACACACACAAAGCCACCCACACACATACAGAGCCACCCACACAGAGCCACAGAAACACACAGAGCCCGCCCCACCCCCCCCACACACACAGAGCCCCCCACACACACAGAGCCCCCCCACACACACAGAGCCCCCCCACACACACACAGAGCCCCCGCACACACACACACATAGCCCCCACACACACATAGCCCCCCACACACATAGCCCCCCCCACACACACACATAGCCCCCAACACACACAGAGCCCCCCCACACACACACAGTCCCCCCACACACACACAGAGCCCCCCACACACAGAGCCCCACACACACACACACAGAGCCCCACACAAACACAGAGCCCCACACAAACACACAGAGCCCCACACAAACACACAGAGCCCCCACACACACAGAGCCACACACACAGAGCCCCACACACACCCCCAGAGCCCCCCCACACACAGAGCCCCCCACACACAGAGCCCCCCACACACACAGAGCCCCCCCCACACACAGAGCCCGCCACACACACACAAAGCCCCACACACACACCGAGCCCCCCCACACACATAGCCCCACACACACACAGAGCCCCCCCCACACAGAGCCCCCCACACACACACAGAGCCCCCCACACACACACAGAGCCCCCCACACACACACAGAGCCCCCCACACACACTGAGCCCCACACACACACTGAGCCCCATACACACACTGAGCCCCACACACACACACAGCCCCCCCCCACACACACAGAGCCCCCACACACACACAGAGCCCCCCACACACACAGAGCCCCCCCCCACACACACACAGCCCCACACACAGAGCTCTACACACACACAGAGCCACACACACACACAGAGCCCCCCCCACACACACACACACAGAGCCCCACACACACACAGCCCCACACACACACACAGCCCCGCACACACACACACACACAGAGCCCCCCACAAACACACAGAGCCCCCCCCCACACACACACAGCCCCACACACAGAGCTCCACACACACACAGAGCCACACACACACACACAGAGCCCCCCCCACACACACACACACAGAGCCCCACACACACACAGCCCCACACACACACACAGCCCCGCACACACACTCACACAGAGCCCCCCACATACACAGAGCCCCCCCCACACACAGAGCCCCCCACACACACACACACAGAGCCCCACACACACACACAGAGCCCCACACACACACACAGAGCCCCACACACACACAGAGCCCCCCACACACAAACAGAGCCCCCAACACACAGAGCCCCCCACACACACATAGCCCCCCACACACACATAGCCCCCCACACACACAGAGCCCCACACACAGAGCTCCACACACACACAGAGCCCCACACACACAGAGCCCCACACACAAAGAGCCCCCCCCCCCACACACAGAGCCCCCCCCACACACAGAGCCCCCCACACACACACACAGAGCCCCCCCACACACACAGAGCCCCCCCACACACACAGAGACCCCCCCCACACACAGAGACCCCCACACACACAGAGCCCCCCACACACACAGAGCCCCCCCACACACACAGAGCCCCCCCCCACACACAGCGCTCCCCCCCACACACACACAAACACACACAGAGCCCACCCCACACACACACTCAGAGCCCCACACACACTCAGAGCCCCCCCCACACACACACACACTCAGAGCCCCACACACAGCCCCGCACACACACACAGAGCCCCCCACACACACAGAGCCCCCCACACACACACAGAGCCCCCCCCCACACACACACAGAGCGCCCCCACACACACAGAGCCCCACACACACATACAGAGCCCCCCCACACACAGCCACACACACACCCAGAGCCCCCCCCCACACACACACACAGAGCCCCCCCACACACAGAGCCCCCCACACACAGAGCCCCCCACACACACACATACAGAGCCCCCCCACACACACAGCCCCCCCTCCACACACACACACGCAGAGCCCCCCCACACACACACACACTCAGAGCCCCACACACAGCCCCGCACACACACACAGAGCCCCCCACACACACAGAGCCCCCCACACACACACAGAGCCCCCCCCCCACACACACACAGAGCGCCCCCACACACACAGAGCCCCACACACACATACAGAGCCCCCCCACACACAGCCACACACACACCCAGAGCCCCCCCCACACACACACACAGAGCCCCCCCCACACACAGAGCCCCCCACACACACACAGACAGAGCCCCCCACACACACAGAGCCCCCCACACACACACAGAGCCCCACACACACACAGAGCCCCACACACACACAGAGCCCCACACACACACAGAGCTACACACACACCCAGAGCCACACACAGGAGAGCAAGCACAGCCAGGGGGCAGGGAAGCAAGCACAGCCAGGGGGCAGGGAAGCAAGCACAGCCAGGGGGCAGGGAAGCAAGCACAGCCAGGGGGCAGGGAAGCAAGCACAGCCAGGGGGCAGGGAAGCAAGCACAGCCAGGGGGCAGGGAAGCAAGCACAGCGCGGGGGCAGGGGAAGAAAGCAGAGCGAGGGGGCAGGGGAAGAAAGCAGAGCGAGGGGGCAGGGGAAGCAAGCACAGTGAGGGGCCAGGGGAAGCAAGCACAGCGAGGAGGCAGGGGAGCAAGCACAGCGAGGGGGTAGGGGAGTAAGCACAGCGAGGGGGCAGGGGAGCAAGCACAGCCAGGGGAGCAAGCACAGCCAGGGGGCAGGGAAGCAAGCACAGCCAGGGGACAGGGAAGCAAGCACAGCCAGGGGGCAGGGAAGCAAGCACAGCCAGGGGGCAGGGAAGTAAGCACAGCCAGGGGGCAGGGAAGCAAGCACAGCCAGGATGCAGGAGAGCAAGAACAGCCAGGGGGCAGGGGAGCAAGAACAGCCAGGGGGCAGGGGAGCAAGAACAGCCAGGGGGCAGGGGAGCAAGCACAGCCAGGGGGCAGAAGAGCAAGCACAGCCAGGGGGCAGGAGAGCAAGCACAGCCAGGGGGCAGGGAAGCAAGCACAGCCAGGGGGAAGGAGAGCAAGCACAGCCAGCGGGCAGGGTAGCAAACACAGGCAGGGGGCAGGGGAGCAAGCATAGCCAGGGCTCTTACCTCAATAGGACTGACGGGCGTGGAGGGCAGGGGCTGCAGGTATTCGGGGTGCAGGATGTGTCCTCTCTGGGCCGTCAGCATTTTCAGCACCTTCATGGGGACCTGCTGGGTCTGGCGAGCGGGGTCCGAGGGCGGCACGGGGTGCAGGAAAGCGGCACTGGGCTGCTGGCCGAACACACGATCTCTTGCGGCAGAAAGCGAGGGCAGCGCCAAATGTCCGTTCTACAGTTTATCCTTCTACTACCACCACCATACCTTCTTTCTTCATACAGTCCTGCACTCTTCTCTTAACCCTCTTCACTACCATGCGCTCCCGCATCTTTCAACATTTTCTGATGGGCAATTCAACATCTATTTTGACCTTTAGACACGGGCTGAGGAGATAATTTCCTTCTTTTGCTCCCTCATCTTAGGATTGAATACTTTGTCTCATTATTTTCTTCTTAATTTTCAACTTATTAAAATCTGTGGGTAATAAGGTGTTCCATGCTCTGCCACCGCATGTTTCATAATAGTCACAGCATGGGTCTCACGGCTCGAGCCTAAATACCACACTATAGCATATAAAATAAAATTGTACTAAATGAATAGTTATGTGGATGCATTATAAGGATTGCAACTAACTTTGAGTCAAATATGTTCTTATTTCAGATACAAAAGAACCCCCCTGTTTTTAATATTAGAGTGTACATATTTGTTCTTTGTCTAGTTTTATGTTGGCCCTGAAGAAGGTGAACTAAATTATACTAATCACCGAAATGTACATAGGCCGTACGCATCTGAGACCCCCACACGGAGAGATATAACAAAAAAAGAAAAAAGAAGAAAAGGAATAAAGAGATTGGAAAATGTATAACATCATGAACAAGAAACCTTGAATACTTGGCCCTGTAAAATTTATAGGGGTTCTCAGTAGTTGATTTGTTGTATGTCTACTATTTTTTGTCTTATTTGTTAGTAGTGTAATGTTAGAAGTAGGAGAATGAGTAATGTAGAGTGTATGACGGAATGAATGGTATGAATTTATGGTGACGCTATGGGGTTCTTGCTAAAAAAAGAGTTTGTGCACTAATATGAGTGTGTCACGTAGATTTATTCATATGAAATGTTGAAAAAATCCTTTTTATATAAAAATGAACATGTACTAGACATGAGAAAAAAGAAAGAAATGGAAAAGTAAAAAACAATAAGCCTAAACAAAATAAAAGTTTTCTTCCATATATTGCATCCGTTTTGAAATATTTTGTGAGTCAATCGTAATATTTAAATATATAGGTCAGACTAGAGGTATTTTTTCATATTTGCTGTTTATTTCTCCCCCCTCTAGACCTAAAATTGCATTTGGGAGTACCCTTGTTTCTTTATTGCTATTATTCCAAATTGTCTCTGAAACACTGTCCAAAGCATTTTCAGACCAAGCTAGTTTGGTATCCACACATGCGATACCACATGGTTGGGATAATGACTTGATGCCTTGGGGATTGTAGGTCACAGGTTCCAGCCATTAGGGACGCTATTGCGGTGATGTCTAGACCGAGATGTCTGATAGACATCCCACAGGAATTCTCCTGCTCCAGCCACTCCTTACTTCTAGTGCGAAAATGCTTCCTGCTTCGGATGGCTGGTGAGTTCCATTTACAGAGGAAGCACACCATGGGATTGTTCCACGGATTCCTGGCAGGGCTGTTTAATCTGGATAAATACTGGCCATCTAGAATCTACGAGGTAAGGGCTGGGCCTAAAACACCTGACAAATTGTCTGAAACTGCTGTACCCTTAGGGAAGCTTTGGAGTGAGTCTACTGAGACTGGAGCTGCTTCTAGCCCATGGAAGGTTTTAGCACTCTTTTGACACTTAGGATGTCCACTGCATCCCCATCAGGGGCCTAGAATCTGTGTCTAAGAGGGTTGAAAACTGGGCTGCTAGGCCCCTGCCATTTTCTGACGTCATTGGGTGATTACTGCAAAGTGCTAACCCAGCTCCATTCACGTCTTGGCAGCTGAACAACCCTATCTAAAGACTCCTCTAGTGTCATACTATTTACTTTGATTCGTTTTGGGGACTGTTTTTGGGACCATCTCTGCTGCTTCAGCTAAATCGTAGAAGTTTCATTGCAGAAACTCCTATTTGGCTCTTGAGTATTCTGGCCTAGGCGGCAAGAGAACAAAGTAACATTATGTTTCCCAATTGTGAGGATCATGAAAATTGAAAGTAAAGGCACAGCCTGGCTTCCGACTAATTTATCCAGTACAAAGCATTGAGACAGACTCCAGGCATTTTAACGTGGACTGAACTCTCCAGAATCAACACTTAATTTCCTGGTTACTAGCTCTTAAACGCTAGTATGTTTGAGCTTGTTCATCTACTTGTGAATGTGCTAGGACCATTGTGTTTGCCTTGTTCTTTGATCTTGATGGTGTATTACTTCCTTGATTGTAAAATAAAGTATTATCCCCTTATTAAAAGAGCAAAAGCTGACTAGACTTTTATCTTTATGATGCGGTGGGGTTGTTTTTCTTGCTACATTCACCTTCTAGAGTCGATTGCTTGACTAAGCTACTGCTGGGAAAAAAACTGTTTACAAATGGACACATAGCCATCCTTTTTAGTGCAATAATACTCCATACACAACGACAGCAGGAGAGGTTCCATGTCTGTGACCCCCTTCCCTCTGAGCAGAGATGTGCAGTGTACCTCCACCTCCTGCCACGCATCACTGACATAAGGCAATAACGCAGGCCCACTCTCAAGTTACCTCCATGGAGCGCACGTGCCTCTGGGCGGTATCATCCATGTTCGCCCCCTACCTAAAGCTCTTGATATGTTGCTGTATTTTCCCACAGAGGAGGGGTGGAACCCGGGTGGAGCATTATACGGATTGGCCCCACCTGATTTAAAGCTGGTCGGACCACAAATTACCTCTGTAGTAGGTATTGCTGAACCACTCAATATCCTACCCCCTCATATTAACATGCCTCCACCCCCAGAACAAGAAGAGGGTGTCCGCGGGTGACCCGATACAACGCCCCCCATCCCCCTCTCTTGATGGAAGCCTGTCTGCTTACCTCTGCATGCCGGCCTGCCGCTGGCCTATGCAACTACGGACCCGCACCCAAAATATATGTAACACCCCTCTGCTGTAACGCTGCTCTTACCCCCAAAATGCTCGTCTCCTGCAGGCCCATACAGTGCCGACCTCACCATCCCGCCATTATTTGCCCCGATACACTACGGCCCATACACCCGCAGTACCGATCTCCGCAGGGCCACATAGTGTACAGCTTATCGTCACTGTACATGTAGCCCCGATATATCGCAGCCCTTACTACTACAGTACTGATCTCCGCAGGACCGAGAAACATACAGACCCCCCTCCCCGTATAACGCTGCCGTCGCATCCACTGTGCTCTTCCAGGGGACCATACAGTGTGCAGACTTCACCTCCCTCTCATGTAGCGCCCTCTGATATAACGCTGCCCTTCCTTCCACAGGGCTGTACAATGTGATCAAACCACCAGTCCGTCCCCTATATAACGCTGCATTACAGCTATGTCACAGATCTCCCGCAGAGCCATAGCCTGCGGAACTCCAGCCTCCCCCCGCCAATATGTCGCTCCTGATATAACGCTGCCCCCCTAACTATCACTGTTCGGATCTCATGGAGGACCATACAGAGAGCAGAGACATCGCCACCCCCTCTTATGCCGCCCCTGATAGAACGCTGCCCTTCCTTCCACAGTGCTCTTCTCTACAGGGCCGTCAATGTGACCAAACCACCGGTCCGTCCCCTATATAACACTGCTCTTACAGCTACGTCACAGGTCTCACGCAGGGCCATAACTACCGCCTCCCCCCACCAATATGCCGCCCCTGATATAACGCTGCCCTCCCTTACTTTCACTGTGCGGATCTCACAGAGGACATGACGGAGCCCAGACATTTCCATCCCCTCTTATGCCGCTCCTGATACAAAGCTGCCTTTACTTTCACTGTGCAATGTTCAGCGCCCGCAGGTTGGAGATGGAGATGTCGATCATGTTCTGCAGGAGCTCGTAGTGCTGCAGTGCCCCCCCCCTGATCCCCCGCCGCCGAACCCTGCCCACCATTCCTGCAGACAGCCTCGGCCACAGCGGGAACCGGCAGCGCCCTCTGCTCCACCATCTCTCCGGCCCTATCCATCGCTCGGCATCGGGAAACACCGAGAAAGTCTTCCCTTTGCGCAAAAATAAAAAAACGGAGAGGCAGGAACTGACAACTGCGCTTGAACATAGGTTACGGTATGTGTCCTCAAAAGTCCATGCTGCGCGGCTTAAAGAACTCTGCTGCTGCCCAGCACGAGGGCAGGCAGAAACAATCGCTCACCATAGACTTTTCTCTTTTTCTGCAGTCCCACTTGGACGGCCTCGGCCTGACTTCCTGCTGGTGTAAAAGGTTTTTATTATCTTTATGGGGCCATGTGTTTTGGCCCCATAAAGATAAAAGTGGGACGCCTCTAAAATAGAAAAGTGTACATCACTGGAAGCTCTTTTCCAATGGCTGGCCACTGTTGAGCATAAACGGTGATGCCAGCCAATGGAAAAGAGGGGCGGGGCTTAAAGCCCGCTAGTGAAGCATACCCTACATCATTAAATCTCGACAGCGAGACTGCGCATGTGCACAGTCTTACGCTAGGCTCGACCTAAAAAAGTTTATTTAAACAGGTTTTAGAAAAGGAAGTACAATGAGAAGGCAATCTCGAATTATGGTCGTCTCACCTCTCCGCAGACTACTGCCATTTTAGTTGGGGAATGTAAGATTCATACACCCTGAACAACACTACGCCCCTGGAGGATATTCTCAGAAGAGAGGAGAGATGAGGCTTCTGCAGTGGCTCCAGATAATGCCCAACAGTGGAGAAAAGTGGCCAATGGGGTTGATGGCACATTTAATTTGATATGGTCAGTACTGTCCTTTTGTGCTGAGAATTCAGCCATTGTACATTTGTTTCTGGTAACTGAAACCAGACAAGGTCTAGTGTACTATGGTGCACATGTTTTGAGCTTAACTGTTTGCATTTCAACGCTGCCAGGTGGTTGCAGGGATCAAGACACTATTTCCTACAGAGGTGTCATACTTTTTTTAGGTCTCGCCTAGGCAATGCTTGCGCTGTCTCTTCGAGACATGCTGTATTCAGGTATGGACTTTAATCTCTTCACAATTTCCGCCCATCTTTTCAATTGGCAGCTCTTACTGTCCTTTGTAAATGATGGCTTTTGATTTGTGAATAGGCTTAGTAGTCCCTCCTTAGCACCTCCCTCTCTTCTGTTAACTCACATGAGGACAGCCCCTCTTACATGTGTCCTTATTTCATAGGTTTCAATAATAGTAAGCGCTATTTAGCTGATTCATGTCTTGCTTAAGCAGGCACGACATGCTGCACTTTCGGCCACTGCATTTCTTTTCCATTTATTTATTTTTGTAGCAATCGTGGCATGCCACGCTTTGGACATCTGAAGATAAAGCGCCATTTGCTGTCATTGCTCCAAAAGTCAATAAATAAATTAAAAAACGCGGGTGGACGCCACATTTCTTTTCCATGTATTTACTTTTGTAGAAATGGCGGCACGCCGCTATTTTGTTTTAAACATCTTAAGCTAAAGTGCGGCGTGCCGTGAGTGCTACAAAAATAAACTGAAAAAGATTGCGCACCCCGCACACCTTTTCATTCTATTTATTTACTTTTGTAACAATCGCGGGATGCCACGACTTAGCTTTAAACATCTGAAGCTAAAGCGCAGCATGCCGCAATTGCTACAAAAGTAAATACATTTTTAAAAAAGGCAGGCGGCCACCGCATTTCTCTTCCATTTATTTACTTTTGTATCAATCCCGGCATGCAATGCTTTAGATTTAAACATCTGAAGCTAAAGCGCAGTGTGCCGCTATTGCTACAAAAAGTCAATAAATAGAAAAAAAGGTGGGCGAACGTCACATTTATTTTCTATTTTTTTACTTTTGTAGCAATGGTGGTACTCCGCGCTTTAGTTTTAAACATTTTAAGCTAAATCGCGGCGTATCACGATTGCAACAAAGGTCAATAAATAGAAGATAAAAAGGCAGGGGGATGCCGCATTTGTTTTCCATTTATTTACATTTGTAGGAATGGCGGCACATTGTGCTTTAGTTTTAAACATCTTAGGCTAAAGAGCAGTGTGCCGCAATTGCTACAAAAGTAAATAAATAGATGGCTGCCGCACAACTTTTGTTTCTAATTATGTAGCAATTGCGGCCTGCCGCGCTTTAGCTTTAAACGTCTCAAGCTAAAGCGCAGCATTAGGAGAATGGCTTTCTGCAAACTTCTCTTGTGTCTGTGCAGTGTTACATCTTCCTCTGTCCTGAAAGCTGGAATTTCAGTGTGTGCTTCATGGATTTGAGCGAGTTTGAGCAAGACAACAGCCGCAGCAGCAGGCTAAACTCTACCATGCTTCCTGTGTGTGTCAGTGAGCCCTTTTGCTCAGGAATAAATAAGGCAGGTCTGGACCCAGTCCTGGGGATGGGTTATATTCTTCATTATACAGGGTGCAGCACCTCATATGGCTATAGAGGTCCACAGGGGCACCTTGTAACAGGCAAAGGTACTGCACCCTTTCCTTGCTTCAAGGATTTTTTTTTATTACTTATGCTACTGCTAGGATATTTATTGAGAAAAAAAATTCTAACAAACCTTCTCATTTGTAATGCCAATAGCTCTAAATGTAACTAATGTGAGACCTATTGCATTGTTTTTGGTTGGGGTGGGGTGTCAGGGGTCTGAAGACAGTCAAAGGTTACTCGGCCCCAACTGTAACTAGTGAGTTCGTTTATCAATGGTGCCTCCGGGCATAATTGTAAATGTACTCCGAGTGGATGATCACATATATTTCATTAACACATGGCTCTAACAGGGTACCAAGGCCAAGCAGACAATTCTTACTTAAGAGGGTGATGTAAGTTCAGACACTTAGGGCATGATTACAAGTTGCACGCTAGTGGTGGGGTGGTAAATTGACAAGCATGTCTGAAACTACTGTGCAGTAACACTGCACTAATACAAGGCAATTACGTGCTGAACCCCACAGAATGGGGACTTACAGTATGGAACTGGATTTATATGTCATAAATCACAGAAAACTCACAATTCTATTGGGGTTAATGTATTCATTTCCCACCTATGTGTGGGGTACAGGGAGGGCTGTGTGAGGGAGTAGGGGAGGGTAGGAGAAGATTAGGTCTGGCAGGGCGACATTCAATGCTACCCAGTGCCAGAAAAAAAACATTGGGGGAAGAGTCTTAGCTGCGGCAAGTCTCATGCACTTTTACCAGGTGGAATTACCACTCAGAAAAATTGGTTCTGGTGTTACAACACCAGGGAAAAACAGGTGTGGGAACACCAGCCCACATAACATCGGGGGGAGAAGAATTCCCTTAAGTAATAGTGCTCCACCTGACTCCATATTAGGGTCTTACAATACAGCTGACATAATATTACCAATTAATAATATCAATAACCTGTCAGTTCTTTACTTAGGAACAAGAAAAGACTTAAAACACACAGGGATACAATTCTACACACAAAATTTAGACTAGCGTTGAAAATTAGAAGCCTCTAAAACCTTCTATCCAGAGATAGGATCTCAAACACTATCAATGTCCCACACACATTATAATTTATTTTACCATGGGGGCCTCAGGCTAATGTTATCCAATAGGAGATGTTCCTCAGAATAACAAAGTCAAACATAACAATACCTCTAAAAGGATCTGTTTATTAAAACACAACAGCTCTAATCATAGTGCTGCAAAGAAGGGGCTGATTTGCCCCCCCTCTCTGCAGTCGCACTAGTGTCTTCAAAGAGAAGCACAAATCCTTGCAGTTTAGCAAGAGGAGCGTTTTTGCAACCTCGTCTGGTCATTGTCCTGTCTGGGTTCAGAAGGGAGCAACTCGAAAAGGTTGCCAGCCGAGATCTTTGTTTCTTCTCAGGTGTAATACCTATTTTAATAGAATACTGAGCCCTCGTCAATACAAGGACATGATGAGGCTGTCATATGGCTCACTCTTCATTTGTGTCAATAGGTTTCAACACAACTGGGCGTAACCTTTAAATTAAGGAAAGCAATTATGATTAGAATGGTACAATTGTAGTAAAAAACACTATCACTAAGAAGGCCCTTTGTCTTATTGGGCATGAGAGAACAAAATTCTCAACCAAAAATTACCTAACGTCTTGCTATAGACTTTGTGTACAACAAACAATAAGGTTAAAAAGAAAACAGTAGAATTATTCTACCTTTTACACCGTGCAAACATGTTTCAGCACCTTGAATCTAACCCCCACAGATCAGGGGCTTTAACCAGGACCACATCCCCTCCCCTAAAACAGCATGCTGGGACTATGGATGAATCTCTGAATGAGTGATGTGACACTAGTTAATGAATGAAATTCATACTTCGGGCTGGACTGTTCCCATGAGGCACAGGGTCAAGACTGATTTGCATACAGCTGTGTCTGACCTGAGGTAGCGAAGTGAGCTAAAGATCGATAATGGATTCAACCCAGATCTGTGACTGGAGGTGAGTGTCTGAAAAGTTTCAGCGCTTTGTCCATCATCTCCTTGTGTTTGGTTTGTTCGCCCTAAGTTGGCAGGGTATGCTCAGATGTGGGCCCCTTGCTTACTTTGCAACTGGATTCGAGCTAGCACGGCTGATGAGGGCTGTTAGCCCGAAACATGTCCCAGGATGCTTGTTTCTGGTCCAGGGAAGACATGGCTTGGCAGTTCGAGCTGGACTGTTCCCATGAGGTATAGCGTCAAGACTGATTTGCATACAGCTGTGTCTGAACTGGGGTGGCAAAGTGAGCTAAAGAACGATAATGAATTCAACCCAGATCTGTGACTGTGAGTGTCTGAAAAGTTTCAGCGCTAATTCCATGATCTCCTTGTGTTTGCGAAATTCATACCTGACCAGATTATGGCAATGATGGGGTAGGAAGAGTTCCTTCCTAGAGCCAATGACATATTGTGAGAGGCTAACACAAGGACACAATTAACTGCAATAATATGTTAATCCGTACAGCATAGTAAAAGGGTTTGTGCAACCCCAAGCAGTCCATGAAAAGAATATAATAGTGAGTAAAAATTCTAATCAACATTAAAATCAGTTGTCATGATCAACTGATCAAACCGCTATTTTTACACCACCACACGCTCACTCATGGGTGAGCTTTGAAAACCTGTCATGATGGCTTGGGGCATGTGCTTACCCTCTTTGTCAAAAGTCCCACATTTAGGGACTGGGAAACATAACATTATACTCGTAATGCAACTTAAAGAAAGGAAAGGCTGTCAGAGTGCATCGTAATAATGAGCCAAAATTATGGCATCCTACAGAGCCTCATCTCATTGTTTCTGGGGCACGAGTCACTCTGGTGTGTGGCTGAGGATACAATAGCTGTTGATGGCAGACTGCCCTTAACAATGAGGTGAAAGGAACACATTAGTATTTAAAATACTTTTTTCCTAGCTTTTAAAATACTGTCATAAGCATCAATACGTTATATGCACATTCAAGGCTTATATTGCATGTAACATCATACTTATATTTGATGACAAACATTGGCAATGCCAATAGGTCTGGCTTTAAAGGAAAGTAGAATGGTAATGTGAAGCATTACTAGTGAATAAGCATGGACATGGATAAGTACTTGTGTGGCAGCAAAGAACTGTAAAATTATATTGGTGTAGGTTAAAAGTTCAGGAGATGGTTACACTATCAAGCCAGCCTTAAAAATCTGTGTAGGGTAATAATTTACCTCCTCCCACCTGTAATGCCACCAGAGAAAAACAGCATAAAGTATCTAGTTACCCAAGACACTTTAATAGCATGACAATGTTGTGTGCATTGAAAGTTCAAGTTCAGCCAACTGGACAAATAAACAGAATGATCTTAGCTGTTTGGAAGAAAAGCACTTTTTTGTAGAAGCACACAATTTCTGACAAATCAAAACATGTATTATTAACTCCCAATATGTGGTCAGAGGCAAAAGCCTCTAGTGAAGGTCACATAATTGTCTGGTGACAGATGTGCTGTCAAACCAAACCATAAAAATCCAAAGATATGTCACACTTCACTAGAACTGTGGGTATTTCTTCAAAGGTGCCTAATTGGCTCCCTACTCCACCCACAGAAAAAAATTATTATCAGAAGGAGGATGAGGGAACGTGAGGGCTGTGAGGTTCTGAACAGACCTTGAGTAGCCTTTCACAAAGCAACAACCACTTTGTCAGAGAACACAACCCCCACAAACACACACCCCCACAAACACATACCCAGCACACACCTCCCAAAACCCATACTCAATTATGTCCTCCTTCTATGCCCCAAACATGATGATATCAACAGAGCCCAGTAGGGGGAGACTGCAGAGACTTTCCATGGAGTGGCGTAGAAATGCTTCCATAAGAGAAGGAAAACAGAACATAATTCTGTTGTTATCAGCAAATAGATAGTAACAAAAGCTAAAGCGGACAATGGCACCATGAGCAGAAACCCACAAAGAGGACAGACTGGAGGTCTGTGGATGCCAACAGTAGGAGCAGTAAGCTCTGCGCTAGCAGAGGAAGATGAAGTAAGAGTGATCTGCTATGTAGTAAGTGAACCAGGAAATGGCAATTTATGTAATACTAAGAGTAGGCCTAGTTCCTAGCGAGGTGCTGCATTAAAAGAGTTGAACGAGGCAGAAAGGTGAAAGAGTATAAGCATGGAGGTGAGAACGTTGTGGGGGGCTGTAAAGATGAAGTTTGAGACTTGAGAAATGTCAGTCTCCATGGAATGCATACACAAAAGCCTGACTACAAGAGCATGTAACAGGAAGAAATCCTGACATTCTCAATTCTACTATGTCATGTGGTCTATACCGGGCCTATTGTAGTTTTCTCTATGTTAGCTTAACGGTGCACGACATGGCCACTTTGACTTTGCACACATTACTACATAAACACGTTTGCTTATGTGCTACATTATATTTTCAAACAGAACCTGCAGTTGTTTTCTCGTTCCATTGTTTACGGGGATTTAGTCTGAACAGCAGACAAGGTCAAACAACAATGTTCTGGTCAGGCACTCATACCTAGTGGAAGAGGTGTGGCGCCGCGGCCAGGGCGACTGATGCTGGAATCTGGGCATCAGGGTTCGATCCCCGGCTCCGGCGGCAGGTTAGCCCAGCACCATGTGACTCTGGGCAATAGCTTGCTTAATCCTCCCGACGGCCCCCAGCGCCTAGAGACCCTTACGGGTGATTGTGCGCTTTACAAATGTGGATTATTATTATTATTACCTAGACACAACACAGAAATGGAGCTGTTGTTTATGAACCTTGTCATATAGGTATGCGCAGCAAGGTAACAAAGAGAGTGGGAAAGAGAGAGTTATTATCTGAGAGAAGATCACAGCTGTATCTGAAATATTGAAAGCTCATCCGTGTATGCTAAGGAACAGGGTCCGCTGTTAAACCCAGAGATCTTTGCTGTATAATCAGTTTGTTTCTGTAGAAGGGGAGGAAGGTTCAGCTATTCAGTCTTATAATATGACAGGGCTTTTAAGAATATACAGTTTATTGACAGTGCTGATTATATTTTTGCTCGGCAGTTGTTTTTAATTTGTAAAATATTAAGTGCAGGTGCTCCAATTTTTTTATTACGCCACACCCACTTCACCTGGCTCCACCCACTTCCACCACTGGCTCCACCCACATCTGTATTTGCTCCGTCCAAATAATACCAGAGTTGAATTTCAGCCAGCGAGCCTTCCTCCAACATGGTTTTGATTGAAGGTTCCTCCCTTCCAGCGCCCCAAGTAAATTTTGAATAAAAATTAAATCAGAAAGTGCATTTAAAGCACAATTTTGGCATATATTTGCTAACTTCACTAATGCACTGAAAGGGAATACATGAAATATTCCTGTGCTCTATGTGCTGGGGAAAGGAGAATACTGGGGTATATCCTGGTCCCTGTATTTTAGCGGTCAGCCTGAACTTGTGACTTTCCCTCAGTCTAGCACGACCAGATGACCGCAAGTGGGGCTTTGTGCTTTTAGGTGCAATACCCACAATAAATCTTTAAAATTGCACACCGCCAGTTCTAACAATTAGATTTTTGTCCTTTTGGTGTCAAATAATGTATTACATTTTACTCTATTGTTCTAAGTTGGTGTGGGGTTATTCTTATGTTGTGTTTTCACTGTAATACTGTTTGTGTATGCTGAATAAATACTTAACACATTGCCTCGATGCTAATCCTGACTGCTTTTGTGCCAAGCTATCAGAGGCATAAGCACAGATTAATTTAGTAACTTCTAAGGTTCACCCTGACAGGGATTGTGATTGTTGCTTCAGAAAGACTCACACCCTCCCCTTCAATCAACAACCTAATTTTTCACAACAGCCATACAACTTTCATCTTGTACATACACTGCACCAAGATTTGACTGTGGCTGTGGTCACTCACCAGGGATAGTGGAACACCCTCTTTTACTAATTAGAGCAAAACTTCAGAGCGATCAGGAGAAGGGACAAGATAGAAAGAAGGCTGTGCTGAGAAGAGGGACCAATGAGAGGAAGGGTATAAAAGAAGGCAATGTTGAGAACAAAGCAGGAAGGGGTAGGGGGAGTGGTCGAGCAGACACTGCTGAGGGGAGACAGGGAAAAGCAGGAAATGGGCTGAGAGCAGAAGGTTTGTAGCCAAGAGGTTTGGGAGGAAGAGGGAGAGCAATGATTGCTGAGAAAAGAATGTCCAGGCATGAAGGGATTGGAGAGAGTGAGGTCAAGCCCTTGTGGAGAGAGAGAGGGACTTGATTGTGGAAGGCAGAGAAAGCAGGCATTGTTGCGCAGAGGCTGGAACTCAGTTAGGACCCGACTCTCACACTGGTGCATGCATCGCTCCTTCCCTGCCTCTAGCCTTTATCCTGAGATATTAAAAGGAGTCATCAAACTATTTAATATTAAACAGGATTTACCTTGTTTAATTGTTTTTTCTGCGTCAATATGTGCAATTGATACCACCTAAAAAATGCATCTTTGGTTCTTTGATTTTTGCTCCCTAGCCATTTGAGAAAATAGTTTCCATTTACCAAGTTCTCGAGTAGTTCTTTCCTTAGTCTTATAACTAGTTACCTTTTGCCAGCAATAACTCACTAAAGATATCGAGGTACGGCATGAACTGTCTCCCATCCACTATGAAGCTTTGTTGATAAAAACTGCCAGTATTGTAGGTTAGAACCTTTTTATATTTGAGCCGAAATAAGCCTACCTCTACGGAAAAAATGATGTAGGTTTGTATGCAAATCATTATCCTGAAAACTTATGTCGGAAAGTCAAAGACAAAACGCGTGAATAAAATACTTGAAATTAAGCTCAGACATGAAAAATATCTGGTGCCTGTTAGGGGTCAGAATCACTGAAAAGACAGTTGATGAAAACTATTATTATAACAGACCCACTGAACAGCCCCAATAGCCATGGGGGTTGGTTCCCTTTCATTTTGTAATTCACTTCTGCTAGAGCAAAGCATCACAAATGTAAAAGTAAGGGTGAATACATTGTAGTATAACTGAACTAACTGAGAACTGTGGCGTAACTTGACTGCCACAGGCCTTAATGCAAAGATGGAAAATAGGCAGCCTATCCCCTGATTGGGTTATAAAATGACACTATAATTGACCTTCAGCGGGCCTTACACAGCCCTGGATCCCGGCGCCACTACACTTGCTGCATAATTCATAACCACACCCCTTATTGCGATGCAATTATAAATGGTGCTGGATATTGCCTTCACTTTCTTAAATTGCCTTTATAAATGGATGCACGATTGAAATAGCATTGTCTCTCTGATCAGCTACCATGCCCTTCCTCGTTCATGTGCTTCCAGCCAGCCTATGTCTTCCTTGGGTCCCTGCTATCTCTCACTCTGAATTGTAGTCCAGTGCGGAATACACAGGAGTGTTTGCTCGAGGGGGCTGGCAGCAGTGGCACAAATTAAGCACTGGTAAGATTAGAAGTTAAGAAGTGATTGTAAACTAACTAACTTTAGTACTAGTAGCTAAGCGAGGCCAGCTAACTAGGGATGCCATTGATTATTCCAATAATATGCCATCACCGACAGTGCCAAAATCAACGCTGTTTTTTTTGGGTAGCGTGATGGAGGCAGTGCATGCCTGCCTTTCACCGTGGAACATCGTAATTTCCAAATTCCTTTGGATACTTGTGTTTGAGAACGGACTGATGGGTGAGCTAGAGTGGGGGAGGCAGGCTGAGAAAGTTCAAGATAAACTTTATGCGATGTTGTGGAGAAAATTTAAAAGTGCATAGCATACTTTTTGATCAGTTCGCACTTGAACTGAAACTAGCTGAAGTTGGCCATAGTCACTGTGGAACCTCGGTGTGCACGTGCTGTGAAGCCCTGTACTGCCACTGTATAAAAGCTGCCATCACCTTTATTGCTGTGCTGCGCGAACCTGGCAGGGGCAGCATTACCGGGAATAGCTGGGTAGCATGCATGGCAAGCCAAATTGAACGGTAGACACCGCCACCAACCTGCCTGGCCTGCACAGATTAGATTACAAACGGATGAGCATGATGGTGACCTGCTGTGACCAGCCATCATCATATCATCCTGACCCTCCTCACTCAGCATAAAAGTGGAGGTGGATGGGCCTTTGGGTGGTGGGGGCGGTTGTGTTTGTGTGTTGTGTGTGTATGTGTGCTTGCTGATTGTGTGAGACGGGGTGGGTATGTGTGTATCTTACATGTTAGAAAACAGCAAATGAAGTGAGGGATGCAATAAACATAACTTCAAACAATGTGTGCTGATAAGCGGTGCATTCACATCTGACTGGATGTGTAAACTCAGTTCCCTAGTGGCTGCGAAGTCCCTGGAAACCCCTTTTGTGCAGTCAATCAAAGGGGCCCCTGTCTTGCTGATGGTCCCTGCAAATTTGATAATATGGCAGAGTAAGTGCATTAGAGAGTGCCTGTGTGTATGTGTGCTTATGTGCCTGTGACCGTGAGTGTGTATGTGTGCATCATGCATGCACATGTGTGAAAGCATGTTTGTGTGTGGGTTTTCATTACGGTGTGTGCGTGTATGTTTGTGCCTGTGTGTGCGCAGACATGACTGCTTGTGTGTTTCTTGTATTGCTTTGTGATATGCACATAAGGCTTCCAACTCCTGACAAGGTCACGCCGCGTTTGTTAGACGAAGGTTGTCTTACCAGAGAAGTGCGAGGTGTATGAAGTTTGGAGATGTGCAGTAAACGTGGTGCAGCGGCGTTGCTGCAGATAATCATGAAGTGCTGCGGAGAGCGTGAGAATGCACACATGCACTTATGTAAATAAATCTTTTGTTTTTAAAAACAGTGAGGAATCCACTTACTGTTACTTGTGGTGGGCCGGCCGGCAGGGACTAACACAGGCTGCACTGCACTGTCTTGTGCCTCGGCTTTATGCTCAATTGATTAGGCCTCGGCGGCCTGGTGCTGCCTGCTTGCTACTAGACCGCCAGGCGTCACGTCAGTACTGTAGTACTACGGGCTGCCAGTTGATTGATGCCTGCACAGGCAGCCCAGCTCTGCCCTTAACGTCGTCCTCGGTCGGGTCGGGCCGGGCCGGGCTGGGCTGACAACGACGACAATGACTCGTGGGGAGCTGCGGTGGTTATGCTGGGGCATGGCAACTGGTGGCAAAGTGTAAAGAATCTGCGCGCGCTGCCGTGCGCACAGCCTCTACCCTTTCAGAACCTCCAGCACGGCCCGCCGAAATAAATCAGTGTGTGTGTGTTTGTTCCGCGGCCCACCCCCTGGCAAGTCAAACAGTCAACACTGAACTAAGAAGGGGAGCGCGGGCCCACGGCCGCCATGAGATATACATTTATTATTAATTTGAATATTGTCTTGGACTTGGGAAGGGCGGCAGGCTAAGAGATTAAGAAGTGAGTCGCAACACTAAACGCCGTGACACTCTGACTCACACTCGGCGGGATATGTGAAAAACGTATTGCGGGCCTGTGGCTGCACCGAGTACATTAAAGGTACATTTTAAAAAACATTAATGTGGACGTGCGCAGCAGATGCATAGTCCCGGCCCTGATAATTAAGGGCCGGTGCTAAGCACCGGAAAGCACCGGCACAAATTAAGCACTGGTGGCACGTATACTGCATTTCAGAGTACAATAGTTTAAATAGGTATTTCACACTTCCTTTGTGTCACTTTCATATCTTATTGTGTACAAGTGTGTGAGCGAAAGGGAATGTACTGTCACCGCAATCCCTGAGAGGGTCGGGAGTGTTGTGTTCTGGGGTGTCAATTCACTTGTTCCTCTGATTATGAGTAGGAGAGCAAGTGAGATACTAGAACTATTCGGATCCGGGCTCATGGTTCTAAGGTGGTATGGTGAAATCTGTCCCTACCTACTGATGTTCTATGGTTCCAAGCATAGTTCTGTTCCTGAGCAGAATCCCTGCAACAACTAAAGTGGGAGAGAAACCTCACATTAAATTTAAACTATAGAGTAAACCAATGCTATATATCTTAACTTTAGCCTCTCCAACATATATGTTGCAAATACAATTTATATATCTCTTCTTGGCTTCTGGATTAAACACTAGCTCTCTTCAAACCTATATTTAATGTTATGTCATTTTCATTCTAATTATACCATGCCAGAAAACAAGATGGCAATAATGCACAAGACAACCGCAGACAAATATGGGCGACTGCAAAGCTCACAGTTCATGCTCCATTGAAAAATACGAGACAAGTCACATCTTTGGAAACGTTTACTGCAGAAATGTGAAGAAATATTCCAGACTTGAAGAATGTGTTCACTACACGTAGAGCAAAGCGATAACAGAGCAACAAAAAGAACACGATCTCCACGTTCAATTCAGAGTTGGCTTCCCGAGTGTGCCTGCTAACAATTACCGTAAACAAAACCAGGAGGAAGAACACTGTACAAAAGATGTCGAATGAATCATACTTCGTTTAATTGGGATTACATAGAAGCACAGCAGATTGTGTTGTAGCAGCAGTAACAAATGTTTCTGAAAGTCTACAACTGTGGCAGTCTAACCGTACATTGTTTAGCCACAGTGCCTTTCCAGAGTACCTCTTTGAATTCTGTTTGAGTTGCAGGCAGTAACTGATATAATCTCTGCCTTTTTCCCTCCAGGTGGAGACAGTCTCTTTGTGATGCCTGTCCCCGGCCTACCTAATGAAAATGAGAGGCACAGGCAATCAGAGACTTTTTAAGGCATGGGCAAATTGGGCTCTGGCCTGGGGACCAGCCTTTCGGGTCCGATAGAGCTAGAGCAGTTCTGCAGAGTCTTGCTCTGATGACCTTGACTATTTCTTCAACAGATTGTTTAAAATAGCGTTTTTGTTTAATTTATTTTAAACGTAGGTGATGAGTGAGAGTATTTCAGTGATGGAATATAACGCAAACACTCATAACTCTTGCCCATTCCCTCTTACACACCACATACTCTTCTCCTAAACACATCATCAACCCTGTACTATTCAAATACCTCTCACCAGCAGTTTTGCACATACAAATCGCTCACAGAAAACCATTACATCAATCTCTCCTCTCACTACTCCACAAAAACAAAACACACAAATCTCATGTATTATATATTCCCTACACATATATTCCCTTGGTATGTAATCATGTATCTATATATTTATTATTTTACTATTGTACAGAAAAAAATGACTCTCTCAAAAGCTTCACTTTCCCTTATCCCAAACCCTTTCTACTACTATGAGCTCCAGAATAAGCCTACCTAGACTCCTCTCTCCTCTACACCTCCTGGCTCACCTCAAACATCAGTTTACTACTATGATCTACCAAACAACCCTCCTAAATTTTGGCTCATGTTATCTCTCCTTTGACTCATCCCAAAGGTAATTTTTCTACTGATTCTCTTTCTCCCTAATCCCTCTCTACAGGCTCTTCCCTCCATATCCCCTTCACTCACCCAAGACCTCAACTTACTACTATGACCTCCCAATGAACACTTCTGGTTTTCTTTCCTATTCTACCCTTCCATTGCCCTATTCACTCCAACTAACAGACTGACATGTTCTCTGCTCAAATGAAGTCTTACCTCCCTATACTAATACCATACTAATATTTCCCTATACTAATCCACCACTAATCCGTTTGGGCTCCAGAGTACTGTGCTACTTGCCGAAAAGTGCTTCAGTGCATGGTATGTGGTAGTAAACACTATATAAATACAATTATAACAGACATTTTGCAGACAAATGTGCTTATGTTTCATGGACCACCCATAAAAATATCTTTTAGATAAAAACAGGATCTCACATATGAGAAATGTGAGGGGGCCACATAGAATAGTTTCGGTAATAATACACACATCACTATCCCTGAATATTAGATGCAAACACATTTAGAATTTGGACCAGTGTGTCATACGCTGTCTGTGGCCTGGCCAAAGAGGGCATAAAAGAGCTGAAACTGGACCATAAATTCAAATCTGTTATGAACAGGGGCCCCCAAAATATGTTTGGCCCAGGGCCCCCACACCCCTTAATGTGCCCCTGCAGGCAATGACAATGTAACACGTGTTATTTAACACCTAAGCAAATGAACAGTGGCAAAAGGCGGTACGTTATGTGGGCTCCATGTTAGAATACAATTAAAAACGCGAAAGAAGCTGCAAGCAGTTGAAAAACCAGGAGTTTCGAAGCTGTTTTTCATCAGCCTCTTCCTAAATGAGGTGAAAAGCCAGATGGGTAAAGTTTTAAAAGGGTATAGCAAATCATGACAGCCAGCTGTACAGTTATCACTATTAACATCTGTTTGGCCCTTAGAGAGAGAGATCTATAGAAGGATGAACAGCATAATGTCGATAATTTCTTTTAGCACAGTTTTTTTTCCTACAGTGAATAAACCAGTGTTGTGACAATATAAAATCCCGGTTCCATTTTACATACTTACTATGGTGGCTGACAGACTAAACTCAGACTGCCAAAGGTTGGTTGCCTTAAAATGAATTGTGTGGGGGCATGGCCAGAGCAGGGACCCGCAAAGTTATATGTTGTAATGTTGTTTTTTAAGAGTACTGGAATGTTTTCCGGCTATGTTCTATTGTGTGTGTATTTGAGCAGTAGGGCTCCTCCCTCTAGCATTTACAAAGGGCTGGTAGAGAGGAAAGCCACGTTACATCTTGTATCGCATTAAACCTGCTTTAGATTCCATTTATGACTCAGTCTCCTACATCGCAACTGGAATTTAGCGACAAGCTACCTGTTCCTTCTGCACTGGCAGCATCGATCACAGCATGGTTCCCTAAACCCATTGTTCAGCTTCAGGGGCTCTCCGGAGGGGAGCAGCACCAATCATCGTGGCATTCGTTTAGCGGCACCCAGGTTGTTGACTATATTGTCCAAACCTGTGCTCACACACCACGTATTTCCCGTTTATATTCGCATGGATCCAAAGGGCATTGAGAAACTTTCACCGCAGGTGCTGAACTCTCGGTGAGTGCACAAATTGGTTACACTTCACAAGCCTCTAAAGATTCTGCTTGCACTGTGCATCACGCATCCACACACTGCCTGAACATTTTGTCCATAACATCACCACCTCCATTCTTGGCCCAATCTGGAGATCCACCAATTGAATGAGAAGAGTGGGTAGACATCTTTGATAACTACCTTGAAGCATTGGATGGGCAGAATTTTCATCCAAGCAGGAAAAATGAGTTATTGCTGAATGCCTTAGGCAGGAAGGACAACATGTCTTTAAATATTTACCTGCATTACCACATCAATGGGGTCAATCTCCAATAGATGTGTACAATGAAATTAAAAAAAACTTTAGTTGAGATGTTCTAAAGGGATTAATGTGGTTATGAGGAGATACAAATGTTATACTCCGCCACAGAGGGCTGGAGAATCTATGAATTACTTTATATCTAGACTACAGGAATTGTTGGTAAAATGCCAATTTGTATCCATGATGGGCGAAATAATTAGGGACCAATTAATTGCCCCGGGGTGCAGGTGGCAACTTAATTGCAGTTAACAAATCCTTCTTTGGTTTAATGCCATGAGCTGACAAAGTGCCTCCAAGATACTCAAACTCATTCACAAAAAAGACATTTATCTTTCCTCAACATCAACCCTGAATTTCAAATTTTATCTAGAACCTGTTTTAACACAAAATTGTGACTCTCCATACTGTCTCCGAACATCAAAATCCTGAAACTAGGTGACATTATCCAAGTCCCTGAACACCTCAGACATAACCCTCTGGAAGACACTGGCTGCTGATGACAAACCAAAAGGCATTCTAGCAAATTGAAAAGTGCCCTACATAGTTATGAATATTGTCAGAGGCTTAGAATCTCAATGAAGGCGGACCTGGTGATAGGCATGTTTTAAATCCAATTTTGCAAAATATTTTCCTCCCTTGAGCATCAAAATCAATTTGTTTATGTTGGGAAGAGGAACATTGTCTATCACCACATTCTGATTCAAACATCTCAAGTCCACACACAACCTAAGCTTCTCCTCTGCTTTCTCTATGATAACTACTAGTGAAATCCAACTTGATGTCTCCATAGGTTCTATCACACCTCTCTCCAACATCTCATCCAGCATTTTCCTTACTTCATCCATAACCAGAATGAGTACCATCCTGACCTTATGTTGGATTGGTACCACCCCTTACTTCAACCTAATGGACGTAACCCTTCAGCTCCTTCCCCTCTTCCCTAAAGACTCCCCCGGCTCCTCTGATTATATCATCTAGGGTAGCCTCTTCCACCACCATGACTTGATTAGGAGCATGTGGGGATTTATTATGGTTTGTTAAACATACTGATGAAGCCATCCTAGAATAGACAGACCCGATTCCGCCTCATACACCTTGCCTTTTATACACCCACCTTTGATTTCAATGTCTGTAAACATATAGCCAATAATATCTATCTTTTCAGCTTCATATCCACCAGGGTTTTTTTTTATTTGTTTGTTTTTATTGCAGATTCACTGTAAATCGGTGACTAACACTCAGATATTTCTGACGTGAGACACAAGTAGTGCCTCACCCCATCGTAATGTGGACACACGGCCATTCAGCCCACATCCCGAAGGTTGGGCGGCAAAGTTTGATAAGGTGTCACTGACATGCCCCCCACACATTACTGAGCAATCAAAGAGCATTCCAAGCCTCTGCTTTTTTCGTGAACTAAACTCCCCCCCTTAAACAGCAAGAAAACACGTTTTAACCTTCCTTCAGATTATGAACCTAGAACCGTGCAGCAGCTGCCCCATCCCACCCACTCCCCCTCTCACCCACGCCACTAGCACGCTACATTGTTCCACGTGACAAGTCTCCCTTGCCCCCTGCCGGCCCATTAACACAATAATGAATTGCAGCTTGTCAATGTTGATGTCCCGTGTACCCCAGTGGCCCATCCCATTCCCGGCAAACAAGGCCCACCCTCACAACCCCCCATCCAACCCGTGGTAACGTCTCCATTTGGACCAAACTCTGCGGAATTTTTTGGGACAGCCCCTGGCTTTATAAGTCAACCTTTCAGCTGCCATGTAGAGGTCAAGCCCTCTCCTCCATTCCTCAAGGGTCGGTGAGTCCGGCGCCCCCCAGTGCTTTGCGATGTCCCTTTTCGCCACCACCAATGCTAGGACCAGGAAAATGAGGAGGGGGCGCGTCAGATCTACCTCATTGGTCATGCCCAATAGCGCTAACTTGGGGTCGTGTGAGATTGGGGCCTCTAGGACCTCCTCCAGTTCCTTGAATATCTGGGTCCAATATGTTTGTATGACACTACAGGACCATATCGTGTGAAAGAAGTCGCCCACCCGGCCTTGACACCTAAGACACCCTGGATCCTCTATTTTCCCCATTCTACAAAGCAGTTGTCTGTCGTAGTAAGTTCTATGGAGTACATTGAACTGAATCAGATGTAACCGGGACTTGACCGCCACCTCCCGGGGATGCATCAGAACCGTGTCCCAGTCCAGATCCTCCATCGTTCCCACATCTGCCTCCCAAGTAGCCCTCAACTTTGCTAAGTCCCCCAACATATGGTTGGTTAGTGTTTTATATGTCAGGGAGACCGCCTTTTCCGACATCTGTTCCTGAAGGAGCCGCCCTTCCAGAGGGGCGTACTTGGGAATGTCTGTGAGTGAAATGTGTTGGGCATTCCATGCGTGGCGTAGTTGTATATATTTAAAGTGTTGCGTGTTATGGAGCCCAAATTCCGACTTAAGTTCCTGGAACGATTTGAGCTCTCCCCTGGCAATTACGTCCCCTATCGTGGAAATGCCTATGTCGTCCCATCTCTGGAAGCCCCGTAATTTGTTGAGTTCCACTAGCCACTGGCAGTGCCACAGTGGAGTCTGTCGTGTAGGCCTTTTATCCCATCCCATACGACGGTTGGCCTTCGTCCAGGCCGCTATAGTTAAGGCTGTCGCCGGGAGGAGTGAGGTGTTACGAGAGGGTCCATATAGATATGAGAGTAAGTGTTTGGGTGACAGTTTCGCCCTTTCCAGAGCGTAGGTTGGGTGATCCGCTGGGGCATGGAGCCAATCATTTATCGGTATGAGATGTTCAGCCCAGTAGTAAGCCTCTAGATTGGGAAGTGAGATCCCCCCACTGTATTGATGCCTCTGTAGCGTCGATAGGGCCACTCTAGCATGCTTGCCCAGCCAGAGGAAGGAGCGCATGTCCGCATGGATCCTACGGAAGACCGCTGCCGGTAACGGGTAGTATTCATTTTGCAGAGCATATAGGTATTTCGGCAGTGTGACCATTTTAAACATGGCCGCCCTGCCTAGGAGAGTCAACGGGAGCTGCCTCCACCGATTCATATCCGCCGCCGCCGCAAGTATGATCCGTACTAAATTCCTACTGAAGGAAAGAGGCTCATCCGCGGTTATATAGATCCCGAGATATTGGAAACCCTCCGAGGTTGTCTGGAGAGCGGCAGGTATAGGGCCCCAGTGGTTCAGGCCCCTCGGGTCATAGAGTACCGATTTATGCCAGTTTATTTTGTGTCCCGCCATATTACCATATCGTTCTATTTCTCGGAAGAGCTCCGGGATCGAGGTGTCCGGCTCAGTGACATAAAGCAGAACATCGTCTGCGTATAACGAGATTTTTTCCGACTGCGGGTCCGTGGCACTGCCCATAAAGCCGTGAATTGCCTCGTTATGCCGCACCCTGGCGGCAAGCACCTCTATCGTAAGGGTAAACAAGAGGGGGGACAGGGGGCATCCTTGTCGAGTGCCTCTCTGAATCTGGAACTCGCATGAGAGCGTCCCGTTCACCCGTACCCTGGCTTTCGGGGCAGTGTAGAGGAGTCGCACCCATTGGATGAAATTCGGCCCAAAGCCAAACCGACATAGAACTGCAAAGAGGAAGGGCCAATGTACTGCGTCGAACGCCTTTTCAGCGTCCAGGGAAAGGAACCAGTGAGGGTCACTACGGCCTCTGACTTCCTGGAGCCAATTATGGGTCCGTCTGAGATTCAATTTAGTGGCTCTGTCAGGTAGGAAACCCGACTGGTCCATATGTACCAGACCTGTAATAACTGTCCTCAGGCGGGCTGCCAAGATGGTGGCTAGGACCTTCACCTCCGTATTCAGGAGGGAAATCGGTCGGTATGAGGCGCATTCATCCCGAGGTCTGCCGTCTTTATAGATCGGGACAATGGTGGCCCTAGTTAAGTCTGGGGGGAGTTCTCCTTCTCCAAGGGCACCAACAAAGAGGCTCTTAAGGTGCCGCGTTAGTAGGTCCGCTGTACGCTTAAAGAATTCCGCCGGGAAACCATTGGGGCCCGGGGTTTTCCCTGGCCTCACTCTAGCGAGAGCCTCTGTAATGTCATCCACCGAAATGTCCGCCTCCAGGGCGTCCATGGATTCGGGTGGCAGGGTCGGTAGGAGCGTTCCATCGAGATAACGGAGCGCCTCGTCTGGAGTCGCAAGGTCGCGGGCTGCATAGAATGCCTCGAAATGTGTAGCGAAAGTTTCGGCTATCTCCGTGTCAGTGTTGACCTTGTCGCCCCCAAGGGTTCTAACACTATCTATCCATCTCTCCGCACTTTCTTTCCTGCTAAGCCAAGCCAGTAGCTTCCCTGATTTGTCCCCCACGTCATATAATCTGTGTAGCGTGGCGAGGGATTGGGTCTTTGCTTCGTCCGTCACTAGTTCCCTGTATTGTTTCTGTACGTCTAGAAGCCTCCTAAGGGTCTCGGTGTTTGCCCGCGCCAAGTGGTCTCTTTCCCTCTCTAGAATGTCCTGTTCCAATGCGGCCACGTCACCCTGAAGTTTCCGTCTTTCCTCACCTAGCCTGGCGTTTATCCTATCCCTGAGTACTGGCTTCATGGCTTCCCATAGGGTAACGCTGGAATCCACCGTGCCCATGTTTTCGGCCAGGTATACCATAATGTCGGCCCGTATGCCTCTGAGTATATTCGTGTTCTGTAGGTCCCACGCCGCCAGGCGCCACGATCCAGGATGCCTACCCTGGGCCTGTCCCACCCCAACGTACAGGGGAGAGTGATCCGATATACCCCTGGCTCTGTATTCTGCAACGTCGTCCGCTTTCAGGTATTGACGGGACATAAAGACGTAGTCAAGTCTCGAAAACACCTCATGTGCCCCAGAGTAGTATGGGTACGCCTGTTGTGTTGGGTGGAGCCACCGCCAGATGTCCGTCAGACCTGTGGCTGACATCTTGCTGCAGAGTGTGGTTTGGTGTCCGCTCCTCGCCACCGCACCAGATCTGTCGCTACCAGTGTGCATGACATCGTTGAAGTCCCCTCCCACTATTTGTACCGTGTCAGCGGTTTCTAGGAGTATATGTGTAAGCGCCGTGAGTGTACGGGGTTGTAGTTTGGGCGGTGCATAGACCGAGATAAGCGTAAAGGTACATCTGTTCCAAGTACCCTGCACTCCCGCGTAGGTTCCCTGGGGGTCTAGCCATGTGCGTGTGACGCAGAATGGGGATGATTTTTTAGCTATGACTGCCACCCCTCTAGAGTCCGAAGTGTATCCCGCGTGCGCTAACACCCTGTGCCTCCCCCGCGTGATAAAAGCACACTGAGTGCCCTTGAGGTGAGTTTCTTGCAAAAAGTGAAGTCTGGGTCCACCCTTTTAATGTAGGCATTCACTAGGCCTCTCTTGATTTTGGAGCCCAACCCATTGACATTCCACGTCAGGATGCTCAATCTCCTATCACCCCCTTGTGGAGTGACTACGGTACTCGCCATTGGAACGCATGGGATCTACCATCGCCTGGACCCCGGCATGTATAGGTGAAGCGTGTGTTCAGTGCGTGCTGCTGGCTGCGTTCAGTGAAAACGTGTTTCCCCCAACTTTCCCCCCCTGGACCTTCGTCCCAACAAACAAGAGAACTCCCTTTCTTCCCCCCCTCCCCACCTCCCTCCCCTTCCAGTACTATCCCTATACAGGACATGACTTTCCGCAGGAGTAGGCCTGTCGCCCACCCACAAACACCCTCCCTGTCAAGTACCCAGTGAACAAAGAGTCAGATAACTAGGAAACTTGTGTAACAAAGAAGCGTGTCAACTTGCGTGCTCTCCACTCCTCTGGCTAGATGCCAATCCCACGACCCGTATACAGCATTGTTCAAAGGACTTGGTAGATAGGGGATGTCTGCGCCTCACTAGTGGCAATCAATGTTTCGTGTCCCAGTGGTTCACGATTTAGAGTCCTGTGTCTCCGATTCCGGTGCGCTCAATTGTCCAGAGATGTCCTGTTCCATCACACGAATCTCCTCCACAAGCGGATGCGCGGATAAGCTTCCTCCCCCATGGTCCTCTTCTGCAGACGTGTGGCCTGCCAGGTCGTCCTCCTCGCCGTCCTCCGATCGGGCGTGTGATCATAGCCTCGCAGATAGGGAGTCTGTCCTGGCCGCCCCCACCGGCGAGGCCGAGCGTCCTCTTCTCGTGGGTCCCACATCCCGGCCATGGTAGGGCGTCGCCTGAAATTGCCTCCTTGACTTCCTCGCAATTCTCTGTCTTTGCGCCTTAGGAAGGTCCCATTGGGCTGCGCCATGTTGGGATCTCTCCGGTACGTCTCTGCTGGCTCTTTCCCTGCTGTTCAGAATCGGGCGTTCCTCCAGCCATTGCCATGCGTCTTCCGGGTGAGTGAAGAAAAGCGACTGGTCTTTATAGATCCCCTTGAGCTTGGCTGGGAAAAGGAGCATATATGTGATCCGTAGATCTCTGAGCTTCGCTTTGACGGAGTCGAAGGCGCGGCGTTGTTTTTGCACCTCCTGGCTGTAGTTTGGGAAGACCATAATATGAGCGTTTTCCAATCGTATCTCTCCCATCTTTCTCGCCTCTCTGAGGATGAGGTCCCTGTCGGCGAAGTTAAGAAAGCGTGCAATGACTGGTCGTGGTCGAGCTCCCTCCGGGGGTTTCGCCAGAAGAGCCCTATGCATCCTCTCAATGATGAAGCAGGGGGAGAATTGCACCGCAGGGAAGGTCTCCAGGAGCCACGTGCGTAGGAAGGACACCATGTCCATTTTCTCGATCCCTTCCCTAAAGCCGACGAAGCGGAGGTTGTTCCGTCGTGCTCTATTTTCAGCATCATCAACCTTCCACAGTAGTTGGCGGTGAGACGCTTTCAGTCCCGCCATGTCCTTGCGTAGGGTGGTGATGGAGTCCTCCGCCTCACCTACTCGCGTCTCAGCAGAGCTGACCCTGTCAGAAAGGTTCCGAAAGTCCTGCCGCAGAAGTGTCACCTCCGAGCATACCTCCCCTGTTTTCACTTCCAGTGCGGCCCTCGATTCCTGAATGTATGTTCGGGACGCTTGAATGGCCTCCATTAGTAGCGCGGTGTCGGAGCGCGCACCCGACGTGTCGCTGGGGCCTCCTGCGGCCGTACGCGGAGCTGTGAAGCTGTCCATTGTCCCCTGCTTGGGCACTTTAGGTGGTATGTCTCTTTTCCCCATGGTTCGCCGGGTCCGGTCGAATAACCTGAGGGGTTCCCGGGGCCCCACCAGTCGCAGGTCCCACCAGGCCACTGGGGGTGGTTGCGTTGGTGTCTCACCACCCCAGGAAAATCAGGCGGCTGCCGCGGCCTGAAGGACTGGCTGTCTACAGCGTCTTCGGTCGGTGGCCCAACTGCAGGACACAGAAGCCTGACAAAGCACGAGGACGGGCCTGCTTGCCACCCCCCAGAGAGTCACCTCGGGAACCAGGAGCCCTCACTCACGCAGGGCAGTGATGCACCCAGTAGGTCTGTCCAGTGTCTTCGGTCGCTCTCCCTCCGCGCCCCCCAAGTGTTCTTGGACTCTCCCAGCGCCTCCACTCGGTAACAATATGTTCCCCTCTGCGCAGTGAGTGTAGGTACCCCTCAATTGCGGCTGGGACTTCGTCTGGGCAGCAGCCGTTGAGGGGCCCACACTACCTGATGTGGATGGCCGCCATGTTAGTAAGGTCGGCGAATCACCAGGGCAGTCAGGGGGGTCCACCTCCCCAGTGCCTGCGGGCTCCGGTTGCCGCCCAGCCCCTCCTCTTCCGCGCCTCAGGATTGTCGCAGGGTGAGGGCTTTCGGCGAGCTCTGGGACAATTTTAGTCTCGCGTCTCCGGAGCCGCCGCCATCTTGGTGAAGTATCGGTATAGTCCACGGGGCTCCCTGTTCCCTCCTGCGGCCTCCCGACGGGGGCCAGCTCCGTGCGTGCACCCCCTCGGGCAGACTGGGGAGCCGCGCCACCGACCTGCAGGATGTCCGGGTGCCCAGGGGGAGGTCCCGGTCAGCTCCACTCGCGGCTCTGCAGTCACGCCGCCATCTTGCGGATCGCCGGGGCGCCAGGGGGGTCACTGTCCGGCCAGCGCTGCTCCGTCCACCGTGACCGGATTCGTTGTCCGGCGTGCCCGCCGAGGTCAGGGCAGGCGGGGGCACCTCCGATCCCGGTTTTGATGCCGTGTGGGTAGTTTAGTAGGTCGGATCACGAGGCATCCAGCAGGAGCTCCGGAGAAGCACGACTTAGCTCGTCATGCTGCTGGCCACGCCTCCCGATATCCACCAGGGTTGATATCCTTGGGAAGTAATCTGAATTGTGGCCACACTGCCTAAAACACATTTCTGGGTATAATCGTGTATAAGGACCCTGAATCCAACATTAACTCCACTTGCTTTCCTTGAATGACGAATCCTGAATTTGGTCTATTTTTCCTACGAGGGCAATTGTGACCACCCTCCACACACTATATTCTATCTACACTTATATTCATGGAATCAGAAAGGATTTCTTCTGAAAACACCACCACTTTCCCCTTCGCTGGATCACAACACATATTGCCAAAATATCCCGTACGTCCACATATCCTACATTCTTTACCTACTCCAAAAATTTTTTTGCCTCTATAGCATGGCCCTATCTAACACACCTTCCACAAACCTTATTTGTTGGTCAAACCTTTCCAAGATTTACCACAAATAGACTTGTCTTTTACTGCTACTTCACTTGCCACCTTGTCTATTGATGACACAGCATTACCTCCCCTCAAATCTCTCTTACCCATTTCCCGCATGCAATATTCTGACTCTTCTATTCTATTCTTCTATTCTTGCTATTTCAATAGCATCCTTCAAAGAAGAATTTTTAGCAGCCCACAATCTTTTTCTACTTTGCACTGGGCAATTAATTGGTCTCTAATCATTTACAAAGACCAATTAAGATCCTTTCTGGGTTTAATTGCACACTACTCCAAGCTTGTTAAAAAGTTTGCTTCTAAGACATAGTGTTTGGAAAAAGTTGCTGAGGAAGGGTGTACATTATTCTTGGGGTGATGCACAACATCTACGTTATCGCAATATCAAAAGAGAAGGGAGTTAGGTTGGGATTTTGGTTCCATCTGTCCCAAAATGCAAAACTACTGTGCAAGTGCCACTGGGATAGGGGCGGTATTATAGCAATTTCATGGTTCAAAAGAAAAAACTGTTGCATTTGCATCTCATTCTTTAAGATACCAAAATGCAATTATTTAGTAATTGAGAGGGAGGCACTGGTGGCAGTTTGAGGATGCAGTACTTCTGGACATATGTGTGGGGAAGTCAGACTGTACTCTGTGCCAATCAGAAAACTTTGGTAAAAGTTTTATCTCCAGGAGGTGGATGCAAGGGTTCTGACAGACTCACTAGGTTTGCAGCCAGGTTACAGAAGTACGATTACACTGTTGACTAAATACCTGGGTGGAGAAATGTTCAATCAGATTGCTTCCCACGCCAGCCGTTAGATTGGGAATGCGTGTATAAAAAGGTGGTCATTCAGAGTGGAAAGAAAGGAGCTGTGGCAAGTGCAGGTGATGAAGTTCAATCGAGTTTGGGAGTGGTGAGTGACAATGAATGGTATGAAGCTTTGGAGAGTGATGAAGTTTTAAAAGAGGTAATTCAAATGATTGTGAAAGGTGGAAGGAGAGAGAGTATTTTGCTGACAGTATGAGATGCTATGGTAAAGTGCTAGATGAATTGCTGTTGGTAGGTGACTGGATGGTGTTGTGTGGTGAGAAAATTCTACCACCCGTCGCTGTGCAGAAGAAATTGTTTTATATTGCCGATGATGGGCACTTGAGTCAAACCTTTACTAGGAAAAGATTGAGGTCGGAATATTGGTGGTCAGGGATGGATGATGATGATGATGAGTTAATTTGAGTGGATCCATGTGTAGAGTGTCTGGAGAGCCAAAAGACATTAAAAGTGGGTTGCCAGTCACATTTAGGTGCTCTGCATGACTCTGGACAAGTTTGGCACAGTGCCTGTGTGGACTTTATTGGTCCCATGTTTTTGGCTAAACGTGAGAATAGGTCTGCTCTTGTCTTGGTCAATGTGCATTCTAGATGCTTAGCAGTGACATTTATGTCAGAAATATCAACTGCATCCACAATAAGCGTCTTTCGGACATTGTTAGTGATAAGGGGTTCCCCTCTGTGTGTCTCATTACAGATAATGGCTGATGTATCATGACATTGGAGAATGTTTGTCATCATGTGGGGTTAGACATTTACGTATAGCTCTGTACAATGCCCAAGCTAATGGAATCGCTGAAAGGATGAACCCCATATGGTCAAAGGTGCCAGTCATTTGCCACTGGCCAACAAGTTGAATGTTGAGAAAACTGTATCTGACTTAGTCTAGGCATATTACACTAAAGTAAATTCTTCACATTTCTATTTGATGAAGGGTAGCTCAGTACTAAAGGAATGCTGTCCTGAATGAAGGAGTTGATTACGAGTGAAAAAAGCGTGACTGACGGGGTCACCAAACGTGATGGCGGGAATGGCTCAGGGTCTTTGGATGGTGTGAATAAACTTGAAAAGAAGATTGTATGAATAAACTTGAAAGGAGCATTGTACCATATGACTGGGTTAAAGAAAAGTCAGGTTGTGTGGTGAAAGTCTGTGTAAGGTCTGTGAATCTTTTGAAGTGGAGGAAGTTCATCGTTGGTATGTGGTGGTGACAAAAGGTGAAAACATAGGAGAGTTGCTAAGTATGGATCACAAAAGAGCAAAATCAGGAATGATGAGATCTCCGGATCTCCGACCGACCCCTGCCCTCACCACGTCTTCAACAAGGCCGACGCTGTCATCGCACCCCACCTGCGAGACATCATCAACACATCCTTCGACACCGCCACCTTCAATGAGAGCTGGAAGCACGCCGAACTCAGCGCTCTACTCAAGAAACCCACAGCGGACCCCACCGAACTCAAGAATTACCGCCCCATCTCGCTCCTCCCGTTTCCAGCCAAAGTCATCGAGAAGACCGTCAACAAGCAGCTGGCCGCCTTCCTTGAGACGAATGGATCCCTCGACCCCTCACAGTCTGGCTTCCGAGCCAACCACAGCACCGAGACCGCCCTCATCGCCGCCACCGACGACATCCGAGCCCTGATGGACAACGGAGAAACAGCGGCCCTCATCCTCCTAGACCTCTCCGCGGCATTCGACACTGTCTGCCACCGCACCCTAGTACAGCGCCTCAGCAACGTCGGAATCCAGGAGAAGGCTCTGGAATGGATCATCTCCTTCCTCGACGGGAGAACACAGAGAGTCCGCCTACCACCGTACAAGTCAGAGGCCACCAAAGTCATCTGCGGCGTCCCTCAAGGATCCTCACTGAGCCCCACCCTCTTCAACGTCTACATGAGCCCCCTCGCGGCCATTGCACGCCAACACAACCTCAGCATAATCTCCTACGCCGACGACACCCAGCTGATCCTCTCCCTGACAAACGACCCCGCCGCCGCCAGAGCCAACCTGCACGAAGGGATGAAAGAGGTAGCCGAGTGGATGACGACCAGCCGCCTGAAACTGAACTCAGACAAGACGGAGGTCCTCATCCTGGGCTCTTCACCCTCCGCCTGGGACGACTCCTGGTGGCCTCCCGCCCTGGGCACCGCACCCAAACCGACAGACCACGCACGCAACCTGGGCTTCATCCTGGACTCCTCCCTCTCCATGACCAGGCAAGTCAACAACGTCTCCTCGGCGTGCTTCAACATCCTACGCATGCTACGAAAGATCTTCTGGTGGATCCCCACCGAGACCAGAAAGACCGTCACCCAGGCCCTCGTCACCAGTCGACTGGACTACGGCAACGCCCTCTACGCCGGTACCACCGCCAAGCTCCAGAAGAGACTCCAGCGGATCCAGAACGCCTCAGCCAGACTCATCCTCGACATCCCACGAACCAGCCACATCTCCGGACACCTGAGAGACCTGTATTGGCTCCCCGTCAACAAAAGAATCACCTTCCGCCTCCTCACCCACGCACACAAAGCTCTACACGACCAAGGCCCGAGCTACCTCAACAACCGAATCAACTTCTACACGCCCCAACGCCACCTCCGATCTGCCAACCACGCCCTCGCCGCCGTCCCCCGCATCCGAAGAGCGACTACAGGAGGAAGATCCTTCTCCTACCTGGCCGCCAAGACCTGGAACTCCATCCCGACCGACCTGCGCCTGACCCAAGACCACCTCTCCTTCAGGAAGAAGCTGAAGACCTGGCTGTTCGAGCAGTAGCGGCACCCCCCTACCCCCAGCGCCTTGAGACCCTACGGGTAAGTAGTGCGCTCTATAAATGTCTTTGATTGATTGATTGATTGATTGATGATGGGTGCAGGTGCTTTATGTTAATGGAAGATGTGTCATATTTCTGGTTCTGTTGACTGTGGAGCTGATGAAACTGTCCAGGAGAATGTGTGAAGTGGGATTACAGTTTCTAGATCAGAAAGGGCTCAAAGACTAAGAAGAGCTCCAAGCTATTTGCAAGACTTCCTGAGATTAAGTTCTGTTCACTTTATTTGTTGTTGTGTCCAATACTTGTTTTATTGATAGGTCTTCTTCTATTGTTCTACAGTTATTTAATATTGATCATTATTTATAATATTTATTATTGCGTATTCGTTTAGCTTGGATTACAAAGGGAGGGAGATATACTGCAATGTTGTTATTTAAGGTAATTGGAATGTTTTCTGGCTATCTTCTATTGCACATTGCTTTTGAGCAGTGACGTTCCACGCTCTGGCAGTTACAAATGACAGGCAGAGGGGGAAGCCAAGCTCAATCTTCTATCTTAATTAAACCAGCTTTACATCACATTTATGACCTAGTCTCCTTCCTACATCGCTACAATGTTCCTGCTAGGCTATGGGGCAAGGGCTTCCAAAACGGCCCCATCCATTCCTGAGAAGGTTGCATATGTATAAACTGCACAGGCAATTGCACATTGATGAAGTAAGAAGTACTAAATCTCATTATTGTGCCTCTGAATGGTTCAGAAATGGGTGAAATGTTCTTTGAAAGTCATAATTTGCATATCAGCAAAATCTAAGGTGGCAGGCACTGCAAAATTGCTCGGCAGAGGTTCCATAAGCAGGCGTCTCTCTCTCGCCCTGTGGAGGGATCCCCAGGGGGTCAGCATACCTCTGCAACTCTTCCCCCCACCAAACTCCCGAGTACAGCAGAGAAGCAAGTTGTGTTGCTAACCTATAGTGTAGATTCCCTGCCTCGAGTGAATAAGGCGACTTAGGGAGCAGCTTAAGAATCTCAAGAAGTTGTAAAGCAGTTCAAGTGGGCTCAGTTGGGAGGCCTGAGTGGCACCAGAGTGAAAAAGAGGAAGAAAGAGATGATGTAAAGGAGAAAAGGCAGCAAAAAGAAAACAGATGAATTACAAAAGGGATTGAAGGATGGGAGGGAAACCTGGTGGGCCAAAGAGTTACTATCCTGTGACTGGAGCAGGTGTCAAAGTAGCAATTTGACAGGTGGGTTCTAACCATAAACTTGTTATAGGCGTAGGCCCACTTCCGCTGGCCCAAAGCTGAATTAAGAAAAAGTGGGTTCCCAGTGGAAGAGTGAGATTACTTACATCGCAAAACAGTGTGGACATGTACATGCCGTGCTGTGCCTAGCATACAACTTCTTGGGAACCAGATGGTCTCTGGAGCCCTATATAAATGTCTGGACAGGTAGGTGGATCAATATGTTGGAAACGTGCTAATCACTAGATTAGCATATGACATACTGAGGGCACTGACCAATCTCAAGAATGGCAACTCCAAAAACACAGTTTATAAAAAAATACTGAAACCCCAGAAAATAGATAAAAGGGTGACCCTGAATTCACAGAGCTCATCACAAGCCGAGAAAGAATTTCAACTAAAAAATATAGATCTTCAGGTCCCACTGACCAAAGGACATAGTTCGCTTTTGCTTGGAATTTTTTATATAACACAGCATATCTTTGCACTAAGATTTTGTGAAGGTCAAAACCGATTTAAAGCTTTCTCTCCAGACAGCAGAGACAAGAACCGATCATATTGAAACATCCACCGCAAAACAATTCCACTCTGGATGAACTGGAAGCCAGGCTGGCTGCACTGGAACATCACCAAAAGGACCTAGACGACAAAATGGAAGACTTTGAGATCCATTATTGAGGTAATACCATTCAGATACCAGGCATCGAAAGTAAAACATCCAATTCCGACCTCAAAAGCCATCTACAGGCTTTGTGTCGGGATCTGCTGTTAGATTATACAATAATTGTGCTGGATTGAATACAATGTGTTTTCCGCATTCTAACAACCAAAAGTTCTCGTTCCAGAAGTTCTGACCTATGTTCACAACTTTAAAATTTAAATAAGGCATCACTGCTACAGCTCGCAAGTGGGACATAATCACGCTTGTATGGAACAATTTTCTTGCGTTTCAGAAAGCATCTTCCACCATACCTGCAAAGTGCCAAGGTCATAAGAATATAAAAGCACACATGTGCCTAGAGGAAATCCCCTAAAGGTATGACATTCCATTCTGCTTGTACTTCACCCTGAACAATAAGAGATTGCCAAACAAAGCAACAGATATTCTGAACATCTAATGCCCAGAAACATCAACAGTGACTGCAGAGGTACCACAAGGAACCAAATCGCGATCAAAAGGGCACACCTTCTGATCCAGCTGAGAGAGTCAAAAAACAAGGGTCAAAAAACAAAAACAACACGGACAGGGGAAAGTTGAAGAGAATAACCAGACATTTCTGTGGTAATAACTCTACATTAATAATCTTGATATGCAGCTAGAATAAAGCAGCCTTGGCCGGACTGGTGGTCCTGGACTTACTGTACAAGTTAATCCATACTACTTCCCTAAACCCCTGAAACCTTGGTAACAGTGTATGCTTTCCTTCTCTTTTTTCTTGCTACTGCTTGATTAAACATAATACATAGGTGGGTGGTGGACCTAAAGAGCTCCCAGTTGCAGCCCCTCCCACGCTTTATGGTGGGAGCAAAGGCACAATTTTCCTATTAGTTTCGCTAAATAAACGTATCCTGTTTAATCAGAGTGTTGTGGATCTGATGCTCCTTAGTTACTTTTTATTTCACTACGACCAGTTTACAATGTTAAAGAACACAGAACACCATGTAACATTGAAAGGGTCTTCATAAGTAGGGTACAGATAGCCATTTAAGGTAAGCTGAGCAGTTAAGCTTTCCTCCCAGCTGGCACGGGTGGCCGACCTCAAAAGCAGAATACTTCAACTGGAATCTAGTCTGAGCCATCCTGACACAGAGGCAACTCATGGCCTCCTGGTTACAGAACGTACAGACTTGCAGCAGGTCTCCCTTGAGGAGGCGAAACAATGCGTAAGGGCCTCTACTCAGAGAGTGTATGAATCAAGCGATAAAACTGGCAAGTTGCTCTACTGGCTGTCGACCCACAGACTGGTACCCGCCATTCGGGATTCCTTTGGCCCCCTCTGGAAGAAGTTTGACCAGACCATTGCAGACTTCTAACGAGCTCTCTATAATCAACGTCTGCCACCCTTGCCAGAGACAAAGAACATAATTCTGTGGGATATCCCAATACAGTCTGCCCCCCATTCCCTATCCCTGGAATTGGTTCTGCCCTTAACTGTGGAGGAGATTGACTCTGCTATTACGACACTCCAATCTGGGAACAGTGCGGGCCCCAATGGTTACCCTATTGAGTATTATAAGCAGTTCTGAGACATCCTAACCCGTCATCTGTTAAATTTTTATACTGCTGCAATACAACAGTGATCCATCCCACCGAACCTGGACTGTGCCACTATTGTGGTTCTTCCCAAGGAGGGCTTTCCCCGGGATCAATGTTCTTCTTACCGCCCCATCTCACGCATAAATGCAGAAATTAAGATTAATGTTAAGACTCTAGCGACCCACCTGATCCATGCTCTTCCATATCTTATTCACCCGGACCAATGCGGGTTCATGCCAGGCAGGAGCACTCATCATTGTATTCATAGAGTACAGACAGCCTTGGCGCCGATACAGGACCTAGATGGCCCTCTAGGTCTCCTCCTAATAGACTTTTCTAAGGCGATTGACACAGACGCCTGGGACTTTCTTAATGCGGTCCTCCAGCAGGTGGGCCTGGGAGCTGCATTCCGTACAATGGTGCGACTCCTGTACAGTACTCCAGCAGCCCAGGTCCGGGTAAATTGTGTGTTGTTGGCCCCTTTTCCCATTTGGCCGGGTACGGGCCATAGATGATCGCTTTCTCCTTTACTTTTTGCTCTTGCGATAGAGCCCCTGCTGTGTCTCATAAGGTGTGATGCCCGGGTGCGGGAATGGCGGTGGGGAGACGGACTTGAGAACCACATTGCATTAATTGCTGAAGAGATTCTTCTGTTTCTTCGTGATCCTCGGACTTCCGGACCTTGATGCCTTGAGATCCTTTGCCTCTATGCCAGAGGATCGGGACTCCAAATCAATTCCAGTAAATCTAACTTGGCAGAGGTGAGGGGGACGCTGAGGTGCAGATGCTGGTGCCCTGACATTCCCATCCAGCATATTTCCTTTAAATACCTGGGGATTCAAGTGCATAATGAGGTTCACGGAGGCGGGCCTTGAACCCCCCCCCCTTAAAATAAATTTGCCCCGGGTAATGGAGTCCCCAGTGCCTATTGAGGATTGGGAGGGGGCCACAAGGGTCCTTCCCCTTTTATTTAAATTTCGGCCTAGGGTGTGGGCCAGGAGATGGTGCAAAGAGTTTTATAGGGAAGGGGGATATGAGACCCCTGTCCCAGATTCTTCCTGAGGCCCTGGGGATCCCATCCCCCAATGCCGATTGAATTAATAGGGGGAAGGAATTGGGCAGCCACCCTCTAAGGCCGATTTTTTTTTTCCTTTTGTTAATAATTGGAGGGGGGGATGGGGAGTGTCCCCCCCACAGCCTCTTCAGGCCCAAGGGACCCGATCCCCAGAGGGCGATTTACTTATTAAGTGGATGGGGACATGGGCACACCTCTCCAAGCTGAGATTGGCTCTGGAGACCCCATCCCCCAGGGCCTCATATTGTGCAGTGTCCTGTGGAGCCCACTCCCTGGACACTGCGGCTCCCTGCCTGGGAGAGATTAGCTGCACTCACTTTCCAGAGCAGGCGACAGAGGTTTGCTCCTGCCCTTTTGGAGCAGTAAAAAATGCTGTTGTTACGTGGGTAATAAAATGTTACATTACGTAAAAAAAAAACTAGAAATTAACTGAAAAAACGATGGTTAAAGTGACGTTATAGTTGGGTATGGTATAAATATTTTACTTTGCATTAAAAAAAACACATTGGAAATAAACTGAAAAAATAAAGGTTATAGTTAGGTGAAAATACAATTTTAAACTAACAAAACCACAGAAATTCACCAGTTATAGTTATCTCAAGTGACTAACTCGAGCCCTAAAGTAAATATAACTTGCACCCCCGCCATGCAGAGTACTGTCATCAATGATGTAATTTCCAAATTTTACAGTCATGTTATCAATTATGTATGTCATAGAACATGTCATGAGTGATGTTATTTGAGAGATTAGCAGTGCATGGTGAGGGAATTTATATTCTCTGCCTACACTCTCCTGGGCAGGGAACATCAATGTCCTGGGGTCGGGATCCCTGGGACACTGCACCAGTATCAGGCCCAGGGGAATGAGGTTCCGAGGGCAGATGAGAACTAGGGAAGTGGGCCCGACACTTCCTCCACAAAAAAACAATCGGTCCTGGAGGTGGGGATTCAAAATTAAGGTTTAAAATGTATAGATTTTGGTTGCTGCGGGAAATACCACAAAAAAAGACATTTGATTGGCTAATCTTGCAGGACCGAAGTATCTGATTGGCAGCCATATCATGAAGCAAAGGTTGTAACAGCAGTTTCAGGAATAAAGTCCTGAAAGATAAAAAAAAAAACAAGGATGTAAGTGGACAAGGTACTGATACACTCACCCCCCCCAGCCCTTGTGAGGTAGTCCTAGCCCTCTGAATCGTAAAAAAAATATGAAAAATATGAAATGTCATCCGATCAGACACAAACAAAATGAAAAAATGTAAATTAAAGTACAGCCTTCAGGCTGAACAAAGCTCTTTACAGAGAGTGGACCCCAATACACAGACTCAGTGCACAGACTGAGTAAAGCACACTCCCTCCTGACATGCAAGCACTACTGTGGGGAAGCCGGTACTATGGACAGTCAGCACTTGGTGCCTAGACTGTGCATAGAGTCCATTTCTCCAGAGACCTACACCCCATTAGGTGGGCAAGCCCCTACTATGCACCGCCAGAGCTCAGAGCACAGACTGTGCTTAGAGCCTAGTCCGAAAGGAGACGCAAGTCCTATTACATGGTTTAGCTACTACTACACACAGTCAGCGCTCAATGAGCATACTGTGCATAGAGGCCACTCCCTTCAGAGACACCAGCCACATTAGATGAACATGCTCCTACTATTTGCAGTCTACACTTAGTGCATAGATGGTGCATACAGCCCACTCCCTGCAGAGACCCAAGCCCCACTAGGTGGGCAAGGCTAAATTAAGCAAGTCTGCGCTCAGTGAGCAGACTGCGCATAGAGCCCACTCCCTCCAGACACACAAGCCCCAATAGGTGGGCAAGCCCATAATACACACAGCATTCAGTACACAGACTGCGCATAGAACCACTCCCTCCAGAGGCCCTATTAGGTGGGAAGGTACTTACAACACAAAGTTTGCACTCAGTGCGCAGGTAGAGCCTACTCCCTCGAGAGCCAAGCCCCTTTAGATGAGAAGTTTCAAACAATACACAGTCTGCACTCAGTGTGCAGACTGCGCATAGAGCCCACTCACCTTAGGTCCCCATCCCTCTTAGGTAGGTAAGCCCCTACTATGCACAGCCTGCACTCTTTGCGCTGCTCTTCATGGAGAGTCGGCTCTGTCTTGAAACCCAACCCCAGTTAGGTGGCAGAGCCATAACTGCAGAGGGGCTGCGCTCGCTGCCAAGCTCTTCAAAGAGCACTCGCTTCCTCTACATAATCAAGCCTCCTTACGTAGTGAAGGAACTACTACGTACAGTTAAGTATACTAGTAATATTTTACTTAAATTTGAAAAAACAACTAGAAATTCATTGAAAAAAACAAAAATTAGAGTGACATTATAGTAAGTGAAAATGGCAGTCATAATGTCACATTAAAAAAGAAAAAAACACTGAAATTCACCAGTTATAGTTTACTGTATCTAGCTTCCTGGCAATAGGTTGGGTGGAATGCTACCCAGAGCAAATTCCAGTGGTCGCGTAGGCGCAAATCACAGTGCTAAGTACAATGTCAAGGAATATTTGAAATCTAATGCAAAAGTACTGTAAGAATTATGCAAGACCATAATCAGTTGGGTTTACAAAGAAGAGGCCTACATGCATTATGTGCCAGCAAACACACAGAATTCCTTCCAGAACCTTTGTCTTATTTCATGATACCTTCCAAGATATTGCAAGTACGCCAACAAACTGAACAAGCGCCTGAAGTAGGAAAAGTCCTTAATAAAGAGTTTAAAAATTCGAAGTGAAGGGAGTGTTGAAACAGGTATTTTAATATGCTATATTTAAATTACCATATGACATGCAATAACTGAAACACCCTGTTCGCATTCCTTTTCTCCCTTCAGTCTTTCCCAGTGAGCAGCAATGATCAAAATGAAGGAAACCACACTTTCAAGGAAGGCAAGTGAACACATTTATAAGCCAGCTAAATTTGTTAGCATTTTCTTTTTCAAAGGAGAGTTCTAGGAAATCATTTCCACTTGGCACAGCATTTTATGACTGCGGCCAGATAATAGGAAAATATTTCTTGCATTCAATTGGGGAGCATGGGGAATGTACGGTAACATTTCAACAAGTACACTGCCACATGCAAAGTGGTTTTTCGAGGGAATAGTTTCCATATTTGTAGGCAAAGGAAGTAAGGCACGTCAGAGTTGAGAACAGCGCGACGCTGCTCACACTCTACATACAAATGTCACCCAACCTTCGATCGCTGAATGTCAAGCGTTGCTACTGTACTTAGAGTCACATTCTAGGAGTCGAGTTTACTCCTGCTGTGTCATACATGTAGTCTTTAGAATGCTAGGGGGGATGTGTTTGCGCAGGGCCGGATTTAGCACCGGTGGCACCCAGTGCGACAACGTTAGTTGGCGCTCCCCTAATGACCACCAATTCTCTCAATAGCACCCTTTAACAGTCACCAAGTCTCCATAACCACTCTCTCTCAGATGCATTCAATTAGTTATATAGCGCCACTCATACCAGTAAAGGACAGTACTTTGCCTCACACATACATTACACATAGACAATCAAACATAGATGAATAAATCAGGTTATAGGAATTGCCACATAAGCTAAAGTTAAAGAACGGTGATGGATTAAACCCAGATCTTTTGACTGGGTGCGAGTGTTTGATTGGTTCTGATGCTCCGTCCATCACCACCCCCTTTTGTACCGCTTTTGGCCGCCATAAGTGTGGTAGGGTATGCTCAGACGTGAGTCCCTTGCTCACTTTGCCACTGGATTCAAGCAAGCCGGGATGAAGACGGCTGGAATGCCAGAAACCGGTCCTCGGAAGCTTGTTTCGGTCCAGGGAAGACATGGCTTGGCAGTTCGGGCTTGACTGTTCCCATGAGACACAGGGTCAGACTGATTTGCATATGGCCATGTCTGAACTGGGGTGGCAGAGTGGGCTAAAGAACGGTGATGGATTAAACCCAGATCTTTTGACTGGGTGTGAGTGTTTGATTGATTCAGATGCTCCGTCCATCACCACCCCCTTTTGTACCACATAAGCTAAAGGACTAAAAGTGAAGGAGTCACATGTCATCCATACTGGTAGGCCATATAGTTTAGGAGTGCTTTGTGTGGAGAAGCACAAACTCAAGAGTCGGAAAAAAAAAAAGAAACCGCATAGTTGGGAAGACTCGATTTCTACACAAATTAACCCTTTTTGCAACATTAATCTATGCTCTAATGTATACTTTACAGTGTGTATGCAGTTCTATGATGAAAGTGAACACCCCACTGTTCTATATTAGGACTTTAAGTTATAAATTGCAAGTAACAAAAGGGTGTCTCTTTTAAAAGCAGTAACCTGCTGATCTATTTACATTATAAGCACTCTGTAATCTACATGGTACACATTCTTTGCAGCAGGTATACTAACCCTCTGCACTACCTTCAGATAAGTCTAAACATGAACTATACAAACTCCAATCTCTCTTCAGGAAGAACATGAATCACAGGAGTTCACTTGTTGTGCACATTGTCAGCGTGGTGTGAGCAAGTATGCATTTACCACGCCCACTGCTTGCTTATCCTCAAGGCTCCTCGTGTTGTACAGCTTACGTTCACAATAATTGTGATTTACGAGAGATTCGCACCTGAGGCTACCTTACCCCGTACTGAATATGTAAATAAGTAGCTGTATGAGAGCGCTGAAAAACCTCTTCCGCCCAGCATTTCTCTGCCCGACACACGGAACAGCAGGCGAGGCCAAAGTGTTATTTTTGGATCCATTTCATAGGAGAGGAAAGAGGGGGTTCGGTTGGTTGCAGTAATGGTTTTCACCAACTGAGGAGGAGCGAGACAGAGACAAATAGGGAATAAGAGAGAGGGGGGATTGGCAGTGGCAGAGCGGGAGAAGAGAACTTTTTTGTTTAAAGAAAGATGATAAAATGAAAGTAGCGCTTCACTGGCAAACTCTGTAAAGTGGTACAAAAAATGTGTTTGCTTGTGAATAAAACCAATCTGGCCACTTTTTGTATTTTGAACCTTTTTTTTGTTCGTTTCCTTTCCGAGGCTGCACTTTGGTAAAGAAAACGTCAGAAGAAGACAACATTTGCAGCCAAAGTGTTTCTTTCTTTTTTGGATCTATTTTACAGAGGAACAAATCAAGGAAAGAGAGGGTAAGAGCCATTTGTTGAAGTCATGGTTTTAGCAAGTGAACCAAGGAGTAAACCTAATGCAGTCCGATGTCCTCACTTGAAAATGTTATTACGGCAAGCTGCTACTTTGGAACTGGAGAACTGGTGCTCAAGTGAAGCACTCCAATGCCTTTAAGTCAGGTTCACGTTACAACTTCGAAACAAGCGGTTGTGGGAGAGCTTGTCCGAAGATGACATTTGCAGCCAAAGTGTTTCTTTCTTTTTTTGATTCATTTCACAGAGGAACAAATCGAGGTAAGAGAGAGTAAGAGCCATTTGTTGAAGCTATGGTTTTTTAGCAAGTGAGCTGAGGAGCAAACCGTATGCTGTCCAATGTCCTTGCTGGAAAATGTTATCACAGTGAGCTGCTACTCTGGAACTGGAGAACTGGTGCTCACGTAAAGCACTCAAATAGCTTCCAATCGGGTTAGCGCTATAACTGCAAAACATGCAGTAGCGGGAGAGCGTGTCCTGCCTGCAACAGCAGGTAGGAGAAAGTCCTTTAAGAAAATAGTTCTCACAGACTGTACATAAACATACAGAGTAACAACACATGTAACAGGGGCAGTCCTCCTGGGAGACTACAACAGGAGAAAAGGAGGTACTAAGAAGGGACTACTAAGCCTATTGACGAACCAAAAGCCCTTTACACAGGACAGTAACAGGAGGCAATTGAAATGATGGGTGAAAATGGGAGAAGCTTAGAGTCCATACCTGAATACAGCATGTCTCAAAGAGACAGCGCAAGCGTTGCCTAGGTGAAACCTAAAAACGGACATTGCTCAGAAAACCCCCCAGAATTTTTGAACGAAAAAAAAAAAAGGATTTGAGTCCTCACATTTCTTTTTTTACAAATAGTTTAACCTTCGTTTAAATAATTTTGTATGGTAATGTGTATGCTGATGCCTGGCACAGATGCTAAACTTCTTCCAATGTTCCCTAACAGTTAGTTTTAATGCCAGTTTACTATGTGAGTTGCACCAAGAGGTGTCTATGCCCCAACCAACCACTTATGCAACTACAGATATTAGGCTTGCGGCTTCCTCACCAGCTTCTCTAAATCTTCATGTGTCATCGTATAAGAAGTGTCCTATAAAAAAGCAAGTGGCATAACGAAACTTGAGGGTCCCCCCTGAAAAGTACATGGAGGCCCTCCCCCCACAGACTAACTCAGAAGATCTCAGGCCAGGGTACTGTGCTGAGGGGGCCCCTTGGTGCTCAGGACCCCTTGCACTGTGGGGGCTGCAGGGCTCATTGTTACTCCACTGAAAAAAACTGAAGTTGACAAGCAAACCTTGCCCCATGAATTCTCCCTGGAAAATGTGATTACATTATGCACCCTCAAAATAATACTAAAGCCTGATGTTCATGCTAGAATGCCATAAAGTGAACATGATGTAATAACTGAAAGAACAATTCAAACCACTAGTAAATCAATGAATAATAATGTTTTAGTTACTCAGCCTTTGGTAAGAACCCCTTGAATCCTAGTTTAAAAAACAGAAGTCAACAATTCATGTACAGAATGCTCTTATATATGCCACACACGGTAATCCTATTCTTTGAAGAGTTCTTGTGGAAACCATCTGCCCTTTTGCTTTACCAACAGAGTCAAAAGAAACAAAGCTGCATTGTTCTGTAAAAATCTAGTTATAATGCAAGCTGTGGCAAATATGACGGTTATGACTAAGGACTAGGAGGCAATCTGAAATATAATTAGTGAATAGGAACCTACAATGATAAATTCCAATTTCAAAATTGATATTTTTACAGATCATTCATTATTACAAATGAGAGATTTACAGTTATAGCAGCAGTTCAGACAGCAACTTCAGTACACTGAATCATTGTAGCCATACAGCATACTCTCTCCCCATTTATAGATTCACTTAGTGTATTATATAATCTATTACAAAGTTACTACCCAAATCTCGTGGTTCTACATTATAATTCCAACTAAAATAGTCAAAACATTAACTTCCCAAGAGGAAGGAAAATTTCAAAGATGACAGACATGCAGATCCCATCACAACTGTTGAGTAAAAGTATACAGATACCAAATCGCTGGTTAAATATGCGAGGGGTTTGTCTGACAAAACAACCAAACAGTTAACCCAAAAGAATGAAAATGAGAAAATTGACACTATACCTATTCCACATAGAAGCTTAAACCACAAACTAAAAGAGTACAAATAATAAAGGAGTAAACAATACATAAAAATAAGAACAGTTGAGTATATATTTTACAGGGTAAACGTCTCACTATGCTATTTCAATTTTCAAACGGAAAAACGTTAGTAACATCTTGATAAAAGCCTGCCCCCTAATTAAAACAAATAAAAAAAGCTAAAAGGACAAATATATTTAATTGTTAATTATTTTACGCTTATGCCAAATTATTATAATTAATTTCATGTGTGACCGTAATTCATATCCTAAAATGTTGATGCTGTACTTTTTCTAAAAAAAGTATATAAAGGTTTTTAATAAATAAAGATAAAATGTAATCAATTTGCATCTAAACCCATTCCAATATTGTCAATCACTCAAGATGCACTCAATGATCCTAGCTCAACAGCCCAGGTATTTAATCCTAGTGTGATTTCAGGAGCAGCTTTGGTTAATCCTCTGTAAATGTAATTCAGGACACACATAAAAACCTTGCATGTATTCAGCGAGAATCAGTTGGACTATGAACCACGTCCTTTACATACCTCCTCCTTTCTCACTTGAATACAGTTTACGTGAATCATTCTATAACAATTGAATTATCTTGTACAATTCCATCACTTAGTCCATGATTACAATGTGGGGGTAAAGGGTGAGTTATTTACTGTACCTGGTAAATACCAATACCAGAGGTAGTGGTATTTACTGATTGTAGTACATTTATCATAATCAAAGTGTTCCACTACAAATGATGAATTACATGCAAAATCAGAGTTATGTTCACCAAATTCTGCATTTAGCATTATTTATCAAACTTTTCCCCCTGGCAAAATATGTATATTTTGACCTGATGAAATCTGGCAGGGGTTGCTGTAATTGCTGCAAATTCAAGTTTGCACAGGGATCAGAATTTACTACCACCTCGTAATCAGGACAAATACTAAGCTAAATACATAGTTGGACTAAGGTTTGCAAGAACAACCGATGGCCAATATCATCCGTCACCTGATATTTTCATCCACAATAAGTGCAATGAGTTTACAATATTTAGAGGCAAAATAAATCAAATTAATAAGTCTGATGAAGAATGTGAGCCTCTGCAAAGTCTTGTGCTAGTAGAGGGATGGACATGCACACAATCAATTCACAGCATTATTTAGAAAAATAATGACCATATAATTACTGGAAATCATATACAAATGTAAATCACAAGTGGGAAATAATTTGTGTGTGATCACCCAATAACAGACCAGATGCAGCCAGATGCAGTACATGGGAGGAGTCTGCTACAGTCAGTTCTACAACCAAATCGTGTTTGTATGACCACACAAAGTCTGATTCAAGATTTTCGATCGGATTGTTGAGCTGATTCACAGCGATCTGAACTGATTTCTGTAGTAAAACTCAAGTGAATCTATAAATGTTATAGATCTTCGAGAAATCTGGATTATAAAACGGTTACACTTATTTAACTGTTTTGTGTCTAAGTACCTGCACAATCTTCAGTTGAGAGCCATGCAACATGAGGTTTACATAATGTTGTTACGAACTGGCTTTAATTTGCGCAATTATATAGTTTTATACTCTGGTATTTCTGAATAATAAGACACAAAAGCAAGACATTTTCTTAGTGCAGCCGCATGTAGTATCTGAGTTCAAGAAAAATAACAAATTGTTAATACTTTTAAAAGATTGAAAACAACACATTTCCTTATCCAGAAGCCTGTCTGGTTATTTTGTAGACTTTAATGCTCATATTTAATTGTTAAGGTCATTCAAAGGTACATGCAATCAACCTGGGTGACCAACTGATTTACCCCATTTGGAAACTGAAATATTTTACCACTGATAAAAGAGTTGCCCTTAAGGTGCATTGCATGACAACTCGTAAATTGAAAAATTTCAGGTGATAAACCAAAACAATCCACTTAGGTGAAGGGCGTTTTAAACTCTAAGATCAATTATGTTTTAGTTCCCTATGAATTATTTGAGCACGCCAGTTCAGCATTTGTATGACTCATTGTTCAAATCTGTTTGGGTAATAGATAGAATAAAAGAAACTCTGCAAAAGTCAACGATGGTTTCAGATGGAAATTGCAAGAAACAAATTAAGACAACACAATTAGGAATCAAAAATATACCAGCCATCCTCTATCTTACAAACCTTGGATGAAAAACATCAACAAGAAATACTGGCCCTACAGTGGATATGCATTCAATCAGACCTTGGTCCCAGGACATCACTCTCCCCGGCAGCTCCGCGGCGATCTGCGTCGCCCCTGAAGCCAGCCAGCCCTCCGCGGTAGGGTTAAAGCCCACCCTGAGCCCGTTTTTGCCTGAGTGATCCATTTGTTGCACCTGTGCTTGGTACTATTTTCGTGCGCTTGTATTATCGTAATTGTGTCTGTTACCGGTATTTTTAGGTCTTCCTCATTGTGCCCCCTTGTTGTGTTCTTGTTTTCTTCCCGCCGTTTTCACCCCGTTTCCCGCCCTATCCCGCCTCCCAGCTGCTCGTCCCTCCCCTCCCCTACAAATGCCGACTGCTGCGGGGGAGCGCGTGTGAGTCGTCAGACCTTGGTCTCAGGACATCACTCACCCCGGCAGCTCCGTGGCGATCTTTGTCACCCCTGAAGCCAGCCAGCCCTCCGTGGTAGAGTTTGAGCCCACCCGGAACCTGTTTTTGCCCGAGTGATCCATTTGTTGTACTTGTGCTTGGTACTGTTTTCATGAGCTTGTATTATCATAATTGTGTCTGTTACCGATATTTTTAGGTCTTCCTCATTGTGCCCCCTCGTTGTGTTCTTGTTTTCTTCGCGCTGTTTTCACCCCGTTTCCCACCGCGCTCCCGCCTCCTAGCTGCTCGTCCCTCCCCCCTCCCCTACAAATGTCGACCGCTATGCGGTTGCGCCTAAGGCAAGCTCGCCTGCGCCCGTCTGCGCCAGACCCCCGCGACCTCCACAGGACCCAACGCCGCTACATCGCTAACACCCTCAACACATTCAACTCAACGCCGGCCGAAATTCCACCTGCTTCCAGGCCACCCCAAAGCTCACCCAGGACCTTTCGCCTATCATAGCTGCAGCTACACCAGCCAGCCCACACCAGAACGTCCTGCCCATCCAAACACTGCAGGCCACAACCATATCAGCTGCAAACTGCTCAACACCCGCTCAGTCCATCAACAGGCCATCGAACTCTGGGACCTGCGCTACTCCTCCGCCATGGATGTCGCCTTTCTGACAGAGACCTGGATGAACACCTCATTGGCACCGGACATAGCCATAGCCATCCCAGTCGGCTACAAGATCACACGCAGGGACCCGAACAACAAAAAACCAGGAGGAGGAATCGCCATCATCCACAGGAACACCATCAGAATCTCAACCAGCACCGAAGACGCAGCACGGCCGAACTCCTACAGTTCCAGATCCACATCAACACCACAACCCTCGTATACAGACCCCCAGGACGCCGACCACAGATCAGCGAATCTATCACGGACCTCATCCGCACACACGCCATCACCTCCACAGACTACATCCTCTTCCGAGACCTGAATTTCCACCTTGAGAACACCAACAACAGCAACTACACAATACTGATCGCCAACCTCGGACTCAAACAACTCGTCACTACACCCACCCACCCACCCACTCCGCTGGGAACACGCTCAACCCCTTCTTCTCTGCCAGCGACCACTTCACCTTCAGCCACACCACCGAACTCCACTGGACCCACCACAACTGCATCCACTTCTCCTTCGAGAAACACACCGCAGACAACCAACCGCAACGCATCCCGAACACAACTGGAAAAGAGTCACCGAAGACCAGCTCATCACCACACTCGCCCGAGACCTTCCACCTGAGCCCTCCGAGACCAACGCAGCAGCCCACAACTTCAGTAAATGGATCAACGACTGTGCCAACACCCTCGCCCCGATCAAGAATTCCTCCAACAGGCGCACCAACACAAGAGCCATCTGGTTCAATGCTGACCTCCAGAACTCCTAGCACACCTGCAGAAGACTCGAGAAGTAATGGCGCAATGACCAGACACCAGACAACCACGCAGCCCTCAGGAACGCCAGACGCAAACACCATCTACTCATCCGATCCGCCAAAAGAACCTCCTTCAAGGAGTGTATCGATAACAACGCCCACAACAGCAAAGAAGTCTTCAACATCGTGAAAGAACTCGCCACCCCCAGCTCCAATGACGTACCGTCACAAGAACTCTGCAACTCCCTAGCTACCTTCTTCCACCGCAAGATCGCAAATATCCACAACAGCTTTGACACCCAGGCACCGCCGACAGACGCAGACACCCCCGACCCAACACCCACCAAACACACCGACCTTCTGCTCTCCTGGAACAACATCAATGACGAAGACACCCTCAAAATTATGAACACCATCCACTCCGGCTCACCTTTCGGCCCCTGCCCCACCACATCTTCAACAAGGCAAGCTCCATCATCTCACCCCAACTCCGAAAGATCATCAACAGCTCTTTCGAGACCACCACCTTCTCAGAGAGCTGGAAACACGCCGAGATCAACGCCCTCCTCAAGAAACCCAAGGCTGACCCAAGGGATCTCAAGAACTTCCGACCCATCTCCCTGCTCCCGTTCCCGGCAAAAGTCATTGAGACCACCAACAGACAACTGACCCACTTCCGGGAGAAGAACAATGTCCTGGACTCCTCCCAATCCGGCTTCCGCAGCAACCATAGCACCGAGACCACCCTCATCGCTGCCACTGACATCAGGACCATACTGGACAAGGGCGAAACCGCAGCCCTCATCCTCATGGACCTCTCTGCCGCCTTCGACACCGTCTGCCAGCACACCCTGCGCACACGCCTCCACGCCGCAGGGATCCGAGGCAAAACCCTGGACTGGATAACCTCCTTTCTCACCGGCAGAACCCAGAGAGTCCGCCTCCCCCCGTTCCGATCTGAAGCCACCACGATCACCTGCGGCGTACCCCAAGGTTCATCCCTGCGCCCGACCCTGTTCAACATCTACATGGCACCGCTCGCCAACATCGTCCGAGCACACCACCTCAACATCGTCTCGTACACCGATGACACACAGTTGATCCTCTCCCTCACCAAAGACCCGGCCATCGCCAAATCCAAGTTCCACGAGGGAATGAAGAACGTCGCGGATTGAATGAAAACCAACCGACTGAAATTGAACTCAGACAAAACACAGGTCCTCCTCCTCCTCCTCGGCCACACCTCCTACGCATGGGCCCACTCCTGGTGGCTGATCTCGCTGGGAGCTGCACCGACACCCACAAATCACGCACGCAATCTAGGGTTCATTCTGGACTCAATGCTCTCTATGACCCAGCAAGTCAACACCGTTTCCTCCTCCAACGCCCTACGAATGCTCCGCAAGATTTACAGATGGATCCCCACCGAAACGAGGAGAACGGTCACCCAAGCACTCGTCAGCAGCAGGCTGGACGGACTACGGCAACGCCCTCTACACAAGAACCACGACTACACTCCAGACGAGACTCAAACGCATACAGAATGCCTCCGTATGCCTCATCCTCTTACTCCCCCGCCACAGCCACATCACCACCCACCTAAGAGATCTGCACTAGCTCCCGTTCAACAAGAGGATCACCTTCAAATTTCTCACCCACGCTCACAAAGCACTCCAGAACGGCGGACCAGCATACCTCAACGAACGACTGTCCTTCTACACCCCGAACCGCCAGCTTCGCTACGCAGACCTCACCCTCACCACTGTCCCACGCATCTGTTGAACGACCACTGGCAGCAGATCATTCTCCCACCTTGCTGCAAAGATAGGGAACTCCCTCCCCGCCCACCTGCGCCACACCCAGGACCTGCTGAACTTCAGGAGACGTCTCAAGACCTGGCTGCTCAACCAGTAGCTGCCTCCCCTCCTTCCTCCCCCCACACTCCTTAGTGCCTTGAGACCCTCACCGGTGAGTAGTGCGCTCTACAAATGGTTGATTGATTGAACCCATGAGGAAATGATGGTAAATGTAACAAAAAAACAAATAACACAAGAGTGGGTACGGCAGCAAATTGTGAAATGAAACAGACCAACTTTAGAAACCTGTGGAGATGTGCTGCACAGCAGTCTAGATCACAACAATAAAAACAACAGTTTTGACTGGATAACTTTGTTGGTATTTAGAAACCTCTTGGCTTAATTTGTTATCTACTCTCAAGCCCATAGCAAGTGTGCCATGAATTAAAATGGAAATGTAGAAGAAGACATGTCTGTAGGATAATAAAAGGAACAACACCTTATGTCCTCCAGGGCTGGATGGAGAACCATTAACAATAATCAATCAGAAAACAAATAAATAGGCAACAATATTTTCTTACGTTTTTTCTACCAAAATTAAATGGGACACAATGCTTTTGCCTTGGAAAAGTAGACAGTTTCAGTATTCTAGAAAAGCTCTCAAGAATCTCTCTCAAATTAGAGATAACTCACATTCCTGGGCCCATCAGGGAAGATATTCTCTAATCATCAAATGCAAGTGCTGCAGGACTCAGAATAGTCATCAAAGAAAATGTATATTCTACACATGTGCATTAATGAAGAATCAGGACTTCATTGATGGCACAGAGGCTAGCAATATGCATAAGGTATTTAATTGCCGCTCCACAGTAACCATTAAAAGCACACACCTGGAAAAAGGTCAACATTCCAGAATTAGAATTAATAAAAATTTCATAAAACCCCAATGTAATCAGAATCCCTCCTCTCATCTTTGCTGCTATTCAACACTGTAACTATCCTTTTAATAGATCTAAAGGGTTGTGTTTATTTCAAATCTGACGTCATGCCACTCAACATCCGAAACCCTTCACCAATGTAGGGGGATGGGGAGGACCTAACCATGACTTAAGAGTTCACCAATGTAGGCAGTACTAACAGACATGATAGAGGAGCAAGCAGGGACATCAAGAGCAGACTGAACAAGACTAGGAATGCCTTCAGTGCACTGAGCAAAGGGTAGGGGTAATCTCAGAACAACATCAACACCAAGTTGAGGCTTTACCAGAGCTGCGTTCTGTCCACACTCTTGTATGGGTCAGAATGCTGGCAGATGACGAAAAGCGGAAAAACGCAACACAAACTATGAGCCTTCCACACCAGTAACCTGACAAGAACCGTGCAAATTTTCTGGGCACAAACCAGCTCCATGCAGGGACAGCTCGCCTGATACAAGCAGGGGAGCATGGACACTACCATTATGAGAAAAAGATGGAGAGGAATATTACACACCATCACAAGAACAGCTTTCCACTGGATCCCAGAAGGCAAACAGAAGAGAAGGAGGCCAAAGAACACATGGAGGCGAACTGTGGAAACAAAAATGAAGAGCCTAAACCACAGCAGGGGTACAGTACAAAAACGTACTCAAGACAGAGAGAAGTGGAAGTCCTTCACTGTTGCCCTACATGCCAGGGGGCATAACTGGCAGTAAGTAAATACGTTGTTTATTTTATTTCTTGTATGTAGCTAAAACAGTTTTAATCAGTAGGTGGTTGGTTAGAAACGGTTTTTTTTGTAATGGGGTTTTGATTCCCAATGTATTGCAATGTTTCATTAGGATTTCATTTGTTGTATTAATGTATGAAAAAAACCTGGATTTGTTTGCAAATCGCTTTGCAAAGGTTGCGGAATATTAAGTGTCGTTGCACTGACCATTTTGGGGTAGTTCAAATCAGAGCAGACACTTGTCTTATCGGCATCAGCTCACACTTTTCTAAAGCTACCACTTAGCAGACTTTCTTTTCTCCAGGTGGTGCCTAGGGAGCTGCGTGAGAAAGTGGGCAATTCAGTGTTCATGCACATTGGAGACTGGAAAGAAAACGTGAGTGCGTGGACGTCTCCGATCACACGATTATGTGACTATCTTGGATTGGGTTAATGCACATAGGAGAGCATGTATAGATTAGCACGCATGCATGGTATGCGGTTTTTTCAACACTGTGGTAACAAGTTATTTTGCGCTGATTGTTAACTTCAGCGATCAATGTTTTTTTTAGTGGTCGATTGGAGATTGTTATGCCGTTTGAGCAAGTAATTTTTGTTTGAAGCCCCTAGTCTTTTTGAATTGATGTGGAAAATAGAACATACAATAATTGTTTTTTTTTTTAATGCAGTGAGATTATAAATATTATATATTTAAAAGAAAAGTTATTTAGTGAGGAAGTGCAAGAACATGCTATTAAAAGCTTAGCAAGAAGGTGGTTTAGACCTCTACTAAAGGGACAGTTAGGAGACTGTGGGATCATTCAGAGGCTGAAAAATTAAGAATTTTGATAAAGGAAACAAGGGGTCAAACAATGATCATATACAATGGGAAACACCCATTACATCGATGTAAATACATCGCGGGGCTATCGCACCGCAACTTTTACATCGCATGGTCGTTGGCATCGCAGCCTTTTAGTGCGCATGCAACTACGGCGCGATGGCATTAACATCGCATGCAATTACAACGCATGCGATGTTAAGATGCTTGTAATACAAGAAAGTAGAAAACAATTGTAGGAAACGTGCCTTTCCTAAAAAAAGAAACGGAAACGGGCTACAGCTATTTCAGAAGCATTGTAATACAAGAAAGCAGAACAACATTTATTTATTTTAGAACTAAAACCGGCCTGGAATGCTTCTGAGATCTCCAGAGAGAACTGCCAGTTATGGGGTGATGACAAATGCAGAGCTACACAGAGGCACAACAAAAGGAGTGGCTGCATAAGAGGGTATAAGCAGGTAGTGCTCGGAAGCACCAAGAAGAGCTCCGTGCGGGCTAACATTTATTTATTTTAGCATTTTAGCATTAAAACGGAAACGGGCTAACTGATAGGAAACGGGCTAACATATATTTTATAATTTAAACGGAAACGGGCTGACTGATATCTTAGACTTAGCGCATCGATGACAGTGCGAGGATGTGGCTGACGGATATCTCTGCCGACTTTGGTGTTGGCAACCAGGGTTCGAGCCTCCTATCAAGTCGCCACACTTTTATGTATTCACAGGCTACATATGTTATTATCACTACTGTCACTACTGGGTGGATGAAAGGATAGGTGCTGGGTGGATGGATGAATGGATGGCTGTGTGGATGGATGCGTGGATGGGTGTATGGCTGGATGGATGCATGGATAGGCGGATGGGTGGATGAATGTATGGGTGGATGAGTCGCCACACTTTTATGTATTCACAGGCTACATATGTTATTATCACTACTGTCACTACTGGGTGGATGAAAGGATAGGTGCTGGGTGGATGGATGAATGGATGGCTGTGTGGATGGATGCGTGGATGGGTGTATGGCTGGATGGATGCATGGATAGGCGGATGGGTGGATGAATGTATGGGTGGATGAGTCGCCACACTTTTATGTATTCACAGGCTACATATGTTATTATCACTACTGTCACTACTGGGTGGATGAAAGGATAGGTGCTGGGTGGATGGATGAATGGATGGCTGTGTGGATGGATGCGTGGATGGGTGTATGGCTGGATGGGTGTATGGCTGGATGGATGCATGGATAGGCGGATGGGTGGATGAATGTATGGGTGGATGAGTCGCCACACTTATGTATTCACAGGCTACATATGTTATTATCACTACTGTCACTACTGGGTGGATGGATGCATGAATTAAGGATGGGTAGAAGGATGTGTGTGTGGTGAGTGGGTGGGTGGAAAGATGAATGGATGCAGAATGTATTAATGGATGGCTGTATGGATGGAAGCACCAACACTGTGAGGTCCCCTCTTTCTCACCAATGGCATTTAAGGGAACCTTTACTAAGGTTAGCTACAATAATGTAAAGTAATAAGGCTCATCCATTAAAAAGAATATATATATAAACTGTTCTATAGTCATATTTAAGTTTCATTATTAAGTAATATTGAAGCAATGCATACAAAACTTCTGCAAAAGTACATCTAAAAATTTCACAACACAAACCTTCCAAAAACACACGGCGCAAAACCAGGAAGTAGTGATGGGGAAAAATAATTACTAACCCACTTTAACTGGCTATTGTATTGTGCTTGGAATTGTGCTGTTTTTAGACTGTCCTGTGTAGGAAATGTTGATTGGGGTGTGTGACATTCAAAGGCGTGCTCCAGACCCGCTGCCGTGAGTCTCGCATCACTTAAGTATGTAGAGTTGTGGACAGTGTGAGTGTAGTGACAGTCGTGCAGAACCATCTATTTGCGTACATCATATTCTAGATACTGTAGTCATTGGAACAGTTAGAACGAAAGTATCAGAACTCTCTAATAAAAGCTAGTCAGTCCTCGAGACGCAGAGGATGATAGTGGCAATCTTATATCGCTTAAATCTCTGCTAATACACTTTATAATAATATTGCTTTCTATCTTCAAAGCAGGCTCTTGGCCTTAATTTGTTACGCTGGTACGAATTCAATATGCACGTTGCTTCAAACCACTAATCTAGAGATGAAAATTAAATGTACACAAATGAATCAGGGCGGATGTAGACGGACACAAGAAACAAATGAAAGTCACCTGCATTCAACATAGGAATAACGAGTCATGGAACTCTGAAGCATGGTCGCTTTAATACAATAAATATCCGCACTGTCAGATGATGTCACTTCCATAGCAAAAACATGAACAAAACACAGACAAAACCGAGTGATGCACATATGTCGATAGAGGGAGAAGCAAACTTATGATTTAAACTTTTAAAGGCACAATTAACGATTCACCATTTCTTCAAGAATTTCTACTCATCAATGTGAGTTTCTGGTCTATGAGACTATTTTAGTCGGTTAACACTTCCGCTACAGGAATGTCTTCGAGATAATAGTCACAGGTCTGATTACCAATGGCCCGACCCAGCATTTCATCCTTGTGAGGTCGATACAATGACTACACTCAGGCGGATACAAATAAAAAAGCGTCAATCAATGCCATGGTTACCCACAGTGTGGATGGTTGCTTTACAGATACATGTGTTATGTTCTGCTGAGTCTCTAAGAAACAGACGCGTTTTAGGGCAATGGTAACTTTCAATGCGCCCATGACTATTCAATACTTAATGGTCTACCAGGCCATCAACGATCAAACGTCTCCATTTCGCAGTACTTGAGAGGGGAAACACCCATTACATCGATGTAAATACATCGCGATGGAAAGAGACATGTTTTAATGCTTCCTGGAGTTGGAGACAGCTGATTTTCAACGTGTGGGCTCAAACATCGCGTTGTCATGTCACACGATGTAAAGTCGCCGATGTGAAACGCTATGTAATTAAATGGCCGTATTTGCGTAGTAACAGTGTGCGATGAGAAAATTGCCGATGTGACGGAAGTTGCGATGTAATTGCCGCGATGAGAACTCCCGCGATGAGATTGTTTACGATGGATCGTCATACATTCTATACAATGGACAGAGACGGACATTTCTTTCTTTCACTTAATTAGCAGATCGATCAAACAACATTTCTAAAAGTTGTATCTTTCCCCCAAACCTGGGCCTCTACCCCATAAACGTACGAAAGCATTCGGGCAATCTACTTTTAATATCTCAGAGCCCTTTAGGTCTCCAATATAAAGTTTGTAGTTAAGGAAAGTACACCTTAAATCAAGGTAAGAAAATAAAATATTGTTAAAAGTGAAATATTAGCGATAAGAGAACAACATCAAAGGTTGTGCCCTTAATGAGACCTGAATGGTAAATTAATTAAAGTTGAATATGAATATTGGTTCTTTGTGTTCCTTTAACCCCTAGACTCTCAAAATGCCATATCTGCACATTTGAAAGTCACAGATTTTTTCAAGTTATTTTATGACCCCGAATATATTCTTTCCATTCTACTACTTTGATGTTGATAGTCTAAACCTGGTGAATCATTGGTGATAACACGAACATCCTTATTTGTTTTTCAGAATAGGCTGCCATATGGTACTGTGTGAATATAATATATAGACTTTTAAAATAGGATTGGTGAAATCCTTCTAAAAAATGTAGAATTACATTCAAGTTTTAATGTCACCAGTTTTGTAAAGCAATGGTTTCCATGGAAACAAGTATTTTTTCATGCATTAATACTGAAGGATTCCATTATCTCAGAAATAACTACTTAAGTATTTACCAGTTTTACCATACTTCGATGAATAAACAATTATAGGGGTATTAGTAAGTTCAAGTTCAGGCATTTATAAAGCGCACTACTCACCCAGAGGGTCTCAAGGCGCTAGAGGGAGGGGTTCACTGTTTATCGAATAGCCAAGTTTTCAGTTCTTTTCTGAAGGAGATGTGATTCTGAGTAAGGCGGAGGTGGGTGGGGAGTGAGTTCCAGGTCTTGGCAGCCAGGAAGGAGAAGGATCTGCCACCCATGGTGGTTTTTCGGATGCGCGGGACTGCGGCGAGGGCTTGATTGGATGATCTTAGTTGGCGGGTGGGATAGTAGAAGGACAGTCGGGTGTTGAGGCATTCGGGTCCTAGATTATAAAGGGCCTTGTGTGCGTGGGTAAGAAAGCGGAAAGTAATTCTTTTGTTGACGGGAAGCCAGTGGAGGTTTTTTAAGTGACCGGTGATGTGCTCTTGGCGCGGGATGTCTAATATGAGTCTCGCTGATGCGTTTTGGATGCGCTGGAGCTTTTTCTGCAATTTTGTTGTAATTCCGGCGTAGAGTGTGTTGCCATAGTCCAGTCGACTCGTGACCAGTGCATGGGTGACAGTCTTTCTTGTTTCGAGGGGGATCCAGCGGAAGATCTTTTTGAGAATGCGAAGGACGTTGAAGCAGGAGGACGATACGGCGTTGACTTGTCTGGACATTGAGAGAGAGGAGTCTAGAATGAAGCCAAGGTTACGTGCATGGTCTGTGGGTGTGGGCGCTGATCCCAAAGCGGAAGGCCACCAGGAGTCGTCCCAAGCTGAGGGGGAGGATCCAAGGATGAGCACCTCCGTTTTGTCTGAGTTGAGTTTTAAGCGGCTCTGTTTCATCCATTCGGCTACTTCTTTCATACCTTCGTGAAGGTTGTTTTTGGCGGTGTTGGGGTCTTTGGTGAGGGAAAGGATTAGCTGGGTGTCGTCGGCGTAGGAGATGATGTTGAGGTTGTGTTGACGTGCGATGGAGGCGAGGGGACTCATGTAGACGTTGAAGAGGGTGGGACTGAGTGAGGAGCCTTGAGGTACGCCGCAGATGACTTCGGTGGGCTCTGAGTAGAAAGGGGGGAGTCGGACTCTCTGGGTTCTCCCGGCTAGGAACGAGATGATCCAGTCCAAGGCTTTTCCTTGTATGCCGATGTTGTTGAGGCGTTGTATGAGGGTGTTGTGACAGACAGTGTCGAAGGCGGCGGAGAGGTTGAGTAGAATGAGGGCCACTGTTTCACCGTTGTCCAGGAGTGCCCCGGATGTCGTCGGTCGCCGCAATGAGGGCGGTTTCGGTGCTGTGTTTGGCTCGAAAGCCGTTCTGTGAGGGATCCAGGGAGTTGTTGGATTCAAGGAAGGCTGCGAGTTGGCTGTTGACGGCTTTCTCGATGACTTTGGCCGGGAAAGGGAGGAGGGAAATGGGTCGGTAGTTTTTCAGTTCTGAGGGGTCTGCTGTTGGTTTTTTCAGAAGGGCGCTGAGTTCGGCGTGTTTCCATATTTCTGGAAAGGTGGCGGAGTTGAAGGAGCAGTTGATGACATCGCGGAGTTGGGGAGCGATGATGGAGTCAGCTTTGTTGAAGATGTAGTGGGGACAGGGGTCAGAAGGTGAGCCAGAGTGGATTGAGTTCATGAGGCGAATGGTATCTTCAATGGTGATTGGGTTCCAGGAGTTGAGGTAGTTAGTTGGAGGGGTGGGATCAGAAGGGGGTGGGGTGAGTTGGTCATTGGGAGTATTCTTGAAGCTGTTGTGGATGTCGGCAATTTTGTTGTAGAAGAAGGAGGATAGCGCATCGCAGAGGTCTTGGGAGTTAGTGATGTCGTTGGATGCTGCGGGAGGGTTGGTGAATTCTTTGACGATATTGAAGAGTTCCTTGCTGTTATGAGAATTGTTGTCGAGACGGTCCTTAAATGCTGATTTCTTGGCGGATCGAATCAGTTGGTGGTGTTTGCGGGTGGCTGTCTTGAGGGAGGCCATGTTGTCTGAGGTTGGTTCTTTTCTCCAATTCTTCTCCAGGGTGCGGCATGTCTTCTTGGATTTTTTAAGGTCATCATTGAACCAGGGAGCCTTTTTGCTGAATGATTTCAACTGGTGTTTTTTCAGGGGTGCTAGTTCGTCCGCACTGTGGGTAATCCATTGCCTGAGGTTTGTGGCCGCTTGGTCTGGGTCCGTTGTTAGGGTGGGCGTGTTTTGGCTGAGTGATGCGAGGAGTTGGTCGGTGGTGATTTTGTTCCATTTTCTTCGGGGAATGGGTTGTGGACGGTTGTGGGTCAGGGTTGTTTTGTAGCTGAAGTGAACACAGCTGTGATCCGTCCAGTGGAGAGCTGTAGTGTGATCGAAGGAGATGTGCTTGCTGGAGGTGAAGATAGGGTCGAGCGTGTGTCCGGCTGTGTGAGTGGGGGTGTCAACAAGTTGTTTGAGTCCGAGATTGGACAGGTTGTCCAGAAGGGTGGTGGTGTTGTTGTCGAGAATGTTGTCAAGGTGGTAGTTGAGGTCTCCTAGAAGAATGTAGTTCTCGGAGGCGAGGGCGTGCGGGCTGACGAAGTCAGTGATGTTGTCCCTGAATTGAGATCGGGTGCCTGGGGGCCTGTAAATGAGGGTTCCTCTAAGGGTGGTCCTGGGGTCGGTGTGGATCTGAAAGTGGAGGTGTTCGGCGGTTGCAAGATTGTCGTCAGAGCTGGTTGTAATTTTGATGGTGTTTCTATGGACGATGGCGATGCCTCCTCCAGTTTGATCGGTGCGGTCTTTTCGAATGATCTTGTAAGTGTCCGGTATGGCTATGGCGATGTCGGGGGCAGAAGATGCATTCATCCATGTTTCAGTGAGGAAGGCGATGTCAGGTGACGCAGTGTCGATTAGGTCCCAGAGTTCGGTTGCGTGTCTGTGGACCGAGCGGGTGTTCAGTAGGATGCATTTCAAGTTGTTGGGTTCGGAGCTGAGTGTGGAGGAAGTGTGTTTGGTGAGGGTCCTGAAGCAGTTGAACTTACAGGAGAGGCAGGAGAATGGGCCGTGGGTACGTCCTGGGGTAGCTTCGCAGCAAAGTGGGGTGCGTCCGGCGTTGAGGGCGAGGAGAGTAGCGGCATCATAAGTTACTCTGGGGGGTTGGGAGCGGCATAGGGCAGGGGGACGGGCGCTGGGCGAGGACCGGGCGAGGACCAGGCGCGGACGGGCGTAGACGGGCTTACCTTTGGCGCGGCCGCAGCGCGTGGACGCTGCGCGTTGATGCATCTGTCATAAGTAGAGAGGTGGAGGGGGCGGAGCGTGGGAGGGGGAGCTGGGAGGCAGGAGCGTAGGGGGAGGGACGGGCTGCAGGCACAACAAAATGGTGGGCAAACAACAACAAAAAGGACAACAGGACGCTATGGGCGCAATCACGCAGCAATCGTGCTCAGGGCGGCAATGCGGGTAATGTGATCTAGCGGTGGAGCACACAGGCGCTATATAAATCAAATCACCAAACCAAGCAATGCGGAGAGCTATGCCTCAGACCGGGTTCCAAATCAACTTGATTAAAGGTATGGCAGTGGGGAGAAGCAGCGTCACGCACACAGTCACAATTTAAATGGTAAACACAATGTAAGCACAGGTCGTGTGCAGAAACAATTCAATTAAAGTGTGGCGGTGGGGAGAAGCAGCGTCACGCACACAGGCACAATTTAAATAGTAAACACAAGTCGTGTGCAGAAACAATTCAATTAAAGTGTGGCAGTGGGGAGAAGTAGCGCTACGATACCAATCCAGCGCTACGAGGTCGGGAGGAAGGGTGGAGCGACCGCTTCACAAGGAGTCAGGCTGGTCAGTATACTATGTGGGTGATACCTAAAGGTGCTACTCAAGTGTAACTGTACTTTTAAATGTTTTTCCATATCCTGTTCACCTCCAATTTCCTATCCCTAGTCACTCCTCTAATTTCTCTCCCTTTTGTATCCAAATAAACATATTCTACCGTCCCTGAAAGGAGAAAAGCTTAAACCATGTTAAAGGGTGGAAATGTGCTTGCTAAAGGTTTGTAAAACCGGCAAATGTGCAGGTTTGTGGGGGTTTAATTACTTATAAATACAAACACAACATAATTAATCTCAGCCACTGACAATCGCTGGGGTGGCATCCCAATCCATTGTTTTTCGCTCACCATGCCACCTCAGTTTGGGCTCAGCCATATGCAAATCAGTACTGACCCTACTCCTCATGGAAACAGTCCAGCCTGAACTGCCAAGCCCTCCCTGAACCAGAACACAAGCAACCCAGGGCCGATTTCACCCTTATTAGGGCTCTACACCACGTATAGCTTAGTTCCAGTGGTACAGTGCGTATATATGTATGTATGTATGTGTGTATATCTATCTATGTATCTGTGTGTGTCTGAGTGTAAATATATATATTACCCACTGGCATGTGATTTGGAGTAAATTTGTTCAATAGTTTTCAAGATATTAACTGAAATCTTCCTCATATCCTCCTTGGATTCACTAATCCATGCGCCAAAAGAAATGCTGTAATTGGCTGGCTGCAACCTGAGAGGAAATGTGCAGCAGCCATTTTGTCAGAGTAGAGGTACCCTGACCCCATAGGACTAATGGGAGAGTTTGTGAGGGACCCCTCATAGTCAAGAAATTGTCAAAATATTTCTTTCTTTTTTTTACCATGTGAGAAGCCATTGACCCTCCCGTGTTCAGGTGGATCCGCCACTGAAGAACCTAAAATTGAAAGAAATTAAAACATACACTCACTCACAGATCCACACACATACTCACACACTCACTCATATACCCACACAACCACACACACTCACACACCCATGCAGCCCCTCACTCATCCATGCAGACATTGAAAACCACTCACATACCCACTTACAGACCACATCGCTTTCACACACATTCACTCACACATGCACCCCCTCACACACCTATACAGCCATTCATACACCCACTCACAGACTCTCAAAATCACTCACTCAGCCACTTACACACCAATCAGAGACCCACAACGCCATTCACACACTGTTCACATGTATGTTTACTGATAAAATAGAAGGCTAAAGTAACGTTATAGTTAGGTGAGTATCTCAGTAATAACATTAACGTTTTAAGCAACAACAAAAAAACAGAAATTCACCAGTTATAGTTGGCAGTACTAACTATAAATTGTGCCCTCGCAAAGCACTGATTATGACCTCACATATGACATCAATTATGACATGTTCTATGTAACCATTTATGACATTACTGATGACATCTCAAATGACATCATTGATGACATCGCCAATGACATCATCCAATGAATGTGTACGTTTCTTTTATAGCTTACATAGTGGTGAGTAACGACCATATTACTTTTCTACGTAATTTTGTACAGCTTGGGTCAAGCTAATGGGTGTAAGTGTTTACAAAACGCATGTGCTCCTAATGCACCATAGCTACGTAGTGGTATTGAACATGTTATAAATGTTTGCATTCAAAAGTCTCTGTGTACAAGTGACAGTTGACTTGTATTTATTATGCTCCGCACAACTTTTTGGTTCTGCAGAAAAAGTTTCCAAAAGGAAAAAGATTCAATGTAGTAGATATTAACTTTTGTAAGCAGTATTGTGTTTTTAGAGAGAATCCTGTCAGCATGATCATTTATACAGAAGATAGAAGAGTGTGTGTACCAGGTACTAATTTATGCATGTGTGATTGTTTTGAATCAAAAGATGGGCTATCTGTAAAGTTTTCTCCACAGTATCAAGGGTGCGGGTGGTATAATCTTTACAACCTTCAGGTCTCGGGTAATTTTAGCAAATACTCTCTTATTTGACAACTGTTACATAGAACGTACACTGTTCTCAATAGATTTTTTGGAATACTCTGTGGTGTATTTCTCATTAGAGTTTCTTTGTTTGCAAACAGTGAGGTAGAGAATGAACTCTCTCCATTTAGTAAACACTATTTTCGGTACTCAGTTTTTTACTGTTATCAACTTCATTTCTTAACGTAGCTTCGGTGTGTGTCAGGGGTTTGATACAGATAAAAGCTGTCAGTAGTAGGACATATGTTTTGGAATTGACATTCATTATTTTGTCTTTCTCTGAACAGTTGTATACAGACTGAACACCGTACTCAATAAGGGTTTCCCATGCATCTGTGATTGATTGTTAAAGAAAAATATGCTACATGTAAATTGTATGCTATAGGGACAATGTTGCACATAATGCTTGTTTTCAACACCTAAGGAAATAGTTGTTTCTGTGTTGGTAGTAATGATGCCTGATCTTCTGAGCTATTTTGTACTTACTGTCAGACCTCTAATGCCATACGTAGTTGTACAACAATATCCGGAACACAAAGCTTGGATGATGTCATCAATGATGTCAGAAATGATTGCACAGAACATGTCATGAGTGGTGTCATGTGAGGTCATAATCAGTGCATGGTAGGTGGGCAAGTTATAGTTAGCGCTGCTAACTATAACTGGTACATTTCTGTGTTTTTTTTGTTGTTCAAAACGTTAATGTTATCACTGACCTAGTCACCTAACTTTTACATTACTTTAACCTTTGTTTTTTCTGTGAATATAAATATATAAAAAATCAGTGAGAACAAATATAATCTTAAATTCACTGTCACCTTGAGCCAAACACAGGTGCCCTTTTTAGACACAGAGGTATATGCCAGCGGCAATAAGCTTGAGACACGATTATACAGAAAGAGCACCGCGGGGAATACTATCCTCCACGCAGGCAGCACACATCCGGCTCATCTAATCATGAGCATACCTTATTGCGAAATGATTCGCCTAAGGAGATTGTGCAGCAACGACTTTGATTTACACCAGGCTCAGGTAGACAGTGCAATGAGGTATCAGGAAAGAGGATATTCCAACAAAATCATAGAAAAAGCTAGATCTAAATCCATACTTGTAAGTCGCACTCAATTATTGAGTAAATATGACGTCTCGGGCGAGACGGTCATTCAAGAGTGTCGTTAACATGCCAGAGGTCAATGTACAAGGTGTAAAACCTCCTGATCCATTTAGGATCATAGTTGGATACTCTAATCAACACAAGGACTTATGTAAAATTATCAATAATAGTTGGCCAATTATACTTAAGGATCCGGTCATTGGCAACACACTTCCGAAAAAAGTATCTATCACTTACAGTCGTGTACCCTCTATGAGGGACAGACTGGTGGATACGAGCCCTGAAGTCCTATAAAAAACATTCTGGTTACAAACCAATAGAGGTTTCTACAAGTGCAAAACTTGCAAATCATGCACCCATGGGACTAATAAGAAGACGTTCAAGGATGGATTCAGCAATAAAGAACATCAGATAAGTAAGGTTTTGACCTGCAAGACGGAGTATGCTGTCTACATCCGTGTATGTCCCTGCTCTCTCAGATATGTAAGGAGTGCGAAACATCCAGTACACAAGCGTATACTACAACATCTGAGGGCAATTGTCAATCAGGACAACACGTACCTGGTAGCAAGGCACTTTAAAGAATACCACCAAAGTAACAACAAAGGGCTCAAATATTATGTTGTTGATTCTGTGAGTACCAGTAGACGAGGTGGCAATAAGGAATCAAAATTGCGCACATTTGAGACCAAATATATCTTACAATTAGATACCAAACAGACTGGGGGCCTCAATCTTACAGAGGATCTTCATACCTCCCTATATTAGCAGCCTGAGGCTCATCCAGGATACAATTGAGTTCTTTAAATTTACTTCATTATGCAGTAGGGATCAATCTAATTAGTTTTTATTATTTTTGATAATTATTTATTGTTTTAATAGGGTATATTTTATTGTATTTACATCCAAGACTGTCATCAATTAATTTGCGCACCAAACAAATATATAGTGGACCCTACTGTATGCCATTGATTAGGTCCAATCTATTTTAGCTCAAATTAGAGTATCCTCTACCGCCTAGTTCAGTAATTTATCTAATTCACTATTGGTCTACTAGTTGAGTTTTTATTCAATAGATACCTTGCAACTGCTCCTTACAGATAAACTATGTAAAATATCTATACATAACGTTTGGAATGTGAAAAGTATATAGCTTATTCAGCATTCATTTAATCATTTTGATTTTTTCTTGATTCTGCTTATATTTAATTGTGTCCTATGAGGACTTAATTTGGGACCACGACCAGTTTAGGCCATTCCAACCTAGATAGAACTGGGCTCAGTCTATCTATGGCAGTGAAATTTGTGAACAAAACACAATAAACTGTTTTTAATTACTAACACATTGAGCACTTTTTACACATTTAGAGGGGCATGAACCCCTTGGCCGCGGCGGTAATTACTCCGTGGCGCTGGGGGGCAGGGGAGGGCCGCGCGGCACCGCCATGCTGGTGATGGAACCACTCCGTCACCAGCCACGGGTGGGCTGTGCTAATGACGGAGTGGTTCCGTCACGGCCACGCCCGCCCATTAGAGCGCGGCGCACAGGCGCGAAAATAGTGCCGCGCAGGCGCGAAATTAGTGCTGCGCAGGCGCGGCGTCCGGGCCGTGACGGAACCACTCCGTCATTAGCACAGCCCACCCGTGGCTGGTGACGGAGTGGTTCCGTCACCAGCATGGAAGGGGTTAAGCACTTTATGGACTGGTCACAAGTGTGAGTTATATATTAACAGTATTTGACATGTAATGAAAATACACTATATTGATGTAGTCACAAGAGTTGTCCTTGGTGCAACAAGACATTTAGAGTGGTTGATTCCAGGCTGGGACAATCGAGTGCCATTATTTTAGCATTGGCAAATTTTTAAAAGCGACTCATTGTCCTCGTTGTGCAAATATGTATGTCAATATGATTATTATTATTATTAAAAAAATTTGTAGAGCGCGTAGTCACCCGGGGGTATCCCAGCGCTAAATGTAATTAGGATACTATTATACACGCATGTATTTTACTTTTGATACATTTTATTGGCTATAATTGCAAATTTTTTGTATTATTATAGAATTGTTGTGATATTTTGCACAATTATTTGCAGTAGTAAAGCGATATTTGTACATGAAAATAGGAATGAAATGTTATTCCAAGTGACATTACTTGGTTTAATTTGTATTTAACTATGATACAGTGAGTTTTATCCTATATTGTTTTCAACTAATTCATTCATGAGTTGTAAACGTAAAACAAATCTGTTTTCTATATCTACTCCATGTGACCTAATCTATCATCAGCATTTGCACTTTAAAAATGGGTGGTTCAGTAAATCACGCTGTCATGCGATCAAGGCTCTACGGAGCCGAAACGTTATGGCGACAGCACTGAAATAAATTTACTGGCATCTTATTACTGTGGTCCGTGTCCGTTCCTGCATACGTGGATTGCTTCAGCGTGAAAGTGACGTATTATATATTTATATATATATATATATATATCACACACAGGGTGCAGCTGGGTATTTTACACCGTGAGTTGCATCGCGCACCTTGTGAACACTTCTAGGCACTGAGGAAGGCTTAAAAATATGCCGAAATGCATTTGCCGTGGTTTTGTGTTCCGAATAAAGGCTTCCAGAACGTCCCCACTTGTGGTCTCTTCTTCTTCTGCTGGAGGAGTCTTGCTTGGATATTTTCGCGTGGACGCCAACATCCACGCTCAGAGACCCCCGCATTACAAAGTGGCTGTGGTGTTGTTGGCTTCTGTCTCGACGGACTGCTGTGCTCCAGGGTACTGGATTTTCACCACAACCCACCACCGATCTCGGGAGAAACTGGGCGGCGGGCTATGTGGAAAATTTTCCCGATGCCCCTGCCTCCACTTGGCCCGGAGGATTGGAGGTTGATGCGGTATTGGGGACCCAAGGAAGCATCTATTTTGGGAGGCACATTAACTTTTAGGGTGGTGAACTATGTGATGCCGTCCCCCTCCCTCCCGGACATTTTCTTACCTGAAGATGGCATTCTGGGACTTGTAGGCGATATTCAATTTGCCACAATCTACATCATCAAGGGGGCGGAGCTATCACTCACACACAGGGTGCAGCTGGGTATTTTACACCGTGAGTTGCATCGCGCACCTTGTGAACACTTCTAGGCACTGAGGAAGGCTTAAAAATATGCCGAAATGCATTTGCCGTGGTTTTGTGTTCCGAATAAAGGCTTCCAGAACGTCCCCACTTGTGGTCTCTTCTTCTTCTGCTGGAGGAGTCTTGCTTGGATATATATATATATATATATATATATATATATATAGGCATATTTGGAGCACTTAGGGCATCGAATACAAAAAAATGATGGATGGAATGCTTGAATTAATTTCAGCCCCAGGCAATCACTTGGGTCCACATCCGAATCCATCTTTTTTCGTCTACCACGCCACCGCAATTTGGACCCAGCCATTTAACTTTTCTGGCCTCCATTATGTAAATAGCCGTATAAGCTGCTCTTGGATTAGTTTCATTATTGGTGTGGCAAAGATTTATGTCACCCAATTCACAAGCTAGCCATGGGCGTAACTCACAATGTCTAATCACAGTTATCAAGGTGCTGATTTCAAACGTGTTGTTGGCCAATGTGTCTGCAATATCTTTGGCAGTCTTTATAATTTATTAATATGGTTCACAACTTATGAAAGTATATGATGATGTCAGCAAAAACAATTATAAACCTATTTCCAAAAACTGGATTTATCAATTTCCTTGATTCTTGAATTTTTGATTGAAAGGTGAGCTGTGAGTGCAGTTTTTGTTGATGCACTTGTCATAGCATGTGTTTTAAGCAGTGAAATTTGACACTTGATACCAGGAATGACTACACAGGTGATCCTGTGGTACACACATGGTATAGCAATACAGGTGTTTTAATTTAACTGTTTATTTTGTATTATGATTGGGTCCAAAACTATGTATCCCATAATGCCTCATTATGGGCAACATGGGCCTGTACCATATAATTTGTATCCAATGAGGGACTCACCAATCATGACAAAGACCAGTTGGGTCGAAAACCGTTGGTGCAATTGCCAAACGTTTGAAACTGAAGTTCTTGGAGTACTTTTGTGTCACCCTGTAAGTTCGGGCACCAGTCGGACCCCATGTTGGCACCAGCTGTTGAGCACGCTGCTCCGTGGACCACATTGCAATGATATAGATATATTCAGGCTCCAACTCCTCAAAAGAGAAAAACCGCACTCCCGGGGAGACTTCAACTTTCTTTATTTAGCTCACAGTGACCACACAAACAAATATATATATATATATAGACATGGCTAGAACCAAAGGGTGGATTCTCTATATGTGGAAAATGCAAAGCTTGTAGGTACAGTACTAATGTGAAGGAGGTGGTAGATAAATAAGAAAATCACTTGCAATACTGAATTTGTAATTTATGTTGTGACATGTCCCTGTGGGAAATGGTACATAGGGTCTACTACCTTTCCAGCTAAAAAGAGAATTCTGGAGCATTGGCGTGCCATTACTAATAAGGATTTTACATATAGCACCGCCAAACATTTCCACAACCATCATGATGGAGATTGGACAAAGGCTAAATTTTTCGTCCTTGACTCTATTCCTAAACATGTAAGAGGTGGAGATAGAGTGACAGCACTACACAGAGCAGAATCGAGATTCATCCTCCAGGCAGGCAGTATTGTTCCCATGGGGATGAACGTTGATGAAGAAATGTACGTTCATCTGTAAATTGCTTTCTGATCTGAGACTTTTTTTGTCTACCTTGAGGGACTCTGAATATTTGACCATATGGTTTTTAAACACACACTTATAAGTTTGCTTGTATATGTATATTTGTGTGTATCCGCAAAACATTATTGATTAATGGTAGGAGAACAGGACCCAATAGAAATTATGATATGATGAACAGACTATACATTGTTTAAGTGATGATGATACAATGACTATAATTCCTTTTTCTTTATCTTACCTTTAGAATACGGGCTATGGACGCAGCATTATGAATAATCTACTTCACGGATATAAGATATTGATACGAGCACTACTACGTTCACCACTTTGTACTGGTTACATGATATGAGCACAGATTTGCATGAAAATTATGAATAGACACGGTATACCAGTGTTATTTATTTTGATACTTATAAGCAATAGGACAATACTGTCGAACCAGAAATGATATTGCTAATATTGCAAAGAATCTATAATTTCACTGAACAGCACCTCTAGCTCTGAATGGAACATGACCATTATGGGTACTACACCCGTTATGTTGAACTCTAGTCACTTTATGCTCGATCACACTGAAACCTAAATCCGCTATAGCCCTACAAACTTCACTTAAGTCCTATCCTTTATAAACCACAGTCTGTCTTTAAATCTTTATGATGAATTGGTAACTCCTTCTCCTTTGCCCTCTTAATAAACCCTTAAGCTATAAATCCAATCGGGTACTAGACCCTCAATTTTGTACTATGTGTATAAAACCATAAACAATGTTTTGCACCAAATCACACATACATTTTAATTGTGCTTTATTCATTTTTCCTGTATGTATTTACATGATTACGTAAATTTATTTTTTTTTTTTACAAAAGCACAATTGGGAGCTCTATGTGACGTAAACAATGAGTCTTTCTTTCATTGCCTTATGTTTTTTTTATTTAAAGAGCAACTATGTCCGTGGTGGTCATGTGACCAAGAGCCTGTGTGCTCGAAACGCGTCTTCTTTGTGCCCAAATAAAGAAAATCTGAAAGTTACCCGGCTGGTGTGGCTTGTCATTCCTTCACGGTGCTGTGCAGGATGTTCGAGAGAGTATACACCACCACCACCACCACCACCACCACCACCACCACCACCACCACCGCCACCACCACCACTACTACTACTACTACTACTACTACTACTACTACTACTACAACAACAACAACAACATGTTGGTGAGACTCACGGCCACTGGCCACCAAGGGGACAGAATGAGTTTAGAGGCTGCAGAGATATGGCTGCAGAGATATGGGCATGTAGATACACATATTATGGTTTGCTCCAACGTAACATCATTCTGGAAAGTGGTCCTGGGGGAGTTTGAGGAAGTCACAGGCTCATGATTAAAGTAATGACCATAAATCATGCTACTAGGGAGCCCCTCTGAAACAGTTTCCCCCCTCCACTTCAGGAAAGGGAAGTTACCGCATACATTCTTTTAGCACTGAAACAGTCTATTTTGGTCCATTGGGGTTCCCCCTGCCTCCCAGACGGACAAACGTGTACAGAAAATAAGGATGGAGAAGATGGTCAAAACAGCACAGTGTAGAGAAAAACTTCATGGAACATTGGGCATGTTGGTAGATAACTCAAGCAAATACTTTAAAGAACTGCAATGCCCAAAGAGACTGAGAGTTTTGAACATTCAGATAATACTAATCTAGATTTCTACTATAAAATAAAGGGGACCAGGGCCTATTTTGAAGGAATGGCAGAGCATACAACCCGCTTGGAAAGGGACCAGTGGCAGCTGGTAGGAGATGGTGGAGGGGCGGGGGAAGGTGGGGGGATAAACAAAACTTACCTGCTGGTGCCGTCGCCAGCTGTCAAAAGTTGCCGCCTCTCCTCCACAGGTCACGACCCAGGAACAGGAAGCACCAAGGCTTCCAGACTGCCCTGACCAATCACGACACATCTGGTAGCAGCATCTTGATTGGTCTGAGTGCCGTGTGGTTCGGGGGGGGGGGGAAGAGGGAGAAAAAGAGAGGGAGAGAAAGAGAGAGAGAGAGAGAAAGAGAGAAAGAGAAAGAGAGAAAGAGAAAGAGAGAGAGAGAAAGAGAGAGGGAAAGAGAGAGAGAAAGAGAGAGAGAGAAAGAGAGAGAGAAAGAGAGAGAGAGAAAAGGAGAGAGAGAGAGAGAGAGAGAGAGAAAGAGAGAAACCTCTGTGATGCGGGGAGCCCAGCCCCGCCCCGCCTAACCTGGGGCTGTGGCAACTGCCATACAAAAAATTAAAGGATAATAACGCTCCATTATTATAATTTAAATTTTTATTTACACTGCTTTAAAGCAGTGGGGCAACACTCCTCCGCCATAGCAGAGGTGCCTCAGCTGAAAGGGACTATGGGAATAGGGAATCCTGGTGAGAAGGTAAGTTTAAGGGAAAGGAATAGGGAAATACTGATTATGTTCCAGACGTTGTAAAAATGTATTTAAAAAATGTTGACACTTAAAGAGGAAGGAGTATCCAAGCTCAAACAGAGCCCTACAGATTTTTATGTTGATGTCAAACAAGACACGAAGATCATTACAAAAGCTGTTTGGAAGGAAAACAATTTAAGGAGGCTTCAAACTGAATTTATTAAGCAAGCTTTCACTCCACAATACAAAAGGTCAACTATGCACTACTTTCCAAGAAATACTTCCAAGAATATGGTTCCAATCAATAGTGAAACACTCTATGAAACGTTAGCTATTGAGGTGATGTGGCCTAATGGCTACAGCTGCAAGCCTTGGACCCTGGGGGGCCAAGTTTGAATCCCGGAGTAAGCACTTGACAACATCATGCAATTCTGGGCAAATCACTTATTTTACCCATGCCAAACAAAGTGAAATGCAATGTGTGAAATGTGTGTAAAATTTGTGTAATTCACAATTAATGTCCATAATCTTACAGATTGCCTTCCGACACCGCACATAATGTACAATGCTCCGCTGATTATTTGTTAGATTCAGGCAATATAAATACCATTGCACATAAATAACACACAAAGGTAAAATAAGGCTGCTGAGGACAATTAATGCAGAAATGTAAAATAACAACAGGGGTGAAACAGTGGTGTTTCTTAGAAATCACTCCTTAATAACATTCATTGTAATGGCCCATCAGAGGTGAAGGTAAAAACGACAAAGAACCTTCCAAAACTAAACTGTGCTATTTAATTCAGTGACGGGAAGCCATCTGAAGATTTTCCAGAGCATGCGGAGAGTGAAGAAGCAGGCGAAAGATACTGCACTGACTTGTCTTGTCATGGTGAGTTTGCGGACAAGGATGATACCAAGGTTGCGGGCATGGTCAGTTGGGTTTGGTGAGGATCCGAGTTTGGAGGGCCGCAAGGAGTCGCTCCAGGCGGAAGTGTTGCTCCTGAAGATCGGTACTTCTGTTTTGTTCATGCTGAGCTTTAGAGAGTTGTTGTTCATCCAGTTAGTGACGCTCTTCATGAATATGTGGAAGTTGGTTCTGGTGGTGGAGGGGTCTTCTGATAGTGAGAGGATGAGCTGGATGTCATCTGCATAGGATATGATGTTGAGGCTGTGGGCTCCAACGACGTTGGCCAGGGGCATCATGTAGGTGTTGAGAGGGTGGGGATGAGGCTTGAGGGACGCCGCAGATGATGCTCTTGGGTTCTGAGGTGGAAGGTGGATTCTCAAAATTCCTCCTGTGAGGAAGGAGGTGACCCATTTGAGGGTGTTACCCTGGCTCCTGATGCGATGGAGTCTCTTGATAACGGTGTTGTGGGAAACTGTGTCTACTTATTAGACAATGGTTCAGATGTCGTCAGTGGAAGTGATCAGGATGATTTCAGTGATGTGGTTGGCACGGAAGCCGGGATTTGGAGGTGTCCAGCAGATTGTTTTTCTCCAGGTGTTCTGTGAGTTGTTGGTTGATGGCTTTCTTGAGGACTTTGCCAGGAAAGGCGATGAAAGAAATGGGGGTAGTTCTTGAGATTGCTCAGGTCAGCGGAGGGTTTCTTGACGAGAGGTTTGATCTTTGCATATTTCCATTCTTCAGGGAAGGTAGCCACAATGATGGATGCTTTGAAGATGGAGGTCAGTTTGTTGCTGATTTTGTCGCTGCCAAGGTTGAAGAAGTGGTGGGGACAGAGGTCCATGGGTGCTCCAGAGTGGACGGAGTTCATGATGGGCTTGGTGTTCAGTGTGGTGAGCAGTCTCCATGTTGTGAGTGGGTGGTTGGGGTTGTCCCCAGTGGGAGCGAGGAGACTGTAAAGGTCGATGAGTTGGGGTTGGTAGCAGTGGGAGCGAGGAGCATCTAGAGGTCGGTGGGTATCCACCAAGCTTTTGTAGATGGTGGATATCTTGTTGTGTGAGAAGTCCGCCAGGGAGTCGCAGATTTTTTGGGATGGAGTGATGGTGTTCTCGGTGGCTGACAGGCTGGAGAACTCTCTGATGATGTTGAAGAGTTCTTTGCTGTGATTGGAGCAGGCTGCGATTGGCCAGCGTGCATCTTTTCGTGTCTTTCAGGCATTGACGGTAATTGTTGAGGGCTGTCTTGAGGGTAGCACGGTATGTACAATACAAAAATGACTCATTCTTTATAGTATGGACACTCAATGTTCTATGGTAACTTACAAAACTAAAACAGAAACCGGTAATTATCAACACAGAGAAAATGAGGCACATGGCATGGAGAACTCGACCCAAGACTTATTAAAAAGTGCAAATTCTCTGTAGACAAGAACTGCTGCAAAACGTTGACTCATTTTCATATGTAAGCTTAACCTTCCCTTCATCACCTCAAGAGCACGGATTGCATTATAAATATCCAAAATGAAGACTGTTAGGAAGCGAGAGGCAAAGATTCCCCATCTTTTAGGCACCAGCATCCATATTATGGCAAGCATGCCTACATTATAACCTACGGAGCAGAAAATTGGATTTAAGGACAGCCACCTTAAGGACGCTGGAATTACCGAAAGGAAAATGTGGATATGAATGCTCCATCGTTACGTGTTGATGTGGAAGGCAGACTATGCATACCAGTGTATGCATACTTCACCTCCTAGAGACCAATGTTGCAAAACTTATTCACGGTATGCTGAAAAAGGAAGACCTGTCAATCGTGCAGTTGTCCTTGGTAGTATAATGTACACTACTGCGTTTGGAGTAAAAGTTTCATCTATCAGTGGGAAAAACAGCTTTCTTTGAGCAATTGTGAAAAGGTTCACTTCTTCTTATGTCCTCAGTACACTAGTGCTCCTCAAAGAAAAGTCATGTATAGGCTTCCTTGAATTATCTACACCTGATTGGAAGCACATGAGAAAGTCGTGACACATTATTTCTCGTTTTGTGGTTTAGAGTAGTTATCTGTAGGGCATCATAATTGCTATTACTTGAACTCTTTCTGACCTTTTTAATAATATCTGGTGAGTATTCTCATGTGGTTATCCTTTCAGATAGCTCAATAGCCTGTTTAGCATATCTAGAGATGTTAGATATAATTCTCAGGACTGTCCGTAAGGAAAATTCTCCCTCAGTGCTCAAATCTAAGTAGGCTGTTCCCTCTGCATAGGTTTTTGGTACACTTTCGTATCTAACTCACCATTTATGACACTTATTTTTAGATCTAAAAATGCCGGAGTGACTCAAAGTGGGTGTGTGAGTGTGTAAACCTTAAGAATGGTCCTCTCTTATTGAACCATTTAATAAAATCCAGGGCCTGAATTTTGGATCCTAGCCAAATAATCAGGATGGTGTCAATATAGAAACACCAGAGCTTTATATATGTGATTTGTGTCGATTATCATCAGAGTAGATGAGGTTCTTTTCAAACATATATAAATATAAGCACGCCTCACTCAAGGCAAATTCAATCCGCATATTAGTGCCATGCATCTTATGACATATATGCCACTTGTATTCCAAAAAGTTTTCTGGGAAGGATAACCTTGCACACTCCATCACAAAATGCATCCGACTTTTGTATTTCCAATTGATTTTGCTTAACATAAACTCAATCATCTGTACGTTTTTTTCCTTAGGGATACTGGTGTATAGTGTTTCAATATCAGGGTCTATCAGGATTTCGGATGTTGGTGTCAAAAGTGAGGTCAGGTACAAGACTGGAAAGCCTTTGTTGGAAAAGATAAGAGATCTTTGCAGCACTACCTGCTTAGTGCTTTCAATGTGAACATGCCAATGGGTATCCCAGTACCTAACCAACTTTTGTATTGCATCTTCTTTGTCCAGATTGCCCATGTGCTTGTATATTTCCCGAGCATAGTCAAAGAGATGTACTGGTTGAACTCATGCCAGAAATGGAGGCCATAGCTGGCCACTACAGTGCTGTCCTAGCTCAGTGAGAGACCAGTAATTTAAAGGTGATGCATAAATAATAAATTTAAGGTAGAACTAGGATTAAATAATTTTTAAAGTTTGTGTAGTTTAGATTTGGTTTCTATAGAGACAATAAATAAAGTTTTCCTAACTATAACACAGTTTAGCCTTTGGTTTGTTTACTTTGATGTACACACTCACAAGGATAGACAGGCATTTAGTCAGACAGAGATAGATAAAGATAGATAGAGATAGATAGATCAGAAGGGGGTCGAAAGAGGACTCACAGGGAAAATATTAACACAGTAAGGGAAGGAGGTCAGGGGAGCTGCTGTTGTATTGTACAGTTCCAAAAAGGAAGATCATAGTCTAGCATCGTTCTACAAATAGTTTTCTCTTCTAAATGAAGATTTTTACAATGTATTAAACTATTGTGTGATTCAGAAATGATTTTTCGAATCGCAGCAAGTGTTATTTATTTATTTCAGAGTTTTATATAGCGCTGGCTAGACCCGGAGGTATCAGAGCGCTTTACATGAGGTTCCACAAAAATTACAATTACAAGATTACATCAGTTCCAAATTACATCAGTTGCTAGACAAACAATTGCAAGAGCGAAGAAGACGAGATAATTGAAGTGTAGATGGGAAGTAGTGGGGGGTAAGGGAGGTGAGAAAGTGAGAAAGTGAAGATAGGGGAAGAGACAAACAGTAGAGACGAAAGGAAGTCTGTCTAAAGACCAACTGGGTAGGTGATGACCAAAGGAGGTTATCCACGGTCCATCTCCCCTATAGTTAAACAAGGTAGCTCCATTGGGCATCAGACAGAATAGGTCAGTCTCACTACATTGAGAGAGGAGAGAAGGAGAGAAATAGAAGGAGGGAGGAAGCGAGCGGAGACGACAAGAGAGATGAAAGGAAGTCTGTCTAAAAACCGACTGGGTAGGTGACGTCCAGGGAGAGAATCCCCGGCCTGTCTCCCCTATAGCTAAACCACGCAGCTCCATTGGGCGTCGGACAGAATAGTTAGATCTCAAATGACGAGAGAAAAATTCACAGATCCCAATTATGAAAGGGCCCGAAAGGTGCATCAATCCCATTTACAATTTGCAGTTAGAAGTATTAAACATTTGTGACCACATTTCCATTCTGAAACTTCTAAAAAGTTACGGCCACCTCAGTGGAGGTGGGAACTTATGTGCAAAGTGAATGTTGTCCCCGTTGGAGAGCTTCCCCTTTGGGATTTGGTTTGGCTGGCCTAAGGTAAGGTGATCTGCTGTCCCTTGCAGGCCATAATCATTGTGTTTGTAGCTGTTGGTAGGTGGTTGCTAATAGTGAACTGGCTTATTAATGTTCATTAGACATATCATTCTGCGACCCTCTGCACATGGGCATTTTGTGATGAATTAATACTTGGGTCTTATAACACATTTGCAGGCAGGTCGCGTCAGTGCGCAATTGGCACACACTATTAGTAACCGTTCCCTTCTTACATCAAGCCCTTAGTTCCCAACTCACAGGTGGGGTAAGAAGGTCAACGTTCTGCCACTAGCAGTGTAGAACATAATCCTGGCACTGTCTAGACTCAGCTTCTTGGTGCGTTCTTGTAATCCCATGTGTACAAAATATACTCAGTTTATCAACTCTGACCCAAGAGTTAACCTACGGGTAAAAGCAATTACATATGAAGAAGCAAATGTAGCTTAAACAAATATGTGATGAAGGGAGGTGGAGGGATTGCTTTGCAGGCATCAGCAGAAATTTTAGAAAAAGGGGAAAAAGTCTGCAAGACAATTACTCCTTGGAAACAATTTAATTTAATTTAAATATCATTTGTAATGCGCAACTATGCCCAGTGGGCGTCAAGGCGCCTAAGTCAAATAACAGGCTGTTAGCAGACAGAAGTAGGACCTACTGATATGCATTAATAAAAAGCCAAGTTTTCAGTGACTTCCTAAAGAGGTCGAGGGAAGGCAGTAGTTTGATTTCCAGGGGGAGTGAATTCCACATCTGAGGTGCCAGTATGGAAAAAGCTTTGCTCCCCCATCTAGCCTTCTTGGCTCTGGGAATTACCAGTTGATTAAGCTCACTGGAACGTAGGCATCTGCTCGGAACATATCTAATGAGTAACGACCCAAGAGCATCAGCCGAGCCTGCGGTTAAAGCCTTATATGTTAGGCAGAGAAGTTTAAAAGTGATCCTTGAAGGAATGGGGAGCCAATGGAGGTTCTTCCTCGCTAAGGTCATAGATGCCAACCAAGGCAGAGCGAGAGCAAACCGAGCAGCCGCGTTTTGTATAACCTGCAAACGCTGGAGCAGGCCCTTATTGGCCCCGGCGTACAGTGAGTTGCAATAATCTAGCCTTGAGCCAACAAGGGCGATCACCACCTGTTTCCGAGCCTGTGGGGACAAATAGTGGACGATCCTTTTCAGGGTCTTGATGACACCCCAACAGGTAGCCACCGTTCTGTTGACCTGAAGCTCCATGGAGAGCTTAGTGTCAAAGATGACGCCAAGGTTCCTGGCAGATTGTGTAGGTATAGGGCAGTCACCTAGAGAAGGAGGCCACCAATCACCTGACCACATGCCCTGGTCTTTGCCAAAGACCAGGACCTCTGTCTTATCCCCGTTCAACTTTAGGGAGTTGGAAATCATCCATTCTGCAACAAGTTGCATGCAGGCCCTAAAGTTCGATGCGGTTTCATTCACAGAGTGGGTCAGGGATACCATAATCTGCGTGTCGTCGGCATACGACACTAAATCCATCCCCTGAGATCTTACTAGTCTTGCAAGTGGGGCCACGTAGATGTTGAACAGGGTCGGACTCAATGCCGACCCCTGTGGCACCCCACATTGCAAGGACTTAGCAGGGGAGAGGTACTCACCTAGCATGACACGCTGCTCTCGTTGATGTAAAAAGGAGCTCAGGAGACTAAGAGCCGGTCCTTCTACCCCTGCCTCCCTTAACCTGGATGTTAAAGTAAGGGGAGACAGGGTATCGAAAGCTGCTGAAAGATCTAGCAGCACCAGTACGGTGGTTTGACCCGAATCCACTTTTCTGCGGATGTTATCCATGACTTTCGTCAAGGCAGACTCTGTGCTATGTAGCTTTCTAAAGCCATGTTGGGACCCGTCCAAGAAGCCCGAGGTATCAAGGAAGTTTGAAAGATGGAAATTCAAATGGGTCTCCAACATCTTAGCAGGGGCCGGCAGCAGAGAGATGGGTCTAAAGTTCTTCAGTTCTCCAGGGTCTAAGGTGGTCTTTTTCAGCAGCGGCTTTACAATGGCTTTCTTCCAAAGTGACGGAAAAATGCCCTGTTCCAAGGCTCCATTCATTACTTCCAACATCGGAGGAAGAATGATCTCTCTGCAGTTCTTAAGTTGTTTCAGAGGAACTGGATCAAGTGGGGAGGAAGATTTTGTTTTGTCCAACAGACTGTTAAGATCCTCTAGAGAAAGAGCAGGAAAATGTTCAAGGGACTGAGGGGAATCCTTATTCCAAGCTTCCAGTCGTTTAATTTGAGAGAAATCCTCAAAACTAAGAGAGTTCCTCTGCGACTTTAGAGCGATGTATATATCATCTATCTTTTTGTAAAAAAAAGTCTGATATATCGTTACATAGCTCCTGGGAAGCAACTACCGGGTCAAGAACCTGGAGAGAGCACAAAGAGTCAACTATATTAAAAAGCTCTTTAGAGGATGTTAAGGCACAGGTTAAGTTGGAAAAATAGTCCTGTTTTTCCTTAATGACTCTATTTTTGTACTCTCGTAATAGGATCTTATAGCCTTCTCTATCTTTGGGATCCCAGGATTTACGCCACCCACGTTCCTTCTGTCTGCATTTTTGTCTGAGAAGCCTCAGATCGGCGGAGAACCAGGGGGCGGTTGGCTTCCGTCGAGCTGCAGATTTCAAGGAAGAAGGGGCTAGTTCATCCGCGGCTCTGGTAATAGCATCAGTGAGTTCTTGAGCCGACTCATCCACCTTCCGCTCAGTTGAAATATTGATGTTAAAAATAAAAGGGGCTAGAGCCTCATTAGTAAAGTTCATGAAGCTCCTTTTAGATAGTTTTTTGCCAATGCCCACAGTAACATCAAGGCAGGGGATGTCTAAGGACAGCGGGACTGCTAGATGGTCAGACCAGGTAATAGGTACCGGTATACCAACATCTAGTCTAGAATCGTTAGAAAAAATCCCGTCAAGGATATGCCCTGCCTTGTGAGTCGGGTAGAGAACTCGTTGGACAAAATCACATGCCTCCAGAGAGTTAAGCAGAGAGAGGGTATCTTTCGAAGCTAAGTCCTCTAAATGAAAATTAATGTCACCCAGAATGGTGAGATGAGGTCTGCCAAAATAAGGTTCCAAAATTCTAAAAAGTTCTGGGCAAAAGTTGGTTCTGGACCCAGGAGGCCTATAAAGCAAGATACCAGAAAAGGAACTTACCGGGGTGTGCACAATACAAAAGTATAGTGCCTCAAAGGGATCAGTAGAGACCGATAAGGGTTTTATGGTACAGGAGAGAGTCGATTTAAAAAGAATGGCTATTCCACCACCTCTACGGCGTTCTCTATCTAACCTTAAGCAGGTGTATCCCTCAGGTATGGCCAAGAGCAGATCATGGCCAGAAGACTCAGAAGCCCACGTTTCTGTAACGAAAACCCAGTCGGGATTCCTCGAACTAACAAAATCGGAAAATTCAATCCCATGTTTGATCAGAGAACGTGCATTGATCAAGAATCCCTGTTTGGATTGGGAGATATGGCTAGCAGGCACGGAGGGAGTTGAATGGGTACGGGCCTGAGTAGGGCAAGCAAACAAAATATTGCAAGAAGGACACGAACGGGCACGAAGCAATACCTCGGGTCTGAACCGATGATGGCAGCAAAGCGCAGGGGGTCTCAGGGACAGAAGGGTACCAAACAAATCCTCCCGGATGGGGGGCGCATGGACGCCGGGAGTCCCAGGGTCCAGCCCGTCCAGCAGCGCGTCCTCAGCGCGGACGGGCGCAGACGGGCTGAACTCTGGCGTAACTCCGGCGTCAATCTGGCGTCCCCGCAGCGCGTAACCGCTGCGCGTCAGCATGACTGATTTAAGTACACGCCTAGCGTCCTTCTGACGACTAGAGCGTCCAGCCAACCTGCTAGCGCCGAAAAGCGGCACAAAGTACTTCCAAAATGGCGCTCAAAGTTTCCAATTACGCGAGGATGCGGACCCGCCCAACAGCGGTGTGGTTCCCAAAGTTAGAGTGTAGGTGAGGGCCAGGCGCGATTTAAGAGCAGGGGAAATACAAATAAATCCAAATAAAATAGAAAACGAGGTAATTTAAAAGCACACAGCAGCTCTGGTCCTGCAGCGCACACAGCGCGTACCACGATCGCAATAACAGCTGACAAGGGGGAGCCTAAAGTTTACCTGGCTTAAGTACACGCCTAGCGTCCTTCTGACGACTAGAGCGTCCAGCCAACCTGCTAGCGCCGAAAAGCGGCACAAAGTACTTCCAAAATGGCGCTCAAAGTTTCCAATTACGCGAGGATGCGGACCCGCCCAACAGCGGTGTGGTTCCCAAAGTTAGAGTGTAGGTGAGGGCCAGGCGCGATTTAAGAGCAGGGGAAATACAAATAAATCCAAATAAAATAGAAAACGAGGTAATTTAAAAGCACACAGCAGCTCTGGTCCTGCAGCGCACACAGCGCGTACCACGATTGCAATAACAGCTGACAAGGGGGAGCCTAAAGTTTACCTGGCTTAAGTACACGCCTAGCGTCCTTCTGACGACTAGAGCGTCCAGCCAACCTGCTAGCGCCGAAAAGCGGCACAAAGTACTTCCAAAATGGCGCTCAAAGTTTCCAATTACGCGAGGATGCGGACCCGCCCAACAGCGGTGTGGTTCCCAAAGTTAGAGTGTAGGTGAGGGCCAGGCGCGATTTAAGAGCAGGGGAAATACAAATAAATCCAAATAAAATAGAAAACGAGGTAATTTAAAAGCACACAGCAGCTCTGGTCCTGCAGCGCACACAGCGCGTACCACGATCGCAATAACAGCTGACAATGTATTGTTATTCGAATTACATTGTGAATAGACAGACTTTTTCTGGTGTTCGCTAGTCATCGCTACACTCTAAAGGCCCTATTCAGATAACGCACTCATATCGGTTGGTTTGAGAGTGCAATTTCACATTTTGTATTAACATATTTAAAGTAAGGTGTAGTATTATGTAAGAATGTGTTTATAGTTGCAGGAAGTGGCCCAGAATCCTGACATCGGGAAAATGCAGCATTGTAGCTAGTACATTGCCTCCTGCATGCTGTGGCTTCTAGTATTGGGAGCACTACAAGTGTGCTCCAGAAACTTTGAAAAGACATTGACAGAAACATGCATGTATAGCAGCCAGAAGATCTGACAAACCTCTTGCTTGGTCACTTTTTCACTGGAGCTTCTTTTCTTTGTCCCCAGTATACGCGGATATTCCAATCTGACATTCTGCATGTCTATGGTTACTTGGATACACCAAAATTAAATGAAATGGCGAGTGCTGAGGGCACCATCTTTTTAGGTTGCATGTCAATATGCTGTACCCTAGCATCAGCTTAGATATGCCCTTGTGGATTCTGCTCTTGAAAGTGTCATCGAAGCTCAGCTGGCAGCATTCAGAGTATGCCCCTTTTATTAGTTGCTGGGCTCTGCTCCTGCACTGAATGATGGTAATGCTCTCATTCACGGCTCTTGATCTTTGACCACCTTCCGGGTACTTTTCTGATTTGCGGTTTATAAACAGATTTCGCTGGATTGCAGCCATTAGTTGAGGATTCTAGTGCTACACTTGAATCCGCAGGGAAAACCCAGCAGGAGTGGAACAGGCTGAGACTACTTATTGACCCACATTGAGTTAGGTGTTAGGAGAGTTGGGTGTTCGGATATTTCACCAGCTGCTTGAAGATCCATGCCACCAGGTCCAAATAAAAGAAAACTCACCAAGACAGGAGTCTCACAACCCACCCACGTCTTCACTTACAGTGCTTTGTCTCTGCCCCCTGCATGATATCAGTTTCAATCCCAAATGAAAATAAATTCAATCTGTGCAGCATCCTTGGTAGGAAGGCAATTAAGCATGGTTTCTGTTCAGCTTAAACAGGTTTTACATAGTTTTCTTTAAAGAAAATCCTTTTATTTTATAGCTTTAAAGGTTTTTGCCTTTTCTTTCTTGTTGACTTTTATTTTTATTGCTTTGTTATCGTTTCATGATAATTTATTGAGTAGTTAACAGATTTATTTTTGTAGTCATATTTTTGTCAAACTGTCGCTGTGGATTTGTCCACCGTATTGGACTGGTATTTTAAATTGAGGTAAAGCACTGTTCAAAGTAACAAAGAAGTTGAAGTTATAGCATGATTTTAATCTTTGTGATCACTGGCTCCCTACAAAGGTTTACGCTTGTGTGTCCGAGACTTTGGGGGAGCAAGGGAATGGCAAAGCAAGCAGTGTGCTATCGTTCACTAAGGATACCACAATAACGTCGGACAGTAGGATTGTGAAAGTTTACATTGGAACCCTGTGCCTCTTAGATATACTTGTATGTGCATCCCAGGCAGATTTAGGAAGATGATCTTTAAAGGGCTCGGATAAGACATCATCCACAAGTGCTATCCCCTTCATTGAAGTCAGAATGTCAGTTGATATGTGCTTTGTGAAATGGCAGTGCAACCCTTAGTTTTCAGTGCTATCCATTTATAATGAACAAGAGTCACAGAGGAATAAGTAACACATGATGAGCACCAGAGCAAGCATCCAGCTGCACCAACACCCCCCCTCAGAAGTACTTCAGCTGCCACCTGTAAGGTTCAGATGTGGAGGTTCTGAGGTTCTGTATAACTAGGTATAGGTGTCAACGACAGGTCCAGAGAAATAGGGAAAAGAGAAGGCAGATAAGAGGTGTAGTAATAAGGAGCAACACAATACACAAACTTAACTTATAACTTCACGCAGATATGTAGGAGGCAATTTATAGCAACATTCTGAAAACCCTCTTGAAGGAATTTAGGTGCAAATGTCACCAGACTTTCACAGGCGTAGCAGAGCCAGAGCCCGCAGAGTCTTGTTAGGCAGAGTAACACATTTCTGTATTTGCTATGCTTGTAGGTTTGCCTAGCAACCTTCTTTGTTCGTAACAGAGGGACAACTCCCTCTCAAGTTAAGAGTATGCACCTATTCTCGAGGGGTTAGTGTTGAAACTCCTTTTGCAACCGCGTGTCCTAGATTTAAGTTGAAATTCCCAATTGTAGAGTCAGTCCTCAGCGTGAATGTGAGGTTTCCAACACCTCCGTATTGTCTGGAAGCTCCCCCCCTCAATGTTTGTTCGGATGGGGAGTTTCAAATTCAAATAACATGCCACTCCTTGGAGAAGACAAGGCTGCACAAGATCCTCTCATTGCTCGCTCTCCATTGCTTCTCCTGTCCAAGAGTTGTGGCGTACCTCACTAAGAGGTAAGTCTTCTCACTTACTCCATCATTATTCCCTGCGTGTGAAAGTGCTGTATCCTTGCATCTGTCTCTCTCTTGCACATGGAATGTGGGTATTAGTGATGTATGTAAGTTCCACTGCTGCACATGAGGCTTCCAATACAGGAGGTCTCATAGACATCAGCTTGAACTAACAGCTCTTTTTATCTTGAGGGCCCATGTTATGACGTTGCTACAATGAAGAAATTGCGACCTTCATTGTTGTGCACAGCATTTCTTTCTGACCAAGTGTAGTGACGTATCACACACAGCAGGTGAATGGAGTCAGGTATGGTTTCGACATTTTCTTTATTCAATAACATCCAGATGACAAATGACCACCATGTAGTACTGGCACCCACTTTGAAGCACTATACACAACAGACACAGATTTGATAACATACATTCCATTTAGAATGTAATGTCTGCCATGACAACAAACTCATAGGATAGAACACACTATTTTTTTTATAATAAACCTAAAGACACCATACAAATTATAGCATTGGAACAAAATCTATCACCAGAGATAACCCCACAAACTAAAAACAAAATAAGCAGAACATAAAGACTGACACAAATAATAAAAACGAACTGTCACTTGCTATAACGTTGAGGAAACTTATGGCAACGCTTACTCCTGCGATTGTAACACTCAAACACTGGGTCAACAACATCAAGGTCACTATGATAATTTTCCTTAACTGTGGGACAAGCCATCCACCTTCACTCTCTCACATCTCTACCAGTTGCACCCATTCATGAGCACTACCTTCTCATACACTTTGTCAATCACCAAGTTTAGTTCCCCCTTTCTTGACGTAAGTGGCCTTCTTTATGCGCACAGTATCTCCGACTTTGAACTCGTGTGTTCTTAACTATTTATTTGTTTGATTAACTTCAGTTTCTGTTTGGCCTGAGCTTTCGCAACATTGTGTCACACAAACGGATCATATCCACAGAACCATTCATACTCCATCTGTGCTGGACACAACCTAGATACAGGCTTCCTGTCCCTCAATAATTGAAACTTAGAAATTACTGCGACAGAGTGAGGTATGATACAATAGAACCGCAACAGATTCTCTTTCCACATATTTAGTTTTTTAACTGCCAACTCAATGCACTCCCCCAAAATCCTGTTTGCCACTTCAACTAAATCTTTAGCTTATGAGTTGGTAAAGAAAACTTCTTAAATGTCTGACATTCATTTTCCTGAAAATGTGTCTATCTCCCCACTTACAAACAGCATGCAATTACCTGATATAAGACATTATGGAAAAGTTTCTCTCAAAACACAGAAAATCAATTATGATTCCAGTAATGCACCAGAAAAAGTTGACTTCAGACCATTTAGAGTAGTAGTTTGCTGAGGTATGGAACCTGTTTTGCGATCCCCTTTTTTCTATTCACCCCCTTGACAAAAATAAATGCAAAAATCTGCCACTCCACTATCGCATAAGAAGGAATAGTTGAACAACGATTTGTTACAGAGAGCGTATGTGTGTTTTCTCTATAGACAATTTCAATAGCAGTGCTCCTGCATGAGGACAGATGATGTAGCATGGCTCTGCGTGGACTCTGCACCACCCTGGAAGTGATGGAGCAGAGCTGCATGTAAGTGCCTTCTCAGCATGCTGAAGTCAGTTTCTTGTCTTTTTCCCATTCCGCATATGTAACCAGTGATTTTTAAAATTTTTACCCCTGATGAATGGTGATTTCCTACCCGAAATGCATTGGGTTTTTGAGCCGTAGTGATGAAAATTTCATTGAGGATGCTACATTCATGTCGCCAGCAAATGTGATGTAACATTTGTAAACCAGACATCAGGCCTACATGCCATCTAATAAACTACAGTTGTTGCATCGTAAAACTTTGATTGTTGTTTTTGGACTTTTGTGAACTTATTAAAAATGTGTGTACATGGAAGCCTGAGCGCACTGCTTTGCGTGCTGTATTGTATCTAGGACACTGCGGTGATCCAGTTTTCTTTCTAATCAATTCATGGGCCTGGACGGGCTCTCTCCAACACTGCACGCCAAGTTTGCATAAATGTGCATGATAGGTCGAAGTTGTTTATCTGAGTGCATTACAACCATAGTATTAATTCACAGTGACCACCAAGGCCCACCAACAGATCTAGCATTTACTAGATCTGAGCCTGGTGCAGCAAACTAAATCCCTAAACTATTTGGAGATATGTATTACACATTTGCACAAGAAGAATGAAATTTAACTAAACATTGGCAGGATCCTTCAAGGAATAGACCGATCCCTTCCCTTTTGGACACAACCCCTTCTTTCCCTAATGTGCTGTGTGGCGCTCGCTAAAATGGTCATGGCTCCACAGACGGGGTAATGCATTCCAGAACGTAATGAGGAAGTTGAACAATATTATGAAAAATAGACAAAATGTTGTCCACTCTGGCCTGGGCAGAAATTGGTCCCAGGATCAGATTGAACACTCGTAAATTCCCATATGAACAGGGCGGAGTGGACCTCCTGGATTTGCAGTGCTACTACTTGGCATCTCAACTGCAACATTTACCCCAGTGCTAGATGAAACACCCAGCTAAGAGTGGGAACTGTGATGGATGCCAACAAAGCTGCAGAGAGTAATATTACATAATGAGTAGAATATTGCAGATTAGATTTACACCCCAAGCCCAAAAATATTAAAACTCTGATTTGATTTGTTTCCCTTGTGGTGGTGTTATCCAAAATAAGAATCATGATACACTGACTGCACCCACTGGGCTCCTAAAAATATATGGAAAAAAGATGAGAATGAGTGGCTGGTGGCGGAAGAGATCTGCATGTCTATGGTAAGACAAAATTAAAGATTCCCTGATGATATTAAAGAGTGCAGTGAAAAGACTAAACAACTGATTACAGAAGGACACTGCTCCTAATTTAGTTCCCTTCGAATGTGGAATGATGAAGATTGGCATGCTTATCAATAAGTCTGAATTTTTGATTGAATGAAAGGTACTTAAAAATGATGTGCTGGGTACGTACCTGCCTATAGATGATATCGATAGATGGTGATTATGTTTAAGTGACCTACACTGCTGAAGTGCTCTTACCTGTATATGTTATAACATGTAAATGGAAAACGAAAAAAAACATTTAATTCCATAATTGACAAAAAAGGCTAAACCACAATAATAACCAAAGAAATGAGTGAATAATTTAAATCCTATTGTTGGACCCGGCCTCGTGGCGTGGTCCCACTCCTCCCGCATGGCGGGCCCTGGACGGCATGGACTCCTGTCCTCCCCCCTGAAGCTACCCTCTCCAACCTTCAACGAGAGCCGCCACTCCTGGCGACCCCCGGCTCTCCCCCTCAGGAACACGGCGACCCCTACTCGCCCCACTCTGCTGGTCCGGCCCCTACCCTGGGCCGCCAACTCAGGCCCCGACTCCATCTTGGGCCCTCCACGTCCGGACCACGTGGCCTCGGCCCGACCTCGGCCGTGGCCCCAGCGAAGCCCCGACATTGAGGCACCAAGATCCGACCAGGTGGTAAAGCGGCCACTTGACGGATCAAGGAGGAGGGGAGTTTCGATGGCCCTCCAGCCGTCCCCGGACGCCTGGTTTCGATCGCCCTCCGGCCTCCCTGGGCGCTGGCTCCACCCCCCTGCTGGGTGTCTGGACACTCTCATCCCGGCCTCTCTGACCCCCAGGCGCGAGGGTCCGGACATCAAAGGACTCCAGACCTATATCTGGGGCAGCTTGGAATGGGTCAGCAGTTGTATCCTGGAGTCGAGAGCCCTGCTGATTGAATCGCGGCTGACCCTGAGAAGAACTCGCTACTTTGAACCCTGGAACCATCATCGGAGCCCTGCTGACTCTGTCGCGGCCCGGCCTCGCTGAACCATCCTCGGAGCCCTGCTGACACTGTCGCGGCCCGACTTCCCTGAACCATCCTCGGAGCCCCGCTGTCGCGGCCCGACCTCGCTGAACCATCATCGGAGCCCTGCTGACTCTGTCGCGGCCCGACCTCGCTGAACCATCCTCGGAGCCCTGCTGACGCTGTCGCGGCCCGACCTCGCTGAACCATCTTCGGAGCCCTGCTGATGACGTCGCGGCTCGACCTTGCGGAACCCCCCAGCTCGAGGATTGAGAGCGGTGCGTAGGGTATCCCTGTGCCAGGCTGGTACTAAGACTGTCCCGCTACCCCCTTCCCGCAGTTACCGAGACATTAAGGATCCCTCGATCCGTTTGTACATATTGCTGAAGGAACCTACCTTTATTGCTGATAAAGACTCTAAGAATCTACCCTCTTGTGTGGTGTCCCTTTGTAGTGGTGTGATTGCTCGGCTGTTACGGTTCTAGGAGAGGAACCTCGCCAAGGAGGCCTCTCGACGGCGCTCGGCCAACTCCAGAAGGAGAGGTGGGTCTCGGGGTGGTCAGTCAGACATCTTCTGCCTCCCCTGGGATCGCCTTTCTAACATTGGTGGCAGGCGGTGCGATCCGAGCCGACGCAAATCGTACAGAGAGTAACTCACCCACTACTGACAGAAACACACCACAACCATGAGTACCAAAGAAACCAGACCGACCGCGGAGTTCCAGAAGGAACGGTTGGAAGAATATACCCACAAAGAATTGAAACAATTCTGCAAGGACCTGGGCATCGCTACCACTGGACTAAGCACCAAGGACGATTTCCAGCAGGCCCTACAAACATGGGTGGAGGCAGGAGCGACGCCACCCCAGATCGAAGATGACACGGTCCCCGACATGCACCCGGAAAACCCCGCAACCCCAGCGGAGGAGAGAAATGCCAACGTAGACACGGGCCTCTCCCACGAAGACGCCCGAGAGCGAGAAAGGAGCCGGCTCCACGAACTGGAGCTCGCCCGACTCCGTCTGGACGGAGAACTACGGCTGGCCGAGAAAAAGATAGCCCTTGAGCAACTACGGCTGCAAGGAGACCTGGAGGAGAAACGAAGGCAGAGGGACTTAGAGGAGAAGAAGCTCACGTTCAAGCACGAGCGTGGCTTAAAAGAACTTGAGATCAATGCCAAACATGGGGAGGCCAGCACCTCCGGGAACCGAAGCCCACCTCCTCCTGCGGACACGAAGGTCCACATCCCCAAAGATGTCGTCAAAGAATACTATAAAAACTACGACATCCAACAATGGTTTAAGGCCTACGAGGTAGCCATGGCCTCTCATCGAATACCCCAAAAAGACTGGGGTGCCGGCTTGTGGGGGAAGTTCGTCAGCGAAGGGAGAGACACCCTGCTAGAGCTCCCAGACGTCAAGATGATCTCTTACGAACATATGAAAGACGCCCTACTTACTCGCTATGGACTCACCCCCGAGATGTACCGGCAGCGATTCCGAGACTGTAAAAAAATCCCCGGTACTACGTGGGTGGAGTACATGAACTTCTATAGCAGAGCCCTAGAGGGGTGGATCAAAGGCAGCCAGGTCACCACCTACGAGCAGCTGTTCAACCTCATTGTATGGGAACACCTCTCCAACAACTGTTTTGTCGAACTCAGACAGCATCTCCTCGACAGCAAGCTGACCGAGCCACGTAAACTCGCCGTCGAGGCCGATCGATGGGTGAGCACCCGAGTCCCCCGGAACTCGATGGGAGACTACGGCCGAAACCCCCAGGGGCCCCCCCGCCAGCGAGGCAGCGGAGGAGGCCAGAACAGGAACCGAGACTCCCCCGCGGTGCCGCCCCGGAGTCCACCCAGGGGGCCGCCCCCGACCCACACTTCGCCATCCCTGGCCAGAAGAGGGCCCCCCCCCAGCACTGCCGGAGCCCCGCTCGAACGCTACCTGCTACAAATGCCAGCGGCCCGGTCACTATGCCAGTGACCCCCACTGCCCGATGAACCAACGACCCGGCACCACCGGTCCTCCAAACCGCCAGATCGCTGCCGCCGCCCTGGGAGAAGAAAGGGGCGAAGAAGAGAACTATGACGAAGACCAGACCCAGTGGGAGCCCGCCGCCGTGTCCCTGGTATGTCTAAGCGAAAGAGACATGATCCCCCGGGCCCCGATCCCGGGCAACACTCAGAAGTACCGCCAGTGGGTCACCATTAATGGGCGCCGGCCCGAAGCCCTCCGCGACACCGGAGCCAGCGTGACGGCCGTCCGTTGCCACTTGTTGACCCCCGACCAGATCCTGCCCAATGTGCTGTGCCCAGGGCGGTCGGCGGACAATTCAGAGAGCCTGTGCCAGATGGCTCGAATCCCCTTCGAGTGGGGGGGGGGGGTGACGGGCATGCTGATAGTGACCGTCCAGGATGATGCCCCCGTGGACTGCCTCCTCGGGAACGACCTAGAAAGTTCCTCCTGGGCCCACGTCGAGCGGAGAGAGCATCTGGGGATTCTAGGCCTTCCCGAGTGGGCCTGTGCGACCACCCGATCCATGGCCGCCCGGGCCACCGCCCCGATTGAATCCACCCCGACCGAAGAACCGGAGTGGCCCGCGCCTCCGCCGCCCTCCGTCCCCGAAGACGCCGACCCTGAGCCCGGCCCACTGGGGCCCACCCTTGAAGAAATTGCCGAGCTCGGTGACCTCCCGGAACTAGCCCAATGGCGCCAAGAAGGTGGCCCCACACGAGAGCAGTTCCGTCAAGACCAGAAAGCGTGTCCCTCCCTCGAGGGAACCCGACAGCAAGCCGCCGCTCAAGCCGCCGGAGACCCATCGGGGTCCCACTGGGTCTATTGGGACCACGATCTCCACTACAGCGAACAGAAGATTGCCGAACTGGGGGCCAGCCGGGTGTTGGTGGTCCCCCTCCGATTCAGAGACTTCCTCCTGAACCTGGCCCACGATGTGCCCCTCGCCAGACACCTGGGGCAGGACAAAACCTACAGCCGCTTGGTGACCCATTTCTACTGGCCAAAAATGAGAAATGATGTGAACAATCACTGCCGGACTTGCCCCACCTGCCAAGCCAGCGGGAAGAGCGGAGGGAAGCACAAAGGCCCCCCTTCAACCCTTCCCAGTCGTCAACACCCCCTTCGAGCGGGTGGGGATCGACATTGTGGGGCCTCTGGAGCCCCGAACCTCTCAAGGTCACCGTTTTATTCTCGTCCTGGTGGACCATGCCACCCGCTATCCCGAAGCCATCCCTCTCTGGACCGTGACGGCCCCCGTGGTGGGCCGGGCGCTGATGGGGATCTTCTCCCGGGTGGGCGTCCCCCGAGAGGTCGTCAGTGACCGGGGTACGAACTTCATTTCCCGATACATGAAGTCCCTGTGGCAACAGTGCGGGGTCACGTACAAGTTTACGACCCCCTACCACCTCCAAGGGAATGGACTGGTGGAACGTTTCAATCGAACCCTCAAGGGGATGATCATGGGCCTGGACGAGCCCTTGCGACGCCAATGGGACGTGTTGCTGCCCTGCCTCCTCTTCGCCTATCGGGAGGTCCCTCAGAAGTCCCTGGGGTTCAGCCCCTTCGAACTATTGTACGGACACCCCGTCCGGGGTCCCCTCATCCTGGTCAAAGAAGGCTGGGAGGTTGCAGTCCGAGATGCTCCCCCCGACGTCTACCGGTACCTCCTGACCCTCCGAAACAAGACTCGGAAGTTCCGGGAACTTGCCGAGGCCAACCTCGAGGCCAGCCAAGAGGAGATGAAATGCTGGTATGACCAGAATGCCTCTTCCATTGAGTTCGAGCCGGGCCAACAGGTCTGGGTCATGTCCCCGGTCGAACCCTGTGCCCTCCAGGACAAGTGGACTGGGCCCTTCAAAGTGGTGGAGCGCAAGAGCCCTGTCACCTACCTGGTGGACATGGAGTCCCCCAGGAACCCCCTCCGGGTCCTCCACACCGACAGGCTCAAGCCTCACTTTGTCCGAACGGAACTTAGCCTGCTGATGGCTACTGATGGCGGGGCCGAGGACGACTCCGAGCCCCTACCGGACCTCCTGAGCACCTCCGAGAAAGACGGCTCCATAGAGAGGGTCACCCTCTCCTCCGCCCTGACCCCAGAACAGCGCCAGGACTGCCAAAACCTGTTGGGTCAATTCACAGACTTGTTTTCTCTCACCCCCGGAGTCACCCAGTGGTGCGTCCACGATGTCGACACCGGGCCTACCGAGTTCGGACCTGCATTCAATCGGAGGTCTCCAAGATGCTGGCCCTGGGGGTGGTTGAACCCTCTGACAGTCCATGGGCCAGTCCCGTCGTCCTGGTCCCAAAAGTCGCCGCCCCTGGCGCCACTCCCGAACTGCGATTTTGTGCAGACTACCGGGGGCTGAACGCCGTCACCCGGACCGATGCCCACCCCATTCCCCGGGCCGATTAACTTATCGACCGCCTGGGGGCGGCCCGCTACCTGAGCACATTCGACCTAACCTCCGGCTACTGGCAGATCGGACTCACCCCGGGCGCCCAAGAGCGCTCCGCTTTCTCAACCCCCGATGGCCACTACCACTTCAGGGTGATGCTTTTCGGGATGAAAAACGCCCCCGCAACCTTCCAGAGGCTGGTGAATAAGGTGCTGGCAGGGCTAGAAGAGTTCAGCGCCGCCTATCTGGACGATATTGCGGTGTACAGCCTCCACTGGGCCGAGCACCTCAAGCACCTCTGGGAGGTCCTGACGGCCCTCAGACGGGTCGGACTGACGAACAAGTTACTTACCTTCGGTAACGATATATCTGTAAGAAACAGTAGTTAGTATTAGATTCCTTACCTTAGAATATCCCCAGGCGTCAGTCTGGATCCGGAAACTTTTGCGTAGCAGTACCCCTGCGCGTCGGTAGGCGTCGTCTGCAGGCGTCCCCTGCGGCTCCGCGTCGTCGGCGTCGTGCGCCGTGATGACGTCGCTGGAGTATATAGACGCCGCCTCCGCGCGCTGACGTCAGTTCTTTGCACACAGCTTTTCCGCGCCAGAACACGCAGAGCCATGTGAGAACTAACACTGGTGCCATTTGAAACTAGGGCCCTGAAAGGGATGTCCTTAACCCTAGGTATCAGTTCGCAGAACGGGGAGGATGGGCGGGGCGGTAAGGAATCTAATACTAACTACTGTTTCTTACAGATATATCGTTACCGAAGGTAAGTAACTTGTTCATCTGAAAGAAACAGGTTAGTATTAGATTCCTTACCTTAGAATAGATACCCCAGCAATACCAACCCCGGTGGTGGGTCTGCGAACCAATACAACCTACACCAGAAAGTCCTGGAGGACGGAACGGCCAAAGAAGCCATCCCTCCGGACTTGACTGTCCAGGCAGTAGTGCCTCGCAAAGGTGTGCAGCGAGGCCCACGTAGCCGCCTGGCAAATGTCCTGCAAAGGGACTCCCCGGCCCAGGGCAGTAGTAGCCGCCGTAGCCCGAGTGGAATGGGCCCTCAGCCCAACAGGAGGCTCCTTCCGAGCCAAAGAGTAACATGCTTTGATGCACAGGACGACCCACCGAGAGATGGTGCGCTTCTGTACCGCCCTTCCCTTCTTCTCACCCACGTAGCCAACAAACAGTTGGTCATCCACCCGGAACTGGCGTGTGCGATCCATGTAAAATGAAAGCGCACGTTTTGGGTCCAGACGATGGAGCCGCTCTTCATCCTTTGAAGGATGCGGAGGCGGGAAGAAGGAGGGCAAGGTGATGGACTGCCCAATGTGAAAAGCAGAGACTACCTTGGGCAGGAAAGAAGGTCTAGTCCGAAGAACCACCTTGTCAGGATGAACAGACAAGAAAGGAGGTTTAACAGAAAGGGCCTGGAGCTCACTCACTCTCCTGGCAGAGGTGATGGCAACCAGGAAGGCCGTCTTTAAAGTGAGAAGACGGAGAGGACAGGAATGAAGAGGCTCAAAGGGAGCACACATCAGGAAAGTCAGAACCAGGTTCAAGTCCCACTGAGGCATCACGAACGGAGCAGGTGGATACATGTGCGTGATGCCTTTCAAGAATCGTAAGACAATAGGGGACTTGAATAAAGATGGCTGATCAGGTAGCCTTAAGAAGGCGGAAAGGGCAGAAAGATAGCCCTTGATAGTGCCCAGAGCAGAGCCCTGCTGGGCAAGGGAAAGAAGGAAGAGGAGAACCTCAGACAGAGGGGCAGAAAGGGGGTCCACAGCCTTTGCTGTGCACCATGCTACAAATCTGTTCCACCGGCAGGCGTATACCGACTTTGTGGAGGGACGCCTGGCTGCCAGAATACATCACAGACTTCAGGAGGCAAGTCAAATGGCCTCAACTGTCGCCGCTCAATCTCCAAGCATGGAGGTGGAGACTGGACAGGTTCGGGTGGAGGACCGTCCCCTGCTGCTGCGACAGAAGGTCCTCCTGAAGGGGCAGGCGGATCGAGGGACCGACTGTCATGCTGAGTAGCTCGGGATACCAGTACCTTCGAGCCCAGTCCGGAGCCACAAGGATAACTTGGGCCCGGTCGCGCCTGATCTTCTTCAGCACTCTGGGCAGAAGTGGTATAGGCGGAAAGGCGTACAACAGACCGCAGCTCCACTCGCGCCGAAAGGCGTCGCCGAGCGAGTGCCGTCTTGGAAACTCCAACGCGCAGAACTGATGACATTGCGCGTTCTCTTCTGTGGCGAATAGATCTAACCAAGGCTCTCCCCATTGCTGAAAGAGGCCTCTCGCCACGTCCGAGTTCAGACGCCATTCGTGATCCACCGAGCACCGACGGCTGAGTTCGTCCGCCCTGGCGTTCAGAGAACCTGCCAGGTGTTGAACCGTCAGAGTCACGCCCTGACGTTCCAGCCATTGCCAGAGACGCAGAGCCTCCTGGCAAAGGGTCCACGACCCCACACCGCCCTGTTTGTTGCAGTACCATATGGCGGTGGTGTTGTCCGTGAACACTTGCACTACACTCCCGTTGACAAAGGGGAGGAATGCCTTCAGTGCTAGGCGAATCGCCCGTAGCTCCAACATGTTGATATGGAGCCGGGACTCCGCCGGAGACCAGATGCCTCTGATCTCCGCCTCTCCCAAGTGGCCACCCCAGCCCTGGAGGGACGCATCTGTCACAACCACGTGCTCCGGTTGGGGAAGGGAGAGGGATCTGCCTCTGACCCAATCGCGGTCCGTAAGCCACCACTGCAACTGTCTCGCAGTGCCCTCCGAGATCAGGACATGGTCGGATAGGTTGCCCTGATGCTGGGCCCACTGAAACTTCAGGTCCCACTGCAGAGCCCGCATCCGCCACCTGGCGTGATGCACCAGTAGGATGCAGGAGGCCATCAGCCCCAGAAGCCGCAGCGTCAACCTGACCGAAACCCGGGATAACGGCTGAAAGATGGGAATCAGAGCCTGAATATCCCGGACCCGCCGTTCCGGGGGATAAACCCGAAACTGCGCCGAGTCGAGAACCGCTCCGATGAAAAGGAGCTTTTGAGAGGGACACAGGTGTGATTTCGGCACATTGATGGAAAACCCCAGCTCGTGCAGGAGGTCTGCTGTCATCTGAAGGTGGTGGACGACTGTCTGGGGCGAGCCCGCCTTCAACAACCAGTCGTCGAGGTAGGGGAAGACTGACACCCCTAACCGGCGCAGATGAGCTGCGACCACCGCCATCACTTTCGTGAACACCCGTGGGGCGCTGGTAAGGCCGAATGGGAGCACGATAAACTGAAAGTGTTCGTGGCCTACCGTGAACCGCAGGTAACGCCGGTGGGCCGGCAGGACGGGGATGTGAAAATACGCATCCTGCAAGTCCAACGCTACCATCCAGTCTTGTGGGTCTAGAGCAGCCAAGACCTGAGCCAAAGTCAACATCTTGAACTTCTCCTTCCGGAGGAAGCCGTTGACGTTCCGTAGGTCCAAGATAGGACGCAGGCCTCCTTTGTCCTTCTTGGGCACCAGAAAGTAGTGGGAGTAGCAACCACACCCTACTTCTGGCCCAGGAACGCGCTCGATGGCCCCCTTGGCCAAGAGGGCCGTAACTTCCTCCTGCAGAAGTGTCAAGTGGTCCCCCGACACACGGTGGTTCTGCGGTGGCATGGCTGGAGGAGTGGACTCGAAGGGGAGGGCGTAGCCCCTCCGAACGAGCTGCAGCACCCACCTGTCCGATGTTATCGTGCGCCAGCGGGAGTGGTGATGGCGAACCCTGCCACCCACTGGCGTCACGTGAGCCCGAAAGCTCGGACTAGGAAGGCTTGGATGCAGCAGCGGGGGGAGGCGTGGACTGACCTCGCCGCTGGCCTCTACCGCCACCACGGCGGAAACCACGGCCGCCACCGCGCTGGGGAGCGTTCTGCGGCGCGTGGCTGGCAGCACGTGTGGGACCGCCCCTCCCTTGGCCACGAAAGGGGCGAAACGAACCCGTCTGCTGGCGCTGGGCCGAAAGACCCAAGGACTTGGCCGTGACCCTTGAGTCCTTGAAGCGCTCCAGCGCGTGGTCCGCTTTGTCACCAAACAGGCGACTGCCATCAAATGGCATGTCCATGAGTGTATTTTGGACGTCTGGCGAGAAGTTGGCAGATCTCAGCCAAGCATGGCGACGAATCGCCACCGTCGTGGACATGGCCCGTCCCAGGGAGTCGGTCGTGTCCAGACCACAACGGATCGAGTACCGCGCCGCATCCCGACCTTCAACCAAGGCCCGGGTAAGCTTGTCCCGCACTTCCTGGGGGCATTGCGGCAAACACTCTTCGACCGTGTCCCACAGGGAGTGGGTGTAGCGGCCCAAGAGGCACGCGGTATTACAAAACCGCAGTCCAGCGCTCAAAGAGGAAAAGACCTTTTTACCAAACTGGTCATACCGCTTTGATTCCCGATCGGGCGGAGCCGAAGGAAATGCGGACTGCGAAGTGGAGGCCTGGATCACCAGACTCTCCGGGGAGGGATGGGTGGATAAAAAGGCAGGGTCGTCCGAGCATGGACGGTGACGCCTTGCCACATTCCGGTCAACCGGTGCACCGGAAGCGGGCCTGGACCAGGTGCCCAAAAGGACATCCGTCAGGGCCTCATTAAACGGCAGCAGAGGCTCCTGGGGGCATGACTGCGGTTTAAACACTTCGGTCAGAATGTTCGGTTTGACCTTCGCGACGGGGAGCTCAAGGTGTAAGGCCTTGGCAGCCCTCATCAGGACCACTGAATAGGCAGCACCTGCCTCAGACGCCACAGGGGACGGGGAGACAAACCCAGGGTTGGGCGACTCGTCCAGGCCACTGGCATCACCCAGATCACCTACCCAGTCCACATCATACTGGCAGGCACGGGATAAAGGGTCCTCAGACCCCTCCCAACCCTCTCCATACTCATCCTCATCATACCCATATTCTGGGTCGAAAATAGACATCGGGGTCAACGGGCCCCATCGGCGTCGGATCCGGCGTCGGCCGGAGTCAGGGAGGAAAGGGGGGTGGCGCCGCGCGGCGCCGGTGACCCGACGCCGGCCGGAGCCGACGGCGGAGTCGCCGCACCACGCGGAGGCGGTACCACGGGTTGGCCCAAAGGAACCGACGCCGGAGAGGCCGGGAGACCAGCCGGCGACGAACCTGAGGGACCCAGCGGCGCCGGGACCGGAGCCACCGGCGGCGTCGGGGCAGAAGCACCCGAACCGCTCGGGCCCCCAGACGGAACCGACGGCCCCGCAGGCGCCAAAGGCCCCGCCGGAGGAGACCTCGCCCTCATAGCAATGAGGAAGGCCTCGATCTCCTCACGCGACGCGCCTTCCCCAGGGACCGACGGGTATGGGGTAGACGGCGTCGGCGACCCACGCGGGCCCGCGGGGGTGGGGTCACCCGAGCCCCCGGCCGCAGCACGCGGGCGTCGGGGGGAGTCGGGGGTGCGATGGCGACGCCCCGACTTCTTGTGCTTACCTGACGAACCGGAGGAATGGTGGCGACTCCCGGAGCGCCCATGGCGGCTCCGCGATCGTTCCCTCGACCGCTCCCTCGACCTCCGACCGGACCGGGACCACTCTCGACGCGGGGCCGACACTCGGAGCTCGAGAAGCTTGCGGGACCGCTCCCGCCTAGCTTTTCCAGTCAAGGCCCGACAGTCGACGCAGGACTCCACGTCGTGGTCCGCGCCCAGACACCGGAGGCAGAGTCGATGGTGGTCGGTGACCGACATCATGCGGTCGCACTCGTCGCAGCTCTTAAACCCAGGCATCCTACCGGCACCGAGAAAGATTAAGTTTTTACAAACACTTGGTCAAAAGACCGGAGTACTGCTCTTCGGATCTGCGCTAACTGGCGCGGAAAAAAGAAGAACTGACGTCAGCGCGCGGAGGCGGCGTCTATATACTCCAGCGACGTCATCACGGCGCACGACGCCGACGACGCGGAGCCGCAGGGGACGCCTGCAGACGACGCCTACCGACGCGCAGGGGTACTGCTACGCAAAAGTTTCCGGATCCAGACTGACGCCTGGGGATATTCTAAGGTAAGGAATCTAATACTAACCTGTTTCTTTCAGATCATAAAAGCAAGCAAGTGCCAGATCGGCCAAGGATCCGTGACCTATCTGGGACACCAAGTGGGGAGCCGCCATGTGGCTCCCCTTCAACCCAAGATCGACGCCATCATGGCCTGGGAGCCCCCGGTCACCCAGACAGCAGTCAGAGCCTTCCTAGGGCTCACTGGGTATTACCGACGCTTCGTGAAGAATTATGGGAGCCTTGTGGGCCCCCTCACCGAACTCACTTCCAAGAAGCAGCCACCGAAGGTGCACTGGACACCCGAGTGTCAGGCCGCCTTTGAGACTCTGAAGACAGCGATGTGTACCGCCCCCGTGCTCCAAGCCCCCGACTACAGCGGGGAATTCATAGTCCAAACCGATGCCTCGGAGCACGGTGTCGGGCGGTCCTTTCCCAAATCAACCCCGAAGGAGTTGATCAACCTGTGGCCTTCATCAGCCGACGTCTGCTGGCCCGAAAGCGACGCTGGAGCACCATTGAACGAGAGGCCTTTGCCGTGGTGTGGGCCCTCAAGAAACTCCGACCCTATCTCTTCGGCACCCACTTCCGGGTGCAAACTGACCACCGGCCCTTGCGGTGGTTGATGCAGATGCGAGGAGAGAACCCAAAGTTGCTGCGATGGTCCATCTCCCTACAAGGGATGGACTTCACTGTGGAACATCGCCCTAACAACGACCACGCCAACGCCGACGGCCTGTCCCGCTTCTTCCGCCTCGGCGAGGAGAACCCCCAAGAAGATGGGTGACTCTCCCTGCCTTCGGCTGGGGGGGGACGTGTGTTGGACCCGGCCTCGTGGCGTGGTCCCACTCCTCCCGCATGGCAGGCCCTGGACGGCATCGACCCCTGTCCTCCCCCCTGAAGCTACCCTCTCCAACCTTCAACGAGAGCCGCCACTCCAGGCGACCCCGACTCTCCAACCTTCAACGAGAGCCGCCACTCCTGGCGACCCCCGGCTCTCCCACTCAGGAACACGGTGACTCCTACTCGCCCCACTCTGCTGGTCCGGCCCCTACCCCGGGCCGCCCTCTCAGGCCCCGACTCCATCTTGGGCCCTCCACGTCCGGACCACGCGGCCTCGGACCGACCTCGGCAGCGGCCCCAGCGAAGCCCCGACATCGAGGCACCAAGATCGGACCAGGTGGTAAAGCGGCCACTTGACGGATCCAGGAGGAGGGGAGTTTCGATGGCCCTCCAGCCGTCCCCGGACGCCTGGTTTCGATCGCCCTCCGGCCTCCCTGGGCGCTGGCTCCACCCCCCTGCTGGGTGTCTGGACACTCTCATCCCGGCCCCTCTGACCCCCAGGCGCGAGTGTCCGGACATCAAAGGACTCCGGACCTATATCTGGGGCAGCTCTGGAATGGGTCGGCAGTTGTATCCTGGAGTCGAGAGCCCTGCTGATTGAATCGCGGCTGACCCTGAGAAGAACTCGCTACTTTGAACCCTGGAACCATCATCGGAGCCCCGCTGACTCTGTCGCGGCCCGACCTCGCTGAACCATCCTCGGAGCCCTGCTGACGCTGTTGCGGCCCGACCTCGCTGAACCATCCTCGGAGCCCTGCTGACCCTGTCGCGGCCCGACCTCGCTGAACCATCATCGGAGCCCTGCTGACTCTGTCGCGGCCCGACCTCGCTGAACCATCCTCGGAGCCCTGCTGACGCTGTCGCGGCCCGACCTCGCTGAACCATCTTCGGAGCCCTACTGACGACGTCGCGTCTCAACCTTGCGGAACCCCCCAGCTCGAGGATTGAGAGCGGTGCGTAGGGTATCCCTGTGCCAGGCTGGTACTAAGACTGTCCCGCTACCCCCTTCCCGCAGTTACCAAGACATTAAGGATCCCTCGATCCGTTTGTACATATTGCTAAAGGAACCTACCTTTATTGCTGATAAAGACTCTAAGAATCTACCCTCTTGTGTGGTGTCCCTTTGTAGTGGTGTGATTGCTCGGCTGTTACGGTTCTAGGAGAGGAACCTCGCCAAGGAGGCCTCTCGACGGCGCTCGGCCAACTCCAGAAGGAGACGTGGGTCTCGGGGTGGTCAGTCAGACATCTTCTGCCTCCCCTGGGATCGCCTTTCTAACACCTATGTTAAGACGTTTCAGGTAGATAGCTATTCAACACACAATAGTCAAAGTTATATGGCTTACCATACCTTGTCCGATGTGGACATCTCAGTAAAGCTGGTCAGCAAATGACTGAGCGGTGGTATTTTTATTTATAAAGTTTTATATAGCGCGAACAAGATCCCGAAGGATATCAGAGCGCTTTAGCCAAAAAACCAGTTGCAGTCAGTCTATTCCCACGCTAGAGAGGCGATTGTTCCTACGTTTGCCAGGGAGGTTTATGGTGTTATTGATACATGCCCAGTTTGGTAGGGCTTTCTTCTCCTGACTGCAGGTTTTGGACATGGAATGCTTGTTTCCAAGTGAAGATGCGGATTATGCAAGCTTGTTATGCCATGTGATTGCAGCGTCTCCGCCTCCCTTCAGCTTTTTTTATGTGGACTGATGATTTAGGTCGTAATTCTAGACGTTTGACACCTGAAATTTCTGGTCATGTTTTGATTCCTGAAATCTCTGAACATGTTTTACCTACTAGGTAAGCGCCATTTTAGCTTAGTAGTTCTATGAAATCTTCTCAACTCCACGTGGCTATGATTATTTGTGTGATATCTCACCCTATGTTATGCCCTCTACCTATTTAAGCATCTCTAAGACGTCATTTAGTGTGTCACAACGTCACCCTATGTTGATTGCTTGCCTGCACTGGATACTTCTATTACCTTTTGTTCCTGATACGTCTGCTACCCCACTTGCCTGTCTTTGTCCTCTTGCCTGAATTCTCAGAGGTTTCTTCTGCTCTCAGTTTTTCCTCTGGAAACAAACGTTTTTTCAACCGGTATTTCTCTCGCCCTTCTGCTTCAGTGATCACATACAATCCTGAAGCAAGGAACAAATGAAAGCAGATGCATGCCATCTCTTGGAACTGAGAGAAGACATACAACATGAACTTCGCATGGACAGCCATTGACGACCTATTACCAAAATGTCTTCAGAACTCCAAAAACTAAAAGATGAAGATATTTCTAGACAAACCATTATGCCCAGCTTACAGAACAGCAGCAAATAAAGTATTGATATGGTGATAACTCTAAAGGAAGTACTTCTTGCTCACATCCAATTGCACAAATCAGCTAGCCAGGATGGTCTAACTGCTAGCTCCAATAAATATATATAAAACTTAGATTTTCTCTCTTTTATATGAATTGTATGAGGAAATAATACATTTCATATACCATCCTATTACACAAAACAGTATAAGATCCTTAGATTTGTTCATGCTACAAATCTATCTCACTGATACATTTTGATACTAATGTATTAACCACAATTTGGGCCAAAGACTGAATGGATTAGTTACTTACCTGTAATCCTAGTTCTCTTCCAGGGGTATCCTCATCAAAGTCATAAGCATTAGAATATTCCCGCCCATGCGCGGGACCCCGGAAACAATATATTATATGTGCCCCACATATATTATAGACATATATATATAAATATATATATATATAAAAATAAGCAATTGCAGCCAAATAAACAATAGAGCTGGAATATGCAGTGAAGAATTTCCACAATACAGTGAATTCTGTATTAGAAACATGAGAAACAACACCAATGCTTGTTTAGAAACTGTTTTAATATACAGAAAACAGTAGAAATTCTCATAACACACTGTAAGCATATACAGCTCCCAGGCTGCATTGCAAAATCCCAGTCTAAAAAGACTGAAAAGCTAACCTGTAGCTGAATGCACTAAAACTGACGCTGTGCCTTTAAGGCACCTCTGCCCCTAGCTTCCCATCATGCCTCAGGGGTTACAGTTAGGTCAGTTGTTCTTTTCGGAGACTGAAAACCAAACCATGGTAATAACAGGTTAAAAAACATCTCCTATTAAATAAACAAAGTCCTTTGCCCGGGGAGGCGGGAGGGTTGCTTATGACTTTGATGAGGATACCCCTGGAAGAGAACTAGGATTACAGGTAAGTAACTAATCCTTCTCTTCCAGGGGATCCTCATCAATAGTCATAAGCATTAGAATAGAGTAGCGAGCCTCACCTCATCCCTGCGGGCAAAGGAATCAACAGATAACATTTATATCCGTAGGCCCAAAAATAGGCCTTTTTCTACCCAAATAGGTTTCTCAAGGAGGCTTGCCCTACTTGAGAATCCGCTCTGGAATCAGACTCTAGGCAATAATGCCTTGTAAAGGTATGGACTGATTTCCATGTCGCAGCCTTGCATATTTCTGACATAGGAATGTCATGCAAAAAAGCTATTGTGGCTGCTTTCCCTCTAGTGGAATGAGCTTTGGGTGATTGCAACAAAGGTATGCCAGCCAGCTGGTATGCTAGTTTGATACAAGAGACAATCCATCTGGAGATGGATCTTTTGGCTGCTGCAAACCCGGACCTCATTGCACCATAATTGACAAAGAGTTGGTCTGTCTTTCTGGTGTCCTTTGTTCTTTCTAGGTAAAACTTTAGCACCCGTTTAAGATCTAACGAGTGCAACGACCTCTCCGCTGGGGTCGATGGATTAGGAAAGAACGAAGGAAGGGTAATCGTTTCATTTATATGAAAATCCGATACCACTTTTGGAAGAAAAGAAGGGTGAGCCCTCATTACTACTCTGTTGTGGTGAAACACAGTGTAAGGTTCCTTGGTGCAGAGTGCTTGAATCTCGCTAACCCTGCGCGCAGAGGTTATTGCCACCAAGAAGGCCGCCTTCCAAGTGAGATGCTGCAAGGAGGCCTTGTGTATAGGCTCAAACGGTGTAGACATCAGTCTGGAGAGAACCAGGTTCAACTCCCAGGGAGGAGAAGGATTTCTCACAGGGGGATAGACCTTCTTTAATCCCTGAAGGAAATCTTTCACCACCGGGACCTGAAAAAACGATGTTTGTGTAGGTGATTTTCTGTACGCTACTATGGCAGATAGATGAACCCTAATAGAAGCGTATTTCAACCCTGATGTCGCTAAGTATAGGAGGTATGGTAGGACTACCTCTTCTTGCCCTTTGGTGGGATCAAAGCCATGGTCCTTACACCAAATGAAAAATCTTTTCCACTTGAACGCATAAGACGTCCTTGTGGAAGGTCTCTTCGCCTCTCTTAAAATATTCATACATTCCGGAGGCAGATTTAAGTGTCCATATTGCAAGACCTCAGGAGCCATGCAGTCAGGTTCAGCGACTGGAGGTTGGGATGCAGGATCCTCCCGTCCATTTTGCTCAGCAGGTCTGGCTTGCACGGCAGCCGTCTGTGTGGACACCGCGACAGATGTAACAGATCTGGATACCACCATTGTCGCGGCCAATCCGGAGCAATTAGGATCATGTCCATGCTCGATCTGATGAGCTTGGCCACCACCTTCGGAATCAGAGCCAGAGGGGGAAAAGCATAAGCGAACATTCCTGTCCACTCCAGCAGGAGAGCGTTCCCTTGCGTCCCTGGCCGGTGGAACCTGGACGCGAAGGCGTGGCATTTGGCGTTTTCGTCGTCCGCAAATAAGTCTATGTCTGGACGACCCCAGCAACGGAAGAGTTCTTCGACCACTTCGTCGTTTAGCACCCAGTCTGGCTGATCTTCGAAGTGCCTGCTGAGTGCGTCTGCTTTTGTGTTTAACTCGCCTGGAAGGTGTACTGCCACCACCGACAGTCCCCGAGCCAGCAGCCAGTGCCAGATCGCCTGGGCTTCCAGAGACAGAGGGCGAGATCGAGTTCCTCCCTGCTTGTTCAGATAGAACATAGTTGTAGTGTTGTCCGTCTGAACCAGGACTTTGTCCGTTGTTATTGCTGGAAGGAACGCCTTGAGCGCCAGATGAACCGCTCGAAGTTCCAGCATGTTGATGTGGTATGTCTGAAGGTTGGTCGACCAGCGACCCTGAATCTGAAGATGACCCATGTGAGCACCCCAGCCTTCTAGAGATGCGTCCGTTACCACAGACAGAGAAGGCAGAGGTTGCTGAAAAGGGACTCCCCGCAGTACATTCCGAGGGCGAGTCCACCACTGTATTGAGGTCAGCGCTGCTTGAGACAGGATGATTCGATCCTCCCAATCTCCAGACGCTTGGTCCCACTGATCCTCCACCGACTCTTGAAGAGGCCGCATTCTCAACCTGGCGTTCGGTATTAGGAAGATGCAGGACGCCATGGAGCCCAACAGAGACGCTACGTCTCGCACCTTTGGACGAGGAATCTGAAGTAACTTTTAGCATTTTTGTCCCATGGAAGAAAGTCTCTCTTGCGAAGGAAACGCTCTTCCTAACTTTGTGTCTAGAACTGCTCCCAGATAGTGGATAGTTTGTGTGGGCTGCAGGATCGATTTTTCTGAGTTTACATGGAGGCCGAGCCTGTGTAGCTGTTGGAGACACAGGTGACAGTCTTTGGTGGCTTGCCGAGGCGACGGACTCTTCAGGAGCCAGTCGTCTAGATATGGGTACACAAAGAGACCTTTTTTGTGTAGACACGCCGCTACCACTGCCATGCACTTGGTGAAGACCCTTGGTGCGGATTTGAGTCCGAAAGGGAGCACTTTGAACTGGTAATGCCTGGACCCTACCAGGAACCTCAAGTACTTTCGATGACCTGGTGTAATAGGAATGTGGAAGTACGCGTCTTGTAAATCCACCGAACACATCCAATCTCCGATCTGTAGATGAGGACATATTTGATGGAGTGCCAACATGCGAAACTTCTCTTTGACCACCACTTTGTTGAGGAGTCGAAGATCCAAAATTGGTCTGAATTTGCCTTCTTGGTCCTTTTTGGGAACAAGGAAATATCTTGAGTACACTCCTTTCCCCCTTTGGGAGAGGGGTACCACTTCGATTGCGTTTTTCTTTAAGAGGACGCTCACCTCCTTTTTGAGGAGCTCCAGATGGTACGAGCGAGACTTTTTTGGAGGAGCCGGTTGTGGTTTCTTCCTGAAACGTAGCGCATATCCATTGCGCAGTATATTCAGCACCCACCGATCTTTCGTGATGCTGACCCACTCTGCCAGATGTTGTGCAGCACTTCCTCCCACTGGAGTGGGTAACGGCGACAGAGGAAGCCACTGCTCAGGCCTTGCCTCCTCTAGGTGTGGTAGAGGATTGATTATGTCCGCCTCTACCTCTGCTTGACCTTCCTCCTCTGTATTGTGGCTTTCCTTGCGGCTTGTTTTGAGACCATTGAGGGGTTTGAACCCTCTGTTGGCCTCCCCGGTTCTTGTTGGTCTTGAAGCGTCGTTTGAACGGTGCTTTCTGTTTCTCCAGACCTACTGCCTTTACTGTGTCTAACTCGGTCTTCATCCGGGCCATTTCCTGATCGGCATGCTCCCCGAAGAGTGAAGATCCGGAAAAAGGCAGATTGAGTATGCGCTGCTGGGCATCTGGCTTGAGCCCAGTTAAACGCAGCCAAGAGGATCTCCTCGCACATACTCCATGTGAGTAGTTATGTCCAGCTAGAAGGGCGTTATCTGCTGATGAACTAATCATTTGGTTTGCCACCAAACAGCCCTCCGTCACGGTCTCCTCAAAGTCCTTCTGGTCCTCCTTGGGCAATTTCTCTTTGAATCGTTCCATGGAGTCCCATAGGGCTCTATCGTACCTTCCCAGAAGGGCTGATGCACTAGAGACTTTTAGGGATGAAGCTGCTGTGTTGCACACCTTGCGTCCCCAAGAATCTTGCGTCTTGCTGTCTTTGTCAGGAGGAACTGACGAAGAAGGAGCGACCGTGTGATTCTTCCTAGCTGAGGCTACAATAACTGAGTCCGCTGCAGGCTCACCTTTAACGAAGATAGGATCTGAGTCAGCCGGCCTATATTTTTTCTGGATACGTGCCGGAACTGCTCTGATCGTTGCTGGCGTGAGGAAAACCTCTTTGATTGGGTCCATTATTCCTGGGACTAATGGAAGCAACGGCCGTGCATATGATTTGTGATGAAGAGTCTCAAAAATCACAGTAGTGGACACCTCTGGAGTGGTCATTTCTATATTCAGCTTGTAAGCACCCCTTTGCAAAACGTCCAAATACGTGTTGACGTCGTCCAGAGGGGAAGCTCTTGAGCGAGGGCTGTCTGCCAGCGTCGGAGAGTAGTCCCCTTTAGAAGATCTAGGCGAAGCTGGAGGAGAGGATGAAGGAGTTCTTCTTCTCCTGTGGTGAGAATGCTCCTTCCTCAACGGAGATCTCCTAGGTCGTTCCTCCCTTCGAGGAGAACGTGATACCCTCTGATGTATTGGAGATCTCGATCTCACATCTCGTACCTCCTTTCCCGGTGTTCGAGATTTGGGTTGCTCCCTCCTTGGTGATCGGGAGACCCTAGGGGCATGTGACCTGTCCACTCTTCTCTCTCGTGAGCGTGATCGCTCTGTCTCTTCTGCTTGCTGAAGAGGAGACCTGTGGATTGGACTCAAGTACCTTTGAAGTCTCTCTGGTGCCTTAGAATCCTTCCAATTACTCAAAGGAGCGTACCATCTTGGCGAAAGTCTTATATGTGAAGTGTAACCCCGATGGGGATTCTTCTGAACCGGACTCCTACTCCTCGAAGATGACCCGGTTGACCCCGAGGCACTTGAGGAGGAATGGAGTGAAGCAGATTGTGTCACCAGGACTGTCGAAGGCACTGAAGGTGATCTCCGTCTCACCGGTGTTGGAGGACGTCTCAAAAGCCTTTCCCTCGACGTCGAACGCCTCTGTGGCGTCGACGGGGCGATAACTTTCGGCGTTGAATGCCTCGACGATGATCTGTGGTCCCTCGACGTCGATCGGTGATGATGTGCCGACGACAGAGTCATCTCCTTCGACGTCGAACGGCGTTGTCCTGCCGTCGACGGAGGTCTCGACGTCGAACGGCGTTGTCCTGCCGTCGACGGAGGTCTCGACGTCGAACGGCCTAGTCCTGCCGTCGACGGAGGTCTCGACGTCGAACGGTCTAGTCCTGCCGTCGACGGAGCTCTCGACGTCGGCCGACGTTGATCTGTCGGCGACGGAGATGTCATCGACCTGGCATGTGGCGACGGCGGAGGATCGGACATCCTCGACGACGAGCGCCGACGTGCCTTAGATGATCCCTTCCTCGACGACGATCGCCTCCGTGGAGACGTCGACGGAGGTGTTACACTCTTCGAAGCCTGTCGACGTCGAGACGACGGCGAGTGTGATCTGTCTCTCGACGCCGACTGTCGCCTGGTTGACGGCGGCGGAGTTGACTCATGTCTTGAAGCCGAACCTCTCGTCGACGGCGATCTCGTGGCTTCTCTCGACGCCGATCGTCGCCTAGTTGACGACGGCGGAGCTTTCCTCGACGACGGCGAACCTCTTTTCGACGACGATTTCCTCATCGACGCCGATCTCGACGCCGACGGAGCTTTTTCTCTTGAACTGCCCATCAGATGTCGTTTTTTCAGCGCCGAGCCCGGTGCTGAGGTTGATGGACGTTCTGACTTGCCTTTGGAGGGAGTTCTGGGTCTCTTTGAACTCTTTCTCTCCGCAGATCTTCCTCTCATGGATTTCTGGGCCAGACTATAGAGTCTGTTCCTCTCTCTGTCTTTAAGTGTTCTGTCAGACAGCTTTTTACAATGAGAACAGTCTTTAGGATCATGATCCTCTGGCAAGCATAAAATACAGACCTCATGAGAGTCTGTTTTTGCCTTCTTGTGGCCACAAGAAGGGCAATCATCAAAAAGTGAGGGCATCCTGAAAGGAAAAACCTCACAAAAAATTGACTGCTAAGCAGTTATTTACTTGACTATGATGTGAAAAGTCAAAGTAAATCAAAAAAATTGTTCTTTAGAAGATTTTCTGACTGAAAAAGGCAGAAAAGTGTGGAGCTGTGTATCCAGGGTCCTTCCTGAAGGAGCCGGAAAGAACAACTGACCTAACTGTAACCCCTGAGGCATGATGGGAAGCTAGGGGCAGAGGTGCCTTAAAGGCACAGCGTCAGTTTTAGTGCATTCAGCTACAGGTTAGCTTTTCAGTCTTTTTAGACTGGGATTTTGCAATGCAGCCTGGGAGCTGTATATGCTTACAGTGTGTTATGAGAATTTCTACTGTTTTCTGTACATTAAAACAGTTTCTAAACAAGCATTGGTGTTGTTTCTCATGTTTCTAATACAGAATTCACTGTATTGTGGAAATTCTTCACTGCATATTCCAGCTCTATTGTTTATTTGGCTGCAATTGCTTATTTTTATATATATATATATTTATATATATATGTCTATAATATATGTGGGGCACATATAATATATTGTTTCCGGGGTCCCGCGCATGGGCGGGAATATTCTAATGCTTATGACTATTGATGAGGATCCCCTGGAAGAGAACAAGACATTCACGATTTAACAAATGTTGATCAGTAAGGTTTCGTTCAAGACAGAAGGGGCTCAGACAATATCAGTTTTATAAGAGGTGATATGCAAACCTCAAAATACAAAAACCACCACTTACTTCAAAGGCTGGACACAGAAAAGGCGCTTAGCCTCATTTAATTGAAATCTGGAAGAAACTGTGCACTGGATAAACATTTCCAAGTGAAGGAAATTCATTATATCAAGGTTCAACAGATAGAACCATCCAGACCATCATTCTTTCGAATGAAATGAAAATTCACGAAAGAACACACAGGGATACCTACAATTCCCACCATTACCTGGCTTACCCTAGAAGACTCTTGCAACAGTGATAACAATAGGTGGCATACAAAGCTTAAACACAAGAACTATGGAGTACAAATATCATGTGACTGCAGACTACATGCTAAAATTATTATTAAGTGCATTGTGATTAAGAGTTGTGGACATTTGTGGAACTTTTTCCTGCTATAAAATATACTAGTAAAAATCGACTGCAATGCCAATTTAAAAAATGATCTACAAAAAAAGACTAAGAGAAATGGTCCTTCAAATCGGAATCAAAACAACGTATTTATCAAGGCATCAGCTTCAATAAAGAAAACAATAAGGTAGACCCAGCCAATTTAAAGAAACCAAAATCAGACTTGGAAAGCATATACATTGTTCAAATCATCTGTGCAGCTAGAATATAATCTACCTGCACACCGAAAATATGTTTAACCAATTCATAAGATCACCAAGATGCAAACCCATGTACACAACAAAACAAAAACATGTTGAGCTGGTGGGTTTGGTTTCAGAACCTTAAATGCCATATAACCTTGGCCTTCACTCAATCTAGATGCTTGTTCACCCCAATCACAGATTTCAAACTCAATTCCGTGAAGACTGGACGCTGGTCTATAAATACCCCTTATTCATATTTTTTTATTTACAAAGTTTATAAATTGGAGGAAAAACTATAATCTAACACTAGACAGTAGGACATTTCCAAATAAATGCTTACAAGGCATCCGACTTCTATTTCTTGAAGCATACATTTGCAACAAGATGATAAAAGTGCCAGAGAAAGTCTTCAAATGGAAGAAATGAAAAAAAACTGAAACCTATTCACATTTAAATAAACTACAAATAATATAATTCTATTAAAAATGTCAAAACTCTCCTATAGGACTGCCACTAGATTTTTCCACCATGAAATTGAAAAGGCCCAAGCATCTTGTTATGAAGCAGTAATGATGGAGGTAGTTAATACTACAAAGGAATTCTTCTGCATTGTTAAGTCACTGGCCACCTTAAAAGGTGAAGACACATTGCCCTTGCTGAATGTAGTCCACTAAAATGATCCAGCAGCCTTCTTTCAAGACAAAGTGTCGGCTATTTACAATAGTCTACAACAGACCAAAAATGATTAGTCTAAGAGACAGGAATTTCAAGTGGTACATAAGGAAGGAGTATGGGTCAAATGTATCAAAGGGGTTTACCCATTCTGTGTCTATGGGAAAATGTGTTCAATGCTTAACCTCCTTAATATCTCTCTTGACACCGGTATAGTTCCCCAGGATTGGAAACATGCAGTGGTCAAGCTCTGTTAAACAAATCTCATCTTGACCCCCCAGTGCCCCGAGATCCAGCTCCTTGCGCCCAACTATGGGGAAAGTTCTTGAAATACACATCAACCTAACCCTTCCCAATATCTGGAGGAACACTCTCTCTCCTTAGTCCTACGCAGACCGGTTTCCGTCCCCAGCACAGCATGCAAACCGCCATACTTGCAGTAACGGAAGAGTTTAAATTTCTACTAGATAAAGGTGGTGCTGCTGCTCTTATACTGTGGATCATGAAACTCTGATGCTCAGGATGAGTGAAGTGTGAATTAAGGGTGGTGCATTGAACGGACTTTCATCTTTTTTTGGTTTAAATTTGTTTTATTGGTTTCAGAGAAAAACAAATGCATTGCATTAGGGTATTGAGTCCACGAGAGAATGCAAATGGCAGACTGAAGCAACCACTTTACATAAAGCTGCACATAACCTGCAAGGGCTGTCAGGCCCCACAAATGTCCTTGAGTTGCATCGCCATGAGGACTTGGGGATCTAGACAAGCATCTCCTATGAACCCAAGCTAAGAATAACAAAGCCAACAAACACCCCCCCCCGACCCCAACCAGTGTGCCGATGTGTGTGAGTTAGATATAGCGTAAGTGTGGAGCACTCACAGTGCCTCCGTCTCGGATTCTGCGGTGGCATGGTTTGCATCTGTTAGACAAAGTAGGCGGAGGTATCTCAGGCACGTTATTTCGTTGAATTCCTGGGATAAAAGTGTTAACAGTGGTTGCCAGATCATGTGGAAGGTGGCTGTGGTCTGCATGAGTGTGGCTTGAATGCATTCCATCCCCAGTGTGTACCAAAGTTTGTGCAACCAGCCTGTGTGAGTGGGCCGTGTGTTAGTCCCCCAAAGAGACAGGATATGTTGGGAGGCTGCCTGAAATGCCAGACCCATTTGTCGCCCCCTCAGGGACTTCAGCGGGAAAGTGAGTGTGTTCGGAAGTCCTAGAATGGTGTAGGCTGGGAACTGTGGGATTTCGGTGTCAAGGGAGGAGTCTATGTCATTGAGGACAGACGTCCAGTATGCCGTGACCTCTTTGCAGTCCCATAGAATGTGCGTCAGAGTACCTATCTCACCACACCCCCTCCAACAGGTCAAACTTCGAGATGGGTTGTCCCTATGTAAACTAGCTGGGGTTGGGTACCAATATGTGGTTAGCTCACGGCTGACTCCCTACCCACTGTGTTCCTAGCCGTATGGTTGGCCCTATAGTAAATTGACTGCCACTCCCGGGTCGTGAGCGTTCTCCCTAATTCCTCTTCCCATTGCCTCTGACCGGCCGATCGGTGTGTCTCGGAGGGAGGAAAAAGCATCTTATAGAGATCCGTAATCAAACCACGGTCCCATTCTTTTGTAACTAGCCATTTTTAAAATCCTGTCATTCGCTTACCAACTAAGGGACTAGTCTCGGGCTGTGTGAGCCAATGCTGGAGTTGGAAATATTGAAAGAGCTGTGACATCATAGAACTGTGACAGTGTGGATAGTGGTAGGAAGCCCTCTAAGTCAAAAAGATGCCCTGCCGATCTTCAGTTGGAGCCTCGCCATTGTGGAAACATGTGGGCGTCGGTAGCTGGAGGGAAATCTGGGTTATCCAGTAGAGGAGTTAGCGGAGACGGGAATGATGTGAGTTCCCGCTTGGTAGCCATTGAGTCCCAAACACCCAGTATTGTACGCGTAATGGGTGATTTCTGGAGGTAGCGCGGTCTGTGCGTGCGGCGGAGGAATGGTATTTTCCATAAGGAGGTCTGGGACATAGCCCTTACTTGGAAGAGCCACCTCTTCTCTGACTCGGGCCTGTACTATTCCACCAAATATCTTAGCTGTGCCCCTTGAAAGTATTGTTGCAAATTTGGAATCCCTATGCCCCCCTCATCCATCCCTCGAAAAGCTAATTGTCTGTTCATATGCGGTCTCTTCCCCACCCAGATAAAGTGCTGAATCGCCTCTTGCAGCGTCTTGATAGTCCCGGCCGGAGGTAGCACTGGAATAGTCTGAAAGATATATAGTATCTTGGGGAGTGCCGACATTTTCACAGCCGCAATTCTCCCTAGCAAGGACAATGGTTGTTTCTGCCATCGCCTAAGATTGCTATGGATCTGTGATGTTACTTTTGCGTAGTTTAGGGCCACCCTTTGTTCCGTGGACGGCATGAGGACTACACCTAGGTAGGGAAGTTGCAACTGAACTAGTAGTCCCCCTCCATACGTGGGTGCTCCGTGTTGTGTGTGGGCATTTTTACCAAGTGGTAATATCAGCAATTTCCCTCTATTCATCTTGAAGCCCGACACCATGCCGAAGGCCTCCACCTCTTCTAGAGCACCGAGCGCCTAGGACTGTCAAGCGCCGCCAATAGGTCGTCAGGACTGTCACTCGGCCGCCATTTCGCGGCGGCACCCCTCAGAGCCCAGCGCCGTGGTATGATGGCTTCCCGCTACGTTTGCTGCACCGCAATCGCGCTCCCCGTTTCTCTGGTGCTCCCAGCTCTGATCCTCATCAAAACGGGGCACAAGTGCTATGAAAAGGCCGGGATGGGAGACTCAGGACGGGGAGCCTCACGGTCTTGCTGCCTCGCAGGTCTCCATCTTGGCCACGCCCCCGACTATCATGTTTTTTGACAGAAATGACCTTTTAAATTTGAGAGCCACCATGTTAATCCAATGTCTTCCCTCTAAACTGTGGGGTTCCGCAGGGCTAAGCATTGAGGCCCACACTCTTTAATATTTGTCTGCGCCAACTGGCAGACATAGTGAGGGAATTTGGAGTGTTGATTATTTCCTATGCGGGTCACACCCAAGTGGTGGACTCCCTGTCTCCAGGAGCAGGTTCACAACAACAACTTATCCCATGCTTGGGAAAAGTGCCAAGCTGGATGGCAAGTTGCTCACTCAAGCTAAATGGAGACAAAACAGAGTTGATGCTGTTAGGAAATAAACAGATTCCACAAATAGACATCAGCTGGGCAAGGAACCTGGGAAGCCCACCCGGCCCTGCCTCTTCCATAAAGAGTTTAGGCATATGGCTAGATAGTTCGTTATCTATGGAGACCCAGGTAAAAAAAACAGACAGCCACCTGTTTTGGCTTAATTAGAAGGGTGAGGAAAGTTGTTAGATCTGATCCCCCCACAATTTAGGAGGTCAGTAGTCCAAGAGCTCATTCTTTCCCGTCTGGACTACGGGAACTGTTTGTATCTGGGCTCGCCTAAACAATTTATCCAGACACAACAGGTGGTCAAAAATGCGGCTGCAAGGATCATTTTCAAACTTCCCAAATATGTCTTGGTTAAGGATGCACTGGCCTCCTTGCACTTGTTACCAGAGGAGGATAGGATCAAATTTAAGACAATTCACCTAGCACACAGGAGAAATTATTAAAGGGCATACTTTGATCAGGAATCTTCTTGTACCCTACACCCCTAGCCGATCCTTAGGGTCCTCCAATGCACGGCGGGTAAAAGTGCAGCGAATACAAAGGGTCAGATGGGGAGGTAGGCCTTCTCGTACTTGGTACCAAAGCTGTGGAACTCATTCCACAGGAGCAGAGATTCGAAACAAATGAGTTAAGGTTCAGAAAAATTTTAAGAACCTGGGGCTTACCCTCTTCAGTCCTTGCAGTTGCATGCTAGCTGGCTTTCACTAAGAACTGGGAAGCCTTCAGGTAGTCATGAGCTATAAACATTTGCATTCAGTTTTTTTTATGTTGAGCTATGGAAATACTTACTATCAAAAAATATACGTCAACTTACTGTTACATACATTTAGGAAACCAATCTCCGAAATAAAGATAGCAAAGAAAACAATACCAAAAAGTTGAAAATTAAACATCAACTTTTTGATGGTGAACATGGCAAAACTGAGTCAAACTTACATTTACCATTAGCTTTAGGCAAGCTAAATGAAGCATAACATCCATTAGTGACAACAAATTAACTAATGTCTTTGCAAATCTTTGCAGATTTCGTCAGATTATTCTCCATAAATTCTTCTAGTCATTATTATTGTTGTTGTTTTAGCATGATTTACAATCTTATAAAATGCAATCAGTTTTGAAATCTCTGCTCATGTATCTCTATCTATGTGTATACTTATCATTTTACAAAATTACCCTTTTAACTCAAAACTGTATTTTTATATAGCAGGGAAAAGAATGGCTGTGTTTATCCTATTACAAAGAATTCTTTCTTGACCACTTCAAGGACTTTCTTCTCAGTTGAACACACCTACGCGTTTGGTTAACTTAGGGACGAAGAGTGACCATATAAATCCACAACATGTAGCTAATACAACACTCAACCTATACAAGCTGTAGAGCACTACTACAATTAAACTGTGCTTCAGAATTGCACACCATAAACCACATATAATTTTGTAAATTAGATTTATATGCAAAAAACTAAATGCCCTGATGTGATATTGTGTTCTTGTTGAACCTACAATTACCAAAATTAAAAAGGAAATCACCTTGATCCCAACATATGCAATTGATTTTATGCAGATTCTGTCTAATGCAGAAACGTTTAAAAACAATGAAAAACACACTGTATAGTGCCGGCTCGGTAATGCAATTTTTGATTTGTTTTGTGGACAAAGCAGCACAAGATGAAATACATTACAGTAGATAAAAGCATGGGTATAAAAATCGATTCATATGTGAGAAAATGTGATATAGTGAAATAGGAATGTTGGTCTTCAAGCTCAGTTGTGCAATTAGACTACATGTCCTCCACGTGGAGAATGGCCTTTGTATTTGTAACAGCCTAGGGGTACCCCACGGTTCTCCAGTCAAGAAGGGACATAATGCCATCTCCACCTCTCACCCATTATACCCTCTGCAGAAACCCGACACGGACATTGACATTTATGAGGAACACTGGCCCTTTAAGGACGGATGGAACAGCCAGTGGGAGGAGCCACGGCAGGAGACGGAATCGTTTTATGCCGGAGAAGACGAGTCAGAGGTGTGCTTGTTCACCAGGAGGAAGGAGGCGAGAGCGGAGAGCGAAGACGGAGTGCGAGACGGAGCAGAGCGGAGTTTTGAGACTTGGGACGCGACGAGAGCTGGAGGCGGAGAACCGGACGAAGAAGACGAGACGCCAGGAGGCCACCGACACCACGAGCCGCCCAGCCATACACCCGCGGGAGGTGTATGGCTCAGCCAGGTACGGGACAAACTCAGGGGCTGGGTAAAACGTTAACCTACTAGGACCGAGCTACAACGAGCGACCCCCCCCCCTTCTGTTCCAGGTGTACCTTTTCCCTGAGCACATTCTCCCCTTCACATCGGCTTTAGGATAATTGGTTGACACGTGTGTTTGGTCCTCACTCCCTTTCCCTTTGAACACGGTGAAGGCACCGGATAAGAAACTGATACGTGCTATCTTTTCTCCCACATACCCCACCTGAACGGCAAGACGGAGACGGACGAGGCGGTTACGAGGAGAAGAGTAGACAGAGACCCGAAGACATCGTCATCAGAATCGGGGAGGAGGAAGACTGCAAGGAGTCGCTCGCCTAGGAAACAGACTCTAGTCAAGAAGAAAAGCTCAGACTCCTTGTATTCAAAAATAAACCCCACTAAAACGAAGATCAGTGTATTGCCTATTCTTCCCGCAACTGTAACAGTGGTGGAGAATGCGGGCATAGGCACCATCTGTGGAACAAAGATGGAAACGATAGTAAACCAGCTAGTAAAAGGTCAAGAACGGCTTGAGTGGGTGTTAGAACAACACTTGAACTCGGCACAAGCAGATAGAGAAGCCATCAAAAAAACCCTGGAAGAGAGAACGGGACAACCATGGACTGATCCCGTAGCTAGAGATGGAACCACGGAGAGAACAGTAACACATGGAACGCCCGCTGTTTCTTTACAAAAATACCGAACCGGAGAAGACCCGGATGCATTTTTGTTAAATTTTGAACGGGCCGCCCGAGCCTGTGGTTGGCCAGTGACCAAATGGCCGTTTTTTTTGGCACCCCTATTAGGAGGAGAAGCACAAGCCGCTTATCAAGTGGCTAATCCTACAGGTAACACTACATATGCGGAAATAAAAAGAATAATTCTTGATCATTTGGGATTGGACCCAGAAGCATACAGGATAAAATTTAGAAAAGAAAGGGGATCGGTAGGGGAAAATCCTAAGACATTGTTTGTCCGTCTTAAAATGGCCGCGGACAAATGGCTAACCCCCGCTACAAGCAGCAAGGAAGAAATACTCGACCGTATTTATTTAGAACAATTCTTAGAAGCCCTCCCATATGCCACCCAAAAATGGCTACAGCAACATCATAGTTTGACAACCGCCCAAGCAGTAGAAATGGCTTCATCTTTTTCGAGGGCTCAACCAAAAGGTTTTCCATTCGAACAGGAACGAGAAAAAAAAAATATAATAATAGGAAGAACGGAAAAAATTGTTCCACGAGTTAGAGAGGCACCACGCCCTCGGACATGGAGAACTGACAACAATATCACTTCCGGACCACAATGTTTTGAATGTGGCCAATGGGGTCACATTGCGAGGATGTGCCCGAAAAAACGACACGAAGACGAACCGATGGAGGTCGGCTACCTCCCCAAGGCAGTACTGTTTTCAGCTGAACTCGGCGGCTCCTTTAGAGTAAGTGTTACTGCCAATGGGTTCCCTCTGTTGGCATTACTAGACTCGGGATGTCGCCAATCTGTGATCAAGTCATCATATGTAAATCCAAAGCAATACATTACGAAAGGGGTGGTTAACATTAAATGCGTTCATGGTGATATCAGACCATACCCAATCGCTGACATTGTCATTGTCTCATCAGCAGGAACCTCACCCGAAGTAAGAGTAGGCGTGATGGACAGTTTACCGGAAGACCTAATAATAGGGACGGACAACCCTGGCTTCTTAAACATGTTCAAAGACAAATTGGAAAAACACGGTCAGGACAGAGAAGTTGAAGTAGACCAGGTGGTCCAGCCCAAAGTACACTCCCTTAGTTTTGTGAAACTAACTCAGTATGCGAGTTCTCCCAAAAAGGGTTCAGCTAAGGCAGCAGGGTATGATCTTTGTAGCGCCTACGATTATGTGATACCAAGTAAAGAGAAAGCAGTGATACAAACAGACTTACAAATTGCCGTCCCCACAGGATCCTACGGCAGGATAGCCCCCCGGTCAGGCTTAGCTGCAAAATATTTTATTGACGTAGGGGCAGGGGTTATAGATGAAGATTTCAGGGGTAACGTAGCCGTACTCCTCTTTAACTTTGGGCCTGACTCATTTAAGGTAACACGAGGGGATCGAATTGCCCAACTAATTTGTGAGAGAATAGCCTGTACGGAATTGAAGGAAGTGGAAAAGTTGGACGACACCGACCGGGGGTCTAGAGGGTTTGGATCCACTGGAGTACATACCGGGACGGTACATGCGGTTCTTCCTCATGACCCGTGGGTGATGGATAAGAGCTTCAAATTCGCCCAGATTAGTGACCCAACGCTCATGAATGCATGGGAACAGGCACACCAGAGGGAGGTGGGGTCAAAAAAATTTCCTGGCTTCATCATTAAGGATGACCTGTTATAAAGGATAGGGTGTGATGGTGACCCTGCCCAACTTTTAGTACCGGTCGCATTCCGAGACCAGGTCCTTTTTTTTTGCGCACAGTCACCTTGTTGCCGGCCACTCGGGCGCTGAAAAGACAACCCAGAACATCCTACGACAGTTTTTCTGGCCCGGAATTTATAAAGACGCCGAGTCATTCTGCCGACAATGTGATATTTGCCAGCGGATGAATATGGTTAGACCCCCCGCTGTGCCATTGCAACCCTTGCCGGTTATAGGAAAGCCTTTCGAGAGGGTCGGCATGGACCTGATTGGTCCTTTGCCGAAAACGAAAAAGGGGTTTCAACACATCTTGGTCGTGGTTGACTATGCCACGCGGTTTCCAGAAGCTTTTCCCTTGTCGGTTGCCAATTCTAAACAGGTTGGGGACAAAATGATCGAATTGTTTAGCAGAGTCGGTTTCCCTAAGGAAATTCTGACCGACCAGGGCACACCATTCGTTTCTAAATTGATGAGAGAAATTTGTAGTACGTTGCACATCCACCAGATTCGGACCTCAGTCTACCACCCTCAGACGGACGGACTGGTGGAACGTTACAACCGTACTATTAAATCTACTCTCCGCAAAATGATGGAAGTTAGTGGCTCTGATTGGGACAGGATGCTTCCGCTTGCGTTATATGCAATTAGGATTCAAAAACAGAGTAGCTTGGGCGTATCGGCTTTTGAGTTACTGTACGGCCGCCAACCCCGCTCCTTACTAGAAATGACCAGGGATGCTTGGGTCAACGAACAAAATGAAGAGGTTACAGCAACACTGGATTACGCAACGGCTCTGAAATCCAATCTAGGTAAGGTGAGGGAGCTGGCGAGGGACCACCTTTTGGTTAGCCAAACCAACCAGAAACGTGCTTATGACAGGGGCAAGAAGTGGAGGCAACTTCAAGTGGGGGATTGGGCGTTGGTTCTTTTGCCATCTTCCACACACAAATTTAAGGCCGAGTGGATGGGCCCCTATAAAGTTGTGGAGGTCATTGGGCGCACTAGTTATAGACTACAAGTGGCTCCGAGCAAACTACAGTCCTATCACATTAATCTTTTAAAAAAATGGCTAGGGCCGCCTCCTGCCGAGATTCACGTGGCTGATGGAGCTGGGTCAGATAGCTCTACCATTGACCTCCTTGTGCATAATGAGGAATTGCAAGACCGAAAACAGTCGGAACTGAGAATGACTCTGTGTACATTTCAAGATGTGTTCTCTAGCCGGCCGGGGAGGACCTCTATGGCGGAACATTGCATTGACACTCCTCCTGGCAAGAAGGTTAGGATTAAGCCCTACAGGGTCCCCGAAGCCAGAAGGGCGACTATTAAACAGGAAGTGGAGGAAATGCTTCGCTTAGGAGTGATACGGCCATCGAAGAGCGACTGGTCCAGCCCCATTGTGATGGTACCGAAACCTGATGGCAGTAGAAGGTTTTGTATGGACTTTCGGGCACTAAATGAAATCTCGCTCTTCGATGCGTACCCCATTCCGAGGGTCGATGAATTAATTGAAAAGTTGGGAAATGCCAAATATATTTCAACCCTTGATTTAACTAAAGGGTATTGGCAGGTCCCCTTACGTCAGGAAGATATAAAAAAAACAGCATTCTCAACTGAGGAGGGCCATTTTGAATTTACTGTCTTGCCTTTTGGCCTACATGGGGCGCCGGCTACATTTCAGCGCTTAATGAACAAGGTATTGGCAGGCCTGACGGACTTTACATCGGCCTATCTGGACGATATTGTTATATATAGCCCAGATTGGCAATCTCACCTGCGACATCTGTCCACAGTGCTGAACACTCTGAGAAAGGCCGGCCTCACCGTAAATGCAAAAAAATTTAAATTGGCATTTCAAAAGGTCAAATACCTTGGCTATGTGTTGGGGCATGGTCTGATAGAGCCACAGATTGAAAAAGTGAGGGCCATTGCTGACACCCCGTTCCCAGCAACTAGGAGAGAGATGAGATCTTTTTTAGGGCTAGTGGGCTACTATAGAAGATTTATTCCGCAATTTGCTGATATTGCAGCCCCTCTTACTGATGCACTGAAGGACAAGGGCAAGTCATCTTCGCCGGTACTTCCTAATAACTTGATGCAGGAGGCCTTTCACACTCTAAAAACCATCATTACTTCAACACCAGTGTTGTCATCCCCTGATTTTTCTCGCCCTTTCTCGTTGCACACGGATGCTTCGGACTACGGGATTGGAGCAGTTCTTTCCCAGATAGGGTCCGATGGGCTAGACCACCCGATTCTATACGTGAGCAGGAAGCTTTTTCCCAGGGAGTTGAAGTATGCGACAATAGAAAAGGAATGCCTCGCGATCAAGTGGGCCGTTGAAAAACTGGCGTACTACCTCGAGGGACGACGGTTTAATCTATACACCGATCATGCTCCTCTGCTATGGATGGCCCGAAATAAATCTAAAAACGACAGGGTTCTGCGATGGTTTTTGTCGCTTCAGCCTTATACTTTTTCTGTCCACCACCGGAGGGGTTGTGAAAATGTGGGAGCCGACTTTCTGTCACGTCACCCACTCACCGATCGTGAGTGTCCGGAGGGGGAGGTATGTAACAGCCTAGGGGTACCCCACGGTTCTCCAGTCAAGAAGGGACATAATGCCATCTCCACCTCTCACCCATTATACCCTCTGCAGAAACCCGACACGGACATTGACATTTATGAGGAACACTGGCCCTTTAAGGACGGATGGAACAGCCAGTGGGAGGAGCCACGGCAGGAGACGGAATCGTTTTATGCCGGAGAAGACGAGTCAGAGGTGTGCTTGTTCACCAGGAGGAAGGAGGCGAGAGCGGAGAGCGAAGACGGAGTGCGAGACGGAGCAGAGCGGAGTTTTGAGACTTGGGACGCGACGAGAGCTGGAGGCGGAGAACCGGACGAAGAAGACGAGACGCCAGGAGGCCACCGACACCACGAGCCGCCCAGCCATACACCCGCGGGAGGTGTATGGCTCAGCCAGGTACGGGACAAACTCAGGGGCTGGGTAAAACGTTAACCTACTAGGACCGAGCTACAACGAGCGACCCACCCCCTTCTGTTCCAGGTGTACCTTTTCCCTGAGCACATTCTCCCCTTCACATCGGCTTTAGGATAATTGGTTGACACGTGTGTTTGGTCCTCACTCCCTTTCCCTTTGAACACGGTGAAGGCACCGGATAAGAAACTGATACGTGCTATCTTTTCTCCCACATACCCCACCTGAACGGCAAGACGGAGACGGACGAGGCGGTTACGAGGAGAAGAGTAGACAGAGACCCGAAGACATCGTCATCAGAATCGGGGAGGAGGAAGACTGCAAGGAGTCGCTCGCCTAGGAAACAGACTCTAGTCAAGAAGAAAAGCTCAGACTCCTTGTATTCAAAAATAAACCCCACTAAAACGAAGATCAGTGTATTGCCTATTCTTCCCGCAACTGTAACAGTATTACATACTGGTAGCGCGAGGAATGGTAAAGAAGGAAGAACAAAACCTTACTTTTCATAGTTCCATCTTCTTCTTCTTCATCGTCGTCACTATTAATAACCATAGTTCCCAAGTCTGATTCTAGCATTGTGCTGTTATGTTCTATCATTGTCTGTGCACTTTCACTCATTGTGCTTGTAGCCCTCATGGTACCCGCACTTTCAGAGCTGGTCTTCACCATTGTGTGGGAATCCAATTCATCTTCGTCCTGTAAAAAAATGACAAATAAATATCAAATACAATACAGTAGTGTAGCTTAAAGAAACACTACACACTATTAAATAAATACTACTCATAGTTTTCACTATTGTGTTTTCTGTTTCGCCTAAAAACAAGTTCCTTGTTAAATAGATTTTTTTTTAAAACACTACAAAACTATCACAAAAACCAGCAACAATCAAACCACCAACATAAAAAAAATCTAAAGCATACAATCATGCTATACAAGTCATTCATCACATCATCAGTTTTCGAGTAACTTAGCGAACAGAATCTGCTCTTGCATAATAGTTTTAATATGTTCGTCAACCTAATAGGCACAGAAATGGACTACAAGGTTGTAGACTTTATTTTCGCTTCTGAATAATAAAGTGTTATGTTCATGTTTGCTTACATGTGTATGTTTTAGCTTCCCAAAAAATCTCTCTGTGTCAACACTCAATTAAGAACAAGCATTTGCAATGCAATAGGTCTCGCATTAGGAAATTGTGAGCTATTGGTATTGTAAATGACACATTTTTTTAATATGTGTTGGCTTTGAAAATATATAAATTAATAGCATCGTTATTCACAAAGCCAATAGCTTACACTTTCCTAATGAGAGTCATATTGGCTATGGCAATGCTTGTTGGTAGCAAGCAAGGACAGTGCTGTTGTGGTGCTGAGTGATGATGTGGTTGGGCTGAGTGATGTGGTGGTGTCCACGAGTGATGTGGTGGTGTCCCCGAGTGATGTGGCGGTGTCCCTGAGTGATAGAGGGTGGAGTTGGAGGGTGGAGTTGGAGGGTGGAGTTGGAGGGTGGAGTTGGAGGGTGGAGTTGGAGGGTGGAGTTGGAGGGTGGAGTTGGAGTTGGAGGGTGGAGTTGGAGGGTGGAGTTGGAGGGTGGAGTTGGAGGGTGGAGTTGGAGGGTGGAGTTGGAGGGTGGAGGTGGAGTTGGAGGGTGGAGGTGGAGTTGGAGGGTGGAGGTGGAGTTGGAGGGTAGAGTTGGAGGGTGGAGTTGGAGGGTGGAGTTGGAGGGTGGAGTTGGATGGTGGAGTTGGAGGGTGGAGTTGGAGGGTGGAGTTGGAGGGTGGAGTTGGAGGGTGGAGCTGGAGTTGGAGGTGGAGTTGGAGGTGGAGTTGGAGTTGGAGGGTGGAGTTGGAGTTGGAGGGTGGAGTTGGAGGGTGGAGTTGGAGTTGGAGGGTGGAGTTGGAGTTGGAGGGTGGAGGTGGAGGTGGAGGGTGGAGTTGGAGGGTGGAGGTGGAGGGTGGAGTTGGAGGGTGGAGTTGGAGGGTGGAGTTGGAGGGTGGAGTTGGAGGGTGGGGTGAGGGGGTGTGAGGGTGAGGGGGTGTGAGGCTGAGGGGGTGTGAGGGTGAGGGGGTGTGAGGAGGTGTGAGGGTGAGAGAGGGTGGGTGAGAGAGGGTGTGTGGGTGTGAGGGTGTGTTTAGCAGAGAATATAAATTAAAATATATATGTTCAATTCACTTGGTTGGTAGAAGCAATCTTATACACCGGCTACCTTTTTCCCTTTGACTTTAAAGGCTACAAATATCTGGCAGCATATCGCACCTTTCATTTAAAAAGTAAATAGTACATGTTCTAAGTGCAAGCGGGCACATATAAATATAAAAGGGCTTGAGAATAGTGAAGGCCCAAACAATGCTTTACTCAGAAATATGGCCTGCGGCATCCCCCAGTACATGACGGGGAAGGGGGGTAAAACTATTCCAGCCCAATGAGAGTTGCACGCCTTTCTTGGCTCTCCTGTTAGAAAAAACCACCAATCAGGAAAACGTTTGCTAAGGGCTGGATGGGATAATCTGCTTCACAGTCGCAGGGCAGCGTTTTGTACAGCATAGGTGAGAAGGGCGTAGTGAGGTGGGGTCAAAGGTCCATGGTGCAAATTCTGACAAGTTCGTCAAAAGGGGCACAAAAGACAGGCTGAAACAGGGGTGGTTATTTGTTTGAAGCAGGAATCAAATGGGAATAAAGGATAGTGTCCAAGCGTGTCAAGCTTGATGGGGAGGATACAAGATTTTTTTATTTTGGTCAGTAAAGCCACAGATGCCCTTGCAGTGTCGCTGTATGTTGAGTCTATGAAAAAAAAAAGTAGAATACATGCAAAGCTGATACAACAGGAAGTCAAGGTCTCACCAAGAGAGGCGGAAGAGGAAGTTATGTGATCGTAGAACGGAAAACAGGGCATATAACATCGACAAATTATTTATACACCGGAAGTGTTGATTAGCGCCATGAAACCCTTCAAGCTTATGAGCAATTACATAATCGCATATATAGTAGCCTGCCGAGAAGAGCCGCTATCTTCAGGTGGCACGATTCGATCCGTTTTAGAAAGTAAACATTGTGTAGCTAAAGAAATGCGAGCTGCCGCCATTAAGATCAAGCATGGCATGCCGCTGCATAACAAAGTATAATTTAAAAATATTATTTGTTGAGCCACACTATAAGAAAGGCACGCGGCAGACACTGTTCCAGCTGAAACGCGGCATGCCAGTGTGGTTGAAAAAGTTTAGCAAGGCGCACATAACAAAACTAACTAGACAGTTTTTTGCGGATATTTAGTGCTGCATCGTGAAGCACACGGCTGCCGCACTAGTGAATAGTAGTGATTTACGCTGGGACCTGGAAATGAAATCACCTTCCTCCACGTGAAAAAAGCTGACGTTCCGATTCCGGCCTTAAATATGAAACGGATGAAAATAACTTCGGAGGTTCAAGTTTTGAATCTGTGTATTGTGAGGGCGCGTACATTTTAAGTGTGACGTGCCTGGTCCTTTTTCAACGTACAGAGGGGATTTAATCTCCCCGTGCCTGAATGTTTAATGTAAATAATACGGTGCTCGCGTAAAGGTAAAGCGCTCCAATACCTTCGGGTCGAGTTCGCACTATATAAAATATGCAACAAAAAAGAAAGGTGAGGCGGGGCGCACCTGATGTACGAGAAGGGCGTGAATCGAGCTTTAATGGCACTTTGAGAAGGTGGGGAGACAATGAAGCCACGCACAGTGGTCGTGTCGAAAAGTTTGGGAGGCGCAGCCTAAAGAAAAGGAGGTGTGCCTGAAAGTTGGGGGCGTTTCGGACAGCGGAGAAGCAGGAGTAGTTTGGAAGTGTTGCATGCAGTCCGCGCGCATGCGCCTGAGGTGCTCAGATCGCAGCGGTTGCTGAAAGGCTGCGCACCATGGAACCTTTGCTGAAGCTTGGCACCCTGGTCCTCCTCGGTTTATGGTGTTTGCGCAGCAGGGTGTCCCAGGCGGCGGCTGCGAGCCCCCGCAAGGGCGCAGCGGAGCAGTGCGGGCCGAAGGTAAGCCGGGCGCGCTGGCACCTGATGGCATGTCTGTCCTGCACCAGCTGGGGAAGTCCGCTGGCCCGGGCATGCCTTCCTTGGATCACCTGGGGAAGTCCACAGGTCGCGGCTGTGCATAGCGCTTTGTTAGAAGGGGGGTTTTGGGAGCTCTGTACCCCGGCTGTGCAGAGAACACCCGGACTTTGGGACACGCAGAAAGAGCCCGGTAAGTGGAAGGGGGGGTGTACGTGTGTGTGTCTGTGTGTGCTCGAGTGTGTCTGTGCGTGTGTCTGTCTGTGTGCGCGTGCGTCTGTTTAAGGGGGGTGCGTGTGTGTATGCAGTGTGTGTGTGTGCCTGTGTATGCGTGTGGCTGTGTATATGCGCATGCGTGAGTGTGCCTGTGTGAGTGTGTTTGCGCATGGGAATGAGGCACGAGAGGGGCACGGCGCCGTGCGCGCCCACGAGGTCAAATCTGCGCTCGTGCACCCTCTCGTGTCTACATTCCCAAATACGACTGACAATAGGTCTTTCGCTGACGCTCGACCTAAAAAACGGACACTCCCTAAATATTCAAATTCCTTAAACCTTTAAGACAAAACCAACTACAGCACGGGTCTTGTGCTAGCTGGGTCAAAGGAAGTTCAGCCTCTCTCTGACAATATTCCATTCTAAACATTTTCAAAGGGCCAGTAGGGTGGGTGCTGAATTTTAGTCCGGGCAGAAGTTTTTCAACTTCTTTGGATCATCAGCGCCAAGGTGCAACTTTGGTGGCGATAGCAGCACTATAGAACAATTCACGGCCGACTAAAGCATCTTCATAGCATATACTTTAGGGTCAAGAGATGAACAAATGACAATTGAAGAGTGGCAAAGAAACTGCAATCACAATGTCATGATTAACTTTTCATGATGCAAAAATGTGAAAGACTACACGCAGGCATCTGAAGGCTGGCTCCTTATCTGTAAGTAATTTATGAGGATAAACAAATTACAGCTTCTAGTAGTAGTCTCTAAGGACAAGGACACTTGCGCTCAACTCAGCCCAGCACAGATCTTTCAGGTTGTCAACTCATACAAGCAGATCAATCCATGGAATAAAGGACACATCTGTTCTAACCGTTCTGACACCTACTTTGGAAGCAGGGCGCCAGCATCATCATCTAATTTACTACAAAATTCAAAATACAAGGCATATCACTACACTAGGTTAAGCGCAGCACTAAAATAGCTTATGTTACCTCTCTTGAAAATCTATAATTTGCAGTTTGAACCAAAAGAGCTGGGGCAGCTCCTCCGCTATGGCGGAGGAGGGTTGCCCCACTGCTTTCTCACAGTGCGAGAAGCCAAAACATAAAACGGTAATAACTTTTAGTTATTACTGTTTTATGTTTGCTTTGCAGGTGGGCGGGTGGGGCTGCTCTGCTCTCCGAGCAGGGCTGGGGAGGAGTGGTTTGCCCATTCCTGAGTGCGCAAAGACTGTTTTGTCAGCCCTCTCGGCCCGCCCAAACCAGTCTTGCGCACTTTGCCCTTCAACATGCCCACCCTTCTAACTCCTGGCTGAGTGCCATGTCACGGCGCTCCAGACCAATATTAACGCTGCATGCAGCGTGGGAATTGGCTTAGGGGAGGTTTTAATTTTTTTAAAGTATGACTCCCTACTTGCTCCACCCCCCCCCCCCGTGCGCCTGCCTCCCCCCACCCGCGAGCCATGCCAGCTGCTACTGCTGGAGAGTACACCGATAAGGGAACAAAGCTCAAAGTGTATAGCTGACAAGGTTTCAGATTGCTATGTGTGACATTTCCAAAATCTCAATGCATCTATTAGTGACATTTCAACGGGCATGAGTGACACTTTCTTGCGAGCAAACGAAATCAAGCAATGAATACGAGGGAGACATATAAATGTTAGAAATTGGACCGAGAAACTCTAAGATCTTAAAACTGGTGCAAACGACTTCAGTGGTTGACTCATAATTACAATGAAATTATTAAAATGTCACATATGGCAATCTGAATCCTTGGCAGCTTTAGGCAGTCTGGCCTGAACCCTCACCTTAGAGAATGCCTGACCAAGAGTTAATGAACGCCTTTGCCCCACTTACCAGTAATGCTTCAGTCCTTCTGAAACACACAGATGGAGTGAGGAAAAGAAATCGAAGCTCCCAGCCGGCGGGTCCCATTCAGCAGCCTCCAGACTTAAAAGTGAGCAGATGGGGTTAGTACCCATAAGTTAGAGGTTGCCCCCCTAGGCCCCAGGAGGGAAGAAGTGGCAACAGAATGGCCCTAGCTGTCCCAGATTGGCACTCCAAGGCCTGAGCCGGCATTCGCGCTGCTAAAATAGCGATTGAGTGGAGCCTCTAAAGAGCAAGTGCCGGCACAGAGCAGCAGAGATAGTGGCACCCTTAACCAACACCCTGGGGGTGCCCCTATTGGCCCCGGGAGTGTGCAGGCAATGGCTTGGTGGCCCCAGCCTACCCGGATTGGTGTTCTCAGGCCATGGCTGCACTAACAAAATGGCGGCTGAATAGTGTTGCTAAAGGCCGAGCGGGACCGCCAGACACCGGGGGGGATGGCACTCCTGAGCAGTGGAGTCCTGAGGAAAACAGCAGAGGGAGACAGGCGGCTCCTAAATTCGTCAGGTCGATTGCAGTGAGTCACATGGGCGCTGAGAGCGTCTGGTGACCGGGCACACTGCCTGCACTGCGGAAACCCTCCATGTGAGCGGATACAGGCAGGAGGCCACGATCTCTATCCGGTACACCAGTGAGCATGGCGGTGCTAGTGAGTGAGGGTCTACCCTGCAAACAAGACCCCCGATAACTCCGCTCGAGTCCTCCAATACCTTGTGGACGAGTTAGCACTATTAAACTGCTCAAGATGCGGTGGGCCAACACTGAGCATCAGGATATTAACCGGGCTAAGATCAGACAAATTAAGATGACACTTCTGTCTCCGGGAAAAACGGCCTGCCGGTCCGAAACCTTTCAAAAGACCTTAAGGTGTACTCATGCAGAGGCGGGTTTGGCTTGATGTGCACGGCATAATTAGGCATTGAGGGGATGCATGTGTAACCTTTAAATCGTAAGTTCCAATCGAGACTGACTCGAGTCAGCCCTTCATGATAGCAAAGAGTATTGCATAATATAATAGGAAGAAGTTGACTCAAGTGTTCTCTTTATATTCTGCCGCAGTGCTGCACTGACTTTACTTGCAAGGCTGAATTCAACTTTGTGCAGACTGACTACATACAGAGCTGCTCTATGTAACTGTAGGCAGGCTGAATAAGACGCTCCTAAAAGTAAATTACAGTAGGAAGGCAAGAAGAAACAATGCGTGACACTTCACTTACTCTGTGTCAGCACAGAGCTCCATTGACGGTAAGGGCCAGCTGCCACGATTGTACAGTCCTGGGAAGCGCTGTGGATGCAGTCTAGATAGAACACTCCTCTCTGACCAAGTCATGTGGCATAGGCAGAACTGGCTGCACTGGACTGCAGGCGGCACCTGAGGCAGTCATGCTGATGCACCACCACGGCCGAATCATTACGCCGGCCGTGCCGCTTGTTGAGACCTGCAGAGGTAGGCCCCAAGTGTGCTGGCTGCCAAACAACCGACACTATGACACGCAGCCGCACCCGCCCACGGCGCCTATGGTGATTGGACAAATTAAATCATGATGGGGCAGGCTCATGACATCAGTGAATGTGCAGTATCAGGTGAAACACTGTAGCTAGCCGCGTGCTGAGCCAGCTCCCAAGCCTGTCGTGTCAAGAAGAGCCAGCAGCCCCCAAGCTAGGAGCTTTGGCAGTCAGTGGAGGCGCAAAATAGCAGCACTCCTGCCGGCAGCTGAGGCGCTTTAAATGTGTGACAATGCATTTCACTGTGGTGATGCGGATCAACACACTGAAATGCGTTAGTCTAACGCCTGTTGAGTGGTACATGGCAGGACTGAAAGTGGAGCAATTCACAAGTGACTATTTTTCCTAACATGAAGTTTAACCTGCAAAAAGTACAACATTTTAAACAAATATTAAAAATATTATGAAATAGAAACTTTATATCAATATATTCAAATAACTGCATATGGATTAAATGCCTTGCTGTCAACAGCAGCGTTAACATTGTACTCTCAATCCACACAACAAAGAATATTTTTCGAGAGGATGACCAAGGCCTTTTGCGGATCAATGAAACATATATTTGACAACTTTAGCGCAATCTGCATATGCAGAGGAGTCAATAAGCATCTGCCCAAATTCAAAGTGCATTTTTTAATAGCATTGGAAGCAGAGAAGACCCTAGTGGAGACCTCTTAAAGCATGCATGCAACCCATTTCAGACATCCGACCATAAAACGCAGGATGATACTAGGTCCATGATGTGACCAGCTAAGGACCATTACGTTTTTATTGGGTTTCAGAATTGCACTAACATGTTTTTGTTTCATTTATTTTTTTACAATGACTTGTCAAACTGCCCATATGAAATCCAGTAAAGCAGTTAATGCCCATTGAAAACACAACTAGCATTTTGATAACATTATGGCATCATAACCATGCATCAACAAAGATGATGCAAATAATTTAAATATAGTTGGTAGCTAGGCCAAGGCCAAATCAACAATGCAAATTATTTCTAAATGCACTGGTGTTTTTTTTAATCTCATATGAAACAAATCGGGTTGGAACAGTAAGACTAATGTTTTTATTCCCTCATGCTACATCCTAGTCCCGTCTGCTGAGAGTTAGTCATTATCTTTTTTCCCACTCAAGAGATAGGGACAAAGTTTATAGGGAGAGGGCTACTGTCTCTTGCTACTTCCACAGAGGTGTGTAACGTAACACGAGGCTTTCGAAGCCCTCGATAATGGCGTGGGCGTAGGTGATTGAGGGGACATCAACTCAGACATTAAGAATCCCAGATAATGGCTTGCTTTGATATAATTAATATCTGTGGCACAAGGTTGAAGATGTTCATCTTGAAAGTGGTGTTGAACATTTTGGGTAGATGGTATAGAAGAACAGAGATAAATTGAATGGAAAAACTTGTGATACATCTTTTAACAGGATTTAAAATGTTGGACCCTGATTTAAAGCAGTCTGGAGGTCGGCCATACCACAGTTACTTTTGCACCTCGGCCTTATCAGGATTTCAGAAGAATCAGTGTCACTAGAATAAGACCGTAATCCCAATCCTCCCTACACTGTGCCCTTGACTGAACCTTCTCAGAATCCCTTAGATTAACAATGATTGAGAGGAGATGGGGAAATTGGGAGGAAGTAAGGAGAGCGAGCGAGAGACACTGCAGACCTCTACAGCTAGTCGAGTTCTTCAAGATCACAGTTTGAGCAGGATAATCAGAATACTGCACAGAGGTTAACAAAATTCATTAAAAGCACATATTAACAAAATATTGTCATCACTACGTAGTACCAGCTTACCACTGCTGGGTGACTGAGAAACTGTGACTAGATCTGGGACTAAGAGTAATCAACCCCAGAACCAAAATCTTAGGCAGAAGATCCAAGAAACCCAACACACCACGGATTTGGACAAACGCAGACTAATGTCCAAAGAAACACAAAGGGATATAGTAAGCTGACGGCAACCAAGATGGAAAACATAAAAAAGGTGAGGGTATGCAATATGGGTGTGAACTGCTGACACATATAAAATGTCCACCATTCACTGTTGATAAACGCAGTATATTGGTTAGGGAGTCTTTACCCCATTCATCCTACTTACAACCCCAGAATTTCCACCTCTCACTTGCCTGTTTACTTTCTACGTGTCTCTGCTTCTGCTCTTCTTTGTACCCAGGCCATCTTCCACTGTCCAGCCTCCAAGCACCAGAAACCGCTCTCTCAATTCACCAATGTGAATTGCATGCCGCCCGAAGGACCTACATTGCTTTCTCTGAGGTACTTTTTGTTTTCTGATTTTTCAACTCTGAATATGCCCTTAGGTCATTTTTGTTCAGTATATTGTAATTTTTAAAGAGGAGGTTCTGCTATATCACGTGTTAAAGTGTAACTGAACCAAGTCTCTGTGAGGGTTTGAAAGTGGAGGTTGATGTTCTGGATTAGGTGGGAGATGTACAATCCACTTCTGACGAAAGAGCTACAGCAAAATATTGAACCTCTTGTTCTTATTATTTATCCTCTTAGTCATTTTGCTTGCAATAATACAATTAGTTTGTAATTGTAGTAGTTAGGCAAAACATCTTGTATGGAGGAGTAGACATGTTTATGCTTACCCTTGCAAACAGAGTCCCTATTCTGCTCTTTTCAACACTTTGAGGCATATCAATGACTGATTTGTTGTCTTTCTCTTTCTTATTTCCAACCCTATGTTCCATTGATGAAGACCTATGATTAGCATAAACATTTATGTTATGGTACATGTCAAACATATAGTTATCAAAAGCCACAAGTGCTACAGATTTCCATCACTCTATCTGCCTTTCCATGAAAACCGTCCTCTACTCGCAGCCTGAACTAAGGTACTTCACAGCCTTGTTGGCAAGCACGCAAGAAACTGCTCTGACTTCCAATCCTGAAACTTCTTTTACAATCATTCATTCCTTCTTCACTACTATGATCGTATTTCCCACACCAATATTCCATGCTAATTAATCAACTTACCAAATTCCATTCTTATGTCACATCATATCTTTAGAAATGTACACTTTCCTGTAATTTGCATTTTTGACATATCGTCATATGTACAAATGTAGGCTAGTTAGCTATGGGTCATGGAGGTTAAAGTAGCTCCCGGGACGCTCCATTGGAAGTACATGCACATTCTATAAATGCCTATTGTATTGTAATGGAAACATTTTCAGTAGCTTCCATCTCTAATCCCCTGTCTAATAGATGCCCTTCCATCATTAAGGCGCCTTAGCAAGAGAGAATACAGAAGTTAAAGCAGAGCAAGTCATACAGTATCAAAACGTGATCTGCTAAAGTGTAGCCTTGGAAATGTTAGAGACTTTTCTATAACATTTCATAAGCATTTTAGCAAGTGGAATACTTTAACATGCCCTTCAAATAAACCACTCTAATACATTCTTTATTCATCATCACTCTCTCCTTCACTACTACCTCTCCCTGCTAATAAGTGAGCCGTCAACATAATTTAGTCTGTTATGTTTGGTGCCTGCATGCGTTTTAAACTCTTGCAGTCTTGAATTCAATATTATCTTAATTTTTATACTAAATCCAAATACTGTTGGTTCATACAAATTATAATTTTGGGCCATACTGCAAAAAATCATTGGAGGCATTCAATAACTTAAAATGGAAATGTTCTCTATGAAATGCCAAATGTTTGTGAACATGAACATGTTGTGGTGCTTTCTTTCTCCCAAACAGGCAACCAATCATTTTGTAGCCAGCAGTAAAAGATTTTGGGTGATAAGTCAAAAGGTGAAAGTCAGTGTAAAAGATGTAAGCATACAGCTTAAGCTTATGCACATCAAAATAAAAAAGTGAGGCAACTGCTCTTAGTTTCAGACTGTCCATGCTCATTGGTGCTCAGGAACCATTCCACTGACTAAACACAAAGGACAAGCTTGGTCTCGCTAAAAGTAGCAGCATTCATCTCAATGCAGAAATAAAGGTTAGAGTATTTCTATTTTTGCATTGATAGAGCACATGGCTGCCCATAAGGTCTTCCCCAGGCAGCAAGAGAGTCCAGATCAAGAAACGCAAGCTCAATCTCTCTCAAAGACTCAGGTTTTGAGAGACTTCCTAAAGCTGAGTTCATCTTCGGAATTACAAAGTTTCAAAGGGAGAGAGTTCCACAGTTTAGCTGCCTGATTGGTAAAAGACCGATCCCCACTCCTGCTTTTATGGAATTTAGGGGTCATTGCTAGAATAGCATTTGAAGATCTAAAGGATCTTGAAGGCAAATAGGTAGAACAAAGTGGCATAATAAAATTGAGCCCTTGTTGTAAAAAGCATGTTATGTGATGCACAACTCTTTGAATAGAACCTTTTTAGATCTCGCGTGGCCAGCCATTGCGCTGTCGCTGAGACATGCTGTATTCAGGTATGGACTTGAAGCTCCACCTATTTTCCCTCCATCTTTTCAATTAGCACCTGTTACTGTCCTTTCAAAATGGTTGCCTTTGATTTGTGGACAGGCTTAGTAGTTTCTCCTTAGTACCGCCCTTTCTACTTTTGAAACCTCCCATGAGGACTGGCCCTTTTACTTGTGTTGTTACTCTGCAGGTTTTATTAACAGTCTGTGTGCACTATTTTCTTAAAGTACTTTCTCCTATCAGTTGTTGCAGACAGGACACTCTCTCCAGCAACTGCTTGTTTCTTCCAACGCTCAAACGCCAGGGGCCATTGTCTACATAACATTTCTTTTTTCAGAACGCACACTGTGCTATATCTTTACCCGTTTTTTTTTTATATCAGCGGGGCACCCCTTATGTTTCACCGCTTCCAATGCTCAGAAGTAGTGGCACGCGTAAAATATTTATCCCCCTAGACCGCATGCTGCACTTAATCTTTAACACTGAGCCCGCTTTTACATTCAGAACACAGGCGCACACAATTAACAATGGCGCTGGTGGCTCACAGTCATACCTGCCCCGCAGCACCGCACTAAATGTTTCAGCACGGCACTCGCTTTTACGTTCACAACATGGTCGCACACATTTAACAATGCCACCTGTAGCTCGCAGCCCATCATCCTCGTCCTCCCCGGGCTTTGCAGTGGCGTAACGATCCTTGAGGGGGCCCCCTCCGGGCTAAATCTAGAGCTCCCCAGCAGAAGTGCGGTGCTGACGGGGCCCCCTGTAGGGTGAGGGCCCCCCCCCCGCACCGCGGGGGCTGCAGGGGCCTGTGTTACGCCCCTGGGGCTTTGAGCTTAATGTTACGCCCCTGGGGCTTTGAGCTTAATGTTTCAGCACGGCTCACGCTTTTGATTTCACAACACGGGCGCACACATTTAACAATGGTGCCCAAGGCTCGCAGCCCCTCATCCCCGTCCCTCCCCGGGCGTTGCGCTTAATGATTCAGCATGGCGTCCGCTTTTGCTTTCACAACACAGGTGCACACATTTAACAATTGCACCTGTGGCTCACAGCCCGTTAAAGGACCCCCGTGGCTCCTCCCCTAATGTTTCAGCACAACACCCACTTTTACTTTCACAACACGGTCGCGCACATTTAACAATGACGTCCGTGGCTCACAGCCCCTCATTCCCGTCCCGTACTTGGAAGTTTTGCAAATACGCCATGATGTGCACAGAGTTTAGATTAAAGAAACTGGCAAGGATGTATGTAGTACGTTTTATGAAGTGAAACTTGCCACATAATGTGATATAAAATATGCTCCTTTAACTCACCAAAGTCATTCTTTTATTCGTTCTTTAAAGAGTCAAACCTATTGTAGAAGACTTCAGTTTGTTCACCCCGTCTGGAAACTAAAACTAACATTTCATGTCTTTTATTACTAGAATGAAAATAGAATGTAACCCTGGTGAATGCCTGACAACTTGCTGCCTCATTCAGAACACGAAAGGTTTTCACTAATGCGTGCACCATCAGCAGCTATGCTCCAGTAATAAAGCAGTATTATGTTTACATACAGTGCTTGAGATAGCAGCTCTGCAACGGTTACCACACAGTGTTAGTACAGGGGACCTTTCCCGGTACTTAGCTATTTCAGGTCCTATACCGTTCGAAAGGCAGGCAAGATCAATGCACACACATTGTGCGCCTCCATCCCTCCATAGTTTTTAGTCAAACACCGATGCCTTTGAAAGTATGAAATAATTAGCAAAGAGAGTGCAGGAAAAAGAGCACCTGTGTGACGGAGAGAATTATTTGTTAGGGGCATTAGAATTATGCGGTTCTGTACCAGCGTTTTCCTCATAATTATGGATTCACTTCATTCAACACATAATCCACTGTCTGCGCATAATCTGCAGATTTTAACAACAAAAAAATGTGTTCTAGCTCAAACGGATCAAAAGGTACTAACAAGCATTTCCAATGCAATAGGTTTTACATTTGCAGGAGTTTGAGCTATTGGCATTGTAAATGACAATGCCTTTTATTTGTGTGTTTTGAAAACCTGCAAGCGGTGCGTAACCACACAGTTTGTACTTGTAGTCCTTGCTTAGCAAAATCAAGGCTGGCAGTAAAAGAGGCGCAGTTACTGCCAGCCTTGCTTCTCCTAAGCAGGGACTATAAGTACAAAGTGCCTGGTTACGCATCGCTTGCAGTTTTTCAAAACACATACATAAAAGGCATTGCCATTTACAATGCCAATAGCTCAAACACTCACGAATGCAAGACCTATTGCATTGCAAATGCTGGTTGTTGATCGAGAGCTAGTGAAGTTTGGCCAATGAATTGGAGGCAGAATGAATCTTCGGCACTGTCAGCAGCAGACGGGCTACCATGTTTTCAACAATCTGTAGTCTCCTCAACAGGGATTTGGAAGTACCAAAGTAAGGCACAAAGTTACTAAGGCATGAGCCACAGTTCTTTGGGAAGTGGCTGGTAAAATTCCCATCAGCTTTCTGATGGTTCTAAAAATGCTAAACCAGTCTGCCACTAGTACCTTGATCTAGACTTCAAGAGACAAGTTGTCATCCATCCAGATCCCCGAGTTCTTAACAGTGGATTTAGACTGTGGCTAAGGTTCAAAACTATCCAGCCAACGTTTTAAAGTCCAGCAGTTAGGGTTGCAGCCTATAATCGAAACCTTTGTTTTTTTACTTCATTAACTTTCAAACAAAAATTGACCATCCAATTAACCACTGCCAAGAAGAATTGCCTAAGGCCTGCCACTTCAGAATATTTTTCAGGGCCTAACGAAATGACCGATTGGGTGTCATCAGCATATGACATCAAAGAAAGTCCAAAGGACTGAACTATGTCTGTAAGGGGACGCACATAAACATTGAACAATGTAGGGCTCAGAGATGAGCCCTGGAGAACTCCACATTTGAGGGATAGGGATCTGAATAGAAAGGCTTACCCATACTTGGAAGCTTTGATCCTGAAGAAAGGACAAGAGCCATTTCAAAGCCTGAAGTTGCACTCCAGGATTATGTAGTTTCTCCAACAAAAAAATAGGGAAAACCATGTCAAAAGCTGCACTGAGATCTAATAAAAATTAGGGCTGCTATGATGCCCAGATCCAGAGTGCGTTTGGGTTCCTCCGCTACTGCCAGAAGCCCTGGTTCAGTACCATGATCAAGACAGAAACCCGCCTGGGAGAGGTGGAGCAAAATATTATGTTCTAAAAACTCAGCTCATCGGGTGTTAACATGCTTCTCCAAAACAATTCCCAGAAAGGGGTGGAGTGATATCGGCCTATAAGTTTCCTAATGTGAGGGGTCCAAGGACAGCTTTTTTAAGAGAGCCTTAAGTATGGCATGTTTACAGATCTCAGGTACAGTTCTGCTCCTCAAAATCACCCATACCACCGGTAGGATGGGTTAAGCGGTAAGTTTGAGTAGATGAGGTGAAGTCAGGTCTAATGGAGAACCAGAATTTAGGTTCCTGACCATACCCGCCAGATTCTCATGGTCAATAGATACAAAAGCAGAAACAGAGTTCCTCAGGCCTTCAGACTGGTTGATCCTTTCATATAGTGGACAACTCATCCTGGGGAAGGAAAGGAAGCATCAATGTGGAGTATTTTCGAAGAGAAAAAGTAGCTAGGTCATTACATCAAGATTCTGATGGGGCTGCTACTGTGTTCTTTGCTGCAGGATCAGTGAAAGACTTCACAATTAGAAACACTTATTTTTCTGAATTAGCAGCATTATTGGTTTTCTTGGTGAAGAAGCTTGCTTGAGCTTTTGTAATGACATACTGATTGTTTTAGGGATTACTTCAGTCTCCATTTTAGCTTTTAGGTGTTAACTTATCTTTTTCTAATGGGGGTTTGCACATATTTCCCCTAATACGAGAATGTGCCACACATGAATTTACTCCTGGTAGACATTATCGCACTATAGGTGGCACAATTAGTTCCAGGGTCACACATATTAGAATGTGATGCCTTTGTTTTATTTTTGTGTTCATAGGAGACAACTCTTTTTCCCCAGACTAACTAAAGACGTTGTTCTGCGACTCAGGCACAGTGCGATAAGGCTGGGATTTTATTATTTAAACAGCTGAAATGCTGTTTAAAATGCTGAAGTTGGTGAAAAGCACTTCACACCGGAGTTATCATGGAAGCTGCTGTGAGCGAGATGCAGCTCTGCAAGCCCATAACCTTCATCCTGAGAAGGAAGATAGCCGTAGAAGCAGAAGTGTGCAGGTCGGCACATTCAGATGGGGTGCATTTGTTAATGCACTGAAGCCGGCTTCCTGACACATTATACCACTGTACTAGGTTAGATCATTCCAACAGGTCTGGCAGCAGGGTAATCCCGATATGCTCTAGCGATTACGAGTAACATTAGAAACAATTACCATGGTTGAATTGTTTGTGGTTTTCACCATTCTAATAATGCTCGTAACAATGTGTTTCATCTGCTTAATAATCACAGCTCATGTTTTATTTACAAGGATCAGATCTTTTCGATAAATATTTGAAAATATATTCCTTTACCTTTTCATTGTGACACCTTGGACATGCAAAAGTGACAAACTAAAGGGTTAGATCTGTTTCCATGAATTCCTTGAGAATAAGAGTGGTCATGTTTGAGGTTACCGACAACATCTAGAACTCTGTAAGGTTAGAGGTTAAGATGCGGTACTGTGAGGTAGCCAAACCAACATTTTCTTATTATATAAGAAGATTCAGTCTCTGTATGATGAAGTTTTGTTGACTTATACACACCCTGCTAAATTCTTAGGAATTGTATAACATGATAGGTGTTAATCGCCTTTCTATACTCCAGGTTATTACAGACACTAAGTCTTTCTACACTTCCATTCCAAAAACGTTCACATCTTTTTCAGGTCTCGTAGATCAGAGTCGAGCCAGGTGCTAAGACTAAAAGAGATGGAAGTGTTTTGTAAATGTGATTGCCTACAGTGTGCAATACACTAGAAGAAAAATGTAATTATATTTTAAAAATAAAGTCGAAATCCCATTTTTAATTTAGAAACAAAAGTCGCTACCTGTAGGGTTAGATCAAAACCAAAATTTATTGTTTAGAAATATTATCTGCAGAGTTTGATATCCATGCATGGAGCTTAGTGAAATGGGTCTGGGGCTGCTCAAGAAAATATTAAAAAGTACTGGAGGACAGATTAGGTATGAAAATGCTACGATGCAGCAATCTAAAGAGTTGCCGTGTGCAAAGACTTGCCAGACACAGCTGCCTGGCATTCTGGGGAATGTGGTGAATATGTAGTAGGCCTATTGGACAAACGGGATCTCAAATTCTTACACACAAAGGCCTATGACCCGAGATTCTTGCTTGTGGGCGAACTTATCCACTCTACGAATGTGTAATGTAATTACAAGAAAGTCAAATGCCCAGTCACAGGATTTAGATTAAATGACTAGAATAATTACAACCCATTTTTAACACTGACAGACCCAGTTTAGGCCCAGTGGTATAAATCAAGTGACAGAGATGTGTGTGGTTCTCCCAACAACAGTCTACAGATAAAATATGCCCTGTCTTGAAAGAGCATGTCGCAACCTGTATTCGAGCATGTGAGGTGATTTTATTGCACTTTACATGAACATGTTTATGGAAGGCAGGAATGTCACAGGAAATCAGGCTTCTCTTTTGCTGCTTCACCCCAATGACAGATGCATTGGTCAACAGAGATGTTTTAATAAGGAGGACACATTTAGCATTACAGTACTGATTTCTGTAATTCATCAGCCATTACGATAGATAGACAGACGGATAGATTGATAGACAGACAGAGTATATCATTGTAAATTGCAAGATGAATCTTCAACTTCTATCTTTTTATTGTCTAGCGCACAGATTGGTGAACTGTTGCTTAATCATAGCTGCCAAGGTTTCAGATTGCCATGTGTGACATTTAAAAAATTTGAGTGAAATTATGAGTGGCATTTCAATGACTATGAGTGACACTTTCTCGCGAGCAAAAATCGTGTAATTAAGACGAGGGAAACTTATAAATATCAGAAATTACAGCCAATTGAGCAACAAGAAACTCCAAGAACTTCTTGAAACTGTTGCAGAGCACCAGCAATGGAAGGAGACTAATCCTATTGCTCCCTCCTGTAACCGGACTGTACACAAAATACACAAAATGGGCCCTCACACAAGATGGGGACCCCAGGCCTGGGCCTCGAGGAGTCTGAGTCATCATAGGCAAGCGGCTACAATAAGAAGTTAACAGCTCTGAGCTGTTAAGTTGCTGAGTGTCACTTTTCTCTTCTAACACACTGGTTGCTACCTCCTACATATTGTTTGCTTTAGACATTTGCACCAGTGCAATGGGGCCACCATTGCCTACGTAAAGTTTGTTCTTGTGGTTTGAGTGTCTGCCATTTATTGCAGTATTATAGGGTCTACTTGTTACTTTGTACGCTTTATAACTTGTACATATGCCACTTTTTCCTCCTGTAATGCACCGTTTGCTATCTCTTGTATTTTGTTTGCTCACGATTGTCACTTTTGCCTCATGTAATGTAACGTTTGATTTTTGTAATTTGTTGTCTCATAAATAAATTTCTCCTCATGTATTAGTACTGATGTTCCTATTGTGAAGCGCTCTGACACCCCGGGGTAACTGTCGGCGTGACACATAACATAATTAAAACCTAGTGACACCGGCCGGCGTCGCGTGCGCAGCGTGGACACTGACAGTGACTGTCACTTACTTGTTAGTGAAGTGTCGACCTGCTGCTGCCTGTGGCTGGCTGCCCATGGGCCACGATGACCCGGCGGCCCACGATGTGCACTGACAGGCCCTGACTCTGCCAGTGGTGCCGGTCTTCATCCAGGAGGCTGCTCAGCTCTGTCCACTCTCCTCGAAGCGCCCACGACGGAATGCACTCCTCGGCCGCCGCCGGCCGTGCCCCACAACATTGAGAGGTGGTCATGCCGAAAGTTCGCTGTAAAGTATACAAGACTCAGCTTGTGCTCGCCAGGCATGGGTGTCTATTGCGAACTTTCAGCACCCCTTGACATATGATCAAAACTGCAAGTGTTAGAGTGGGTGCTGCCGCCGCGGGGGGCACCGCCGCCGGGCCCTCGCAGTTTTCTTTCCTGGTGGCGGCCAGAGCGGTGTCCTGTCGGCGGCCGGCTCAGCTGAGTTGCCTGCCACAGTGGTGGTCAAGGTGCGCTGCAGACCCTGCTGTGTTTTAGCCGGGGGGCTGCACAGGGGGCCGCGGCGGGTGGCCATGCTTGAGAGTCAGGACTGCATGCGTGCCGCAACCTGCCTGCACTGACTCTCTCCAATCACCCGCCGCTTCTGAAAGTCCTGCTTCCTCCGGACGTGACGGCCCATCCCAGGCCGGCACATCCGGATTTATAATCCTGGCGCCCTGTTGCGCCACCGTGATTGACAGCTCTGAGGCTGTATCGACAACTGCGGGCAGGCCGGGCGCCGGCCGGCCCCCCTGCAGACTGCACAAATCGCTGCATTCTAGTTTCCAGTGCAACGGAACACTGAATCGACGTCTGACTCTAGCAGGCAGAGCAGCAGAGAGATACATTGTAGCGCGGCGGCGCCGCTCACGAGCTCAGAGAGCTCAGCTGCTGCAGTGTCTGTCTGGTTTCTGTTTAGGCACACAGTAGTCGGCAAAGCTGCGCAGGCAGCATAACTCTCAGAACTAGAGAGCCCGGGCCCACAGGAGCTGCTGGCGGCCGCTGGCACAGGTGGCAAAAATGCGTGACAAATGCATTCAGTGCGGTGATGCGGATCACCGCACTGATATGCGTGAGTGTCACACCAGTTGCGTGACGCTTGGCAGGACTGCTTAATGTCCCTTTCCCCTAGGAGTTCACTACATCCAGCAGTTTCGATTAGGCAGAATGTCTAAACATCTATTTCCCACCCTCAACAGTAAACAGAACACATCATATGTATCCAACTTAGTGCAGTTACTCCACATAATTCCTAGCCGGCAAACTTCGCAGGACCTTCAACATTAAAATGTCAATAGAAAACATGCTGCAGGTTCTACAGCGGTAAGCGTTGTTGGGATAGGATTGCATGTCATCAGGAAGGGAACAACATCCCTACCCTCTGCACTCGTTGGCATCTAAGTCACTAATAATAGGGGAGGGGAGAGTCAACAGAAGGTAATATGCATTTGTGAGCAAGAGTTCCACTTAAAATAGAGACAGAGGGTCAGGCCAGTCAGGAGAGAGAGCCATTCTCGTGCGAAGCCTCACTATTGGCAGTAAACGTATAAAACTGAGGTAGCATGAAACGGGCCTTATAATTACAATAAAAACTGACTTTTGTGGGGGATTGAATATGAGCAAAAAGGCTAAAAGATCCGACATTAAAATGGGGCACGTTTCTAAGTAGCCTACAATTGTGACAATTTTGACCGATGGCAGAAAGGAAGATGAGAAGATGAACAGGAAAGAGTCTAAGAGATAGAACTAACAGTCACCAGATAAATAACTTTAAAGTACTTGTATGTCTCGACTCTCCCCTAAACCCAACCTGTGAGTAGATTCACATATAGGAAAACAATAAAGAAATGAGATAAAGCCAGTATTGAGCAGTCAAGGATATAGTGTTTAAGACCTCTTGGTAAAACTGTGCATTGCGCCTTGGAAGGAAGCATAAAGAACATAGCCCTCGCAAAAAGTAAGCAGCAGCAGACTCAGCTGCCTTGCAAATGTCTAGCAGGCACATGTTTTGTATGAACTTCAAACCACTTTGGCTCTCATCAAAGGTGCATGGCCATTTGAGGGAAGAAATGTTGTCCCTTGTAACAAATAACAATGAGTAATACAGTAGGCAATACATCTGGCACTGGGTGGCTAGAAGGAAGCCTTCCCACTGTCTTGAAACAAGCATTGGCAAAGTCAATTGGTCTTGCCTGTGTAAGAGCTATTGGCTTTGCCAATATGTTTTAGCAATATTGTACACCAGAGTGGAATGGCTAAACGTTAGTAGGGTAAAGGAGAGTGGCATGGAGTGGAGTGTCGCAAAGTGGAGTGGAGTGGAGTGTTATGGAGTGGCCTACAGTACAGATGAGTGGTGTGGAGTGGAGTGTCATGGAGAGCATGCAGTGTCATGGAGGGAGTAGAGTGGCGTAGAGTGCAAAGGCATTGAGTTGAGTAGCGTAGAGCGGAGCACAGAATCAGAGTTGAGTGTCGTGGAGTGGCATAGTGTTGAAGACTGGTGTAGGGCAGAGACAAGTGGCGTAGAGGGTTTTGCGTAGAGTGTTGTAGAGTAAAGTAGCATACAGCAGAGTAGATTGTAATAGAGTGGAATGGCATAGAATAGAGTGGAGTAGTGTGTCATAGAATAGAGTGGAGTAATGCGACATGGAGTGTAATAGAAGGAGTGGAGTAGAGATGAGTGGAGTAGTGTCATAAAATGGCAGAGTGGAGTAGAGTGCTGTGGAGTGGCATAGAGTGGAGTATCATGGAGCGCCATGGAGTAGATTGGCCTAAAGTGAAGTGACGCAAAGTACAGTGGCGCAAAGTAGATTGGCGTAGAGTGCATTGGTTTTGAGTAAAGTGGAATAGAGTGCAGAGGCTTTGAGTAGAGTTGTGCAGAGTAGACTGCAGTGGCATAGAGTGCAATAGCTTAGAGTGGAGTAGCACAGAGTGGAGTAGAGTGACGTAGAGCAATGTGGCATAGAGTGGAGTGGTGCAGGGTAAAGTGCAGTGGAGTAGATCACAGTGGCATAGAAAGGAATGGCGTATTGTGTAGTGGTGGTAGAGTGCAGTAGAGTGGCAGAGTTGAGTGCTGCAGAGTAGAGTGCAGTGGCACAGAGGGCAGTCATGCGGAGTAGAGTGTCAGAGAGCAGGGTGGTAGTATGCAAGGTCGTAGGGCCCGATTCACAGAACCAATCTGAGACAAAATCCTAAACTTACTACTTTTGGTATTCACATAAGCCATTTAGTAGTAGTAAAGTTAGGATTTTGTCTTAAGTTTGACTTAAGACAAGACCGACTTAAGACAGACTTAAGACAAAATCCTAACTTTACTACTACTAAATGCCTTCTGTGAATACCAAAAGTAGTAAGTTCAGGATTTTGTCTTAGATTAGTTCTGTGAATCGGGCCCGAAGAGTGGTGCAGAGTAGAGTAGTGCAGAGAGCAGTGAAGTAGAGTACAGTGGTGCAGAGCAGAATTGAGTGGCGTTAGAGTGAATTAGCATGCTGTGGCATAGAGTAGGAGGCATAGGTGTAATGGCGTAGGGTGCATTGGTTTTGAGTAAAGTGGTATAGAGAGCATTTGCGTAGAGTGCAATGGTTTAGAGTACAGTGGAATAGTATAGACTGTAGCGGCATAGTAGAGTATGGATAGAGTCGGATAGAGAGTAGAAGCCTAGAGTGCAGTGGCATAGAGTACAGTGGCATAGAGTACAGTGGCATAGAGTAGGTTGTTTCAGAGTGAAGTGGTGTAGGGTAGAGTATAGTGGTACAGGGTAGAGCACAGTGTCATAGAGTAGAGTGGCGTAGAGTAGAGTGGGACAGCACTGATTGCAGTGGCGTGAAGCGGCGCCGAGTTGAGTAGAGTGGCGTAGAAGGCTGTGGAGTAGCGTAGATTGTTTCAAAGAATGAAGTGGTGTGGCGCGGTACAGGGTAGTGTGGAGTTGGGCAGGGTAGAGTGGTATAGAGTAGTAGCGCAATGTGCATTGGTATAGACAGCAGTGTTGCAGAATGTAGCGGTGTGAAGTGGAGTGGAGTGGCCTAGGCTGGAGTGGTGTAGAGTGCATTGTCATATAGTGTTGGGGTGCACAGTAGATTAGAGTGGCATGGAATGCACTAGCGTAGAGTGCAGTAGAGGGGTGTAAAGTAAAGTAGTGCAGAGTAAGGTGGCATAGAGTACAGTGGCTTAGAGTGCAGTGCTGCAGAGTATAGTGTCGTAGAGTGCAGTGGTATAAAGGAGAGTGATGTAGCGTGCATTGGTGTAGAGTGCAGTGGAACACAGTAAAATGACAGCACGCAATGGTGTAGAGTGGCGTAGAGTATACTGGTGTACACTGCTGGGGTGCAGAGTAGATTGGTATAAAGTGCAGTGGCATAATGTGTATTGGTTTTGAGTAAGGTGGTGTAGAGAGCATTGGTGTAGAGTGCAGTGGCATAGAGTGCAGCAGTATAAAATTGAGCGGCATAGTGTGGAGTGGTGTAGAGTGAAGTGGCGCAGACTGGAATAGAATGGCATAGACTGGAGTGGCATAGAGTGCAGTTGAGTGAAATAGAATGTAAACTAAAGTGGCGTAGAGTAGCATAGAGTTCAGTGGAAGAGAGTGCAGTGCTGCAGAGTAGAATGTCAGAGTAGAGTGGAGTAGAGTGCAGTGGCATAGAGTGTTGCAGAGCAAAGTGACAGAGAGCAATAGTGTAGAGTGTCAGAGTGCAATGTCATAGAGTATATTGGCGTACAGTGCAGAGTAGATTGGTATAGCGTGTAGTGGTGTAGAGTGTATTAGTTTTGAGTTAAGTGGTGCAGAGTGTGGTGGCCTAGTGTGCAGCAGTATGAAATTAAGGGACCTAGGGTGGAGTGGCGCAGAGTGTAATAGATTGGATTCGACTGCAGTGGCACAGAGTAGATTGTTTCACAGTAGAGTGAAATGGCGTTCAAGTGTCGTACAGTGCAGAGGCGCACAGTAATTTAGAGTAAATTGGTGTATAGTACACTGGCGTAGAGTGGAGTGATGCACAGTAGAGTGGCGTAGAGTTCAGTGGCAGGAATAGCAGTGTTGCAGAGTTGATGAAACGAAAATGTTTTCGCTATTTTGTCCGTTCATTATTTCACGTAAGTTAGCATTTGCAGCACCATTTTATTTTTAATCACAATTTTGAACAATGTTATTTTATTTATTTATTTTTTTTGTTCAAAAACTTTTATTTGAGCAAGCATAGAAAAATACAAAAATGGGCCTACAACCTCACGGGCTGGCCGCTAATAATAAGACACAAGGCATGAATTAGAAATGTACTCCCGTGGTAAGGCACAAATCAAGTACCAAGCATTACTCCCAACATATCACAGAGCATATTGAATTTTTATTTTATACAAAAAGAAAAACAAACACTAAAAAGGCGAATGCACAGTAATCAAGGTCAGCCCAAAGAACGGAGGGGATGGTCTACAATCAGGAGAACATGCCAAGAGCCCTGAGGCTCTAACAAGGTCGGGGGGGGGGGAGCAGCGGGGAGAATCGGAAATTCACAAAACAATATGAAAAGGTTCCGGGAACGCTCGCCTAGGGAGATAGGACAACATCAGTAGTGTCTACAAGGGGAGGGGTACAGATATCCCCACGATATTCATTCCACTGGCCCCAAATCTTCGTCCACGCCCTGGGTCTGCCCCTGGCCACATATACAGTCTTCTCACGAAACATGGACCAGTCCATGTTGTCCTCCCATTTCGAGACCTCAGGGGGTCTGGATGCGCCCCAGAGTTGCGCAATGTCCCGTTTCGCAATCATGTAACCCAAGGTAGCCCATCTGGTCTGGGCTACAGAATAGTCAGTGGGCTCCCACACATTCAACAGACACCGTCGTGGCTCCGGCCGCAGGGCAACACCAGTCACAGCAGTCATCACATCAAGCACAGCAGTCCAGTAAGCCGCCACAACCGGGCACTCCCAAAGAATGTGTAAAAAAGTGGCACTCGACCCACAACCACGCTTACATAACCCATCCAGGGAAAAGCCCATCGTCACCAGACGCGGACCAGTGACGTACACTCGATGAAGGATTTTAAGTTGAACCAAACGGAGACGGGCAGGAATGGCTACCTCCTTGGGAGAGGAGAGAGCCGACTGCCAATCCTCGTCGTCCAGTTCCAACCCATCGCCGACCCAAACCTCCCGAAGTCGGACCAATAAGTCCGCACGATTATTGATCAGCTTCTTATAGATCAGGGAAATAGTGCTATCGGGCAGGTGGCCATCAAGGACACGATCTTCGAGGGGGGAAGACTCGGGCAGGGCCTCGTCAGGAGTCAAGACTGAGGCGAGGGCGTGTCGGACCTGCAGATATCGAAAAAATTCCCTACCATTCAAACCGTATTCCGCCTGGAGGGCCTGGAACGACTTCACACTACCTTCCGAACATACATCACCCACCTTACATATCCCAATCATATCCCAGCGGTCAAAGCCCTTAGTAGACCAGAGACACCCCAAACGTTCCGAGGCATAAAGCGGCGTCGCCAGTGTCATTCGAAGCGGCGTCGCCAGTGTCATTCGACCCTCCCATCCCAAACTCACATTCGCGGCTCGCCACACAGTTACTGCAATCCTGGACGGGCCCACAAGATGGCGCCCGGCTGATCGAGAATAAAGCACTCTATTAAAGTCCCCACCCGGCAGCTGGAGTCTATCCATCTCGAATGAAGGATTTCGATCCGGTGAAAACATCACGTGATTAATAGCAGACAACTGGGAAGCCCAATAATATCGCCTGATATCGGGGAGCGCCATGCCCCCATCGTACCAAGGGATGGTGAGCTTCGCGAGGGCAATACGTGGACGCCCGTCCCAGATCAGTTGCCTTTGAAGACTCTCGATCTCTCGGAAATAGGTCTTGGGGATATCGTCATAGGAATTCTGGAGCGCGTAGAGGAACCGCGGCAAGGACATCATTTTAAACAGAGCCGCCCTGCCCAAAGGAGACAAAGGAAGCTTACGCCAACGGGCCACGTCCAGTCGCAATCTAAGCAACGGGGGGAGGAGATTCCGCTGAAATCGGAGCGAGGGGTCCAGCGTAATGAAAATCCCTAAATATTTGAAGCCAGACTGGACCACCTGGATAGGAAGTCTGCTCGGCAATGGGGGTAAAACACCCGAAAGGACATACACGCAGGACTTGGCCCAGTTAATAACGAGGCCTGAGTTGGCACCAAACGAAGCGAGAACATCAAATAAAACAGTCAGAGATTTACGCGGGGAGGTGAGATATAAAAGAATGTCGTCCGCGTAAAGCGAGACGCGGTCCTCAAAGTCCGGTGACCAGCGAATCCCCTTAAGCGAGGGCTCCCACCGAAGCCAGGCAGCTAATGGTTCCAAGGCGAGTGCCAAAAGCAACGGAGACAAGGGGCAGCCCTGACGGGTACCCCTGCCAAGGGTGAAAGGGGTCGAAACTCTACCATTTACCACTACTTGCGCCAGAGGTTCAGCGTATAATAACTTGATCCAACCAATAAACTCAGGCCCAAAACCAAATTTCTCAAGAGCCGCCCAAAGATAAGGCCATTCCACAGTGTCAAAAGCCATGGAGGCATCCAACGATGCCAAAATGGCCGGCTCCGTCAGAAGCCCCGCCCTCGCAATCGCACCGTGGAGACGACGTAGGTTAAGAGCCGTGTTGCGATGCGGGATAAATCCGGATTGATCTGGATGGACCAAGCCACCGATGACCGACAGGAGGCGGGACGCCAGTAGTTTCGCCAATACCTTGGGCTCAACATTCAGCAGGGAGATGGGCCTATTGGATGAACAAAGGTCCCGCGGTTTACCATCCTTAGGGATGACAACTATCGTGGCCAGTCGCTGATCATATGGGAGAATACCCCGTTCCCGGGACTCCAGAAACATGGCGCGAAGATATGGCGCCACTCTGTCGGGACGCAACTTGTACAGTTCAATTGGCAACCCGTTCGGGCCCAACGCTTTGCCCGAACGGAGTGAACGGATGGCAGTAGCTATCTCATCAACAGTAAAGGGGGAATCCAACGCTACACGATCCAAGTCGGAGACACTGGGCAGAGCTATATCACGCAATAGAAGGCGAGAGTCAGCCACATCCCTCACAGACACAGGGGTATAAACCACACGGAAGTACTCAGCAAAACAGTCAACTATTCCAATCGGGTCCGTCACACTCTCACCACTCGAAGACTGAATCACGGGCACCACACGATTAGCTCTCTCCTTCTTATCCAGCCATGCCAGCAATTTACCCGCTTTGTCCCCCACATCATACAAACGACCCTGTTGCTCCCGAAACATCACTTTAGCAGCATCCGTGACCATAGATTTATAGGCAAATTGTTTCAGACCCAGGGCGTGGAGTTTCGCGGACGTGACACCAGATTCCAATGCATCCTCCAATGCAGAAATCTCCCCCTCAAGGCCCACCACCTCCCTATTCCTCGCCCTCCTAGCTTCAACAATAAGGGAGAGGGCCTGCCCACGAATCACCGTCTTAAAGGCCTCCCAGAGGGACACAGCTGAGGAAACCGACCCCTCGTTATCCAGAAAATATGCGTCCAAAGACCAAAGCAAAAGGCTGCGGGTCTCGGGGGAGGTAAGGTACCACGGATTGATGGGAGCCACCCGGCCCACTGTCTCCACTCCAACCTCAAAACGGAGCCAGAGCGGAGAGTGGTCAGAAATACCCCTGCGTAGGTGTACAATCTCACGCACCGCTGGCGACTGAGCCGCAGGCATCAGAAAATAATCCAGCCTAGACAGACTCCCATGGGCCCCAGAGTGAAAGGTGTATTGAAGCTGAGTAGGATGCAAAAGCCTCCAGCAATCCACCAGGCCAAAGGTATCCAAAAACCCACCCAACCACTGTTGGGCCGCAGGAGTATCTCTAGGGGGGTGGCGATCGTGGAGACCGGAGAACACCGAATTAAAATCACCAGCCAGAAAGAGAGTACTATCAGGGAGGTCCAACAACACACGGCCCAAATCGGAAAAGGTAGAAGTCTGCAAGCCGGGGGGCACGTAAACAGTAAACAGGGAGAGGGCACGACCCTCATAGCGACCCACAAGGACAGCATATCGCCCTCGATCATCCTGAATCACATCATCAATAGCTAGGGGGAGGGAAGCCCGAACAAGGATACCCACACCCCTAGAACCCGAGGTGAACCCTGAGTGTGCTACGAGGCGATAGCCCCACCTATTCATCGCATGACAAACATTGCCTACCAAATGAGTCTCCTGTAGGAAAACAATATCAGGAGATAAACGTCGTATACATCTCAACACCACACTCCGTTTGATACGATCACCCAGACCGTTAACGTTCCACGAAACAAATCTCAACCCGCTACCCCCCATCCCCCCCAGCAAAGCCAAAACCCCCCGCCAATGAGCAGGACACAAGAAACATCTTCAAATACAGGATAAAGTCGCCTTGAAAACAGAACACACAAACAACGAACTTCCCAGCCGCCCACCCCCCAAATAACAACAAAACACCCCCCACCCTGCACCCCTGCAAAAAGCTAAAAAGCCACCCCAACCTGCAGTGTGCCTGTCGCCCAAGAACCCCTATTCTACACAAAGACCCCGGAGGAGGAAAGGCTCCGTCCCACCCGCCACCCCGATCAAGACCAATAACGAGAAAAATCATACATCAAATCACATAAGCAGTAGAGGAACGGAGGCATACACTCCTGGAAAGAGTTATGCAAAACAAGGCACCAGGCAAAGACGAAGTGTTCAGCTCTCTACACCACCTTCAGCACCGCCCAGGTGGGCATCGGACTCAGTCTCAGGAGGTTGGCCAGGCAAGGAGTCCAGCCAGTCATTCACAGCATCCGGCCGATCAAAAAAGAAAGTTCGGTCATTATACTCAACCCGCAGCCTGGACGGAAAAAGCATAGCGTAGCGCATCCCCATGTCCCTAAGACGCTTCTTAGCACCACGAAATCCCATCCGCTGCTTCTGGACCTGTTGGGAAAAGTCCGGATAAAAGTTCACCGTGGCATTCTCAAAGGCCACCGGGCCCTTCACCCGTGAGGCCTGCAGGATAGCGTCCCGATCCCTATAGTGGAGAAGTTTTGCGACAATAGGTCTCGGCGGGGCACCTGGCTTACCCTGGCCCCCCGGAACACGATGTGCACGCTCCACTGTGAAAAATTTACTAAGACCAGATGGAGAAAGGTGGTTTAGGATCAGGTCTTCAACCAGGAGATCAACCGAGTGGGGTTCTGGATTCTCCGGAACACCAACCACGCGAACATTACAGCGACGTGCCCTGTTCTCAAAATCGTCCAAGCGCCGGGTCATGAAATCGTTCACCCTACGGAGATTGCCAATCTCCGTCTGTATCTCAGAGACGTCCGCCGTGAGGCTGGATGACTTGATGTCCAACGACTTCACCTTTTCGTTCGTTTTTGAGAGATCGGCTCGAATTAAGTTCACATCGATGGCCACGGTGTCAATTTTGTGGGCCAAGGTTTCATATTGTTGGCCTATCGACTCCCTCATGCCAGAAATGGCGCCCATGATGTCCTGCAAGGAAGGCTCCGTCGATGCATCCACGACGTGGTCAGACGCACTGGGACCGGGCAGGGCAGCTCCGGGGGACCCCTTAGAGTGGGTATAACGATCCATGACGTTAGATTGGAACGGGCCCCCGCGCAGAGGTGTCTTCGTCTTCCGCGTCTCCCGGTCCCATCTGCCCGCCATTTTGGAGATGCGTCACAAGGAGAATCACCAGGGTCAACGGACCGGGCACCAGAAAGGGAGGCCTCGGGACCAAAGGACCGCAACAAGGGCACCACTAGGATAGGGACAGCCAAATAGGAGAATAGTCCAGCCAAAGGCCCGACAGCCGACTCGTGCCCTGGACCCAGCTCCGGTCCGATCCTCTCGCCGATGTCCCAGTCAGAGGCAGAATCGAAACCGAAACTTAAGAAGGGGACCCACAAGTCTAATCCCCCTGCCGTTGTTGTTCAACTCCAAGACGGCCACTGAACCTCACCCAGTCCCGGGCGCACCTCAAGGGCGGAGCCCAAAAGTTCGAATCACCGTAACTCAGGCACCCGGTGTCAAAATAAATTTCTGAAAGGTCCAGGTAGATCAGCCCACCGTCCTCTATACAAATCCTCGTGAAAAATCAGGATTTATGCAGGATATTATGCCGGGAGCGGCGGGGGTCCGGGGAGCGCTGTGCTCACGCGGCCATCTCGGATGCCCGCCAAGCTCCTCCTCTTGAACCATGTTATTGACTGTTTATTGTCTCTGGGAAAAGTAGGCTGTGGAAAGTTTTGTTTCTCCAAGGTTAGGCCTTACTCTACTAATGAATGCACTGTTCTTATTAGCGCATATCTTTCCCACTAGATAGAGGCCTTCTCCCACCAGTCTAGCGGCAGGCACGGAAAGAACGACCTTCGGTAAAAGATACTGTGTGCCTGACCTCAGAATTGAAACCCATTCTACTGTACTTCTTTGTGTTAGTTGCACCTGCTTGGAAAAGTCCATTATGAGTGGGTCTTCCTTGGTTCTGAAATGTACATAAAGTATTGCTATGTATGCTGAGGTCAGTCCTCTCTGCAGCACCTCTAAGCGACTGGGAAAACGGGGCTCCACTTGAGTGTATCTGAATAAACATATACTTGGTTTGTATTCTCTACTGTCTGACCGACTCTTCATTTGGTACAGAACGCTGAGAGGTGGTCCTGAGTGACCTGGGTGACCCTAAACGGGTCACTTCCTTCAGAGTAGAGTGAAGTGGCATAGAGCGGAGTGGTACAGGGTATAGAGCAGTGGCATATGAGTGGCGCGATGCAGAGTAGAGTAGTGTAGAGTGCATTTGCGTAGAGTGGTGCACAGACACTGAGTGCGGTGGTACAGAGTGCAGTAGAGTAGTTTAGATTGCAGTAAGGTGGTGTAGTGTACAGTAGAGTACTGCCCAGTAAAGTATATTGCATTGATGCAGAGTAGAGTGTTGAAGAGTGCAATAACGTAGATGGGTACAGAGTAGAGTGGTGGAAAGCAGAGTGGCAGAGAGTGCAGTGGTATACAGTGACAGAGTGCAGTGACGCAGAATGAAGTGACAGAGTAGAATGCTGTAGAGTATGGTGGCATAAAGTGCAGTGGTGCAAACTAGTTGACAAAGGTACAGTGGTGTAGGGTGCATTGGTTTTGAGTAAAGTGGTGTAAAGTGAACTGGCGTAGATTGCAGTGATTTAGGGTAGAGTGGCGTAGAGTGCAGTGGCATAGAGTGGCGCAACATAGTGTGTTATTTTTATTGTTACAGTCACTTATAAAGCACGCTATCGCCCTACGGGTATCCTGGCGCTGTCATACGTGTGCCCAACTGACCTCATGGTATGTGGGGTTCTAACCGAATGAGTGACATCATGCTCTAGGATAGAGCCATGTCTTCAGCCTTTTTCTGAACTGAAGAAGATCATCCAGCTGTCTCATCTCCGGTGGATTATTGTTCCAGAGTCTTGCAGCTGCAGTGCTACAGTCCCTACCTTCTGTTTTTATTCTTTTAAATCTTGGCACTTTCACCAACTTGGCAGTGGAAGAGCAGAGGCTCCGGGCAGGAGCATACCAAGCAAATTTGTGCTGCATATAGTGCAGTGGCATATAGTAGATTGTTTCAGAGTAAAGTGAAGTGGAGTGCAGAGGTGGAGGATAGAGTATAGTGGTGCAGGGTAGACTGCAGGGCTTAGAGTAGTGGGGTAGACTGCAGTGACGTAGAGTAGAGTGGAGCAGAGAAGCACAGCGTTGACTGCAGTGGTGTAGAGTGGAGTGGCACAGAGAGGCATAAAGTGCAGGGACATAGAGTAGATTGGAAGTGTGCAGAGTAGAGTGAAGTGGTATAGAGTGGTGGCATAGAGTGCTCTGGTGTAAAGTGCAGAGTTGCGGAGTGGTGTGGAGCAATGTACAGTGCAGTGGCGAAGAGAGCAGCGGTGCACAGTAGAGTGGGGTAGGGTGCACTGGCATAGAGTAAAGTGGTGCAGAGTAAAGAGACAGAGTGCAGTGGCATACAGTGCAGTAATAGGTGCAGGGTAAATTAGAGTGGCACAGAGTGCATTGGCAGACTGTAGAAGAGTGGCATAAATTGGTGCAGGGTAGAGTGCAGTGGCACCAAGCAGATGTGGCATAGAGTTTAGTGGTAGAGAATGCAGTGCTGCACACTAGTGTTGTAGAGTGCAGTGGTGTAGAATGGCGTGGGGTGCATTTGTGTACAGTGCAGTGGCATACGGTGGTGCAGAGTAAAGTGACAGAGTGCAATGATGTAGAGTAGAGTGGTGCAGTGGCATGCAGTAGACTATAGGGGCATGCAGTGTAGATTGGCAAAGAACACAGTGGCGTACAGTGTATTGGTTTGAGTAAAGTAGTGGAGTGCAGTGGTGTGGTGTGGTTTGGAGTGGTGTGGAGTGGAGCAGAAATCAATAGAGTGGCATAGACTGCAGTGGCACAGTTGATTGTTTCAGAGTAGAGAGAAATGGCGTAGAGGGCAGTGGTATAGAGTAGACTGTCATACAGAGCAGTGGTGCAGAGTAGATTAGGGTGGCGTAGAGTGAATTGGCGTAGAGTTGTGTGGTGTAGAGTGGCTTAAAGCAGAATGAGAGAGAGTGCAGTGTTGGAGAGTATACTATCAGAGTGCAGTTTTGTACAGTAGAGTGGCGTGGAGTGCATTGGCGCAGAGTGCAGTGCCGTAAAGTAGAGTTGCTTAGAATGCGGTGGCGCAGAGTAGAGTGCAGTGGCACTCTAGAGTAGAGTACAGTGGCATAGAGAGCAGTGGCATAGGTTACAGTGGTACAGAGTGGAGTAGAGTATAGTGGCTTACCGTGATTCGGTGCAGAGTAGATTGGCATAGAGTGCATTGGCTTTGAGTAAAATGGTGTAGAGTGCATTGGCGTAGAGTGCAGTGGTGTAGAGTGCAGTGTTGCAGAGTAGGGTGGAATAGAGTGGTGTGGAGTGGTGTAGAGTGCAGTGGTGAAGAGTGTAGTGGTGCACAGTAGAGTAGTGTGTGGTAGACTGCATTGGCATAGAGTAGAGTGGTGTGGTGTAGAGTAAAGAGGCGTGGAGTGGTGCAGAGAAGAGTGCAGTAACACAGTGTGGAGTGGAGTGGCGTAGTGTAGAGTGGAGTAGGGTAATGTGGCGCATGCATGGTATGGTAGTGTACTGTCATTACAGAAAACACATCTTCTATTGAAGAGACGATTACATGTGCACTCATATACAGTTTTACTGATAAAAGAATACAGAGTACAAATGATAATGTGTGGAAATGTCATCACCCAATGTATTACTTTGCCAACACAGTTTATTTACAGACATTTAAATTTTGTTGTGTGCTAGAAAAAAATAACAGCGGTCCAGCCTTACTCAGGCAGATCCCCACTAGCCAGCATGATTGTCACAAAAACCCTCTCACTTTAAAGTCAGTGAAAGAAAAACACCAAGCTCCCCAGACGACACAGCCGGACATTTGACCTCTGTCTTTGAATGCACAGCAAATGTGATAAGATAAGGACAGGATTTAAAGAACTGTTTACAGAAACAGAATTTGTGGACGAATACAGTAAGCAAGAATTTGGGCAACAGGAGGAACGGACTTGAGCAGGACAGCTGAAAGCAAATAAAGCCAGTAAATGTGAGTTACAAACCACAAAGCCAATTGTAAGCAACAGGCGAAATGCATTCGTAGGTCAACTTTCTGAATGTCCCCAAGATGTCTTTAGCAAACTAGAAACCCACCCCCAAAATCTTTTTTTCCTTATCTGTAATTTAGAGTTCTTGTTGTGTATATTGTATTAGAACTTTTGCTGTTTTATTCTATTACCTATCCTGCTGGATGTTTCATGGTTTATTGAACTATTCACTTAGGGTTGACCAGGATGCTCGAATTGTTTCTATTGATGTATAAGGGTTTATATTTTGGGTTATATCACAGACGTTTCCCATTCCAAAATGGCTACCACTTTTGCTTTGTTCTGTTTTGTCCAACAGGTTCTTTGGCCACTTCTATAACATATGCTGTACATAATTAAAAGCTTTGAATATACCTTAAGCTTTTTTTGCCTCGCAGGAGTCTGGTTAGTTTGGCGGGTATTATTGATTAGTTGTTAACTAGCTTGATAATACTAAGATGCACGTTGCCGAATCGATTTAATTCAGGCATGCAGATGCACAGCGAGTGCGGATCAAAGAGTGCAGTTGGACGCCGTATTTGGATCTAAGTAAATTGAGTAAGTACATACTTTGTGGAATCGCCCTGTATGTCAACTGTTCCAGCTATCTACGACCAATTTATGACTGTTCCACATCTAATGTGCAACATGTGGTCATTTTGTGTTTATTCTTTTTTAGAAGAGAGGACTCAAATTTCTTTGGAGCCGGGTAAGGACGCAGAGTCAATACATTTCTTCTGGTTCTTTCAACACTTTCTGTTTTAGTACTTTGTTAGTGGCATCACTGGAAATGATTGTAGGCTCTTTTCCTCTGTTGTTTTTCAATATTGGATATATAGAATCTTTTGAATTACATTGAAATTTAGTGAGATGGAAGCAAGGTATATTGGTTTGAATTATTTCTGGGTATAAGGTTTTAAGTATTCGGTTTTATTTGGTGTTATATACAAATGGGCACTTGTGGTGTTTCTTTTTGAATATGGTGGTAGTTTCACTGGTGCATGGTCTGGTATGTCGGTCACTGGCTGTTTTTTGTGAGCAGCGATACATGTTGTCACAGGGTGTATTGATAAGTTGTTTCGTTAGTAGCTACAGGAGTCATCATCTTTTGTGCAACACTGAGTCCTGCGGATGGTCTGGTGGACCCATTTGGCCATTAAAGACCGAAACATCGACATAGTACCCTTATTTCCTTTGATTATCATGATTTAAACATTTTTTTCCTATTTGATGTAAATATTTGAATTTTGATTGTATGGGCTGTTCTATATGCTGTCCACTTTTTTAGGCAAAAAGGGTGATTACACTTCCATCAATCCCATGACAAAATTAAGAAAACTGATGGGATTGTCTTGGTAGTGTTGCTTTTTGTATATTTTGAATACACTGTTCAAAATTGTGGATGTCTTGTATAATGATTGAAATATAATATAAATGAAGTAAAGACATTTGTATTTGAATACACCCATGAATGTAATTGTCTTTCTTTTACTGCTTGGATCACATTCATGACTGTGAATAAATGTCAAACTTACTTCAAATATAAACAATTCCTCAAGGGATATTTTGTGTATAAAACTTTAGCAAACCAGATTGTTTCTTTTTTGCTTTTTAAACTCTTTTTATTTTTTTCATAGAATAGACAGCAAGTGAAGTTATGTGAAAAAGGTGAGACAAAGTGTCTCACACCTGCCCGCTGCACCATAACAATTGACGAGCACTGACAAAGCCAATATGGCTGGCGCTACCAAGCAGGTGCAACTGCTTTTGTTTTATCCATGCTTTTGACCCAAAAACAAAATATGTTTGCACCTAAATTGGCTGCTGTATGCTTACAATAAACATTTGAAATGTAAAAAATATGCACTTGTGGCCTTATGACTAGTGATGTTTTCCTAGCAGACATTTTAATTGGGCTGTGCACTTGATTGTTTGTGAAGGAAACAAGAATATGAACACAACGGTGAGAGGAGGGTCCAAGGGGATATTTAACGACCTGGCACAGCTACAGCCCCCAATAAAGACAGCATAAGCAAACAAAGAGTAACTGTGGGTCAAAAGCAATCTGTCGACTAACTATGTATTTAACACAAACAACAAAGAAAAAGAGAGAATGTATCTAAAGATGTGATACATGGTCAACAGGATACTTTCCGGATGTGAAAAATACCCATCAGTTATCGACCGATACCGCCCTTGTCATCATCTGGGACCCTTCACACCAGGAAGAGTAGATATATTGTAACAATGTCACAAACACTTTATAACCGCAATTTTAAAAGAGACGGAGAATAGACCACCACCTCATTGGGCACCTGATGTGAGGACAAAATACACAGCCAGTATTTATAATTAATATAAAAAATATTATAAAAAAGCACACTTTCAATCAGCTTTGTTACTGAAGAGAAAATAGCTACTTTCAGGTGGATGTGAAGACTGTGCACAGGGTTTGTGCAGTTACTCAAAATGAAGGGAGCCAATGGGGGCAGTGGGCTGACCCACTGCCCCATGAGGAGTGTTCTGGTGGGCAGAAGCAAAAGGAGAATGGTAATTTAGCATAACACTGGATGAAGCACGCTGCCCAAGCCCCTTCCCCCTCAGGTGTATGCATGATTATTTTGGGACAAAGAATAGTTTAGCGAAACAGCTCAAGCAATCTGAAAGGCCAGTCTTGGAAAAGTAATAAACAAACAAAATGATGTGATGCGCATTATAGGAAAATAAGAGGGTGCAAGGCCGGATGTCGCCTTCCCCCAGGGGCGTTCTAAGGCATTGGGCAAAGTGGGCTCTGGCCCAGGGCCCCAGCATTGTAGGGCCTCGTGATAGAGCCAGCTCTGTTCTGCAGGGGAGTCTTGTCGTAATTATGACCTTGAATAATTCTTAGACAGATTGTTTTAAATACAGTTTTCCTTTCAAATATTTTTAATTTGGATGTTGTGTGAGAGTGCATTACAGACATTTTGCAGAGAAATGTTGTGTTTGTGTTTCAGGTAACATCCCTAAAAAAAAGGTTTCTTTTAGATCAAAACCAGACCAGCCATATGAGAAACGGTAGGGTGTCTCAGGGTGCAGTAATATTAGTGAGCTGCTGCTGTGTCACTATCCCTGAATATTAGATGTAAACACATTTAAAATGTGGACGAGTGTGCCTGTCGAGTGACCTGGCCGAAGAGTGCATGAAAGAGCTGAAATTGGATCATAAATTAAAGCATGGCGTGGCTTGGACGCCGACGGGGATGGCGGCGTGAGCTGGTAGCTCCGCGCCCGATCCCGGTTATTCTCCTGATAATTCTCCTGGTCGTTGCCTGTAACACAGCACTGGACGTTGGAACACCTGGGGCAGCTGTTGCGACCAGTTCTGAGTCGGAGGAGGGGTCCGCTAGGCGACGACATTCGACGGAGCTGATCGGGAGTCCGGTGGTGACGACAAAATGGCGGCGGTCCCCGGCAGCACAGGGAAACTCTAACTCGATGGCCCGTGACTGAGAGGGGGCACCAGGTCGAGATTCGGATCCAGACCGTGGCGCACTTGTTTTCTGGAGGTGTGCACCGGCGAGCGGATGGTGGGGGACCCCCCTGATGGCGGCGCTGCTGTGGACAGTTTGCTCCGTGTTGGAGGCCTAAGATGGCGGTCGGCGAGGTGACGCACTTGGAGGTGCACAGTGTCTGCCTCGCTATCTGAGGGGGGCTTTGCTCAGTGGAGTAGCTCCGAGCGTGGTATTTGACGGCACACCCTTGGTGGAGGGACCCCTGAGCAGGTACCGGCACCCAGAGGCCCGGATCCCCCGAAGGGGCCACGGTGACGTCGCGACTGAGGAGCGAAAGGCTTCGAGGGCCGCGGTGGCGGGGGTGCTGAAGCCGAAGCAGCAGCCCGACCGTAAGATGGGACGGGACGATGACCAAGGGGCCCATGGGTCTCCCACGGACTCAACACAGGAACAGCGGCTCAATAAGCGCCTCGATGATATCCTGGAGGCTATAACCTCGACGAAGGAGTCGTTACACCAGGACATAGCACAGGTGGCGACGGGACTGGGGCTCCTGAAAGCGGACCATGCCAAACTGGTGGACAGGGTGAAGGACACTGAGCTGTCCCTCCAAGACCTGAAGCCAGCTGTGGTCACGGCAGAACATAGGCTAAAGGATGTGCTGACCCGCCTGGAGATCCTGGAACGGAAGGCCGAGGATGCCGAAAGTCGCAATCGGCGCAACAACGTCCGAGTGGTGGGCCTTCCGGAAAAATCAGAAGGTGGGGACATGGTGGAGTACCTGGAGAACTGGTTCAAGACTGTGGTCGCTCCGGAAGGCCTTTCTCCCTTCTTCACCTTGGAAAGAGCCCACCGTGTCCCGGCCAGACCGCCTCTGCAGGGTGGACCTCCTAGACCGGTGGTGGCCAGAGTGTTGCATTTTAAGGACAGGGACCTGTTGATTCAGAGAGCTCGCTCGGCGGGACCCTTCCAGGTGGAGAATAGTATGGTTACGATATTCCCGGACTATGCTCAAGACGTTCAGAGGCGAAGGGCCTCCTACCTATCGGTGAAGAAAGAACTACGAGAAGAAGGAATTCAGTACTCTCTGCTCCTCCCGGCCAAATTGAGGGTTATCATGGACGGAACTACGCATTTTTTCCTCACTCCGGAGGAGGCCTGGACGTGGCTGGAAACGTACAGAGCTGGTACGGACCGCAGAGGGAGGGAAGAGTGGGAACGGCCGAAGCCGGTCCGGGTGCGAAAATCGCAGAGAATCCGCAGGCGAAATAGGGCACTGCTGAAACAACAAACTGATCTAATGGCCGCCGACAAGCGAGGAGCTCTGGTAGCGACAGCGGCGATCACAGGCTCCCAGAAAAGTGGATCAGCAATGGGGTCGGACTCTGAGGAAGCGGAGGAGAAGTCGGGTCCGGAACTTTCTGATTTGGACAGTGCGGGAGGCCCTGTGGTCACGCCTCAGACGGCGGACAAAATCCTCGGGGAATGAACCTTTTGGAGCTGGATTTACTGGGACCTGGCCCTGCTGCAGCGGATATCCTGAGTATCCATTGGTGCTGGACTTCAGGTGACGCACTTTTATACGGGATGTCGGACTTGGAGTGAAAGCGGCGCATGCCGCCCGTTGGCCCAGACCCGCCTCTTCTTGCCCTTAAGGCTTACTGTGGTGACTACCACAGATTAGGATTGTGTGTGTTGTTAAGGGGGTTTGGATGGGGACTGATGTGTTATTGGGTCCTGTTCTGGGGGGGAGGACTGAGGGAGTTGTATGGGTTGTTGTGTTTGGGGGTCAGTGCTGTTTGAGTGTGGGCGGGATGACTGGTACGCTTGAGGTGCTGAAAGATGATCATAATGGGGACTTCACCTGATTTGAAATGTCTAACATGGAACGTACGTGGCTTGCAGACTATGGCAAGGCGCCATAAGGTACATGCATACTTGGTGCGACGTGGCGTCCAGATTGCCCTGCTTCAGGAGACCCATCTCACCAAGTCGGAATGCAATGCCTTGCAGAAAAGGTGGCGTGGCCAAGTGTTTGGCACAGCATACTCTGCATTTGCTAGTGGGGTCTTGGTGTGGGTGCGGGCTGGAGTTCCCTTCCAGGCTACGAACCAGGTCATAGATCCGGAGGGACGATTTGTGGCGGTGGAGGGCAGGTTATATGGTAGGGATGTGGTGCTTTGCAGTGTTTATGCCCCTAACTCGGAACAAGCCCGCTTCTTTGATAAATTGTCCGGTTCTCTGGCACATTTCCTGGCGGGACAGGTCCTATTAGGGGGCGACTTTAACTCGATTGCAGATCCACTGCTGGATAGGTCACACCCACCATTACATTCCTCCCCGGTCCATAGGCTGGCTACACAGAGGAGGGCGTGGCAGAATCAATGGGGCCTCATAGACGTTTGGAGAGGTCAACACCCTACTGATAGGGACTACTCCCACTTTTCCGCACTCCACGAGTTGCATGTTCGGATCGACTCGATCCTCTGTAACACTACAATAGCAGCCCTGGTGTCGCATTCGGAGTACTTGACCAGGACCATATCTGATCACAACCCCCAGTTGGTGCACATCAAATGGCAACGTGTTCGAACCGTGATTCCCACTTGGAGGTTGCAGCCCGAAACTTTAGAAGACGCGGCTTTTAGTTCTGACCTCCGAGCGGGCATCGAGGGTTATTTTGCCGTCAACGATGGGACTGCACCACCAGGGCTTTAGAATGGGACGCGTTCAAGGTGGTGGTCTGTGCATAGGAAAGTACTCCGGTGTACGGACGAGCCTTCTAGCTGACGTGGACAAGGCGGAGGGGGCACTGCGGGACCTAGAACGCCGGCGACCGGAACATCCGGCCCTGCACCCACAATTGTTGGAGGCGAGGGAACGAATGGCTGTGGAGACTGAACGTCTGAGGAGTTATGACTACCGGTTATACATGACGAAAGCTCATGTGGAGGGTGATAAGGTGGGAACGCTGTTGGCGAAATTGGCCAACCCGATTCCCAGGGGCTGCCCGATCCTGAGTATACGTGATGAGTCGGGTGGGATGGTCTACTCCCAAACGGCGGTTCTTTCCCGCTTTCTCAATTACTACACGACTCTTTATAGTAGCCAGCTGGAGGTGGGGATCCCCGAGATAGAGGATTATCTTGCAGAGATCCAACTCCCGACACTGGATGAGGATAGTGCTAAGGATCTAGGTAGCGCAATAACGCTTCCTGAAATAAGGGGTGCGATCAAGCAGATGGCCCGGAATAAACCACCGGGTGTGGATGGCCTTCCAGTGGAATTTTATGCTCACTATGTTGATGTTCTGGCGCCTAGACTGCTGGTGGTGTATGCCGAGGCGCTCAAACTGGGATACTTGCCTCAGTCGATGAGAGAGGCTCTGATAATTCCACTCTTAAAGCCGGGTAAGGAGGACGTCGAAGTGAGCTCCTATAGGCCATTGTCCATGCTAACGGTGGACTATAAAATTCTGAGCCGCATTCTGGCTACTAGACTCTTGCCCCACATGACCACGGTGGTCCATCCCGATCAGGCTGGGTTTATCCCGACCAGAAATACATCGATCAACATCCGCCGCATATTGGATAGTTCATGGGACCCGGACCAGATGCCAGCAGTATTGTCTGTAGATATCGAGAAAGCTTTTGATAGCTTAGAGTGGAGCTATCTCGACAAAGTGCTGGAGAAATACGGTCTGGATGAACACTTTGGACGCTGGACGAGAGTCCTTTACTCCTCGGCGTCTGCCAGGGTGCGGCTGGGCTTGGTGATCTCTTCTGACTATCCGGTAGGGAGAGGCACGAGGCAGGGATGTTCTCTTTCCCCGCTGTTGTTCGCACTGGCGATGGAACCCTTGGCGGCCCGGGCTAGAACAGGAAGGGCCTATGCCGGAGTGCTGAGCGGAGGGTCTCCACAGTACATCTCACTCTATGCGGATGACTTGCTGGTGTTCTTAGAGGACACGGCTATGGCCCTGGATGGGGCGACTGAGTTGTTGTCGCTTTTTGGGAGGCTATCCGGCCTTCGGGTGAACTGGAGCAAGACCTGCCTCTTTCCGTTGCGGGAGAACGCGCCCAGGCCGCAGCTGGCCCGGAACATTATCTGGGAACCTTCGTGCTTTACCTATCTGGGGGTCCGCATTTACCACCGCGTCAATAACCTGCTGGACGGGAATGTGGGGCGTTGTATACGGGCCTTGAGAGGCTGTATGGCGTTCTGGGCGACCCTTCCCCTTTCGATACAAGGCAGAGCGGCGCTGCTGAAGATGGTGGCCTTGCCCAGGCTGCTTTATTATTTCCGCACGCTGCCGCTGTGGATCCCACAGAGGGTCTTTAGGGAGTTACGCACCATGACAATAGACTTCCTGTGGGGACATGGCCGACGCCGTGTGGCTCTGACCACGCTCCAGAGGCCAAGAGCAGAGGGTGGCCTGGCGGTACCTAATTTTGAGCTCTACTATTTGGCGGCGCAGTTGCAGATCCTCACTCAGAACGTGGCGAGAGTTTTCAGAGGCCCTGCCCAGGCCGGAGGGGAGGGGGTGCAAAGACATGTACTATCTTATATAGTGATGCAGTAGAGGCTCGAGTTGCGCGCTCTGACGCTGGAGGAACGTACCCTACGTTTGTGCTGGAACAGGAGCCAGAGGCGAGTGGGGGTAGCCCACCCATACGCTCCTGAATTCCTGTTGGGTATGTTGACGGCACTACCGCATGGTGGGGACTGGTCCCCGCTCCTGGATTGGGAGGAGCTGGGTCTCCACATGGTGGGCGACCTTTATGCCGATGGCGAATTGTTGCCTTTCCGGGTGGTGCAGGACCTCTTTGGTGTCCCGGATGGTGGTTTTCTCCTTCATGCGGCTGTGACGACGGCGATCCGTAAACACTGGCAGATGGGACAAGTGGAGCCTGGCACGACTACAGCCTGCCAATATGTGGTGATGGCAGCGGGCACTTATAAGGCGATCACTTGTCTCCACTCCCGGATGTTGGCCGAGGGCTTGGAACCACTTACGGTCTTAAAGTTGAAATGGGAGGACAGCCTTGGTAAGCCGATACCAGACGCGGTGTGGGGCCACATACTACGGAGGACGTGGAAGGGGAGCAGAAATGCCCGGTTTCAGCTGGTACACTTTTTTGTAGTGCATAGAGCCTACCTTACCCCGGGGAAGATTAGGAGACACTTCCAGGCCCTTGACGCTGTATGCCCTAGATGCATGGCGCCTGCTGTGGAGTTCGATCATATGTTGTGGAGCTGCCCGCAGTTGGGAACTTATTGGTCCGAGGTGGGGGAGCTGCTTCAGGCAATCACTGAACGCCACCTGGAGTTTGATATGGCCACCTGTTTACTGCTTTGGTTTCCCCACACAGCTAAAACAAAGATCACTAGTAAATTTATTGACTTGGGGCTCATATTGGCACAGAGGGAAATCACCTGGCACTGGAAGTCGAGGGAGGGCCCATCCAGTAGGAGGTGGACGAACGAATTACTGAAATGGGCCCAGGGAGAGAGTACAGTCAGGTTTCAGCAGGCCACTAGGACATCCAATGAGAAGAGCATGGAGATGGCGAGGGCATGGGAAGGGCTGGTGCAAGCGCTGAAAGATCATTTGCTAGAGGATGAGAATGACGATGAGTAACCACATGAGGGTTCCATGAGACACAACTAGATATACTGATGACCGGATCTCTTTGGATCATAAATGCATATATTGAAATAAAGCCCACACCAGCAGCGACACTGACGGGGGGTGGAGGGCGGGAAACTGGTTTTTTTTTGTAGCAGTACAATTGTTGGGCTGGATGAGTGTGGGGATGGTGAAAAGCAGATACTGGTTCAAGTGACTGCCTGAGGACGGAGATTTTCCAGGCTTTCTTTCTCCTGATTTTTGTTTCTTCTAGACATCGTGTGGCTACCGCCGCCCGACCTCCGGGTTGTGGGCTGAACGGCTGTGTTATGTTCTCTACGTCCTCTGATGATGGTCACCACCGACTGTCGTGTTATTGAAATGTAAGCTTGTACTCCCCACGAATCTGCAATAAAAATATATTTAAAAAAAATAAAAAAATAAAAAATTAAAGCATGTTCCGAACAGAGGCTCCCTGAATACCTTTGACCCAGGGCCCCCAAAATCCTTAAGATCCCCCTACCTTCCCTGATTCAGATGCAGTGTAGCCGGAAGACAATAGAGCAAACCATGAATACTGTTAAAGGAATTACAAAGTACAGAGCGATCCCAGCATGCAGGCTATAAAACTAAGCATAAGATTGTGATACATTCCTGCATATGAGCATTCGCAATGAGTGGAAGGATCAAAGGAGGCCAGTCGGTACTTGGTGATGCAAGTAATAGTGTGACAAGGCATCTGACCATAAGACAGCAGTGTTTTACATCCAAAGGAGGGGCCTTCATATGGTCCTTGGATACTGGTCAGGAACCAATGGTGTTAGGTTCCAATGTAATTACTATAGCCTTATAGCCCGCCGTAGAGGGCTATACCGGCTATTAAAGGCCCTCTCCAGCGTTAAAGGCCCGAGCCGAAGGCTAAATACTAAATACTTAGTCAATTCAAAATTCTCCTGAAAGAAATGAAGACGGTAAATCAACCATCAGGACGCTCTTACCATACACCCAAAAAAGTGATGAGAAAGGAAAGGTAAGAAACAGCATGCAATCCCATCAAGGAACAGAGCTATTTACCTACAGGGATTTTTGGGATAACTTCTTGAAGGAATCAGGAGCCAAGGAGAGGGAAACAAAAAAGAACCCCAAAGGGCACGAAAATAACAAGAATTTCAATGAGAGTCGCAAATAATCGAGGCAAGCATCATTAGAAAAGTAGAAATATATGGACCCAGGATGGGGGGCAGGGACAGATGCTGACAGATGCTCGAGAAGGACCACTAAGCAAGCAAAATAATGAACAGGTGCTGATAAGACTTTCTGATCCCTGCAAGCGCTGTGCATAATGAGTTAAAAAAGATAAAGGTGGCATTTCAGCAAAAGGTGCCAAACACACACAGCACTTCTGGAATACTGGTTATTAGGATAGCTCTTCTAGCATCATCGAGACCTGGCGGACTGAACCCTCAATGGCGGCCTTCTTTAAGACCCTCAGAATGAAGGCGCCAAGGGGGAAGGTATACTTCAGACTGTTCTCAATGGCAGGGACCCATGTCATGCAGAAGATGATGTTTTTACATGTTGAGTTCAGTTGTGTCGTAAACATGCCGTTTGACCTCATGCCGTGAAGTTTGAGGTGAGGACTGGCTAGTTTAACGCCCACTCGAGAGTGGAGTGTAGGTGCCTTCACAGGGTGTCTGCACTCAGAACGGGGCATGACATGGGATAGCAGACAATATAGGAATTCAGAAAAGGCCCATTCTACCTGTTCCAAAGCCAGCTTGCAGAGCGAAGGGGGAATGACAGTTCCCTGCTTTCTGATGTAGAAAACGGATACAGTATTATCCATATTAGACATTACAACCATTCACTTGACCACTTCAAAGATTGGCTTAAAAGGCATGAGGCCTGTCTTTGGCTCAAACATATTCAAGTCATGACCAAAATCTGTAGTCCTGATACAATGACGAGGCAATAGCCAGCCAGTTGGGAGCACAGCAGGACGCCTCCAGGATGGCATAGGTGATGTTGTCTAGTCAGCACTGACTAACATGCAACAAAGGAGCTAGTTCTCTGCTAGGTAAGGTACAGCGAGAGAGCACATGAACCTTGGTATTGTGCACGACGCCAGCAGGTACAGAAGACTCTGGATCCACTAGTGTTGTTGAGCTGTGCTAGAGGAGAGGCTCACCATGTCCTTTAAAGATGATATGATCTTGGGTGAATGGAGGTGCACTTCTGTTCGCCCAATATGCACAACGACTGCTCCCAAGTTGATCGTCTGTGACATTATGAGCATACTCTTGGACAGAAATGACAAGACGGAGGAGGAGCTTCTAGAGGTTTGGAGCAAACATTTCGTATTTCAAAAGGCCTGGCTGAGTGGGGGAAAATTGGAAAAGTCAGGCAAGTATTGTGCCACAAGAAGCAGTTGGTTTTCATCAGACGTGCAGCAGCGACAATTGGGTCTTTGGACAGGAGTAGTTTCTGTTCAGCCTTCTCACTGCCAAAGTGCACAAAAACCTATAGGACGCTTCAACTTCATTAAGCAATAATGAAGTATGCTAATCAAATTTGAGCCCAGATAAGTCTCATAGCGAACCATGATTAACGTGCGTCAGGGAGGGACCACTAAAAAAGCACCTTATGTTCTAATAGTTCTCGATGATTTTGGCCACCGTGTCCATTTGAGATACAACCTTGCCCTTCAAGCCAGCTGCCATCACTACAAGAGACTGAACTGAAGGGGAGGGGAAAATCACAAAAGCCACATTGCATTTGAGAACCTTAAATGTACTGCACCAAGACTTCAAGATATTGCCAGGTTGTAATTTCTTTTAATTTCCTATGCTTGCTTGAAGACTTGCAGCTCAGATTCAAGGAAATGCTTTGATGGAGAACTAGAAATGACTGGACGGGCATATATACTAACCTTTGCCACTGAAGATGTCAAGATTTCAATCACTAGCTCCAGTAGTGCTTTAGGCATAGATTTTGCTTTAAGTGTGACGCATACACCCCTAGGTTAGCGATAGAGACATCACTCCTTGTCAGAATCCTGTTCAGGGTGTGAAATACTACAGCCTTTTGTGGGAAGGGGATCTTGGAGGAGTGTAAAACAAGGAACCATCTGCGACTGTGGGTTCTGTAACAGATGCTGAAATAAGGTCTGGTACCAATGTGGAGCAGATTGACAGAGCAATCACTGCAGGGTCCAGTGGCAGAGCTACTGGTAGTAGAACTGGGGCCAAACAAGGCAGAAACAGTAGCACAAGAATCAACCTGCCATCAGGAGTGATATGAAGAACGTGTACAGTAAAGGTTTCTTTTCTGAATTCCTTGATCACTTCAATCATCCGATGAAGCCGACGGGTCAAAGGCTTAAGCTATGGTCTTAAGCCTCCCTTGAAGATAACAGCTAATGGGGACCCAATCCCAAATTGTCGATGAAGGCCAATCAACTGTACCAGTTGAGATTAAACTACTGTACCACTGTAGTCCTTGAATACTCCTGCCCAGAGGTATGGAAGACCCAGTGACACTATCACCATATCTTAGCAACTGCTGAGGAAGGGACCGAAAGAGCTCTCTGTGACCTCCATTCTGCAAGAGCAAGCTTGCTGCAGAAATAATAGACCGTATGGACTGATCAAGGTGATGGGCTGAGGTAAACTTGGTTTGGTCCAACCGCTTGCACGGCCTGCACTTTCTCCAATGCTTCTTCAGTACGCGAGAGTAAGACAGCTGGACTGGGAATGTAGGATCTTAACCTCCTGCTTTTCTTTCTTTCTGTGTGGACCTTTGTTCACCAAAATGGCAGCCTTCTCCTTCTCAACTCCTGTCTGTGCTGACCAGGAGTGGACACTAATCGTTGGGGAGGAAGAGGAGTCTGCTGCAGGATGGTTGTTGCAAAGCTGGGATGATGTAGGGGAAGTTCTAACGAGGATCTGGCTCAACTCGCTGGTGCATCTGGTTGGAATCAAGAGAATGGTGACAAAATGGTTCCAAGACAGGGAGGAGTGCTCAAGCTCAAATTGCTGTTAATTCGTCCGGAAGGCGAGACACGCTTGGCCCTATGATGCAAAGTTTACCGGGAGAACTGCAAGGGTGTTTCTTTGAACAGAGTCGTCTCCAGGTGGTTGGATGAGGTCAAGTTGCAGCTGTGTTTACAGCGGCGCACAATGGAGACCTCTGGAGCGGAGGCAGAAGGGAGTGCGGGTTTCTCACAGTGCCTGTAAGTGGATCAAACAGGTGTGCAGACTGCATGCACATCCAATCCTTGGCCTATCCCTGGAGCCCGCAGAGGGATCCTTTCATATGAGCCAACGGTAAGTATGGGATAATGTGAGATAAGCAGATGGGGATTTTAGATGAATATGGGAAGAAAAAAAGGCATAAGTGTCTAATAGAGTGCGACTGTAGAAGAAAGTGGTGTGAAGGGGAGAGCAGGAGTGTCAGACACTCTGAATGTCACTACCCCTCTCAGATGTTAGCAATGTTTAATTGACAGCCTCATACTTTCAGAATTTAATCATTTTCAATTCTAATCATTAACAAAAAAAATATATATTAATCTTTTATCAGTTAAGCGCTGCCAAAGCCAACAGGTCTGATTTGTTTTATGTAAATGTGTTTGTTGGTGTGTGACACGCTTGAGTGCAATAACAGAAAACTCACAAAGAGGCACCCAAACAGGTTATGGGGCGAGTTTTACCATACCTGTAATTATGTAGGCCACATCTTATGGAAAGAATTCCTACCTTTTGCAACAGCCCTTTTAGAGACCCCCACACTTTTCATCTCACTTAAAGCACTAGGTAAAACTCTGGCAGTCCGGCGGCTGGGTTTGCATCTTTAATGAAACTGCCATCATTTCCGAATGTCAGCTCAATCTGCACACTAAATATTTTGTAGTTGGTGCAACCATTTTCAGCACTAGATGGTGTTATGGAAATAAAATCAGTCACTAAGCTTAAAGATTATCCTTGGTGCACTCGCAGGTGATTCTGGTGTTGTTTTCCAAGAGGTTCCAGTTATATTGACATATTGACCCTAGGTCGAATCACTCATTCAAGAACTCATTCAGCTCCCTCAGTGGAACACAGGGTAGTGGCGGAAGAGCATCCAAAAGCACCAACGTGTTTCTGGGTTTGATTGATTGACGACCAGCACCATCCCAATCAATGCCTCCATCTTTATTTCCACTGCATGGATTGATGCTTCCATATTGCCAGCCTGTGCACTGAGTTCAGCATGTCCAGAACTAACACAATGCACCGTTTCAAAATGAAAGTAAATGGACTACAAGCCCCAAAATGCAAAGGAAAAGCACTGGACTGGGTGGTCTACTCATGCATGGACCTCGGAAACATGAGAGTTCTCTTTATTACCAAGCAGAAAGTGAACTCCTTAGCCCCTGGAAGAGTAGCGTGTGTGAATATTATGTGTCCTCAAGAGGGTGACCAATTCAACCCACTCATTTTTGCAGAAGGTGTGAGCTGTGGAAAGACCTCCTGGGCGCTCTCTTGCCCGGGAAGTCTACCATTTTCCTTCACATTATAAGGTTGTTGATCCCTCTGACAGGATAATTAGCGTGAACCGCTGCTTGACTAGTACTTAACACTACAATATGTTACAAGCCAGCACTTTACAAAACAAATAAACATGGGAAATACAGACTGCTTCGGAATGTCTGCTACACTGAGCTATAATTGCAATCTCAGTTGCAAATACTACGCCACATTGAGCGCATTATGGACCCTGGGGCCCCCATTGTCCCATTTCTAAACACAGTGCACACTTCTTAATTCCACCCTTTACCTCCGCTACCCAAATCAGGAACTACATCCCCGTTCAATTAAACATATTAAGATCCACATATCATGAATCAACAACCTTGTCTGCCAACTCCGAACTAGTTTCCATAAAGTGAGCCCCAAAAATCAGGTGCACCAACTTTGCAGGTTCATTATATGCGGTCAGCGCTTGGGCAGCAACCTTTGAATAGATACCATCATTTGCTCCCGTCTATGCTAAAGGAAGCTCGCCTACTGCATTCAACATTTTTATTCAGACATGGTCACTGTGTGCCATACCACAATCTGTCTGGTTGTTTCATCAAGTTGTCAACTCCATGTGCCCCCTCGTGTTGTTTGTTCCATTGAGCATCTCGTCAGTTGCTCAAGGTTATTAAAGACTAGTGTGCAGCTCTAAAGTCTCCTGCTGGCGTGCCTGGACCACCCGTCCATAGCCGGGGCCTTTCTAGTACTGCTCTCTTTAGTCCTCTTTGAGATAACCCATTGGACTGCCAATGACACAGAGGCAGTCGTGGGGCAGTCTGGGTAGAATGATGCCATATGTCACTTTTGGAGTCACTGGTACCTTCATCCTAAGTCCATCATCAAATAGGTTTGTTAACAGAAGCTTCACAGTGAAATCAAGTCCTGTACCGAAAGTACCCAATCGATGATTCTAAAAATACAAGTTTTGAGATATCTTTCACCCAGCCCTAACTCAGATTAGTGTCTAATCTCTGAAAAAAAGTATTATTAACCAAACCATTTTAACTCCTTCGGCGCTCATGACGAGCTGAGCTCGTCATGAGTCGTGCCGCTCGCACGCTGATGACGAGCCCAGCTCGTCATGTAACGCGGCTTTTGGAAAAAAGCCGCGCAGCGCAAAAATAACCACCACGCGCATGCGGTTAAGGGTCTTAGAAATATGAAAGATTGAGTACAGGCATTTGCACACAATTCTATGCAGCATGCCTTAACCCCTTTCTTCTACCACCAGGTAATTTGTCCTCCCTATTTCAAGAGAAGTCTAAAGCTTCTCAGATTCGATTAACCTCGTTTGATGGTCAGGAGAGTCAGGAAGGCACTCTTTATTTCACTGGCATGCTTCTGGTGTCCAAGGTTGATAGCACAGTCAGACCAGTCCTCCAGGGGCTGAGTGACAGAAGCATAGTTAGACAATCCTCCCACAAGCATTGCTGCAGTCCTTTCAAACGCAGAGAGCAGGCACCACTCTAAGAGTAGTGTACGTGCTTTTTGGGCTCTGACTTTCAGTACATTGCAAGACCGGACAGTAAAATGATTATTCTTGAAGGGTGCTGTGAGACACGTCAGGCTGTACATAGGTCACTTGCAGTCATTATAATGTTAAAACAGTGTTATTCTATTTGTGAACGGTATAGAATTCCTATTATACTATTATTATTAAAGATGCTGGTTTTATTATTAAAGAAATATTCTCAACAACTTTAATAAGTTTTAAACCGTTACCATTCTCTTCTGATCGTGTACCAGCTCTACTCGGACTCATACCTACCAGTGTCTTCAAGTGAAGGTGTCACTCGCAGGTTGTGGCTTCCATTCAGACAGATTCTGCTTCACAACACAAAGCACGTGATTGGACAGGCGTCCCATGCCCTTCTTCAATGGGCGCAGACCCATGCCTTGCTTCCACATCAGTTCTTCTTCAGGAAGGTCACTCTGACCTGCTGGAACTGAGCTTGGTTCTCCCTTACAATGATTTTACAAAGAATTCCCAGGCCGAGCCTGAGGAGGAGGTGAGTGGGACCGAGGAAGCAGTGCAGAAGGACACAAAGGGAGAAGGGAGAAGCTAACTCCACCACGATCCCCGTTAAGCAACCTTCAACGAGATGAGACTAGGCGACATATGGTCGCATTTTGTGGACTTTGTGACCAGTCTAGCAGCTGCAGGCAGAGCTGGTAGGCTTACTTTAGCATAGTACTGGGGTAGAGGCCTTTTTACATGACCCCTAGTAAGAAGACTTTTTTTTTTTACTAGGGATCATGTCAAAAGGACTCTACCCCAATACAATACTGATGGAAGCTTGCCTAATCCATTCAATTTTTTTTGTTTTTTTTAACTCTGCACTTGTTAAGATCAGCCTGCCTGATTATTTCGTCAAGTTGTTAACACCATGTGCCCATCAGTCCTTGCTCCTCTGGGTATCCCCTCAGTTGTTGAGCGTTATTAGCTGCCACCAATCATTAATGGCCTGATTACTTGTCAGGCTGTAAATTCTGTCATAGTTTGCTGTGAAAACCTGGCAAAATCTATTGGGGAAAATGCCAGGAAAAGAGGCAAAACATGCAGATGTTGATGCGATAAACATTGCATCTGCATGTTACGACTCATTTCTAGGACAGAAACTAATAATAGGAGGCAGTTATCGCACCTGGGAAACACCTCCCTTCGGAGTCATGGTATTCGCCAGATGCAGTGAATAACCCTCAAGTTTCGCCCAACTCATTATCAGGCCATAATAGTGTCATGACCTAGCCATCGGGACAGAAAACACTTATGTTAAGAGTACCACTTTCAATAGCGCCAACAAAGTCTGGCCCTCTATTCGTGAGCACATGCTACCATCATGTGGAGCACATGTAAACAGACTCATGGCACTTATCTCCTGCACAAGAAAACACGCCAGGTCTGCCAGAAGGTTGAAATGAGGAACATTTTTCACATGGACACAAGAGTATGGTACAAACCCTACAGGAAGAGTATAGTACAAACCCAAGGGGTGACTACATGTTATGGAATCCAAGTTATGTTATTGACATTCAGATATAAAACCTAATTTCAACTAAAATAAACGTTTCTGGGGGTTGTCTAAAATTCTACCGCTTTCCCAATTAAGACCATCACTGACAAAGAAAACAATTTGGTCAAACAAAGTAAGATGAAAGATTATATTAAAGAATATCAGCTTTCATAATGATAGTCTGGCATGTGTAAACCGAAGAGGAAAGCCAGGTGTATACATTTGCATTTCTGTGGTATTCAGGAGGGGCAGAATAGGCATACCTAAGGGCTGAGCAAGCTAGTACAGCCAAACTGAGTTGAGACCTCTTCCTTCACTTGTCCCCAGAAGGACTGAATGGAAGTGGTCCACCACAACATATGAAGGAAAACTGCACTCTTTTAATCTAGGGCAACTCCATGGGTGTGTCATAACTCCAGTTGAAACGAGCTCATGTCAGCGAAGTACAATGCACGTAGTATGGAAACAGGAAGAGTTTGAATCTGGCGTTACTTGACACCACCAACCTACAACCCATCACTCTGCTGCATTCCTCCTCCGTGAATTCCCTCCCAATATCCCCACAACGAGCCTCGTCTGACCACCTAGTGTTATACAGGTAAACCCGAACACTTTTCTCTCTAGCAAGGTAACGGCCTTCCTGTCTATACCCCGCGTACCAGTATTCCCAGCACTCCATATATTTATGGTTTCAGCGATCTGGAATTCGACCTCAGTCTGGCTGCATCAGTGAGGAGATAGTATGTCAGGAACTGCCCACTCGGAAGTCCAAAGGCTTACCATGAATGAATGAATAGCACATTTGTACGCACAATGAACACTTAATGGCATCTTGGTGTAAAAAAAAAACATTAAATAAAAAGGCTCACAAAAAGGGACTATGCTCTTAATTAGATAGATTAGGCTTCCGAACTTTGCAAAACAAGCTGAGATTTGGAATACTGTGAACGTTCAACTGAAGTTGGTTCTATGCCCGCAGGACTTGGACAGAGAACAAGCACAGCACCAGATACAGAACAAAGGCGATGAGCCTGGAGGTACCTTAAGATATAGGCCTGTACCGCAGGACACCAGTGCCATGCAAAGGCTCACAGGACCAGGCGCATGGCAACAGGACACACCCCATCTGCAGAACCAGATCAGGCGGTCATGCCGCCTCCTATATCACTCCTAAAGCCTGGAACGACCCGCCCTGGCACATCAGAAGCCTCCTCCTTAGGTCTTGAATTCTGCAAGAAACTGAAGACATGGCTCTTCACCCAGTTCGACCCTTGGTCGGCCCAAGCTACTCCTTCAACGCCAGGATACCTTCCAAGTGAGTTGTGTACTGTACAAATTGGCATAACATAACTATGCTTTAAACAAAAATTATGTGTCATGCAAAAATAATAAACAACACCGGAAACAATGCGATTTGAGAAGTCAAAGTACATAACATACTAGATTCGAGAAAGTCTCCAACTATAGTTCCCACACCAACAAAATCCAGGGCATGCTGATCCAAACAGAAATTCCTGTCACCCATGCTACAGTCATCCCAGTTTCGTTAAGAAGGGAGTGTGATCTTTGACAGGTGTCATTGAAAACCAAAAAAACCAATATGCTGCGGCAGTATGCACAGCCAGGGTTTCCTCAGTCCCACAAAACAATACAGAGATGTCCTTTCTGGAAGTTTGAGACTATGCAAAGTGAACTTGGAGAGAAACAGGCTTCTGATTTTAATAGACAATTCAGTGACTTCTGACAGTGGATCGTGACATCTTTCGCACTGGTTATCAGACTCATCACAGTGGTAAGTCCTACCCTCTAGTGGTTCATCTTTTTACCTTCTGGTAGATCACACACATTATGTTTGGTAATATTTATGTCTCCCTCGCTGGGGGTAGCTTTTTAGTCACATAGGGGTCTTCGGTCTGCATATTCCTCCTAATCAGGACATCCTAAAGCTTTGCCATTGCTACACAGATGTCATTAAAATGTATTTGACACCGTGGTGGAGCTGCCCAATACAAGACTCTCGGCAATGCTAGCCTGCAGTAGAAGAGTGGATGGTGGTAACCTCGCCTCCAAATTAAAACAAGTAAAAAATAACTATTTTGATTTGCTCACGAAGTATACGAACTCTGAATGTCCATTGTCCAGTTGCTTTTTCTCTTTCAGTGCAGTTCAAATCGAGGTTTAAAAAAATAAATAAGAAGGAGAAGTTCCTTCTAATGAACTCCAAGCACCTCCCAGATGTATCCCTGCACCATATGCGGAATGCAGCTGCTAGACCACTTTGTGGTCTGAGAAGAGATCATGGGTCTCACCCTACGGCCGTCCCTCACTGTCACAGCACTAGTCGCAGTACTGCTCAAAGGTTCATTTCAGTTCACAGCCCTAGCTGGACAGGTACTAGAGTACTGGATAAAAAACATTCTAAAACATTCTGCCAGCTGAAAGTGGATGCTGAAAGTGGTTACGAGTGCAGGTTACTTTTTGTCGGAACTGCCTTCCTTTCAGAATTACGCTTGACGTAGAACCATCTAAGATTTAGAAGTGGCTTCAAGGAACTTTAGTTTACCTAACAGCTGTATTTTGAGTTATTGTGAGGCAAAACGTGGTTCATTGTTAGGGTTGTATAGTGTATAGCAACTAGAGATCATTGGTTACGATTTAGCTTCACACCAAATAAATGGTTTAATTCACAAGAAAGAGCACTTGCATTTAACGAGCACCATGAATACATTTGCAAAGGGCTCTCACTCGAGCAAAAAGGTCCTACTTGCTGTTCTTTATGTTCTGGGTTTAAATTTGTTAAAGCTGTTGAACTTAGCTGCCCCTCCCCAGCACACGCTAGGAATTTCCAATAGTCATAATACAGTTCATGTGTCATACAGAGGAACACCCAAATCCACATTCACCGTTTAAAAGCAGGTATCGCGTGTTAGAAGGCAAGCAGGAACAAAGCGGATCATCCAAAGAAGCGAAGGATCTGCTCAGCAGATGCTCAAACGCTGTTAACAGCGCATTCCGATAAGGGACAGAACAGCATTTCCGATCAGAATCAGTAATGTTCAAGGAATGCAAAACAGAGAGATGAAGATAATCCAATTTATGAATCACAAAATCCGAGGCAGCACTGGGAAACCATATCATTCGACGACCACCATCCCTACCGCTTATTAAATTTGCGTGTAAGGGACCGAAGCACGTCTAGTCAATGAATCAGCTGTGTTAGATCCCGAAAGCACAAGCACACATAGCCTTAAACAACTTCTATAGCTGGGAATGTATTTTGCTTTACTGCATACTACCAAGAGCATGTTGAACTGTACAAACCATGCCTATTAAAATTACATTTATGCCCCATACTATACAATCAATCAACACTGCACTAAGGACTGCCAACAGGCAAAAACCCACGAATGAAAATCTGGCACCTGTTCAAATTATCAGTATGAAAACGCTGCTTTAAAAAAGTAATGGTCCCAAAGCAATGCAGCAGCATAGAAGTTACATTAAAAAACCCGACAAAAAAGTCACACTAGATCATGTGACCAATGGTACAGAGGAGTTATCATTGCATGAAGGTGTTGTATAGGTAAGCCAAAAGAAAAGATATCAATCTCTAGGCATGCAACAACACACCGTAAAAGGCAGCTGCTGTTTGCAAAGTAAATCATAACATCCACATAATCGGATTCACTGTGAAGTCACAGCGACACGTAGAATGCAACAATAAACATATGAAAAACATGAACACAGAATTTATTACCAACATTACAGACAGCGAAGACAGCAACTTCGCAAATACAATGGTATGTAAACCAATCCCAAACGGCGGTGCTAAACAAAAACGAATCTACACATTAGACCAGAAGGTGATGCACTACATTAACATGAATGAAACCCAAGACCAAAATCATTGGTTATCCAGTTTCTCCTATCTGCCCCAGTGTAACAAGGTGATAAAAAATACCTACTAACAAGAACTTGTGCTGAACAAGATCAATGCCTCAATTAGCACATCACCTATTCCAAAAATGTAACAAACCAAAACTCCATATCTAACAGACTAGCACATTACCACAACACCCTTAAAAATTAACAAAGCACAACGTCGCCCTCTTCATCACACTATTGGAAGTTGCAGATAGCTGGCAGTGTATAGATCTCCCTTATTGAGTCTAACTATGTACACCGCAGAAGCATAATAAATCTATGGGCAAATGTATTAAACTTACACGCTCCAGCAACTACAGAAGTGGCACATCACTGAAGTACTTGGATTGGATTCTTCAAAAAGAGAAATCTGCAAATTAACAGGCAAATACAAATGCAAGGGACTCACATCCATCAAATATAAGATGGGTCAATTTATGGTTTTTCCTTTAAGTGCAAATCATCATTCTTGGGCTACTGGTGCAAAAATGTGACCAGTCAATGTACTGGGGTTTCAAAGCCGTCTCATCCATCTCTGTTGATGAGCCCTTTTCTGATCGTTTTTCTTATGATAATGTTGCTGGTCAGCTCGATATCTACTACACAGGGAGACTTGACCAAATAACAGGGCAGGAAGACATTTCAAGATTTGGTCATCAGTCTGATCTAGTGGAGCTATATCTTCTATGGGTCTTCTCCATTAGTGGATGTATCGGATCCCAACACTGTCAACTCCTTTTCAATGAAGACATTTAAGGCGAAAATACCATCACTAAATTTTAGTTTGCTGCTGGTCCAGGTAATCTCCCTGCTGTAACTGTAAAACATAAGCACTGATTGGTGACCTGCAGTGTTAATTCCCTATTTGCAATGAATTGCACAGATGGGACAAATCCGGATATCGTGGAGAGGAGCAGTGGTAAAACCAATATACAAGAAGGCAGATGAGACTATTCCAACCACCTGTAAACTCATCAGCCTTAAAACATATTCCCAGGACATCTGGATGAGAGGATTAATCTAAATAATCTTTTACCGACTGAAGAAGTTAGTAATTCGAGAAGATTACTCCATAGAAGTCCATTGCTTCGCTTTATGGGCTATAGTTCTGAAGTCAATTGAGCAAAAACAAAGATTGTGCTGCTGCTGCTTTTAGAGAACATCTGTGGGGAAATAATAAGTAATTGGAATAATTCATCAGACTGATTCGCTCTTACTCAGATAGTATGCACTTCCAATTGGACACAAGTCGAATTGGACTTATCTGGGCATCTCTGAATACAAATTGTGATGTTCAATGGTTTACATCAAGGATGTGTACTTGTTCCTTCATTCTTTGGACTATATCACACGGAGTTACCTTCTGCTTTAAATTAAACACATTTCTTCTCCTAAAAATGGGGGTACCCACAGTCCATGTCTTTTATATGCTGACGATCTCAAACCACTAAATTACAATGTTGAGGATCTGTGTTGGTCAATTAATCTAAATGAAGCTTTTTTAATATTAAATGCTGACAAAACAAAAAGAATGGTCTTTGGAACGAGGGAACCTAATTGTACATGGATTATAGGCAACAGTACAGTAGAAGTGGTAAATTCATATAGATATTCAGTCTAACTGCACAAGGAATACAAATTGGGTGAGCTTCTTAAGTCTTTGTACTTAACAATAACACTAATTTCAAAGGTATTGGTTAAGTTTAATCATGAATAAGGGGGCTATTCTTTCACACCTTTTACGATACCACCCATAATAATAAATGGTTTGGAAATACTAGATCTTGACTAAAAAGTAGCTTTGAAATCTATAGAGATACTGTCTGAATTGGTTTTTAAATTTGCCTACAGGATCAATGCTCTACACTTTCTGTTGTGAATATATTCTTACCGTGTATGATCGACTGACAGCAAACCGAACTTCACGTTTTTAATAAATAGACTTCACATTACAATTCCTATAACGTGTCCTATCTTTGATATATAAACAAAAAATTAATAATATGTGGTGGGATACTATTCCCACCACAAATCTCTTTCTCACAAAATTAGTTGTGAAAAATTCTGCACCACACGGACAAAGCCTCAAACTGTTTCTGTTGGAGAAAAACATTTTCCATACCCTAGGATGTCCTTGGAAGATCACTCACACCTCTAATCAACTGAAAATAGTTCTGGATTACCAAATAGGCAAAGTAGGCATTGGCCTTTGGGACCCGCAACTATGGATCAAAATAATAGTGATTTGATCTTGAAAGAAAAGTACAATCAAGGTTCTTAAATATGGGTTCCAAAAGATAGAAAAAAATGAATCAACTCAGAGAAACAAAAACTTTACATTAAAGACTCGATAGAGAAAATACTGTATTCATGTAATGTACCCATTAACAACTTACAGTACATAAACCAGAGAAATCAGATTGACATAACAGTTTCTCTCTTAAAAGCTCATCATCTGGCAGCTGTCAGTTTGTAAAAAGAATCCGGTGCATGGAGTATTAGGAGATAATTTTCAGGGGGGAGGGGCAAAATTTCGACTGCGTAGGGACCTCCACAGGTTTTAAACCTGCACTGCCAGAAAATACCTCAATTAGACTTCGGAGCCGACACGTCTTCCCGGAGCCACGCAAGTCCCCATGTAGGTGTGTTGGCAAACATAATTCTGTAGGGCATAAACTCTATGTACAAAAGGAGTAGTATTACATTTGTCTCAACGCCAAATGAATGGGTGACTCAAATGTAATGGATAAGCTCTCTCGGAAGATTAAGGCAGCATCAGGAAAGAAGTGCACAAAATAAACTATCAAACAATAAAATATGCCATGGCAGACAACTGAACAAAGAAGGTGTAGGAGGTTGGCTACTGGTGATGGCATGTGCCACCAGAACAGTGATCACTGCAACCTGTAGTTACTCTGTTGAAGCAGAAAGCCACTCAAAGGCTTTGGAAGAGGGCATTCAAGTAAAGGAGACAATGTGTGGCAGGCATTTGAGTGTATCCCTCAGAGATGCTTGAAGTCTTACATCAGAAGGGAATTAGGATGGGAATAAAGAGTGCGTGTGATTGATAGCCGATACTACACAGGCTGAAAGCGCAAGGTGTGGTGACTAGAAGGAGATGTGGCCAGCAGTACCAGCCTGCTGCATCACCTGTAGTTTGTCTAATAAATGTTACAGTGTGAGTGTGTGTGGTTGTATGCGTGTCGCCATGCTCTTGCATGAAAGAGTATTGTGACTAGCAAAGAGAGATAGGGACTTCTGACAACGTTATACTGTTTATAAGAAAGATCATGCAAGAGAGCTGCTTTATCGGTCAGTGCACATTTCCTAGCTCCAACTATATGGCCATTGAGGTGGATGTGGTACTATATCGACCAGCATCACATGAGAACACTGATATGCAAAGGGAAAACTAATGTTACTGAATGTTCAGACCTATGATTATCACAGTAAACCTGCAGTAGCTCAGAACATGCTTGGCTAGGTCATACACATGTGTGACAAACCAGAGCACCCTCACAACTGCTCACAATCTCACAGCCAGCTATAGAATCATCCACCTGAAGCAGACACAGATTTGACCAAACTCTAGTGTGGGCATGCCACGGTGTTTGGATCATCAGGCCAGCTCCGCGACCCTCTTGCATTTTTTTTAAACAACTCTTCATTATTGTTTACAAAAATATAAATAGTTCAATGCAATATAATGAAAGTCCGAAAAAAAAGAGAGGTTAAGTGCTTATTTGGTTAGTGCTGAAGGACAAGAGCCAAGCGAAATACTTGGCATTAGGCCATTGAACAGATAAATATATCTTCAGTCATATGAAGATACGTGGGATGCAGAAAATCAGTGACCCTTTGCCCCATACTGACAAGTGCACGTGCTGTTCACCATATTAGTGTCACACACCTTACGCAGTCCTGTCACGGAGTCTATGAGACACAGAGATCACAAATACTAGTCCACGCTACCTCCAGCAATGGGTGTGTTTGTGAAAACATGGGCTAATTTCTGCCTTCATTTGCTGGAATTATTAAGGTATGAAAGCTACAAAACAAGGCAATACAATCCAGACATGACTCAACATGCTTGGCCGAGTTCATCAAGAAATGAGATGAATGCAAGCAATGTTTACTTGTTGCATTGGAAGGTTATTAGAAGGAGATTCCAACACTAATCTTAAGGATAAGTCTGTCATGGGGGAGAGGGAATATGTCTGAAGTACAATATACGCCTGAAACAATAAGAACAGGTGTAATGCATCTGCCTTGTCTCTACATCAGTATGGGTAGAATCATGTTTTGCCCTTGCAACGTCACTTCGTAGCGCACTCTACGACCCTTATATGTCCTTCCCTGTTACTCTGTATCACGCTTTCCATCTTCTTGTCAAGCATTGTCACTTTGCAGCATGTCTTTTGTCTTACTCTGTCCTGAAATATCGCCTTGTCACAAAGCCACCATTCTATGTTCAGCAATGTTACTTAGTAGCATGCTGTATACCCTTCTCCGTCTAGTTTGTGATAGGACCACTTCCACCAGAGACTACGAGAAGTGTACATGGCAAATGTGTCCTCTGGTTATGTCCCTGTGGACAATTTACCTTTGGTCTTTCTGGTGAATACACTTTCTAACTGCAGATTCCTCACCTTTAGAATATTGTCAGGTACAGACTGGATCTGGAGAATTTTGCAGCAATGCTCCCACACACCATTAGGAGGCATGGTGTGACTCAACAGCGACTTTGTACTCCCCAGGAAGTGACGAAGCAGAGAGAAAGATGAGCACCATCCTTGCACGCTTGTCATCAGTTTCTTAATTTTTCCCCTTCCACACCTCAGACATGAAGCACTTCGGACGAATTGCACGTGGCACTGTGCCAAAATGTACCTTAGAACTGTATTAGGATGTTCAGGAATCTACTCCAGAGAACAGATGAGGTGGGAGAGCAGTGAGAAATCTACAGTTAGACAGAGTATCCAACAGAGTGCGATACAAAAGTTAACAAAATTTGCTTTCTGATGGATACTTCTAACTTCAGAATCATCACATTCAAACTAGGAGCCTCAGCAGAACCTATGAAATGTGGAAGGTCTTAGGAATGGACTCAAACTAGAAAGCCATGCACGGCAGAGGAGGCAATATGGACCTCCTGTTGGACCGCCTGTTGGACCATTCTGTCAAGGCAGTAATGTTTTGTGAGTGTGTGCAGCGATGCCTATGCCATAGCCTGACAGAGGCCCAGAAATGGGACCCCCATTTGCCAATGCAGTCATAGAGGCCTTAGTAATTGTGGAATGAGCATGGGCGGCTGCATGGGTTGTTTCTTAGCCAGCACGCAGCAGATTTTCATGCAAGGTTTCCATCTTGACGATATCTTTTCTGCACCCCCTTTCCTTTCTTTGCTTCTGAGAATCCCACAAAAAGCTGACCATCTACACAAGAGTCTTTTGTGCCTTCAATGTTGAAACCAAAAGCCCTTTTGGGTTGAGCCAAGGGAGTCTCTCCTTCTCTACTAAGCAGTGAAGTGATGCACAAAACGTTGGCCCAGTGATAGACTGGCCAACGTGAAGTGGTGTCAAAACTTTGAGTAAGAAGGCTACCTAGGTTCGCAGCACTAATTTGTCTAGGAAGGAAGTGGATTAGTACGGTTGCACTGAGAGCACCTGCAGTTCACTTGCGTGGCATCCAGAGGTGATGACAACCAGGCAAAATGTTTTGAGTATCACAAGCCACTCTGGGCAGTTGCACATCAGCTCAAAATGTGTGCACATAAGAAATGTCAACACCAAGTTCAAATCCCATTGGGCATGATGAATGGCTTTGGGGCAAACACAGGAATCATACCTTTAAACTTCAGCTGAGCCCAGTGCAAGGCCTGGCTGGAACAATGTTAGGACAAATAATAATACATCTAAAAGTTTAGCCTGCGGAAGGTCGGTGTGACTAATACACATTTGTCCCATCACCTAGCATAGCTGGACATTTTCAAACAGACTGCAAGGATCATGTAGATTGCAGCCAATGGATTAAACACATTTAACTTCCACCACTCAATTTCCACATTTGGAGGTGCAGTTTGTGGAGATTTGGGTTCATGAACCTCCCTTCTATTGCTGAGACAGGAGGTCCTTCCGAAGTGGTAGTGCATCGGAGGGCAAATGCTCATGCTGGTGGGTTCCGAGTACAATACTCTCATGGCTTCGATCCACTAAATTACATTTGCTCAACTTATCTGCTGAGCAAATCTGCTCTAACGTTCAGAGATCCTGCTAGATGGGCTAGTACCAGAAAGATGTTCTACCAATCCATCCACCTCTGGAGATGTAAGGCTCCTGGCACAGGATCCAGAACCTCAACTCAGCTCTCCTTGTTGCTTTAACACATGATGGTCATGATGTCTGTGAGGACCTCCACCAGCCTCCATTTGATGGATATCAAGAAGGCTTTCAGGGGGAGGTACACTGCTATGGAACTGGCTATGTACAGAGGCCTCTGATTTCCACCTTTCCTAAAGCACACTCCCCTAACTTAATAGTGATGCACCTGTCACAACCATGTAGCCTGGGTAGGGATGGGAGAGTGGCCTGCCACAGGTCTGCCTGGAGCTTTTTTGCTGTCTCCTGAAAGTCCTAGAAGGATACAGACGGACAGTCCTGCTTTCTAGTTGCTGAGTTTGGGCCCATGCGGGCAAGTAAAAGCGGTTTGGCAGCTTCTACAGCACAAGAGAAAGACTTAGAAGTGAGTCACTCCAGTTGGTGCAAATCCAACGACCTCTGTCCCAAAAGGACTGGAATAAACACTACATTTCTTGTAGGATTAGTGCAATGGATTGGCGGGAAACAGGAGTCTCAAGGATACACTGTGGCCCTACTGTCCTTAAATAGCTGAAACGCAGAATCAGCTTCCTCTCTGAACAATAAAGAGACATCAAAGGCATATCCACAGACACTTTAGTCACCTTGTGAAACACAGTTGTGCTCATCCAGGCACACATTTATTAAGCACTACACAGTTGCCAACAGCACTGCCAGTAGAGTCTGTGGTCTCCAATCTAGCCCTAGGACATACTTCATTGCGTTCTGGCCAGTGTGTATCGTTTAAGCCAGAGAGACTCTCCAGTCTTGTAAGAAAGTCGGGAAGATCTCACTGGCCATGTCCCTTAGCATGTACCTGCCCAGAAGGCACTCAGGGTTCAAGGACCTTAAGGCTTAACAAGCTGCAGGGAACATTCTCTTTTCAAAGGTGACAATATGAGTCACCTCTAGCTAAAGGATTGTTAAGAAAGGCATTAGGAGTGACTCCTTGTCAACGCTTGTACCATCAATCTTTCAGGCATAAGATGCTCTGTCAAAAAATGAGCATCACTGGTGGTCAGACTTATTTTGCCTGTCACAGGTCAAATTACCACTAACTGTAAATCTGGCACTTCTACTGCTCTTCATACAACTACTGCGAAAGAGGCTCTTTCTTCCATTGCTAGCCGAGGTGTTTAGCATTCTGTAAATTCAGGTATAGGCCATCACAGGTATAATGAGGGTGAAGTAAGTTGTTCTCCTCCTCGTTATTCATCAGCAATGTATTGGGGAACATTTTACTTACCCTGAAATTGTCAGAGTAATATCCCAATAAGGCCTCTAACCTCGGAAAGTGGTGGTGTTGAGGCCAAAGAGTAGAGTCCGGTTTTATACTGACTGTTGTGCTTTCTTGTAGCTAAACTTGGGCTGGTAAGGTTTGGGTGGAAGTAGAATAACAGACGCTTTCTTTCTTTTTTAAGATATCATAAATAGAGTTTCTAATGGTCAAAAGGAAGAAGTTCCAGATAGTGGGGAACTCTATAAGAATTTTTGCTTTAGTGTCCTTCTCTTCTTAAATGATGGAGTTTTTAGAAGAATATAGAACTCTGAAATTGGTGCTGGCCACCCGAGAAGGCCATTCAATGGGGAATAATATTTGTGGGTTCCACAGAGTAATGTCTTCTTAGTAATTCAAGCTAGTTTATAGATACTCCTTAACTCAAAGTGCAGCCATTTCATTTTGTTCAGAACTGGAAAGATAAGCTCAAACTCTCTTGAACCACTGGACAGCTCATGTTTTACACGATGGGCTGCTAGAGGGGTAGAACTAGATGAGGAGTTCCTAATAGTAGTGAGTATTAATAGCCTAGTCTCAAAATCACAAATACCTAATCACTTGTTTAAAACGATCTTCTAGGATAAATGTTTAATACCTCAAGAGATATTCAGCTGCTGATGTGCCCCTTTTACCAAAGTGTAAATGTGTGTTTGAAAGATCAGGTTATTCCCCAAGATAAAGCCTTGAGATTTGGAATATTCCACACTGGTGTATGGCAATCCAGCACAAACAGTGCATTGACCTAGGCTTGAAAAGGAATGGAGTAGTTTGAGGGGGTTATCAGAAGGAACTCTTTTTAAGTGGGCTACATTTGAGATGATGTGTTGCAATCTTGACGATGACAGCAGAGAAAGAAGGCAAGTGGTTCCATATAAAGACTGAAAAGGGCCATACACGAGAATACAGTCATGAGCAACGCCTTGGAGCGGAACAGAAGGTTGGGAGTGAGAGTTTTCACATTTGTGTTGACATTGATTTTCAACATATGACCAGAACCGGCTGAGATCTACACCAATCAACCCTCTTCAATCCTTAAGAATTCTGAGGAGAGGAATATGATTTACTGTATGAAAATCAGCCAACAGGTCTTAGGATGACTAAGCAGAAGCTTATTTAGAATACAAAGTGGATTGTCAACTATTTTTACGGTTGTGGTTTCTGTGCTACATCCCGACATATTGAAGCTAATCGTGGTTCGTTTTAGCTACGAAGCGTCTGTGCTGATCCTCCATACAGCTTTCCAGGACTTTCTCTAAGGTAGGTAGACAGACGGTCCTGGTTTTAGCAATTTGGGGAGGTTAGACCTATTTTTAACAGTTGGGTCTGTGCCTTGTGACAAAGATGTTTTGAGGGTGTAATGGAACAGCTTATTGTTTGAGAAGTGACGAGGGTATAAGTTGAAGAAAAAAAGAGGACTGTCTTTGCAATGGTGTTGAGCACTGATAAGACACACTTATTTGAAACAAATGACCAACTAGACTTAGATTTGTGAATAAAATCACAACATTCTTGGACTAACGGGAAAGGTGCTAGGGAGGATTCTACGGCTTTCTCCTTTTCCACAAAAAAGATAAGAAGTCTCAAATGTTTCTTTGGCACAGTTGGTATTCTACGCTAAAGAAAGCTCAGTAGATTTTCTCATGGACTATATGACATGAAAGGAAGTCACAACTTTGGAGTGAAAGGTCACTGTTGTCCTCAGCACCAGTTTGTCCAGAAAGAAGGTGATGAAGTGAGACTAGACTGACAGAGCTTGAAACTCACGCACATGACGAGCGAGGTTTTCACAATCAGCAAGACCGGCTACGGGGTCAGGAGACATAGGGAACAGCTGTAAAAAAGCTCAAAAGAAGTATATTTAAGCAATGTAAGGTCCAAATTAAGGTCCCACTGTGGTATCACAAATGGTTTACCTGAAAAAATATAGCCCAAACCTTTGACAAAAACACATCACAACAGATCATTTTAAAAATGATGTCTGTTTAGGTAAACACAAAAAATCCTGAAAGGGCTGACAAATAACATTTAACTGTGCCCACTGCAAACTGCATGTCTTTCCTGGGCCAAATACAGAAGAAATAGTAACACATCTGACAGTTTCGCTTGCAATTGGTCTGTGTTATGAGTGCCATACCAAGCCACAAACTTGGCCTAGCATAGAGAGATTTTGTAGAAAGACACCAAGATGCCAAGATGTCATCCACTACTTCCAGAGACAGATTAAAATTGGTCCACTGCAGCCGCTCTATCTCCACACATGGAGGTGCACATTGCACATATCTGAGCGCAAGACCCTGCCTTGCTACTGTGACAGATGACTCTCCCAACGTGGCATCCTGATCAGAGGACATATGCTCATGCCCAGAAGATCCGGTATTGTGGAGGAAACGCCCAATTCTTGTGTGAAAAGACTGAGCTAGCATGTAGCAGGCCTACTCTCTTTAAAGCGCTTAAGCGTGGACTCAGCCTTTTCGTCATAGAGACGACACCCATCAAAAGGCATATCCAAGAGTGATGCCTGAACGTCACCAGAGAAGGCTGTGGATCTCATCCATGAGTAGTGCTAGAGCCAACCACTCTTAGTGTGGCGAAATGCAAGGAGGCAAATTCAGGGCAAGACTGTAAGAATTCAGGACAAAGGATCCAAATTCAGGACACACATTCCTGACAAAGGGCAATTTTATGGACACATCTGTGGAGAAGCAGTACCTTTCTACTTTATCAGCAGACGTATTTACTATTTTGTATACTGCACTATTAATTCATTGTGCTATGTATGTGAGTCGACGGTGTCCAGCCCATAACATATCGTACACTTAGCTGCATCCCTCTTGGCGGCAACAGCCTGGGAGAGCACTGCCCGGGCCTCCTCCGGACACTGAGGCAGCACTTGCGCCACCGTATCCCACACTGAGTGCGAATAACGGCCCAAGAGACATGTGGTGTTTACGGACCGCAGTCCTAAGCTGGCAGAAGAGAAAATGTTCTTTCCAAGGTGGTCCAGCTTCTTGGATTCCCTTTCTGATGGAGCGGTAGGGAAGGCGCTCTTGGAGGTAGAAGCTTGAACTACCAAGTTTTCCGGGGTGGGATGTTGCGAGAGAGGAAAGTGGCATTGCCCAGAGTCGTGCGGTGGTGTTGGGCAATCATCCTGTCCACGGGAGCACCTGTGTTGGGCCTGGACCAAGTGCCCAAAAGGACGTCTGTGAGTGCCTCATTAAACTGCCGCAAGGGCTCCAAAGAGCTCGCAGCCAGTTGAAGCACCTCTGCCAGGAGGTTAGTCCTGACCGCCACCGTAGGAAGCTCGAGGTTGAGAGCCTCGGCCGCCCTACGCAACACCACTGCATATGACGCTCCCTCCTCCTTAGCCACGGTAGGAGGAGACAACAAGCCAAGGTCAAGGAGAGGTGTCAAGACCACTGGCATCCCCCAGTTCCTCTCTCTTGTCCTTCTCAGTGTCTAACTGGTCCGTCAAAGGGTCACCTGACCCCTCCTAGAACTCCTCATCATCCTCTGGGTGCCATTGTGTTTGAAAAGGGACCCCAGGAGTGAACAGGGGTAAACCCCACCCGGCATCGGATGACGTCAGTCTGGCTCCGTGTCCACGTTGGGATGGAGGCTGGGGTCGACGCCGGGCGGGGAGCCGACCGGCGCCAAACGCGGTATTGGTGTCGTGGGGAGCGGCGCCGGTGGAGGCGTAACTAGGTCAACCGGTGCCGATCCGGATCCAGGCCGGGATCCAAGGGGGCCTTGCGGTGCCGGAGCCGCCGGCAGCTAAGACCGAGTCCGCTGGGCCTTAAGGAGCGCCGGCGGAGTCGGTCCACCCAAAGATGGCATGCATTACCTCGTAGAACATACGAAGCTGGGCGGGGGTCGCTCCGAGTCCCGAAAAGGGAGGGAAACTCGGAGTCGACCCTTCAGGCTCCGCGCGAGGTGTCTCGGGAGGGGCACCACCCGCGTGCCTCGTCAGATTGGCCTATCGGCGAGAAGTCAAAGAGCGACAAAGTTTCTTCGACTTCTTCTTATGCTTCGACATACCCGACCCGAGTGCGAAGACTTCGATGATTTCGAACCGGACTGGTGGTGGCTCTGCAATCTGTCCCCGACTTCCCTCTCGACCGGGACCTAGAACGGCAGGGAGTCAAATGCCGGCGTTCAACCAGCTTTCGGGACAGCTCCCGCAAAAGCCTTCGGCACTACCAACCAGCAGTCGGAGCACGACTTGGGGTCGTGGTCGCGCTCCAGACAAAAGAGGCCCACGCGGTGCGGATCCGTCACCGACACCAGTCGGTGACAGGATCCGCGGGCCTTGAATCCGGGCATCCCTTGTGCACCTATTTGGAGTCGGAGACTCGAAACAAGAAGTCACCAAAAGTCGAGAAAAAGTTCGTCAAAAATTGACTGAGGTACCGCTCTTCCCAGATCTGTGCTGGCTGGCGCGGAAAAGGAAAGAACTGACATCAGCTCGCGAGGGCGGCGTCTAAGTAACTGCCGCAACGTCATCCCGGCGATAATGGCGCTGACGAAGGACGCAAAGACGACTGACGCCACCTTCCGACGCGCAGAGGTACTGCTGATGAAAAAACTTTTCAGAATCAGTCTGACGCCTGGGGGTAATTCTAAGGTAAGGAATCTATAACTAATTAGGTTTCTTACAGATATATCGTTACCGAAGGAAAGTAACTTGTGCATTAATTCATTGTGCACTGTAAGCGATTGCCTCTAAATATGCTACATTCAGGTGGCGCACTATGCCCTTGTACAAAAGTAAATTGATGTCCTTGCCTACTGGTAACCTACTCAACCTTTCTTGGAGAGAAAGCACCCCCAACATTTTGTTTCTGTTTCTAATCATTTTAAAAGTCATAGAAAACACTAAGATACACAACTTTTTCACATTGTGCTAGTATAGAAAAAGAGATCTCTAGATCACTTCACACACCATCAGACATCAAACCAAAAAAATGAATGAGGTAGAACAGGTGGTGATCTGAGGTACCCCATGACTTATCTGTTGTCTCACATCACCGAGGAGGCCAAACCTGCTGCATTAGAGGGTGCGTCAGGGACTCTACTTTTATCTCAGAACTGGGGGCCCAGACCACCAAAGAGAATTAAAAAGCAGGATGAAGGCAAGGTCAGATGGGAGATCCACAGCAACAAATTGAAAGGGTTGTTGCCAAGAACCGAACCGGACAAATAGGGAAGAGAACAAGGTGCGATAAATTCTAAAATCAGACAAGGTGAGCCTGACATGAGTATCGGAAAGTATTGCGTACCTGGAGAGTAGTCTCAGCATAGAGGTTAGAAAAAGAAGAGGGACTGTCAAGTGGCTGAACAAGCTGCACCCTCCAACGTGGGAAAATTCTGCTGGTGCAATGATCCATTGGTCGTGCTTTTGGAGAACGGGCAGGGGCCATGGCCCCTAGGAAGGTTGGGCCCTGGGCAATTGCCCTCTCTGTTCATGTCTTAAAATGGCTCTGCAGATGACCAAAGGCTGACCCAGTGGTCTGGTTCATCCCTAAGTGCCAAAAACATGAAGAATACTCAAAATATTTCAGGTGTGATTACACAACAAACAAAGTATAAGAACAATATAAAGACTTTAGAATTTTGGAAAGTGTTTCTTTAAACTTATGGAAGTGTTTAAATTTAGTACATTACATGTTATGTTAGCAAGATTTATATAGCGCACAACTACTCAAAAGTGTGTCCTGGGTTTAAATTGTGCAACCTACAACAACAATCCATGTCCTATTATATGCTGGAACAGCCATGTTTTTCGTTTTTTCTTAAAAGTGGAGTGTTCCATTGTAGTTCCTCATGGAGTTTATTCCAGGTGACCGGCTCGAGATAAAAAAAGACCATCAGCCAGTTCTGACCTGACGAATTTTAGGAACTCTAACCAGTCGCTTGAAGGGGGAATGAGGGCTTCTGGAAAAGACAGTCATGAATCCTCTCTCTCGAATAGCCATCTCCCGAGGAATGCAGAGCTTTCTGGAAAAGGACCAACGATTTAAGATAATCCTTTTTAGGTCTCACCTAGTGTTGCAGCCTGCATGCGCTGCTCGCTCTGGCGAGATATATTGTGGATGAGATTTCAGACCGGGACTTGAAGCCCCGCCCATCATTTTCATTGGGTGTCGTCAGCATTTATGCTAATCGCTGGCTTCCCATTGAAAATGATGCTTCTTGGTCACTGCCTGTTCTCTTTTTCGTCCGGCCCATTCAGACTTGATCGTCTGCCTTTCGGCTGTCGTGAGGCATTATCTACAGGGGACGTGTAGTGGGGATCATGTTTCTGAAGTCTGATTTTATTGTGGCTTGCATGGGCAGCCTCTCCTCGTTTCAGCCCCCCCACACCGTTGCCCCCCTTGGAGCACACATCCGCTCAGGGAGCCCCTCCTCGCCCCCCGCTTCGGAGCACACGTAACTTGTTCTTTCTGTCTCCCTCCAGATATCTGTCCAGCCCGTGTTCTCTCTTGCACCAGTTTCTCGCTGTCCCTCTGTCTCTCAGTATTTCCACTTTGCCCTCCACTCTGTTTCTCATAGCACCCTCTTCTGCCTGGCTCGTCCCTTCCTTCTCGATATGCCTGAGACCCACTCCGACATTTCTGTCCACGTCGCCACACTTCTGGCGCCGCCTGGCTACTCTCACCCTGTCTTAGTGCATGAGGTTCCTGTTTTTCATTCACGCATTCACTCTGCAGACACCCAGGGACTCTTTTCATTCACACATTCACTCTGCAGACACCCGGGGTCTCTTGAATTTGAGATTTGACCCACATTCTCTTGACTTGGGGCCCAGGTGCTGTGAGTCCCCAAGCACATCTAGCTACCCATCTGCCTCACCCCAGCCCGTTCCTGCAGTTCTGGCCGTGTCTGCCACCACCACCCCCCCCAACCCACCTTGGCAGAATCATGCCTTGCACCCGCTCCCTGTCATAAAGGTCCCATGCACGCCAGAGAGGACAATGTACCTGGGGTGGTGCTGCCCGGCAGATGGCCCCTCCCGGCCCATTCCGCAGCCACCTGCAGTAAAACTTCAATAAAAGGTCGCAGTTTATCACACCTAGATGGCGCTGGGTGGGGGCGGGCGTGCAGATGTTATGGTTCCCAGGACCGGTTTGATTGGGATGAGGTGGAAAGGGGGCTGGGTGTGTCTTCTCACTACTCCCTCTGTCATTCCTTCTCTCTCCCTCTGCCAGGCTCCGGCTGCGGGCCCTGCTGCTTTTATGGCCCTGCTTTATTTGTTTGTGTTCAGCCCAGATCGCAACACTTCCTCTCTTTCCATATGTCCCTCCCTCCCCCTCCCAATTGGTCGACCTTATCTCTTCCCAGCTCGTATTGCTATGCGGTCAGTATTGTTTACCCAGGCGGCTGTAACAGACCCCGGCCATCAATCAGTGCGGCCTATCCTGGCCGGGGAAGCTTGCTCATGGAAATGAGGAAGCCCTTCGGAAAGGCGCCCGAGCCTGGCTAAAGAGGGGAGAGCCCTGCCCAGGTTCACCGGAAGAGGCCACAAGAGGTCAGGAGAGCTTAGCCCGAGGCAAGGAGAGACCTCCAAGAATGCCATGAACTGGACCAGGCGCCCGGGACGGCGGTCCAGGAAGGCTGAATGCGATTGGCTAGAGGGAGCATTATCATAGCAACGAACTGAACTGCCTATTAACCCTAGGGTGGTCGCATGGGCCTGGTATTCTGCTTGTTTCACCTGGGTGGTCCAGAAGGGTCACCTGGGCCTGGTCGTGGACCAGAAGGTCAGTCCTCTCATGGCATCGGGGCTACCCTCCAGGAAGGCCGCCTAACCCTGACTTCTTGCAGGGAGCCTAGCCTGTCCATGTACTGAAGAGCCCTCCTTGACAGACAGCCTCTGCCACATCATGCACAAGGTTAGTGCCTGGGCTTGGTCTCCTGTCAGGGCTGAAGCTTCAGGGAGCTTGGTCAGTGCATAGCACCGATGACAGGTCTCCAAAAATATATTGTGTATATCACATTATATGACGCCTCACACGTTATTTTTCTGTTGGTTTTTTAACTTCACAAAGAGGTGTCTGTGGGGAAGAAGTGCTCTTGCGTCATTGATTTTTTTTGTGTAACTTTTTTTATTATAATAAAAGGAACATAGAAAAACAGGCAAGGCAATAAAACATTAATACATCAATCGGGCAAGCGCTCAAGGAGGACGGGAGATACACAGTATTACGATACAGGAGTTGTTTTACACAGATGAGGGGGCTGGAGACAGGAAACACAAATGCATGAACAAAAGACGCTACACTACATCAGGAATGTCGGGTCAGGGAGATTGGTGGGGAGTAGAGATCTCCGTGAGAGGGGCGTACATATGTCTCCCCGGTACGAGTTCCATTGGTTCAAAATTGTCCCCCATTTTCTGGGTCTGCCTCTCGCCACATATACAGTCTTCTCCCTAAACATGCACCAGTCCATGTTCTCTTTCCAGGCCGTCACTGTGGGGGGTCTCTGGGAATCCCAAAGCTGTGCAATGACTCTCTTAGTAATCATATTACCAAGGGTCGTCCATCGTATTTGCGACACATCATAGTCATTCGGCTCCCATACATTCAGCAAACATCGTCGGGCCTCTGGCAACATCACAACACCCGTTACTTCATTCATCACCTCATGTATGCGAGTCCGAAAAAGCACCATCTCAGGACATTCCCAAATTATATGGAGAAAGGTACCAAGCAGACCACAACCACGCCTGCACAAGCCATCCGTCGAATAGCCCATACGGATCAAGCGGGGGCCGGTAACATAAATCCGATGTAGGATTTTAAGCTGGACCAAGCGGAGACGGGACGGGATCGCGACCTCCTTGGGTGAGGATCGCGTCATTGATTTTTATCTTAAATATTCACTGGCGGTCGGAAGTTGAGGGGTCGAGTCTACCACGCTGGGTCCACATTTGCCGAACTGTGTCAGCACGCCTGTTTATTTGCCTTTGTTATGTACAACAGACGGTGTCAGTATATACATTGGATCCAAGTGGCACATTCACCACGGGGACATATATCGCTTTGGCCTGGTAGTTGTCAGGCTGAAGTTTAGAGGGCCAGCTGGGCATAGGGCATATAGTGTCGGGTGTCTCATTGGCACTGAAGACACTTTGGCTCGGTTGGCACTGTGGCGCAGATGAAACGTTGATTCACGTGTAGCCGGTTGGCAGGTGTATAGTGTTTGATGTAGTTAGTGCTGCTTGCTGGTTTCTGCATACGCTTTAGGCTGTGTGTTTCTGCTTCACTGTGATGTCCATTTGCTAACGCCTCTCTGCTGAACTCCTCAGCATAGGAGATACCAAAGTTTCTCTGGTTTTTTTTAATGGCATATACCCTGTGGAACGTTGTTGGGCCTTCTCTGCAGTGCCCAGTCGAAGAGGTCATAAAACAGACATAACAATAATAATATATTTGTCATGATGTACTTGCCTTGACACATCTGCTTTTATCGGTGGCTGCTGTACCGGTCTCAGAGGTGAGGAACCCGCCATGGCCAGCCCCAAGGCCACCATACATGCCACTGGCTCAGAGTCTTATTTGGGTGAGTGTTTCCTTCCATCTTACTCCAGGGGTGTTTTACTTAGGGCAACGGGTCGGTGTCCCATGTGGGCGGGTGCCGGGGTTGATGAGAGTTGTTTAGTTCTGCACAAGCACATCTGAGGTTCAATGGCTTATGCTCTGCGCGTGGTGGTTTCTTTTAATGTGAGGGTTGGGGGAGAGGCCGGGCGCAGTCTGAGATTTAGTCTGTGGCATGGGTGGGTAATATATCCCCCCCTGCATAGTTTGTTGAATCTGGCCCCAGCTGACTGCCCCAGACCTGCTTTTTTTCAATTCTGATACTTGTCAATTAGTAGTATTACTGCTCCTGCTGCCGCTCTCTGTTGCGCCCTCTTCATTGCAAGGTGAATAAGTCAACTATCGGGTTGTTTGTAATCTGAAGGTGGACTTGGGTATTCCCAGCACTTCCGGTGTTTAGCCGTGGTGGAATGTCGGTCTCTCGCCCTTGCGCTTCTTGACTCAGGCCCATGTTCCGTCATCGGCTCTTATTCACCCTTAAACCTGGTCTGGAGGGTGCGGACAGACACCGGCCAGTCCGGGCTATTGATTCATCCTCTGGCATGTCGAGAGGAGGTGCGGGCTAATGGTTAAACTGCAGCGTGTCCAAAAAACAAGTTCCGATCCCGGCTTCCCCCACTTAAAAGCTCTACGGTCCTTGACAAATCGCTTTATAGCCCCGTGCCTCACTTCCTTTATTAGGTCTCGCTGACTCCCATATCCGCACATTGTTTTTCTTTTCATGCAGCTCCTTAATTTTGCCCCCTTCACCTTCTTTCTACTCCTCACAATGTTTGAAACACAGCCCATTAAAGAGGACAAGTAGGATGAGGAGCCCAGTTTGTGTTAGCCCAGGGCGCTATCTGAGAAAAAAACCAGCTCTGATCACCACACACCATCATGCAACGGTACATACCTGGGAAGAACATTTAATAGGCCTCCAACACATTTCAAAACTGACACTAGTACAAATGCAATGCAATAGATTTCGTAGTTACAACAAAGTGAGCTATTGCCATTTTGCATTACACCATTTGATTACTGCTTCACAAAGGGAAAAAAAATAAAAAAAACAATGACATTTACAATGACAGTAGCTCAAAATAATGTCATTGGGAGACCTTTTGCATTGTAAATGCTTGTTGTAATGGTAAGCCAGTGAAGAGCTTTCAAATGCAAGGACATGTGGGTTCTCGGGGAAGACTGAGGCGGATACATGCTGCCGAATTCTTCACCACCTGAAATCTGACAAGAAGGTTTTCTGGGAGACACAGGTATGTGTTCCTGTAGTGCAGCCTGGACTTTATTAATGCCTGGATGACCGTTCCCTTGGAGCTGTCCGAGAGTAGGGGAAGGTATTTTTTCAGGGTTTGCAACAGCCCGAAATAGGAGCCAGTCAGTGCCTGGATCTGTGGCTGAAAAGAGAGGGCACTGTCAAACTTGATTCCAAGGTTCTTTACGGTGCCATGTTGGGGACCAGGGAGGGGGACTTCCTTCGGCCAGATGGTCTTCCATAAATCTAGCGATGTTGGGCCAAATAACACAATCTTGGTTTTATCCGGATTACATTTTAATTGGTTGACAGGTAACCAATGGAACACATTAGAGGCAATTTTTTATGACTTCCCCAGTGAGCTTTTTATTTGAAGTGAAAGTTTCTAAACATAAAATTTAACACATTTATGAACCCTCCCTCCCGACAAAGCCACGAGTGAACAAAACGAACCAATTATCTGGTGTCCCTTACATCACGACCAATATTATTATTATTATGGCTAGTAGAACACTACAGGCTAGTAGATCATATAAAGGTGTGGATTTTCTCATTCCCCTTTAACACTAGAGGACAGTTTTGTGTACAATTCTGCCAGATAAGTAGTACATAGTGTTAAATAAATATAGATCATAGGCTAATCTCACACAACATCTTTAAAAAAAGGTGCATGCTGAAGGTATGGGAAGGTAGGACACCATTTGCCAATATAATTGGCTTTCTCAGACTTTTCATTGCTGTTCAACACAGCAGTCGAAGTGTATTGAAAAAAAAGTGCAGATACTGTGATCCTGAATACAAACAGCAGGGCTTTAAGTGGGCTGGGTCTCACCGGGTCTGAGCACCGGCAGTTTTTTTAAAGGGGGCCTCGAAACAAGTCTCTATCGGGCTCTGTTTTGTGCCCTGGCACAGGCGGTCCGTTTTTTCCCAGACTACAGTGACAGCAGGCACATCGATGTGCGCGTGCTAACACTGCTCACTTCTCACTAGTGGAGAAGTTAGGACATGACGTCATGCCAGGTGGGCAGTGTAGGGGAAGGGAAAAACCTTTAAAGAGAGTCATTTTCTCTGTGGATTGCCCTTCTCTTTCTAAAACTCAGGATCAGCAACATTGTTGTGGTGTCACCAGAGCTTTAAGTGGAAGCTTTTTCAATATTATATACAAGCCATAGTTGCTGCTTGTTTATCTTATGCAACTAACAACCATTGACAAAGCCAATAGTCCTGACTTGTTGTAAGTATGATGTTACTTGTTGTATTATATATGTGGATACAATGACAGAAACAGCAAAATACAAGTTGGGCGGCAGGCAAACTATGCTAAGCACAGATTTTTGGCTTACGTGTTTTAAGCCACGCCCTTAATTACATTGGCCATGCCCCTTTGAGAGCCACCCAGTTTTTTCATCCCACTTAAAGCCCTGACAAAGAGGGCAGAGTCAGTGAGTGCGGAGGTAGAGTCAAAGGCATGGCTAAAAAGAACAAACCATTCAGTAACTACATTGTTGGTCTTTCACCATCAGGTAAATATATATAAAATAACACACACCTGAAATGAAAAATAAATGCATGTTAAACTAATCAGTTAGAAATGCACTACTTTACGTCATGAAACCTATATTATGATTAACGTGATCCCTGAAGATGTCTGTGCAACCAGAGGCCTATAAAATGGAGTCCTGCTTGGTGCAGCAGGGAATAGCAACTTTTGTATTTGTATTAATAGGCCGTCCCAGACTGTCAAAGAAAGGACTGTGAATGTGTAAGTCATCATTTTGAACTTGCATTGTACACAATGTAAGAAAGTATGCCCCAAAATGTGCAAGCAAATTTAGATTAGAGATATAAAAGCATGCATTCCACAGCTCCGCTTGGAACACCATTACAATACCTCTCAAAAAGAATAAATCTTTGTCATCAGGAAGCTTAAAGTGAATGCATCAATTAACGCCTAAACCAGGGTGCAAGCAGCCTTTTCATGTGCAGATTAACCAATTGAACACATTACATTTCTTTCAGGTAGCCGACACCCTGGAAGGCTTGTTTCTTGTTTAGCTGTCGTCTCCTCCCCAGGGTTCACAGCACCAGAGACTCTCTCCCTTGAACTTCAGCTGAGCCATCTCAACTGTGGGAATTAAATGCTGTCTTTCAGTAGAACGTTACATTTATGGACCAATGCCATCCGTTGAAACATCAATCACAAAAGGACATTAGGGTTAATTTACAGGCAGTCGGTGTCAATTACAGATGGATGGTCACCCAAATCGCTCTGCCAAAGCAGTCTGTTGTGTCCAGGCCAGACCGGATGACTTGCATGGCTGCATCCTGGCCATCTTGGATAGCCTGATCCAAACTGATGCACAATTCCTCCAGGATTGCTGGTAAGATCTTCGCAACAGAGTCCTATAATGTGTGGGAGAACCTTCCCAGCAAACAGCTGGCGTTGACTGGCCTGCGTGCGAGGCTAGCAAAGGAAAACATCCTCTTTCCAAAAGTTTAAATTATTTTCGGCTCTCGGTCTGGAAGGGAGGAGAGGTAATAGTGGGAAAGGAATTGAGCTTAATCCTGCTATTAGGGCTCTCTACTAATAAGCTCCGAGATGTAGGTTGGTGTGTTAGAAAGGCCAGGTCACCTGACCCCTACACTCAACAATGTCTATTTGACCCCTGTAGCACAGCTTGTAGAATCCTTGGGAGCAAAGGACATTTTGTACACTAACGAAACGCAGCTGCTTTTCTCCTTTAATAAAGGTGAAGAGATCGAGTGAAAAGATCGACTCAGACCTTATGAAAATGTGTCTAAGAGCAGTTTTTAAATGGGTGCACCAGAAGCAGCTTATGTGCAATGCAGATTAGACAAATGTCCTCCTTTTTAGTTTTGCTTCCCCCTTCGAGTGGTCCAAGTGCTGTCCTGAGATCCCTCTCCCTTTGGCCTCTCACACTGTGGTGGTCAAATATTTGGAAGTCCTCTTTGATAATCAGCTCTCCTTTCAGCCTCAGAGGTTACTGCACTGGTGGGGACCTGGCTTTGGGCTTCTTCACACATCAAAACAATTATTGCATTTCCTTCCCTTACCTGCTATGAAAACAGTGGTTCAGGCCTAAATCCCTTCCGGGCTGGATTATGCCAATGTTCTTTACCGAGCCCTGTCCGATGACCTAATTAAAAGGCTTCAGGTAGTACGAAAAGCGGCTGCACACTTTATTCTTAAACTCCCTTTCAGAATTGTGGGTTCGCCTTATCTATAATCTCTCCACTAGCTCCCAGTTAAGAAAAGTATTTTGTTCGAAGCACTCGTCCTGAGCCATAGAGCCTTATATAATGTAGGTCCACAATATCTTGACACTGTAGTATATTTTGCTCCTCTCAGTTGGCCTTGGTGGTGGTATTAAGGATTAAGCGTTCTAGGAAAGGTGGTCGATCTTTCTTTTTTCTGGAGCCCACTTGCTTGGAACAGACTACCTTTTGAGGTTTGTCTTGAAACATCAGAAGTGATATTTAAGAAAAAAAAGATAGACTGTTCAGGTTTAATTCTTTGCCCTCTAGTCTTTGCTCTGGGAAACTCTCTGGAGCATCTGTCCCGCTTTATAAATTCGTGCTCATTCATTAATTCACACATGTCACCTGTCTGCTTATGGATGGACAAGAGCAAGGTTTGGTCCACATGCCCATGAGGGAGACAGGTCAGGGCCTATTTGATAGGCAACAGAGGTTCAGATGACGATCGCCCTAGTTGCACACTTCCGCAAGGACATTAGTTCTTATCTTAACGGAAAGTAATTGTAAATCTAAGACTTTGGCTGCCCATCTAATGTCCATAGTGAATAAGCAAGACTCTTCTGTGGAAGTGCCGGTGGGGGATGGGGAGAGAGGAAACCAGCCCCAAGTCAGGGGCGCTGTCTAGTCTACTGGCCTATTTTATGTCTCTATAAAAATGTAAGAAATCATATTGTTGGGAGAATATGTCTCAGCCATCATCATCATCATCAAACTCTGTTTGGCTCTGGTAACTCTTGTCATGCAGAACCAGAGTGCAGCTCCTACACAAAGGCGCTATCCTAACGGAGTCAGAATGTACGGGGGCGGGGTGCATAGGGACTAAACTCGAGCACAACTTTGGTTGAGGTTGAGACGGATTCAGCTCAGAGTCTCAGAGAACTATAGGCTTGGCACTCTCTTTTAGCATCAGCAACATCAGTGCCAGTGTTGACATGGCAGGGACCAGCAAGTATCGTGGAGCTAGTTCCAGAGTCAGAGCTGAATCCGTTGTGGGCTCAGGAGGCAGTGATGGAGCTGACGATAGACCTGCTGGTGGTAACCCTACTGAAATCTTCCCCGGATCCATGGGGGCCGAAAGCGTGCCAGAGGGAGCAGACAGGGTCTTGAAGATGCAAAGTGATCCTGCCTATATACCTCAACCTGCGTTGTGTTGCCAATGGTCCTAAAAATTGGGCCAGGACTTCCGCGCATGCAGGACGTTTGGGATCCCTTTACGGAGTACTGCAGGCTTATCAGGGTCCTGCAATCCACATACCGGTGCATTTTGACTTTATTAGAAATCAAGTAATTTGAATGCCCCCGGGGATCCCCAATCGGTGTGTAAGCATTACAAGCCTGAAGGGGGTTCCCACCGGGAGGGTTACATAGTGATGTTTTTCTTTTACTGCTACAACAGCGTTGGTAATCCAAACACAGGATTTTTATGAGGTTACAGAGCGTTTTAACTCTTGGAAGTCAACATAGCCTTGAAAATTTCCGAGAGGACAAAACACGTTTCGAGTGCTTCTTTGTTGAACAATGATGCACTCTGATTTATTCATGAATTAAAAGAGAACTGTGTACCGTTCATGCTTGAACTGGAGTTGCTTACCAAGAACTAGGAACTGGAGAAGGAAAGAAAACTGTATTGTGTGAGCTTCGGTGCCGCGTTTGTTTTATGATATTGTTCGGTCATAAAAATACAGAATGCATCAGAATCGGCTGCAAAGTTGGCCCCTCGGCTGTGGAGAAGAAGCATTTTGATGTCCTCACAACTTATCAGAAAGAGTAGTGCGAGGCTAAGACGAGGCCTGCTTGGACTTCTTGTGCTTCTTTTTTTACTTCAATTTAGCCAAAGATTTAGGATACAACAATGTCTGTTATGGGACTGACACCAAGAGCAGAAACTGGTCCAAGGCCTTGACTTTTAGAGGATTAATGTTCGATCTGCACCTTCTTGTATTTTGCTGATTTTTGGCCATGGCCGTTAGTGACTATCTTTGAGCACAACAACTAAACAAGCATTTCCCCCCCAAACAGCAAATAAACAAAAGAGAAGAGAAGAAGCCTTGTACAACTAAACTGTATTTGGAAACTAAATCGATCGATAGGACATAGAGCACATCTGCGCCATTCAAGTGAGTAAAAACCACCTTAAATGCCCTTTTTGGAACAATAACTCCAGAACCCAATTCTGACAGAGATACATTCATTTTTTGCCCACAGTTCAACCACATACAAGAATCCAAGAAAGCCCTACAGGTAATGCATGAGTGTGTACTGGTACGAATGTCCAAGTTGAGAGTCATTTGCCTGCTGTCACTGACTGAATGTTCCTCTGATTTTTATGTTTTCCAGATAAAATCTGTTATGGTCCTGAAGAGAATCCCACGAATTCAAGGGATTCGAAACGCGTCGACCTTGTTGTTGTTGATCTTGTTGTGTGTCTTCAAATAATATCCCTCTCAATACCGTCAGGCCAATCATGGTTATAAATAACTCTAAAATATAAAGTAGAAGATGGCCTAATCACCTTCGGTGATCATAAGAAAAAGTATTCATGATTTTTCTGAAAACCCTGGATTGGGAAATAATTTAGATTCAGGGATTTTATCTTTTCCAGTGTTTCTTACACACCACTAAGCTTTCCCCCCCACACCTACCTTCACTTATGTTTTTCATTTTTGTATGTATGTTGATACAAAGACGTCGCATGATTCTGATGAATGAGTGCTGAATCAACCGTTAAGTTTTTTGCATTGCGTGCACACCCTTCCTGACACCCCCGTGTACATATTCACAAATTTATCTTAATCATTGGAGTCTTTCCTCCTAATTGAAATTAGTATATATAGGTAGATTTATTTCTTCTTCTTTTTTGATATATTAATGTCGGATGTTATAAACTAAGAGAAAAAACTCTACAAAAGATTCTTTAAAATAAATAAAAGAAAATTCTGAGATACATTTCAAGACTGAAAGAGTGGTCTATTAAGGTGAGAACGTGGTGCTCAACTTTATTGTTCTTGGAGTAAATAATCGAGCAGTATTGGCATTTGTTTAGTTACTTTTGACTTTTAGAGGAAGCAGCCTTCATGCGGACGGTCTTCAGTGTTCGGCGATGTACAGCTTCGCTTCATCGTCCTGGATTGCCTTTGGGTACATTCTGGAATACTTCTCTCACAACTTGGAATCATGGCTCGACCTCAACCACCAGAGATACACCTTGTGGGGATCTGGCACAGACATTTGTGACAGCTTAGACCCTGTAGTTTTAGAAAGGGACATTTTCCTTGCTTACTGGTAAAGATTTTAAGACATAAATAAAAAAATAATAATAATAAATGAAAACTGACGAGAAACAAGTAAGAGCTAGCTGCAGATATGCATATGAAGGGGCAGAAAGAAAGGAACTGACATCAGCACACTTGGGTGGTGCCTATATGCGGCTCCAGTTGTCACTTCTGGGGTGGATCAGAGTTGATGCAGAGCCAAACAATGCTACCTACAGGCTTGCAGGGACTATGCTGAAAAAATCTTACGACCAGTCTGTTATCATTTTTAGCACTAGGGGTTAGTTGTTTTATATACATATCCCTAAACTGGGCAGATGGGAACTAACAAAAGCCCAAGCAGTATCCCGAAATTCAAGTACTTCCATTTTGGATAAAGCAGCTTGACCACAGAAGAGCTAAACACAAAGGGCGGAACCAGAGGCGCCTTGCTTTTTATTTGGTGCCTACACTGGTAAAGGATCAGCCTCCTGAGCGAAATGAAAAACGAGAAATTAAGTTAAATAAATAGGATTTTTAAACGCACAAAGGCGCCTGGGGTGCATTTGTCCATGTAGAGGCATTCTCAGGCCTTCAGATACATTTGAAGGTTAAAGTTCATAATAGTCAACTTTCCTCACTCAGAGAGAGTCCCTGCTTCTCACCAAGTGGAACAGTGAAATTACTGATGTGGACAACTGCACCATTGTTAATCCCACATTATCCAAGGTACCAATCCAAAATTAAATATTCAGGCAGCTGCCATATGATGTTAAAAATAAGCCTTGCACTCCTAGTCTGCAGATTCCCTCCTATGTCGCGCAATATATGAAAGGATTTCGCTTAAACTGCTCTGCACTAAGCATATGGCTTGTGGGAACAGAGCCCTCCCCTACCATATTGTTACACACCCACCATGGACATTAGAAAAAGGCACACACCATGAACAGTCTACAGTGAGTTAAATAGCAGGTCCCCAGGCCTGCTATCCTCTGCTGCAAGCGCAGGCATCTTGCTCATACCAACCACCACACGCCAAAAGTAACTCTTTTTCCACTTCTTACCTCGTTATTCCATATCTCAACTCATTTTCTTAATATGCATTGCCTCCTTCCCGCCCAAATTCCTCTCCCTCCCACTGACCCCGCCCAGCACCCTTCCTGAGTACCTACGTAATGGAAGCCGCTGCGCGACCCCATTGAGCAGGTCCCCAGGCTAGCTCTCCTCTGCTGCTAGCGCGAGCATCTCGCTCGTACCAACCACCTTACACCAGAAGTATCTTGACTCTGCTCTTCCTCCAAACTTTATTTCCAGGTTCTTTCTCCTCCCTAACCATTTTTCCTCCATCTAACTTGCTTGATTTTCAAGATCTTTGCACCCCCTTAACTCGTTTTCCTCCACCTAACTTGACTGATTTCCAGGTTCTTTTTTCTCTCCCTTAACTTGTTTTTCCACATTTTAACTCTTTATAACGTATTTTTCAGCCGTTTTTCCTTGTAACCTCTGTTATTCCTGGTGTTGCCTCCTTCCCGCATGAATCCCTCTCCCTCCCACTTCCCTCCTACTGCTGTCCCTGCCTAGTACCCCTCCCGGGAACCTACTTAATGGAAGCTGTAGCCTGGCTGCACAACAGGGTCGCCACCGGCACGCCAAAGGCAAGCCCGTCTGCGCCTGCACCACACCCAGGGCCAAGACACCTGTCCCCCTGCCAACCCACAGCTACACCAGCACTGAATTCCTAGCCCTCAACTTCGGACATCGCAACAACAACTACATCTGTGCATCTCCACAATCAACAGAAGTGCCTTTTTCCCACTGCCCCTTCCACTGTAACATAGAATACCCCGCTTAAGAACCGCCACCCACCGTTACCACTGCAGGACAAGTCCACTGCCTGCTAATCAACACCCGATCATTGCAAAAACATGCCATCGAGATCTGAGACACCATCACATCTCTCACACCAGATGTAGTCTTCGTCACCGAAACCTGGGTCAACCCTTTATCATCACCAGACATCGCCACAGCAACTCCAAACGGATAAAATAAAAATCACAGAGACCGCATCAACAAACAGAATTGGAATAGCCATCATCCACAAAGAATCCCTCATCTCTACAGCCACCACCGACAGTACCACCCCTATCATGGAACAACTCAACTTTTAAATCCACACCAACGGCAAAGCAATAGTCCGAGGCACTCTCGACTACAGACCCCAAGGACCTCGCCCTGCCTTCTGCGAAGCCATCCCCGACTACATCACTCCTCTGGTCATCAATTTTAAAGACTTCATCTTCTTTGGGAACCTCAACTTTCACCTCGATGACCCCACCAACACCAACACCACCAACCTCCTTGAAAGCCCGGGCACCCTCGGCCTAATGCAACTAGCCACCGACTCCACGCAAACTGCCAGACACGCACTGGACCCCATTTTTTCAGTCAGCGATGTAATCAAGTACAGCCACTCCTCCGAAATCACCTGGTCTAACCACTCAATCATCCACTTCGACATCCCATCCAACCGCAATATCCCCACCAACTAGTCCAGCACCCCTACACAGAAGCTGGAGGAAAGTAGCTGAAGACCTTTGGACCAACACCCTCAGCGCATACCCCTCCAGACACCACTTCTAACCTTGAGGTTGTGCCAACATAGTCTCACCCCTCAAACCCACCAAACAGGCAGACCCTCTAAACACTTCAGCTGGTTCACTCCAGAACTTAAATCCACTAAACTCAACTGCAAACGGCATGAACGGGTCTGGCACACCAGCTAAACATCCAACGACCGAGCCAACTTCAAACTAGTTCTTAACGATTCCCACCAAAACCTAAAAACCGCCAAGAAAAGGGGACTCACCACCTGCCTCAAATCAATTCTCATCAGACTTCTCTTTGTCAAAACGTCGACGCGGACGAGTTTCGGCCCTTGTGTACTTCTTGGCCTCCTCAGGACAAGGGTGAGGAAACAAACATCATAAACATAAATCCAGTGGCCGTGCGGTCAGGACCCGGATATTAAAAATCCAAACTGTGTCAGTTTGGAGGCCAAGAAGTACACGAGGGCCGAAACGCATCCGCGTCGATGTTTTGAGAAAGAGGAGTCTGATGAGAATTGATTTTTCATTTGATTATTCAACGCCCAGTTTTGTGATTAAGGTTTGAGAGTAATATGAACCTGACGTGCATACAAGACGACCTCTAAGTGTATAACCTTTATGTTATGGGTGAACACCACTTTTTTCCAACAATTGGGTAGAAGGAATCTATGAATTTTATGTGATGTATTGTTATTAGTTTTGTATAAATATATATGTATGTTTAAAAAAAGAATTTCAATAATTATGTTGAATAGAAATTGCGTTAATTAAATTACGCAATCATGTGTCCTTGGTATGTGATTTTTTGTTGTTAATAAGGATTGTGAATGTTGAACAGGACTATGTACTACCAGTAGGGTAAATTACACTTCCCTATGCTAACAGATATATATATATATATAGTTTTTTTTCCTCCGTGCCATTTTTTCTTCATTATGTATGACCCTAAGATGGCATCTACTTTCTGTTGCAGTAGTATTTACTCCCCTCATGCTGACCTAACATCACTGTGCATAAGCGTCCCTCACCATTGCTTTGCCGCTGTTAAGGGAAGCCCACATAATTTTACCATCATAGAGTGGTTCAAGCTTTTGCAATTACCTGACATCATAATGGTGCCTGCATATCTGGTTCCTGGAAGCTTTGCCACCGAGCGCACAACAACCATCCAGCAAAGCTCTACCTGCTTCCATTCTACAGGAGAGCCCCACGAGTCAGAAGGTGAGCTGCGTACTTAGCAGGACAGATTCATGCCGCAGCCCTTACCCCACCAAAAAGTAGCCACAAAGGTCTCCAACTACTGAGACATCCTGCCTGGACTGACAATGACGATGCCCAATGGGTGTATTCTAAAACTGTTATACAACGCAATACATCATTACCCCTAAATTTACCACCATTGTGTGTACCCTTTACCAAAGTATTCCTCCCCTTGTTGGGGAGGGATCCGCATTTATACCCAGGAGTTTCAGAGACCCCCCTGAGAGAGTCCACTGCGTCAAGGGAGCCACACACAGCAGAGATGTGGGAATGGCGCCCCTTGCCAAAGCATTCATTCTCCCCTTGTTTGGGAGGGATCCAGTATTTATGCCCTGGAGTTTCAGAGACCTCTCTGAGAGAGTCCACAGCGCTAAGGGAACCACACACAGCAGAAGTGTGGGAATGATACCTCTTCCAATGGGATCACAGCACACCAGACATCGGACACGGTTTCTCCTCATCTCCAGGTTGTGTTTTCCTTCACCCTCCCCCACCTCTTTCCCTCTCTCATTCTTGGTCTACCTCCGCTGCTCCTATCCTCTCTACCCATAATCTCTCTCCCCTTGCCAGCTTTTTTTCCTTACATCTATGTTTTTAACGCATGTAACTTCGCTCCAGTAACTCATGTAACTTGTAACTATGCCCTGAAACAATGCTTGTCCTCATGTAAAGGTCTCTGATACCTCCGGGTCTAGCCAGAGCTATATAAAACTTTTTAAATAAATAAATGGGAGAAACTGCTGCCCTGGTACTCCTCGATCTCTCTGCAGCCTTCAACACCATGTCTCACTACACCCTCCTGCACAGCCTCCGTCAGATGGGGATCTGAGGAAAAGCCCTGGAATGGATCGTGTCCTTCGTAACCAGAAAAACTCAGAGCAACCGCCTCACACCCTACACCTCGGAGCAAAAGAATATCTGCAGCGTTCCCCAAGGGTCCTCATTGAGCCCAACTTTTTTCAACACGTACTTGACCCTCTGGCCACCTTGGCCAGATCCCATGGTATGCACAGCATTTCTTATGCTGATGACACTTAACTCATCCTCTCCCTACACTCTGACCCCGTCAACACCAAATCCAACTTCCACAGCTGCATGATCAGCATTGCCTACTGGATACAGAACAGGTGCCTCAAACTCAACACTGACAAAAACGGAGATACTCATCTTCGGGAGCAAGACCTTTCCATGGGATGACTCCTGGTGCCAAGGTGAACTTGGCCCCTCACCCACACCCACAGAGCATGCAAGGAACCTTGGCATCATACTCGATAGCTGTTAGGGAAATACGTTTGCACCCTCCCAGGAGCAATGAAAGAAACACACAATGCAACATTTTGCTCAGGAACAGAATGAAATATAGTTGTTGGTACCTATACACACTTGCTGGCCAGCAAGGAAGACGTCAGTGCACACAATGGTGCTCTCAGTCTGCTTCTTCCCTGCGTCACTTGTTTCTGAGCCCTATATACAATTCGAAATGCAACTTCAGCTGAACTAACAAAAGGACAGGGTGCTAAATATGGGTCACACAGAAATGCAAGATTGGCACCAATTATACACCGTGACAATTATAACACAGACATACAGTGTAAGCAGAAATGAACAACCTGATGAGCAAACTAATATGGACGTTAGGACAAGCAAAGCAGCCTCTAAGGTGGTTCTGAACAGCTGTCAAAGCTTGACCAGGCAAGGTCAGATTTGCATTAAGTGCATGCATATAGATATATGTTTACTTTCCAGGATTTATAAAGCGCATGGCTACCCACATAGGGCTATCCAGCGCTGAGCAGAAGGGGGGAAAGGGAAAATAGTTACTCAAATAAAAAATTATTTAACAGTTTTCTAAAGGTATGCTCAGATTCTGCTTTCCTTATTTGAAGAGGAAGTGCATTCCGAAGCTTAGGTACTATAACAGCAAAGGAACGTCCCCCAGCTCTAGCTTTTTTTAATCTGGGGACAGTAAGACATTCTCGGAGGAAGATCGCAGACGTCTTGAAGCTTGTAGGCTAATGGGTTGTCCAGAGGTTATGTATCAGTGTGGAACCTTTCTTATGTATTGCTTTGTAAGCCAAGCAGAGCACTTTAAAGTGTATCCATTTTTGCACCGATGAGGTTCTGGCAGCAGTTACTGACTGATACTTCGGGATGCTTTGCACCGTACGGACTGCTGCATTTTTTATCAACTGAAGCCTATTGATGACAGATTTGGGACTGTCTAAATATGAAGAATTACTGTAGTCTAGGCAACACATAATCAAGCCTGAACTACGGTTCTGCGTATGGATTTTGCCAGGCTACTCAATACTCTCCTGAGGGTGCGAACATGGCCAAAGCAGATGGCCGCTAATTTCTCGGCTTGTGGAGCTATGGTAAGTTTCCTGGTCGAGAATTTTCTCTCTTGGCTTTTTGTAGGCATTGGATCCAGCCGAAAAGTGAAAGTCCCGTTTTTACGGCAGCAACCGACAAGGTTAGTTTTGGGTATGTCAATCAATCAATCAATCAAGAAATACTTTATTCGGTTCAATTACAAAAACCATAAAAGTACAAGAACACACAAAAACGGTCCATAGGTCACCAGGCGACATAAAGACATAAAAATACAATATGAAGAGGGAGGGAGTATCCATTAAAATATGCAGCGCATGATGCCAAAATTTAAAAACAACAATATATACATCATTCTATAGTTAAAAAGAGCAACATGAGAGAATTTAAATTAAAACTTGATTCAAGTTACAAAGGTCAATATTTACAGTAGATCATCTAGGACCAGTTAATCTTTTTACTGAGTCTCACCGCTATGGTTAAAAATTTAGCTACATTGTAAATTTCCCATATATCTACTAATAGTTGGAGATGCAATAAAGCTGGCTTGACTTGCCTAAACCCTTTCCCCTTTAGCAAGGGTATAATAAACTTTTTCCTGATGTCCTTAAAATAGTCACAAAAAAACAGAAAGTGAACAGTATCCATAATCGAACAGCCGTCACATTTGCACAAATCTAAATCAAGTGGCTTGGTCCAACCAGGGCGGCCTGAAATTAACAGGTGGATTTTATCCAATCGGAACTTGGTTAAAAGATACCTATGGTTTCAGTTGTTGACAACCTTTAGGTAGAGTTCCAACTCATGACCAGAGGAAACAATCAGTTGGTGAGTCCTAACAGAAGGCTTTAACAGCTCCAAGCCTTCTCTGTCCATCCCTCGGTTCAACAAAAAAGTGTTTTTAACCCACTTCAAATCTCCTTTCACTAAGTTAGATGGTTTATTGAACAATTCGGGCCGACCCAACTTTACACACATTTGCTGTACATATTTCAACCAGGGGATCTTGTCCCAATGATCTAGCATTAGGCAATCTTTAAAGATTTTGTGATTCACTTCAAGTTCCAAGTTAAGCCAGACTGATATCCATTTTAATAGGGGGGCCATGGCGATTCGATCCTCCAGATAATCCACACCGCATTCCTGATGGACTATGAAGCTGGCCGTGGATCTTGGCAGTGAAAGAATCATTTTAAGGAAGTTATCTTCTGTTACCTGAAGCGTTTTAACTGGCCTAAAACCCCACAGGCCAGCGCCATACATAGCGATGGCAATACATTTAGCAGCATATACCTTTAAGACTGCCTCCAGAGGTTTCACCCCTAATTTACGTGAAAAGCCCATCACCGCAGAAAAAGAGCGCGCCAGGACCTTTTTTTTCTCCAGCATTTGGGGGTGCCACGTGGAGCAATCATCGAAAACAACCCCCAAGTAGGGAAATCTGGAAACTCTTGTCAATTTGTGTCCATTACAATGCAGTGTCATTACATTTTTCTTGGCCTTCCCTTTCTGGGCCACCACCATAACATGGGATTTACCATAGTTAACACTTAAATCAAGATTTATCATAAAATCAAAAAATGAGTTCAACAGGCTTTGGAGACCCACTGCAGTTCTAGCTAGGAGAGCAGCGTCGTCCGCATATAATAATGCGGGCAATAGGTACTTCCCTGCCCTCGGGATGTCCTTGCACGCTGCACCCAAAACTCCACCCAGATCGTTTATATATAGTGTAAAAAGCAGGGGAGCAAGAATGCATCCCTGCCTTACACCATTGGTGATACGGATTTTACCAGTGCAGTTACCTTTTCTGTCATATCGTACCGTGGCTGTAAGGTCCCTATGTAGGTCTGCTAAAAAGTACACAATGTTTTTTTGTTTTTTTTAAATCTCTTTATTAGCATCAGATTGGTCCGTGCAAGCATACAATCACATAGTAAACTGATTACAATGAAAACTTAAGTGGTCATTATACAAAATAAGTAAGTGGAGGACGAGACCAATAACATTATAAGCATTGCAAAACATTCTAGAACTCTTATTTTCCTTTTTCCAGATCGTAATGAAAATCGCACGTGTGGAAAGTCAATGCAAAGAGATATAACCTTTTTCAAACATAACGAAAATGAATAAGCCTTCGTGACAGAGAGAGCGACAAGCAACACATCAATTACGAGCAAGGTGGTAGCAGCACTGGCATAGGCAGACGAGGGTTGATGGAACGACAAATGAAAAGACTTGGGTAATGCAATATTTTCAATCGGGGCAAAGTAGGCAAGGTAACAGAGGAGAAAAACATCCCGTTCCCAACCAGCATACATTCTGGAATCAGCAGCTCACGTCTACCCCTTTCCAATAGTGCGTTCACGCTAAGCCCTTCAGAACGCAATAGGCAGCGCTCGACTGTCCTACTAGAAATATCTAGCCCACCCCTTCTGGGACAATAGAGCTAGCAGCTTGGGAGTGTGTAGCCCGCGTTATCTTGCTAACATACTGTCGATATGGGCCCCATATGTCGACTGGGCGCGAAGCTGTTGGGACCTGCGTGGAGTATTCCACACTATTGGTATTGCATTGGACAAGGCTGCGCAACCATGTCTTGGAATCGGGGATTCGTCTGGACCCCCAGAGTAAAGCAATTTCCCGTTTTGCGAGCAAGAAACCTATGGCAGCAAGTTTCCGCGTGGCACGGGGGAACTCAGCGACATACCCAAGCAGCGCAATCTCTGGTCTGGGCTGCAGCTCGCACTCTAAAATGTCGCCCAAGATGCGGTGTACCTGTAGCCAGTAGTTGTGTAGTTTTGGACAAGTCCATGTGAGATGTGCAAAATCAGCATGTGGGGCTTTGCATTTAGGGCAGCAATGAGGTCTGGCTGGGTCGATTTTGTGGGCCAGCGCCGGCGTGAAGTATAGGCGCCTCAAAAATTTAAAATGTATTAGCTTATGCCTACTGTTGACGGATACATCCTTAGTGGCGCGGCAACAGGCAGTCCATTGGACGTCCGTGATAGTACCACCCAGATCAGTTTCCCATGCCGCACGGACCCTCGCGTCCGAAGCAGGAAGGGCCGCTACACAGAGTCCGTACAACCTGGAAACCATATGCGCTCCCGTTTGTGACTGGAGGAGGAAAGTTAGTGCAGCCATGTCATCTGGCGGTAGTGGGAACGAGGAAAACTGTGCTCTAAGCATGGATCGCACTCTGGTCAGGACAAATGAATCCATAAACGTCCGGTCCGTGAATCGCGGATCCTCGGACACCGAAAAAACATGTCCGTCTGGGAATAGGTCTCCTATTGTGGTGAGCTGGTATTTGGACAACGTTTTACGGACCACTGTCTCCGCGGTGATGGGGAGCCAGTGTGGGTTCGGTAGTGGAAGAGCCGGAGAGTATAACACGTCCAACTGGAGCAGTCTACGTAATTGCACCCAAGCCCACGATGTAGTGGACACAGTTTGTATGTCTAGCGGGTCTCGGGGTAAGCCTTTGGGCAATATCGAATTGAGGGCAAGCGGTAGTACCAAGTCTGCTTCAGGCCTCAGATATGGGATCCGAGCGTCCGGATGGAACCAAGGATGTGCATAGGCGCATTGCGCGACTAGGTAGTAAAGATAAAAGTCCGGCACTCCAAAGCCACCTCTTTCATAAGGCAGCGTCAGGATTCGCCACGAGACTCGCGGGTTCTTGTCCCCCCACACCAACCGCAGCAACAGAGAGCGTAGTTGGGTGAAGAAGATTTTAGTGAGTGGGATCGGTATGTTATTAAATAAATATAGAAAACGGGGAAGTACAATCATTTTGATTATGGCGATACGGCCAGCCATCGAGAGAGGGAGGCGAATCCAACGCGTTATATTATCCTCCAGAAAGTCCAACGCCTGGCCGTAATTTAGACGAATCATGGATACCGTGTCCAGATGAATGTGGATACCCAGATATTTCACAGAGTCAGCATTCCACTCAAGCGGGAACGGGCATTCCCAGCGGTCTGTGGATGGGGTGAGTGGAAAGATGTCGGATTTGTGCCAATTAATACGAAGGCCGGAGTACTCCCCAAAGCGTGTCACCTCCAGCAGCAAGGGCGTCAGATTTGTCTCCGGAGACCTGACATATAGAATGGTATCATCTGCGTAGAGGGAGATGAGTAACGGACCCGTCCGAAACTGGAGCCCGCGGTGTAGGTGGCGCTCCTGAAAGTGTCGTACCAAAGGGTCCATGGCCAGAATATATAGTAGGGGGGACAGGGGGCATCCCTGTCTGGTTCCCCGGGAAACAGGGAAGCTATCAGAGAGCGTGCCATTAAGGCGCAGCCGTGCCCTAGGGGCGGTATAAAGCAGCTCGACCGTGGAGACAAACAGTGATGGCATGCCCATCCGGTTCATGACTGACAGAAAAAACGGCCACTCCAGGGAGTCAAATGCCTTCTCGGCATCCAAGAACACCGCAGCCGCCGGTGTACGTGGGTCTATTCTGTGGAGCACAGAAAACAACGTCCGTAGGTTAAAGGAGGTAGACCTATGGGGGACGAATCCGGACTGGGCCGGCGAAATGATAGATTCCATAAGTAAAGACAGTCGAGTTGCGAGGACTTTTGCCAAAATCTTGTAGTCAAGGTTGAGTAGGGAAAGGGGTCTGTACGATCCACATCTCGTGGGGTCCCGACCCGGTTTAGGAAGTAAAATGATGACTGCCTCTCGCAGCGTGGGTGGCAAAACCCCCGTTTCAAGCGCCTCCGCATACACCTCAATCAGGCGCGGTACCAGTTCCTCTTTGTATTCAAGTCGGCCGAAAAGCCATCTAGACCCGGCGCCGAGGAACCCTTCAATGCATCTATGGCTTCCACAACGCAGTCTGGATCGATAGGCATCGCCAGAAAATCCTGCATATACTTTTCCAGGAATACCATAGAGATCTCGTTGATATAGGGGCCTGGGTCGCGACAGTCTTCTGTCAGAGTGGAAGTGTACAATTTTTTGTAGTAGGATAGGAAGGCATCGCAAATGGCAGGGGTGGTCCGATGACGAACGCCCAGTTCATCCACCATGTCAGAGATGTATGAAGCCTGGCGGGGAGGACGGAGCAATTGAGCCAAGAGCTTGCCAGGCCTGTCACCCTCTCCGTATTGTCTAGCTGAGTGTTGTGCGCAGAGATATGTCAGTTCCCTGTCTGCAGTGTCTCTGAACTCTTGCAGCAGCTCTAGCCTTTTCGCCTCTATCCTACCGTCTGCGTCTGTGAGCGCGCCCATGTCCAGTGTGGCAATTTCAGTCTCGATACGTGTCAGGGAGGCACGGATCTCGCGCAAAGCCCCTACGTGTTTATTGATGCAAACCCCGCTAATAGTGGCCTTGAATCCCTCCCACAATGTAGCCCAAGTGTCCACTGTGCCCTCGTTGAGCTCAAAATACTCCTCTATTGCCGTACGAATGTCTTCCTTGAAGACCGGGTCAGATAACGCCTTGCCAGGGAAGCGCCATTGTTTCTCATATCCTCCCAGCCGGGGAATCAGTAGGGTTAGCACAATGGGAGAGTGATCAGACAGCGTGCGTGGGAGTGTCGAATGATCTCTTACCCAGCCGGCCACCCCTGGGGAAAGGAGCCAATAGTCGATTCTGGTACTAGTGTTGTGATATCCAGAGTGATGGGTATAGGCGGGTGTGTTAGAGTGTAAACGGGCCTCAATGTCAATTAGTGGGTAGTGCGTGCACATATCTGTCAGTACAGCGTGTGAACGGGGTTTACAATCTGGGGAAGAGGAAGTGCTGTCTCTGGTAGGGTTCATCAACAGGTTAAAGTCGCCCCCCATCACCAACATATCAGTGTCCAATCGTAGCAGGGCATCCTGGAGACTCTGGAAGAAGGCAGGGGAATCTGAATTGGGACCGTATACTCCAACAAAGGTGATCTTGAAGCCAAGAAGTATCCCTGTAACTATAACATACCTGCCATCATCATCAAATATACTGTCTGAGTGCACAAATGGGACGCGCCTATGTATCATTATCGCCACCCCCCTCGCATATCTGCTATAGCTAGAGAAGAACCTGTGCATGCCCCAGCCTTTTGCTAAGGAGGAAGAGTCAGATCTCACCAGGTGTGTCTCTTGTAGAAACAATACATCAACCCCATGTCGCGCTGCGTAGTTTAGAACCTGTCGTCTTTTTCTCGTGTCATTTAAACCTCGGACATTCCAAGACATGAGGGTAAGTCTGGAAGGACCAGATTGCTGCCCTACCTTAGCCATTCAAATCCGAAGGAATCACAATAAAACATGTGTGTGCATAACCGCCGCCTCCCTCCCACAAAACAGGCATCACTCATGGAGAAAAACAGTGCATTTTCACAAACATTAGAACCAAAGCATAAAACAACCCTCCCCAACCTCCCACCACCCAGCCACTCCTTAAGCCCTAGGAGGCTTTTCCCACCCCTAATAAGAAAACCAGTATCAACAGACAAAAACAGTTGACTAGTAATGTACCTGAAAAATAAAGGCAAAGTAAGAGAAAAGTACAGTACGGCTCGTGCCATGGGGGTTGGCAACGCTCCGCCATGCGAGAACCGCAATCGGGGCAACATTCAATTCTCAACAAGTATGGAAAACACTGCAAAAATTAACAACATCATTAGGTGCGTAATACTGAAGTAAATGGCCTGTCATGGAAAAGATGGTGCGGAAACAAGTCAACCCTGTCCGCTTTCAGCAAAAAGGTCCGCACTAGCCTGCGAGTCTGTGTGTGGCGGAGATTTTTGTGCATCGCCTGAGTTTCGAGGCGACCCCCTGTTTTTGTAGGCTTGACAAAATTCCTGTGCCTCTGTGGGGGAGTCAAAAATGCGAAACCTGCCATCCACGTCCACTCTGAGTCTGGCAGGGTACAGCATTCCGTAGCGTAACCCCATTTTGCGCAAAGCAGTCTTGACACCAGTGTACTTACGGCGCGCATCTTGGACCATGATTGTGAAGTCTGGGTAGAAAGAAAGCACTCCACCCTGCCACCTAACCTCGCCCGCCTCTCTGGCAGCCTTCAGCGCCGCGTCCCTGTCTCTGAAGTTCATGATTCTGGCTATAATGGGTCGGGGCGGCAGTCCTGGATTAGGCCGGGGCCCTAGCGATCTATGTGCGCGTTCCACTATGAAGCCAGCTGTGAACGTGTCTCGACCAAATAGTTCAATTAGGAGATTTTCCACAAAAGTATCAAAGCGTCCGGTTGCCGTCGTCTCCGCCACACCAATTATGCGAATATTATTGCGCCTACTGCGCGCTTCTAAATCTTCGTTCTTAATTGCGACGTCTTTAAGGATCTTTTCCACGCGTTCCAATCTTTTCAGCGTCGACGCAGCTCCATCTTCGATGTCGGAAACTCTGGATTCTGCCAAATCCAGGCGCCTATCGTGCAATTGAATCGTCGCGCCCATGTCCGCCATTTTCTTTTCGAGGGTGTCGAAGCGAGAGTCCAAGGCCTTGAATCCAGCACGCATCTCGCCCATCATCTCAGCGACCATACCAGCGGTGTCTTTCGCCGCCGCCTGGCCCCCGGTGTCCGCATCATTTGTAGGTGAAGCCGCAACCGCACGGAGGGACGCCGTACCGAAGGTAAGCCTCCTCTGGGTAGCATCTTTCTTTACCATGTTGGAAATGGTGGCGGGCAAATCACCAGCGCCGCAGGACCTAGCGACAACTGCGACCAGCCAGAGTGTCGAGCACAGTCACAGGGCACCCCGCCAGCAAGGTGTTGAGGCCGGGACCAATGGATCAGGGGTCTCCGATACCTCCTCGCGTTAGGGCTGTTCCGCACCGCAGGGGCCTCAGAGACGCCAAGGCCGAGTCACGCAGTTCCAGGGGGTTCCTGCGTCGGGGTGTTCACCCCGTCTGGAGCAAAGCGTTAGAGGCCCTGCGCAGTAAGTAGGGCCAGTAGATGGCCGTGACGATCACTCAGCAGCAGCCGGCAGGACCAGGACTCCGCCGAGACCGGCAGCAAATGGCAGCGTAGTAGGGGGACCAGGTACTCAGGTCAACGAGGCACCGTCAGCAAATTTGGGCAAAGTCACACAGGTCATGTAGCCATCGCCCGACTTGCAAATGTTCATAGGCGTGTGACAATTGTGGCTAGTTGCAGCAGCATGAGAGCAGGAGAGTGCGTAGTGCCTGGGCCCGCTGGGGGACAGACGTGGGTCTGGGGCGCCTGTTAGTGGTGAGAGCAAAGGTGACGTGCCCCCACCGAGTGCAGCGATGTGTAGCTGCCCGAAGAACGCCTCAGAGCCCACCGGTCGCACCCCCCGTCACCCACCACTCAACCCCGGAGCCCGCCGCCCGCTCCCCCCGCCCGCCGCCGCATGTCCCAGGCAGTCTCCAAAATCGAGGCCCCGGCTCCCAAGGCCGGACCAGGCCGCAAGTGCCGGTCGCGTACCGAGGGACCGCCCCTCCACCAGCGGAGACCACCGGGGCCAAGCAGCGGGCCCGGGAGAGCCCAACAGCGACCCCAAGGCCGAGGGGGACAACGAAGAGGCCACCAAAAAGACTCACCCGGCGCTGCGGAGTAACGTCCAGCGAGGCACAGCCGGCCTCACCACCCCTCCGCTGTTCCGCCCGTTCTCGCCGTCCCCCGGCCTCCAAACTTGGCCAGCTGCATCAGGTGGTGTTAGGGGTCGGTGTCAGGCATTTCCCGACCCCAGCGCAGTGCCGGATCTCCTGCGAATGGCCCCGTTCCACTCCCGCTCGGTGGAGCTCTACAATCAGGCGGCCATTTCGTTCGCCTGCGTAGCCACGCCCCAAAAAAAAAAAAAGTACACAATGTTAGGGTCTATTCCAATACTAAGAAGCTGGCCCCACAACTTGGATCTGTTTACTCGATCAAATGCAGAGGACAGATCCATGAAGGCAATATACAGGGATCCTTGCTTCGCTATTGTGTACTTCCCAATAAGCAATTGTAAATTCAGACTTTGGTCAATGGTACTACGCCCCTTTCTAAAACCGTACTGAAGAGGAGAGAGGGTATTGGTCTCCTCTAACCAATCAGTAAGTTTGCATAGGACCACTCTCCCTAAGACCTTTACTGCGGAATCGATAAGAGATATGGGGCGGTAATTGCCAGGGCCGCCCCTGTCCCCTTTCTTATAGATGGGGACGATCACCGACTAGGACCATGTCTCTGGAATTCCTGTTTTTGAAATTCTATTAAAAACATTTGCTAAAACTTTGGACCAAAAAGAAATATCAACTTTAAAAAGGTCGGAGGGAACGCCATCTGGCCCAGGGGCCTTATTACTAGTCATTTTACCAATGGCCACGGCCACCTCACCCTCTTCTACAGTTAAAATGTAAGGCAATCTGGAGAAGGTGGTCAATCCCTCTGCCCCCAAAAACTCCTGTTCATAGACAGACTTAAAGTGCAAGTGCCATTTGTCTTCTTGAATTCCACAATCCAGTTCATTATTACTAGAGTCGGCAAAATAGGGTTGGTTGACCACGGCCCAAAACTTGGCACTACTTTTCAACACATCAATTGATGTCAACTCAGCCCAAGCGTCCTCTCTAATCTCACGCCGCCTTCTTTCAACGACTGTCTTGTATTCTTTCCTAAGGGTAGCCACAAGCGATCTATCTACTGGTTTGGATTTAAGGGCCACTTTAAGTTTATGATTGGCCACAGAACAATTCTTATCAAACCAGCCTTCCTTCCCTTGTGCTTTGCCTTTACCCTGATGAGTCAGGTTGGAGACAATGTCGAGGCAAACCTTTCTGTACGCCTCCACTACTTCACTGTCCCCCGCCTGGTCGTCCATACAAAGCTTTAGTTTCTCCCGGCTACTATTACAAAGATTGCAAAAGAACTCCTCTGGAATTATCTTGCACCACTTGATTCTTCGGGCTTGGTCAGTCAGCCGCATGTCGCGTTTGTCCACCAAATTTAATCTGCTTTCCATAGCAACAATTACATTTTTAACCCTTAATACACTTGTAAAGCGCACTACTTACCCGCGAGGGCCTCAAGGCGCTTAGGGGAGGGGGGTGCTGCGACTGCTCGAAGAGCCAGATCTTGAGGAGTTTTCGGAAGGTGAGTAGGTATTGGGTCTGTCGCAAGTGGGTAGGGAGGGTGTTCCAGGTCTTGGCGGTGAGGAAGGAGAAGGGTATGCCGCCGAAGGTTGTTCGTTGGATGCGGGGGACAGTTGTGAGGGCGAGGTTGGCGGAGCGGAGCTGGCGGGAAGGGGTGTAGAAGCTGAGTCTGCTGTTCAGGTAGGCTGGTCCGGTGTTGTGGAGTGCTTTGTATGCGTGGGTGAGGAGCTTGAAGGTGTTCCTCTTGTTGACGGGGAGCCAGTGCAGGTGTCTCAGGTAGGGGGTGATGTGGCTTTGGTGAAGGATGTTGAGTGTGGCCGGCCACCAGGAGCCGTCCCAGGCAGATGGGGTGGGGCCGAGGATGAGGATCTCTGTCTTGTCCGAGTTAAGTTACAGACGGCTGCTCCTCATGCACTCGGCGACGGCCTTCATTCCTTCCTTCATTCCATGTCAGTCTATGTAGGATGACTCGTAAGTTTTTAAAGTCGGCAGTGACTTAGTATTTACTGTTCTGATCAGCAGGAGCAGCATTACGTGGTTGTCTACAAGGATCAAAGCCTCCGTAAGTGGCTTTATGTTATTTGCATTGGTGCTGTAACTTCACTTGGGTTGGAGTATGGAATGCGGTAGTCAGTTTATTTCGTGTGCACTTTTTTGTCACTTTTGATTATTTTTATATTGTTATTTTTGTGGTTTTCTTTTCACTTATGTTCACAGGGATATGTACAAACTGTAACGTAACAACCTTGACTTGGTTTATGTATGTGTATTAGTATAAATATTTTCATGATTTCAAGGTTGTGAAATTCAGGCACGAATAAGTATATGAAATTTTTAAATTGCTTCCACGCACATTATTTTGTAAATGTTATGTTTGTATTCTTTATAGAATCAATCCCCTGAGGAAGGGCCTCGCCGGCCCGAAACGCATTGAGCATTGAACAAAGCATTCTTCATGGACATCAACAAGATTGTTCTTTAATAAAAATGAATATTTTTTGTGATTTATAACAGATCAAAGGTTTGATTTATTTGAACTTAAACAATGATGTGTAGTTTTACATTTCACTGGTATAGCATGGTGTATAGGTCTTAGAAAGTATTATAAGATTTGTGTAGCAATTGCTCAGTAGTTACAGTGCGCAGAGGTCAAGTTCTAAGACTTGAAATATGATGGTATGAAATGTGGCATGATCAGGCAGCATGTCAGCCCCTGCAGCACGCTATGTTTAAAATTTCAGAACAAAGGTTTAATAAGAAGCCCAAAGGAAAGGAGTGCTCCTCTTGCCCTTATAGATTTAAAGTTTCCTGGTCGAGCCAAATACCAAGACTTTTATATATATATATATATTTTACCCAGCAACAGCAGCCTCACTATGAAGAAGCAGATAAACGCTGTCTCATATTCCTGCTATCTCACACTACGCGTGCTTCGGAAAATCTTCAAGTGGCTCCCCATCAGCACCAAACGCACCGTCACTCAGGCCCTCATCACCACCTGCATGGACTACGGCAGCTCCCCCTACGTGGTTATCCCCTCACAACTACTAAACAGACAAGAGATCAATGCAGAACACAGCAGCCCGGCTCATCCTCAACCTACCTAAGAGGACCCACATCACTCCCCGCCTCAGAGCACTACACTGGTTCCCCATTTGCAACCGGTGCCAGATCAAACTTCTAACCCATGCCTATAAGGCACTGCACAACAAAGGGCCAGCCTACCTCAACCACAGGGTGAATTTCTATAAACCCACAAGACAACTGTGCTCCGCATCCCTATCCCTAACCCACATGCCGCACATCCACAGAAGCAGGAGCGGCGGCTGAGCCTTCTCCTACTTGGCCGCTAACTCCTGGAACAGCCTTCCGCTCCATCTGCAAACAGCCCTCAACCTGCAGGAACTCAGAAAAGATCTAAAAACCTAGCTATTCGGCTAACATACCTCAGCAGCTTCCCAAACTCCGAGGGTTCTAATGGGGCACAATGAAAGCACATGCACTGAACACCATTAATAAATGATTAAATAAATACATTATTTGTTTCTTAGGTAAACAATATTAAGAATCTTCTATAGACTACATGAACTTAAAAGTTACATTTAACGTCAAATGTTAACAGAAAAAACAGCAAACACTGCATGCATATAAAATGTGCACAGAAGAGAACTTCACATTTTAACCGAAACGCTTGGTTGCAGCATGCAAAAAATGAAGCGAAAATCTATAATAACCATGCTGCACCTGTCTAAAGTAAATGAGCAGCGATATTAAGCGCTGCCCAAACCCTGCCGTTCTCTTTACCCCGAGTACTGATAAAATAAAACCTCAAACGTTTTAAACGAAGTTTCAAGGAAGAAAATTATTAATTGCACTATAATTATGTTATCACTGCATAACAGAATGATAACAGTCAGGGTCATTTGCAAGCTCCCGCGTGCACAGTAGCCATATCTCTGACGTCGGTGAGTACAATAAAGTAAGATGGGCATGCCTGGGCTGTGATAACGACGGTCACACCATGCACGAGGCGGAGCCTCCCGCCGACAACCCTTTCATCTACTTACTTAATAACTAACTGCTGTCTATGGGCTCGGCGCCTCCCCGGGGAACTGCAGCCCGCGGGCTTTAGGACCAGCACGGAACAGTCAGACCCGCATCCGCGGACCGTCGAGAAAATGAGCCCCATCGCCCTGAGAAATAAGGCCTAGTAAATAATCACCGAGAAACCGGTGGAGCTGTGGTGTGCACCAGGTGATTGGTTCGTTAGTGTTATTTTATGACGTTGACTATGTTAGAAGATTTGTGGGGTTTCTTTCGTTAGCACAGAAATAAGTAACGAACGGTAAACTTCGCCAGGGCCGGACTGGAAACTTAAAACAGCCCTGGCAAAAATAAAAAAATTCAGCACGCATGGGCAGACGTCCTAAAGTGCGCTAGAATAAAAGCAACTCTTTCAAGTTGCGGCTGGGATCGGGAATGCGCACCACCATTCCGAGAGGCTGAACCCAGCCTCCAAGTGTCAATACCGGCCTCTTGGAGCTCCAGCCTCCCAGGGAATTGCCCGCTTGCCCAGCTGGCCAGTCCGGCCTTGAACTTCGCCGCTAAAGCGTCATTAATCTGGCACTCATTTTGATGACCGTAAAGCTACGGAGGCTAAGAGGACTCAAGGGAATCAGAACCTGTGACTTTCAGGTTGTACACTTGTACACCCATCTCTGAAGCGGCCACGTGATGGCACAGGTGAGCTGCTGTCATTTACAAAAGCGCACTGTAAGTACTACATGACCAGCCAAGCAAATGTGGTTTCATTTCTGTCAATTCAGCGCTTTACGTCAATCTCTGGGAGGCACAATCTAGGGCCAGACAACAGCAACAAACAATTTAAAATTGTGGTGGGCTAGAAACCTCCGACGCCTACCACTAAATGTACAAAGAAACAAGCCACATAGTTCCTCCAGCAGTATTTATCACCGGGTGAAGAGGCCTTTGAATGTGTTCCAATAAACTTTTGTGGTCCTGGCAAGGATGTGTACTGTGTCAAATGCACCACAGATATCGTTGTAAAGGTGTTCATAAAATAACAATCTTGGGTCATAAATATCCCGTCCAGGGTAACACATACATTCACCTGAAGGCAGATCACAGCCGCCATCCTACTCAAGAAGTCAAACTGACACCATAACATTCTGGTCTTAGGTGAGGAAATACTCGGCCCTGGAGAGAAAAATATCGTTTCCATGTAAAAAAGAACACCTAGAATTTGAACCTTGTTTGGTCTAGTGGGCGAGTCTCCAATGCTTGAGCAGACCTATAGTCAGTAGACGTGGGGATGTTGATTATGATTAAAATAGTTTCAGGCACTCACTACTAAAGGACTTCATAGAAGAAAAGAATTCCCCAAAAAAGGGAGGGTCAATGATTGTTATAATTTAAGATCAAGTGTTGTATCCAAGAAAGGTCTCGTGTGGTCACCTGGATTGGGCTAGAAGTCAAAAATAGCTATTAAATGGTATACTGCCATAACCATACTACACCATGAGAGAGTAGCGAATGCGCCCGATAGCTTAAAGATGGAATTTGCAAGAAGGACTCATCCTTCAAAATTATTTTGGTCAAGTGGGACCACAGAACTTTTTTCCTGAAATATTACTTAAATTGTCCTAAGTTTGAGAAACAGATCTGACAGACTAGCATCACGTTCTGCTACAATATTTTAACACATTTTCTTCTGTAGCACATACATTTAGGAATCCATCAGAAAACTGCATGGTCCATAAAAACATGTGTTGCACGGATGAATCTAAATATAATCAGCACGTTTGTGACTAATGTGCTCTTGAAGAATTGACCGTAATATTCATTTTATTCCAAGCAGGTATTTGAGCCAACTTGTTCTGGTGTTTTAGGGAAAACCATTCTAACCATGTTTTCCTCTCCATTGTTCTACACTGCTTCATGCTGAAAGATGCGAATACACAGATCTTCAGATGCGCAATACCAACTCTAAGCCTCCCTGGTGGTCAATGGAACCTGCGGACAGCTCCCTCCAGTGGTCACCCCTTGTGTTGCTTTTGTGGACCTCATGCTGTGCCCTACACTTCCATTCTCCCCCTTTACGCCGGGGGAGACATACTATTTAATTTCCATAGGCGCCTGCCCTGGTCCCAAATACGTTGCTAAAAAGTGCTTCCTATTATTGACACATTTTTCCTTACCTTTGGTCCGTCAATAGTGTCGTCGCTGTTTTTTTTTTTGTTTCTTTCATGAATTTTAGATTTTTTGTTTAAGTTTTGTTTAGTTGACAGTCCTCTGGGCACAGCATTATGCTTAAGAAGAATGGTTCTAAACATTCTACCACACCAGAGAACACGCCCCTTAATACATCCTATTCCATGAAAAGTTACCCATTTTATGAAAAGACAGACAATTGTTTGAGCGTCTAGGAAAGAGTAGCTTAGAGTATTTTGCAGCTAAATAAACAGTTGTGCCCTTCAGTTGTGGCCCTTCTGTTTCTAGGCACTGCCAGAAGATCAAGGATCTAGATCTCAGAGAGCACCTAAAAACACAACACAGAAGGCTAGAGGAATTGTGAGCCAGCCGGAACAACGATTACCTCAGTGCTTAATTTGCGCCGGTGGGGGGAACCACCACTCATTTTTGGGGATTGGGCCTTATACTTCATGACCAGACTTTGACCCAAAGACATGAGGCGAAAAAGGTAGAAAAGAAGATAAACAGAGCAAAACAGCGACACAGGAAGAAAGTCCATTTAACTATCTACTCAAAGCACATTCTACCTGAGTGAATCATTACTTGGTGCCAGTGAGAGAGTATAACTGGATGAAGAGGGCCATTAGATGCTTCTGCTAAGAAAGAGCCTAGCACCCTGCCTAGCATAGCGCGCTGAATCTATCTCTGCCTTTGACCCGGCCAGGTCTGCACCGCATTAATACCAGCCACATATAAAGATCCAAAGAGCCAAGCTTTTACTTCTCAGTATTTGGCCATCTTGCTCTAAACTCGAGGAAGACAGTGAAAACACACACTGTCAGAATTACACCAGTTATAAGTTCTAAGTATCATGAATTTTTGCTTTTGAACCTGACTAAGACGAGCAGTTCTGAAGGAGACGAGGAATCCATCTGCATAAACTGCTTCTCCTACGGAGCGCTATCTTGGAAGATGCTCTGTGATAATAGTGAATCACCTCCTCACTAGCAGATCTTCCACCATCGCTGGCCCTTCCATTCTAACAGTAACAATTTGAAAGTCACACTACTTCATTAAAGGTTGCTCAATGTAGACTGCTGCACGGTCGAGCTGATAACCCACTGTCATCATGTATAGGACCACACCGATGCTAACCCCGTCTCCTGCCTGCTTCCAACCCCTCTGCAGCCTTCAGTGGTTCGGATGGTGATCCACCCCCTTACTGCCGCTTGGAGAGAGGCAGTGATTCCCGCCCCTGCACTGTTCCTAGGTGCATTGAAGGCTGGCTAACCTACCACCTGGCACTACTAGTCATGAAGGCAGACTTCACAAAGAAATACAAGCCTTATTTGGCTTGGTCATGGCTGAAACGAATGAGCGAGAGCGTAGGCTTCTTTGTAAATAAATGACACTGACACACACGGGAGCAGGCAGTCCTCAGCTGGCTATAGTTAATTCATTGACCGAACAAAAAGGTAGACATTTAAATTACCCACCTGAAACTCTTGGTGATACAAAGGCAGACACATTGGGTGCCAAAGTCGTGTGACTTTAAAAAAAAATAATCACAGTAGTAGGCTAAGTAGGTCCATGTGGGCTGGATACGTGCCAGACTTTTAGGATATCCACGTAAGACGCATTTACATGTCATCACTCTAAATACAAATAATGCACACATTCAATGGTTGTCCAAAGAAACTGGTATAGGTCCGACACCCTTTGGGTCTGTGCTGAATACCTTAGTCGATCATGTATAAGCATGTAAATTGGGTTAAAATTATAACATATCTTCAGTAAGACGCCCTTATTTTGTTTGCCGAAAAGAAAGCCGTTTTAAAAAAATACAATAAAAACACACATGTAATATTTAACAGCTGATTTTACTGGACGCTGAGATGAAATTTCACAAAACTGAATTCTGGTGGAAATCAAACGATTACAGACTTGTAAATTATTGAGAAATATAGAAAACGTGGGAAAATGCAGTCACGTCTTCGAAATTACACTTGTCAATTAACACGAATCCATAATTATGCCATGCCTATAAACGTTCACTATTTCCGGTTCTCCATCAGTATAAGAAATTTGGGTACCATATTTACCAAAGCAAGTACAGTCACGTGTACGCGCACACTAGTACACGCACTGCAGTGTTACAGCGGCTGCCGTTATATACTCAACTTTCTTCAACAAAGATAAAACGGGGTTGGACTGATTAAACGAAGAAAAATCTATTTTCGCTCAATAAAAGCATACAATTGTTTTGAATGAATGCATCAGTTTTAATATCGGTGCAATACACGTTAAAGTCCAGTAGATGGCGCTAGAGACTGCACACTAGAATGTCGTGGTGCCTTGATAGTATTTAACACTTATGAAGAAAATTCGTATACGCGATTATATTTATAACCCAGGGATCTTTAACGTACAAACTCGTCAGACTCTTTTTACTTCCTGGTCGATTATCGGGCAGGAATTTGATCAAACAGAGATGGCGAAATTACTTCACAGTAGATTAAGAACATTTAGATAGTTGGTGAGACAAGGGAAAAGTTAATTCCTAACAAACAAGAATAAATATAAAAAAAAATCCTTGCAGGGGGAAACAAAAGTGCAGTTTCACATGTGGAAAGATGAGAAAGACGGTGGTTTGTTTGGACATTGGAACTCTCATGTGTCCCTTGAGTGTAAGGATGGTGAAACCTGACAGGTGAAAAGGGCCGCTGCATGTTCTACACAGTATCTGCTAGGTGACATGAGCTGAAGTCGGATTTGGAACCTTTTTGAATACCGGTTTGTTAGGAGATAAACTATTTACAGTTCCGCTTGTCCCCACAAATATGTAAATGGGTTCTGAAGATCCCATAAATTAATCTCACCACCTCTGTCCGACCGAAATCCTGCCCGATAACCAACTAAAGGCAAAAAGAGGCTGCTGATTTTGGTAAAATTAAAATTGTCTGTACGCAATTTGCCCTTTGATTTCAAACGATATGTGGAACAAACACCCAAAGAGCCCATAGAGCAGCTTTTTGACTTGCACCAACACAATGCAGATGCACCACCGCCAAACCAGCCCGCCAAAACAGGTGCAGCATCAAAAGATTTAATCTTGAGCTCTAAGGGCTGAGTACTGTGCAAAGGGGGCCCCCTGCACCTCAGGGGACCCCACACGGCAGGGGTTGCGGAGGCCTGTGTTACGCTCCTGGCACAAATGCAGAATAAGCCAGGACAGTGCTAACAGGAGCCCTTTCAAATCCACCTGGAGATGCTATCACCAAATGATCTGGATCACCGAAGGCGTCGCTCCGGTAGTCCGCATTGATGTCAGCACCAAAGAAGCAAAAAAATCAGCACACTTGTGAAGGATTTCACGTCAACAGGAGCCGCCTCCAACTTGATCACCCATTCGCAGCACCTTTACAACAATCTTTCTCTATTCTTCAGCAACAAAATCACCACCATCTACAGTAAATCAACCCACAACCACACCCAAGAGACCTGCCCAACTCCCTCGATCGCAATAAAAGAACGAGTGCTAACTACATGGCCTGTCATCACCACAGAAGAAATCGCCCACTATGTACTCCATCTATTCAGGGGCCCTATCAGACACCTGCAACTACCACGCCTACTGCAGAGGACCGCAACCTCTAAAATAATGCACCATAACGGTCTATAAACCATCCATTGGATTGCCATCAAGTGCAGTTCCATATATTATCAAATAAAAATTGATTTTTTTTAATGATTTTACAAACTATGTAGTGATTAGCTGAAAATCAATGAGTTAGTACATAGATAAGTGACTTACCATGGCAATCAAACTTTTGTGTGTAAAACTTTTGCAGTGGAACCTGTATTTTTTTCTTGTCGTTCTCAAGTCATGATGACTCACTACTAAGCCACTGGATGGCCCTTCGATTTATGACCCACTAATAACTTACTAATATTAACGACTAAGAAAGGACTTCACACTTTCAGCAGCTACCTAAATAGGGACGCTCAAATACTTTCTAAGGAAGTAAGATTTGCATCTATTTACTAGGTAATGCCTGCATTTAATCTGACTGAACATACACTTTCTATGCGTTCACATATGTATGCTGCTGATTGTAACAATATGTTTGCTTAGTTTTAAACGTGTTAAGTTCTGGCGTTTAATCTTAATGCACACATTAGAGATTCATGCATCCCAAGGGTAGGCTCCCACATCCCTGGCGCACATCTTCAGGCCTCCACCTTGCACACACGTGTCTCAGGTTGCAGTCTTGCTGCCAATTTTAAATCCAAACCTTACTAGACAATTCCTCCTCACTTTCTCGGGTTGCCTTAAAATCAGCTTTCTCTACTCTCCAGAACAAGGAAGTGACTCGGGGTCACTAACCACGGACAGACTGATAAGTTGGCAGACAATTCGCAGCATGCGCACAGAAAAGTACTTCCGCTTGGGCCCAGTAAGGTCGATGTCAGCCCATCCATCAACTGTTACCACTGTGGCAGAATTATGTGGATGGCGCGCATGTGGTGTTTTAGATGACTGGTAATGCTTCTTCAGAGTTAAGAGAGATTTCTTGCCATTCAAACTAGGATTAATGCAAACTGATGGTGCCTAAACGAGAATAACACTAACCTTCTCTCGAATAGTTGAAGGCTGAATTGGGCAAACTTAAAACACATTTTAAGATATTCAGTTTGCATTTGTTTTTATTGACCATCTTGAAAAAAATCTAAATCTTAGGAGTAGCACTGGACTTCGATATCACAACAGATAAACAAGCTAATATTTTCATTTCTTACAATACAGAAGTATAATACATAAATGTCAGCAATTCCAGTATAAACAAGCTAATATTTTCATTTCTTACAATACAGAAGTATAATACACAAATGTCAGCAATCCCAGTATAAACAAGCTAATATTTTCATTTCTTACAATACAGAAGTATAATACACAAATGTCAGTAATTCCAGTATAAAAACCGGTTTCTAATTTCCTTATTACAGTAGAGCAGCGACGCCTCCGGGTAATTGTAAGAAAAAGACACAGGTACTCAAAATGTAACCACTTATAACAGTTGTGTTGTGATAACTCCTGATGTGAAAGCCAGTAGCCAAGGTGAAAGGAGAGTCATACAGTATAATTTCAGCTGCAGTGTGAACAATGAAAATCAGAATTGACCTTTTCTCTCTAAAAATGAACAAAGATCAGCAGAAAATAGAGATTTATGGAAACATGTTTATTTTTCACACATAGCTCATCAAAGGAGCGACAGAATCTGCATGCTACTACTTATTGTTTGCTGAAGCCCTAAACGATGAACAGTAAACTTGATTCTAATATGTTTTTTCAACTACTAACTGCTTTATGGAGTATTTAATTTCCCGCTACAGATCCACCTTTTAGAATATATATTTTATATTATTTAGCAACCATATTATCTCTTTCATATGAAAGACAACGACCCCAAGGATTTAAGAAGTTTGTGGTAAAAGTGATGTATGACCATACACTCATAAGGAATAAAATACCCACTGCTGTACTTTAAAAGGATATTAAAATTGCCCTGGAGTTCCATGGCCTTTTAAAGGAACTGGGCATTCAGCCATGTTGCTCTATATGAGCGCGGAACTCCTCTGTGGCTGGCAATATCATTATAATGTAAAACAGAGGGTACTTTATCCCGTATATTAAGACATATGTGGCTATTTCTGTTTCCCATACAGTCACAATGGACGGGCATTCATTTGCTCTAAATTAGAATTTTGCAATACACTCTTGTTAAGGACTGCCATTGTAAGTAGTTCAGAGCGACGGTCAGCATTCCTAAAAGAGAACATGTTACTCGTGCTTTGAGGAAGATACACAGGTTGCCAGACCAATCACATAATGAACTGGAGGCTCTCAGACTGGCACATAGGTCTTTCTAGAAAACTGCTCCTCAGCCTGTCAAATGCAAACTAAAAATGGACTTAACCTATCAAAGTTCTGAACTTCAAATGTAATACTGGTCGATATCTCCAGAGTTCAAAGAACTAGGGCCATTGGCCACCCATACGGAGTTATAATGGCAATTCTCTGAAATACGTTAGCAGTTTCTGTGTGTGAGATAAACTCACTTAAGATATTGAAAAAAAATTGCAACATTTAATTTAAATTACCAGAATTTTCTGGATATTCACAGCATGCAAAATGATTTTGGGTTGCTTGTGTTCAATTTCAGACAGACCTGGCTTAGCGGTTCAGGATCTACTATTCCTACTGGAGCAGGATCAAGGCAGATTTACATATGGCTGGGAGTAGTCCGAGTTGAGAGTTCGGGGAAAAAAAAGATGGGCTGGAATGCTGCTGACCCAAGAGTGAATAGTCTAGTTGCAAGCATTACTCCCACCATATTTTGTGTTTCTGAAATAGGCAGACAGCCTTCTCAGCTGGTGATGTAGCAGTCAGCCCAGTTCTTTCGGGGCCATCAGGGCCGGCCTAAGGCATGTGCAAGCTGTGCACCTGCACAGGGCCGCCAAACCCCAGGGGCCACCACGCCAATATATATCCTTAGATACATATTTGCGTGGCGGCCCCTGGCAGGGATTTGGCGGCCTCGGGCCCCCTACCTACACTCCCTGCTCAGGGCCTCCGTGAGCCTAGAGCCGGCCCTGGGGTCATGGGCAGGGAACTGGCAGATAGCGCATAGGCCAGCAGGGGCACCAGTCCCCCATCTTCTGTTCCCCTACTACAACACCTAACAAAAGGCTTTAGTTAGTCCTTCGGAGGATCGTGCCCAACCAAGAGTAGGATACAATACTTCCCTCCAAGTTGGCAATCCATCACATCCAACAGATGGGTCTTGCAGATTGTTTAAAATGGCCAAGACAAACACATTGTTTCCCCCTACCCAATGTTCCTCCAAGTCGTGAACGAATTTCTGACAAGCATCTGTCCACATCTTTCCAAGGGTGCCATAGAGCCGGTACCTACTTCGGAGAAAAGCAGAGTTTGTTATTCCTGCTATTTCCTCATTCCGCAAATGGACAGGGGCTTCAGGCTTACCTTGGGCCACCAATCCCTGAACACCTTCATGTAAAAGGAAATATTCAAAATGGTCACATTGGCTGAGCTCCTTTCTACCCTGAACCTTCAAGGATCCCTGGGTGGGATCCTTAAACTTGCATGACTGTATTTTCACATATGAATTCTGCATCTCCGTAGGCATTACCTGCAGTTCAGGGTGGATCAGGACTATTTGGTCTCACCAGCATTCTTTGGGTGTCAGCAAAATTTAAGGCAATTGTCGCTCCCCATCTTCTGAGGTTGGGAGTGCCTGTGTTCTGGTATCTTGACGACTGGCTGCTGCAGGCAGGCACAACACAGTCAATCGTGGACCATCTCTGGATGGTGATGAAATGCGTAACATCACTGGGGTTTACCATAAACGAGCCAAAGACCCTTCTGATTCCATCACATTGTCTTCCATTCAATAGGGCTGTCATGGACACATGGAGTTCAGGGGTTTCCTCCACTACAATGAGTCCGGGGCACTTGGGATAGAATCCTGACATTTCAGGCTTGATCCTGGATCTGTGTCAGGGAGACTCTGAGGCTTCTTTGCCTCTTAGCCTTGTGAAACCTCCTTGCCAACTATGCAAGCTGGCACATGCAAGCCCTGCAGTGGAACCTTAAGTCCCAGAGACTACAGAATCAAGGCATACTTTCAGACACTTTTGCAGTCGAGGAGAGGGTCCTAGATCTGCAGTGGTGGCTGACTAATCACAATCTGTCCTGCGGCAGGCAACTCTCCTTCCCTCACCCAAAGCAGACAGTCGTGACGGACCCAAAGCTACTGGTTTGGGCATGAGGGTAAGGGTCACCTTGAGGAGGTGGAGATCAGAGGCCTCTGTTCTGCCAGAACTCCTGCGCATGAGTTGTCCACCATTAAGGATACCACTTTGGGAGAACCTCTTATCTACGCAGCAGGGCAGGGTCCTCCTGTTGAATCTCAGCAACTTACATCTCCATGCGTGGAGATTAAATGGCAGCCACTGACTGATTTGGATATGCTGCCAGAAATGGTGGTTGTCATACTCGTTGCTCAACACCCCTCTACAAAATGCATCCTTGCTGGGCGTTGGAACACATTCATAACCATCCTTATTTAAATCACCTGTTGTAATTAGGTTTATTCAAGGTTTGACATGCATGTCCCCATTGAGACCACGTGTGATGATAAAGTGGGACCTTAAGTTGGTCTTGACATTCCTCATTTGAATGTCTTTCGAGCTGATGCATAGTTGCTCACCTCATCCCCTGACCTTGAAGAATGTCACCCTCATTGCAATTAAGGCAGCTCACAACACCTTCTTTCCAGACAAATTGGTGCTGAGGACTCAGATGGCCTTCTTACCAAAGGATATGACTCCCTTTCATTTCAGGCATTCAATCACTTTACTGCCACTTTTTTATTACACTCGAAACAGGAGAGACTTCCTTAGTTGGGTCTAAAAGGACTACGGTTTTTCAATGACTGTACTAAGGGCCATCAATGGGACACTTAACTTTTTGTGGAGTTTTCTAGAACAAAGAAATGGAAGGCTGTGTTGAGATGGACTCTCGTCTGCATTATGACCTGCTCTGCACTGACCAAGAAGCAGACCCTGGAAGGTCTGAGAGCCCATTCCATCAGGGCCAAGCTGATACCACTGTGCTGGCGCCGGGTGTGACTGTCCATATCTGCAAAGCTACGACGTGGGAGTCGGTGCATAGATTTAGAAAGCACTACCACTCTGACAGCTAAGTCTGTGGGAAAGACATTAAGCTCACTTGGTTCATCAAGACTTTTTGGTCAGAGCCCCCTCCAAAGACCCTCCTCCTTGAAGATGTACTACTTGGTATGTTTTCTAAGGTGAGAAATCTGAGGTTCCAAGTATTCACCAAAAGAACAAGTTGCTTACCTTTACTAATGCTCTTACTGGTGGATAAGCTATCTAACAACATATTCCTCTTTGTCCTCTCACTTCTCCATTCTGGTGGAGTGATCTCTTTTAATATCTAAATAGATACCAAGTCAGTGATCAGCACACTGTTACCAACAATTGTTCATGCTCTTTGCATGAGGGCACGTAAAAAAAGAAAAGCAAAACTGACATCAGGGGTTGCGCTTATAAGTGGATCAGCTCGGTTACTTGTGAGGAGATATGGGGGTCAGTGCAGAGCCACAGCACACGGAAGCACTGCTACAAAATTCTCCAGATCCAGTCTGGCATCTGGAAAGAAGACTAAGGTGCGGAATCTGCTGTTAAATAGAGTTCTCGCCAGAAAGAGTGTTAAAAAAGTCAAGTACCTTATTAATTTGCAATACTAAAGTGTCTGGCTTGCCTGTAATATTTTCAGCAGCCTATAGTGGCACCATAACTTCAGGTATCCCAAATTGTGAGCAGAAAAAGTGTGCGCTTTACCTGAAACATAATGGCGTGATTTAAACAAAGTACATATACGCGATATGCCCTGGGTCAGAATTATGGAACTCATTAGCTTGTCAATGGACAGCAACAACTGTCTGTAGCCAGGCGCTAAGTTAGATGATCGATGAAGAAAGGTGTCATTTCCCACAATACAGTGTGTTTTTTGGACTACGGAAACACTGGTATTCCAATTTACACACCCACTAGCAAGACTGCTTTCTTTAAATTAGAGCAACCAGCTATTTACCAGATCTGCCTCTTCCTCATCTTCTGCAAATTATGAGATAAATAGCAGAAGAACACTAAGGAAAGGCAACAAATCCAAATAATAGTACAATTTTGCAAATTTGAAAGAATTTATAATGTCGATGACATCCACTACAATGGTGCCACGGAATTCCTATTGGTTCTAAGACTGAATCTATAAGGTAGTCAATTAGGAACAGGCAAGCACGAGAAAAGATAGGCTGCACTGTTGTTGGTGCTGTTAAGACAGCCTCATATCCAACACACAATTAGAAAAACACATTTTTTGGCCTCCGTACACATTTCCTAATCAATCCCTGTTCACTAAAAACCCACACCATGAAAAAGACCGTATCGATGACAGTTCACATATTTGCTTTTTCATCAGCTCCCTGCATGAAAACATATTTTGGTCACACGTCCTCAAAGACAGAACATGTACCAACAGAAGACCTCGTTTAACCAGTGTATAAAACGATATGGATAAAAATATAACGTCCAAGTCATGCTTGTTTAATTAAATAGTCAAAGTATGTTTTTGTTAGTCTTGGTGAATGAGACTCAAGGCCGCTTACAGAAATCAGCCAGTTTGTTTCTCCTTGAACATCAATCAACAATTACAAACTGTATGCATTCCACAATCAGCATGTTGTTTTCTTCTGCTTGCTACAAAATGAGAAGAATAAAGCATAGGGTTTTTTTAAGAGGCTGGCCTGGCTGTGCTACAACTGACTTCTCTGGATCCCATGAGTCCAACAGTGGTTACACTGTTAACGGAAAACGTTTGCAAGTACAATAAACTCAAATTGCAAACGCCTGGCGATGACACGAACTTTAAAGGAACATTTATAAGGCATTAATGCAGGGAGCATGTGTTCTCAGCTCCTTCCATGAGGAATGTTTTGGAGCATGACTGTAAAGCTGCAGCCCTCCCAATAAGTAGTTGGGCAAGAATGTGCATCAGTAATAACAGCAGGATGTACTGAATTCAGTCTTTGTATGCCTCTCCTTCAAAGTGCACTGAGTTCACCCTCATGGCAGCACGCACATTAGGGCGTTTGTGCACCACACCCCCTCTTTTTTCGACTATCACTTTGATAGAAGCGTTGCTTCTGCCACACAGCTCCAGAGACCATGCAGATGGTTGGAGAAACATACCTACTGTGAATGTCCGCTATGTGAGGCACAACTACAGAAGAGACAGAAAGCCCAAACTACCAAACAATGAGGAGCCCCACATGCAGTTATGTCAATGTCAATGTCAAATGTCAATGTCAAACGTTCTTATATAGCGCACAAATCACAGTGAGATCTCATGGCGCTAGTTATAGTAAACGAGGGAGTGCAAATGCGGTCTCTGTCGGCTACAAGCAAGATTTATGGTGCAGGAGCCAACTGGAGCTGTAAACATGGATGAAAGGAACGACCCAGATGCTCTGCTCCCCTTACGACTTCAGGGGAGCAGATAACATGCAGCCCTTTCAGAGCGGTCTGTTTAATCGAAAGTAACATTGAAAACAGCGAGCGAAAACAGAGCGATCAATCGTGTGAACTGACAAAGAAAACAAAGTTCCTTTCTCAGTTTCTCAGTTGCTATATTGAGACAAATGAAAGGATTCAAGTAAGAGGTCACTGCTCTGTGGGCGTGAGCAAGGCACCAAACGGAGGGACCAAAAACAGAGATTAGCCACATACACGCAAGCTTTTAGAAAGGAAATGCGAACAAACTAATCAAAAGCGATGCGTAGGCTATGAACACACCGAGTAGATACAGCATGTCGTGAAGAAACTGCACATGTGCTGCGTAGGCTAGACCTAAAAAGAGGTTAGGACCGATAAGAAAGCATTAGATGAGATTGCACGATGGGCGGACATGGTTAATTTGCTCTCCACAGAGACAAAATGAATGAGCAGTGGTGGATATGAGCACTAGGATGGCCCTGGATAAGCACTGAATCATTTATTGCAAACCCTCCACTTTGTGGTTATTGTTGGCCGTGACATGCTGGGTGTGTGAAGGTGGCTGGCGGTAGTGCGGGGTGCACATTACTGCTGATGCAGAACTGCTCACTAGTGACTATTAATTGCAGGTAACAATGTACTTTATATTACTGCTGCATTTTAAGGCTGGAATGGCCACTGGGTACTGTCAATCTGAATTGTCAGGTGCTCGAATGGCTCTGCTGATGCCACATGATATGCTATATTTAAGGGGTGTTTTTTGTTCTCATCTTTAAATACAGGTCATAAACTTAGAGAGCCATGGAGTCAGGTCCCTGATGCATACATTGGTTATCCAATCACAGCGTCACTGTACTGATGGGACTAGGCACCAGTGCTTAACAACAGACCCATACAAGATACTGCTCATTAACTATGAATGCCACCAAGGCCCCTAGAAAAGGCCTCACACGTAAAGACTGTAGATGATTAAAACTATTTCAAGCTAGGAACAGAAAGTCCGACTTCCTAAAGATCAGAGAGGAGCAGGGAAACTGTAGACTCACTAGTTCAGTCAAATAAAGCATATTTGCAGCCCCACAATCCAGGCAAAGTTTAGTTGTTTTCCTCCAGTACAACTTGGCTTGCAGGTAGCTACTGGCTTCAGGAGGGTCTTGGGTCCTGGAGGTGTCCTCCATGCAGATTCTCCAGTCAGTTAGACTTTGAGCAGGTCTTACCCCGCTCACTACAGCTGCTCTTGGGTAGGAATACAGGAGGTTAATGTCCCTTCTTTCAACTAGTCACATCAGACAATGCCTCTTCAAAGACTGAAATGAGGCAGTAGATCCATAATCACTCAGGTTGGCGGTGCACTTTCAGGCCCCTCCTTGTATGTAGAGCAGGTTTCTCCAATGAGTATCTCGTGAGCTACTGGTAGCTCTCCAGCTACCCAGAAGCAGCTCTCCTGTCTACAGCTCAGCCAAATAAATTAACAGCTTTTGTTTGGTTCAATTAATAATGTACACCAAATTTGCAAAGTGTTTATCTGGGATGAAAACGCATGCATTCTCACAATTTATAAGCTGATGTATGGAGAATAATGGCTGGATTACCAAAATGTGGTTAAAGATGAAATTTGAGGGAAAACTCGTGCGGCGTTGGGGAGATTTAGTATTACGATAGCCTTGGTACCAATGTAGAGGTTTTCCATATTGACAAAGCTTTTTTTATAATACTGTAGGCGACCATTCTTGAGGAACTAAGGTGATCATTGCTTGCATTTTGGGGCTACTAATGTAATCATGTCTCATGTGGTCGCTATTACAACACTAATAATATTAGTAGCTCGGGATGATTTTCATTCAACATAAATAGCTCCTATGTAAATGTAAATGTAAATGTAAATCACAGAAAAGGTTGAAAAATCCTGATGCAGAGGTAGACTCTGATCATGAATGTTACAGTATAACCATGGTACAGTACAACTATGGTGCATCTGCAGTGAAAGGGCACACAGTTATGTTCATTTTTAAAAAAAAAAGCATGTTTCATTGACATTTTAGCATACATTAATCCACATACATTATTAATATTCACTCCATAATATAGTGTCCAAAACATGTATTAAGCAATCCATCATGAAGTTAAATACTATAGAGTTCAGTGTGGTTGCCAAATGTTCCGTTACATAATCACATCAGCAAGGGGGGGTCCAGTAGGCATGTCTACCGGCGACTAGGATTACCCCGCTCTGTCATTACCGGACCTTGGTCTAAAATGCCTGCTTCCTTGCCATTCCAGGATCCTATGTTCATAAAACATGTCAAACAGGGAATTAAGAACTGGGGTACTAGCTGCCTGTCAGTGTCCAGTAGAGCACCATACGTACAAAGGGCGTCATATGTCTCGGTCGGTGCCCGTGGGAGGAGAGAGGGGGGAGAGGGGGGGTAGGGGGGGAGAGAGGGGGGGAAGGGGGTGAGACCACCTCACACTGCCAATCCAGTGGATCAGTCCTAGCTCCCCCGAGGGGGGTGGGGGAGGGAGGAAATCAATCTCGATCAGTCGCTCACTCCGGACTTAGGGGGGTTGTCATTTTCTCCGCTCGTGGCACTTGGGGAGTCCGGGTTTTCTCAGGCATGTAATATGTCCTTTCATTGTTCAGCTATCTGACGCAGTTGCAGCCCTCTCAGCTCCTCCCTACGCAGCGCTCTCTCCTCTGCCCCGGCCCACGTCGTTACCTCCCTCGCCACACAGAAGCCTGCGGTCCCGCAGGTGCTTTCCACGTGATTGCTATAGGCCACCTAGCCAACACCAGGGCCAGATTTATGAACTTATTTCCCGCTTTATGTTTAGGTGGCCTAGGATCAGGGCCGGCGCTAGGCATGGGCAGTATGGGCAGCCGCCCAGGGCCTCGCGCTCAGGTGAGAGGCAGGGGGCCTCCCCCTTCACTGTGAAATAAATTACTTTAACAGATTTGCCCCCCTGCTCCACCAGGGCCCCCTCCCCACACAATTAGAATATACATCAGAGATGTCTGGTGTCAACCACGTGGTGGCATTCCTGGGGGTTCAGGGGTGGGGGGGGAGGGACAAACAGAGTGGGGAAGTCAAAGCGGCAGGGCCAGCAATTAGGGCTCAGAGTGTCAGGGGCGAGGCAACACCTCTCTTAAGTACCGCCATTCCCTGTCTGCATTTTGTTGCTAGGTGACAGAAGGCCCCTTTGTTTCCAGGACCAGCCGGACACAGGTAAGGAGCAGTGGGTGAGGGGAGGAGGGAGCAGCCAGATCAACTGGTGCTGGGGCAGTGTTTTAAGAAAGGCATTGTTACTGCTTCGAAGGCCCAGGGGAGGGGGACCCTTTCCCTGGGCCTCGAAGCACTAGAGCAAGCAGCAAGGTCCAGGTGTGGGGCCCCCTTTCCCTGGGCCTCTAAGCACTGTAGAAATCTGCAAGGTCAAGGTGTGGGGGCCCCCTTCCCAGTAGCCACTACTCCCTCTTTCTTTTCCTTTCCTTTATTTGTTCCCCTGTGAAATGAATACAAAAAAGAAAAACTTTTTTGCTGGAAAGGTCATCTTTTTTGTGACATTTTTCACTTCCAAAGTGCAGCCTTGGGAAAGAGAGAAATAAAAAATTCAAAATGTAAAAAAATAACTAAAGCAAGACAGAGTGGATCGAAAAGGGGCCAGGTTGATTTTATTCACAGGCAAAACACAGTAGTGCCTCTACACAGAGTTTACCAGTGAAGCGCTACTTTTGTTTTCTTGTCTTTCTCTAAACAGCTTTGTTTTCCCCGGGTGGGGATGTGCACCATTTCTGGATGTACTGCAATACCTGCTTGATGGGCGGACTGGAAAATAAAGTGCATACCTCTGCTCTGTATTCACAAATGTGGTCTTTTTAAACCATATTGCTTTTGTTTTGTAAGGATATATTCAATGGGCATTGAAGCAGGTCCGTTCCGGCCCTGTAGTCATGGCCTTAACTTTTCATGCAAAAGCACTCATTCATTTCTGAATAAGTGCAAAAGCATTAAGGTAACCATGTTGTTCCTGCTTACATTTCACATGCTTTAATTAATCTTACATTCCTTATGAGTGTGTGCTATTTCCAGCATGTTGTCACTTTTTTTTAGGCAGCATATTGCTCTTGTCTAGTGCCTAATTTGAATTGAGTCCCCCCCAGGAGTTTAGCGGGGCGCAACTGGGTTGTAGTTGAAGGCAGTGCGAGTTTCTCTCAGTGGGGTAGTATGGTGTTCAGTGGGGAGAGGATGTGGCACTATGGTCAGAGCTGCCGAATTTGGAACTGGGGAGCCAGGTTCAGCCTTCATGACCAGTCCACCAGACCATTCTCCCTGAAGGAGCATATTTCCATGCTAGACCTTGGAAGGACCCGCAAGACCTTAGAAGCCCTGGTGTCTTAGCATCGGAAGGTGAACCCTAGCAGTGGCAAGTGTGGGTTAACCTTGAAGGCCTGCCTACCACAATCCCTATTGAAGCCCACCGCAAGTCTTTTGGGCAGGCCTACGAAGCAGCACACCCTAGAGCAACAGTGACTCTGTCATTGAGGTCACATGACCCTTGAGGAGGGAGACTCTAGGGCGGTGCAAACGGTGAGATTGCATTGAGCGCTGACTTTGGGTCATGTTTGTGAGTATATTATGTTTCTAAAAGCACTTGCTGCCTCCTTCCTGGCCTCCAGGAATTTTCGGCAACAATAAAAATGTCATGAAACTCCGGTGATCAATGTTCTTCCTAGAGAGAGATGGAGGTTTGTCAAGTGGAAGTTTTGACTCATGGAAAGGTAGCGCAGAGGGTTAATGTGCTCGCTGCAAAGAACATGCCCCATGCAGATCACCAAGTCCACATAATGTAAATAGGCCAGTGGATTACTGCTTTTGTCAGAGAGATCCTATTGGTACTTGCAGTTTATAAGTCAAAATCCTAACATAGAACAATGAGCTATTAACTGTGATCTAAGAGATGCATGCCAACTGCAAGGTATAATTTACATCGTTATGGTTTTTTCCCCAGTCTTTGATTAACATAATGTTGCGAAAAGGGTTCACTTGAACAGAAATCAATTCTGGTTATTAAAGAGAACTTCCAACCATGGTATTACGTCCTAAATTCAGAGTTTGTGTTTCTCCAGATCAATCATTATTAAACTATACTGCCTACTAGTACGATTGTCATGTGACTCCTAGTCCTTTGTCTTATGTAAAATTACCTATTGTGATTTCCACACGTATTATTGATTATCTCTGTGTAATGTGTGATATAAAGTTCTCTGACACTCTAAATTGGTATCAGTGGTGCTGTTTATCAAATTAAATGCACCTGAGAGAGAGTGTAGTTATGGAGACTTGAGGGGCACTGTTAAAGGGTGGTAGTGAGGGAATCGGTGGCAGAGCAAGTCATTGGGGGCACCAACATTGTCGCACAGAGCTCCACCAGTGCTAAATCTGGCCACATCTACTTCCTACAGTTCTAACACCAAATCAAAAGCGTTGATTTGACAACCCCTTGAATCTGTAGCATACCTTCAAGTCAATGTATGATTTAGCAGTGGTCTCGGTTGTTCTAAGACTGTTTTTGCTTATGTAAAATCTTTATTTGTTTGCAATGGTGTCTTGTAATTTTGTACTATATGTGTTGTGTTTTTGCACTTAACATAATTCTGGTGAGTAAAGAGCACACACACAAAAAAGATTGTCCTACGTCTCTTAGCATGGGAGTGTGGGATTCTGCTGAGAGGACTTACTTTAAAACAAATTACGTAATGGCATCCTAAGGTAGCACAATAATGGCACAGAAAGATAAGGGAACGTTTTGAAATGTGCAATTATATCCATGGTCTTAGAGGTTTTCTCTTGTGTAATTTTATATTTTGAATGATCCCGCCCCTCATTACCTCAACAGTATCTCCCCCCTTTATGAGGCAGAACTGGAAATTGTATCATGCACTCATCTGGAAACAATCTGTTAACGAGGAGTAAATAATATACATCTTAGGGAGACCTGCACCTAGCTTTTCCATCTAATGAGACAAATGTAATCCATTTAACAGTTTTAAAATATATGGACTTATTTCATTTGTATATTTATCTTTTTGTCCATGTTACTGATATCCACGTTAGGTCTCTAAAGGGATGCCAAATAAGATCAATAGTCCTGCGATGTCACTTTCTATGATGTCACTTCTTGTGATATTACCAAGGGCGGCTCCTTCACTAGGGCGGAGGAGCGACGCCCCACTACTTTCTCGCAAAAGCAGAAACACAAAATGCTAAAACGACCATTTTATGTTTCTGCTTCTAACACTGCGAGAAAGCAGAAGTGTTTCGTTGGGGGTGGGCGGGTCTGTTTTAGGGGAGGGGTTGGATTGCCTTGCCAACTGCTAAGGGCGCTGACTGTTCGGCCAAACCAGTCTTGCGCACTCTGGCCATTCTCTATGCAGGCTGCAATGCAGCCTACATGGGGAAAATGGCCTCCCCAGAAGCGCCTGGCTGGTCGGCGTCCTGATCAATTACAACGCTGCCATTGCAGCATTATGATTGGCTTAGGGGAGGGGAGGGAGGCTGCCTGCTTCCTGTTCTCCCCCCCCTTCCGAACTCCCGCGAGATCCTCCACCCGCGAGTCATGCCGGTTGCGACTGGAAGATACATGCAAATTAGAGGGGCCTCACATCTTCTCTTTCGCCCGGGGCCCCAGGAGTTCTAGGACCGGCCCTGCCTAGGATAGTCCCAACAGACAGACCTCCGCCGTGCAAGGAAGCGTACAGTCTAGTGCAGTGTTGAGCACCACGTGCCAAAATGTTTGCCGACCCTGCATGCCCAGGTCATGTGAAGAAAATCTGCATCTTCCCATTTACATCTCGGGCAGCGCCTTAGCTCTCCCCCAAAAATTACAAAAATCTGGTGTGGAGTTAAATATGTCATGTGCACAAAGGTAAATTGTACATACTTCAACCATGTGCTCCATGCTACTTTCTTTGGGGATGTCATGACCCTGCCCATTCTGCATCCGTGAGGTCTCTCTCCAAATTACTTTCCCATTTCTCACGCAGCTGGACCGAAAGGGTCAGTAAAGCAACGCGCAAGGACCCGTAAAACCATTTAATTTGGTGTCCCGCTGTGCCCAGGGTAATCAATGAATGCAGCACGGCATGCTTTTCCGGCTCCTCTCTATTCCGGCCCCATAGCTTAGCCAATGCTTTCTGCAGCGCCTCATACACTAGGAACTGGCCTGCAGGTGTAAGCCAAACCCCTCCACCAACTCTGCAAAGGGAAGCAAAATCTTTTGATAAGAGTCCCCTGCGATTTCGAGGCCCACCTCCACCCAAGGAGCCAATTGCTCCATGGTCATAACCTGTTGCGGCTCGCCATGGGGCGGTCCCACCAGAGGCACCTCTGGGGAGTATTTCGGAGTGTCAGGTATTCTCTTAATGCTACGCCTCCAACATTGTAACGCCATGGTCTGCAATATAGACGTCTAGGGAACTTTTGTTGTGTGCATCAGGAGTTTGACCAACAAGAGACTGGGGCTCTGACCAGGTTCCGCTAAAAAGGTCCTGTCTACATTCAAACACTCCAGCCATTGGGCCAGCCATTGCATCTGGGCGGTGAGTTGATACAACTCGAAGTCAGGGACTCCCAAACCTCCCGCATCTATAGGCCGTTTCAATATCGTAAGTGACACTCTACGCCTGCCATCTCCCCAGACTAGGTCTCTCCAGGGAATCCAAGGTGCGAAACCAAGTCGCAGGCAATAGCATTGGCACGTTGGCAAAATAATACAACATCAGGGGGAGCATAATCATTTTTATCAAGGATATCCTGGTCATGATGGGGAGGCGCAGCGTACCCCAAAACTGGACACTAGATCTAAGGGATTGCAGCGCTTTACCCAAATTCCCGTCTTTCAGGTCCTCCAAAGAATGGAAGATCTGGACACCCAGATATCGGAAGGTTTCTGAGCCCAGTTAATGTCCGAAGGCACCTCCGGTGGGCGCACTAAAGATCCAGCCACTGGGAAGAGATATGTCTTGCATTTATTTTAACCCCATGCAGTCTCCCCCCTGTCAAAACAACTCAGCCAGAGGCTCTATCGCCAAGGTGAATAGTAGTGGCAACAGGGGCAGCCATGACGGGTGCCTCGTGCTACACGATATTGGGAGGAGATGGTTTTACCAGTCCTAACCCTGGCTGTGGGGAAAGTATACAACAATCGTACCCAAGCCACCCAATCATCTCCCATACCCAGACGCTTCATAACTGCCAACAGGTAATCCCATCCTACAGTATAAAAGGCCTTTTCCAGGTCAATCGATAAAATAGCAGCACGTTGAAGGGCGTGGGCGCCAGGGTAATAAAGTACCGAGTACAACCGACAAAGGTTATAGGAGGTGTTGCGGGAGGGAATAAACCCATTTTGGTCCAGGTGGACAAGGTCCCGCATGTGCGGAAGTAGCCGAAGCGCCAGCCCTTTACTGAGTATCTTAAAGTCAGTATTTAGCATGAAGAGGTGCCTAAAATCTTTCACTTCAGCATCCAAGGACATCGTCTTGGTGAGCGGGACCACAAACGCATCACGCATAGTGTCCGGCAGGCAACCCATTTGAAGAGATTCCACATACAGTGTCACCAGCCTTGGTGCTAACTCACTCCCATATTTTGGGCTGGGAGTTTTCATAGTGGCAATAGCACCCTTTACTTCTTCCAGCAATTAAAGGACAAAAAGAAATAACAGATCCCAACATGGACAAACTCCCCAATCCCCAGAGCAGCATGGCAACAGCCACCCACCCAAACCCTTTGTATAAAATATAGCCAATCAAGGTCCAAACCACCTATGGTATGGTCCTACAGGGGTGGTCATGACCTAGGCAAAAGTCTCAAGGTCGTAGATAGTATGCCTAATTCCGCGTTCCTTTCCTCATCCAGCGTGCGAAGACCGAGCGGGTCTAAAAAAGCATCAACGGCTGCACTAGAAGGTCCCGAGAAGGCGGTGTAAAGGGCTTTATAATAATCCTTAAACAAAGTATTAATATCACTTGGGTCGTGCAGGGTCACACCATCAGTCTTCTGTACGGGCATAATCGGGAATCTGTGCATTTCGGGCCAGATCAACCAGGACAGCAGACGACCAGCCCGTCCCTCCTCTCCCTGCACACCATCCATATAGGACTTGTAATCGTGGGACCTAAGCCGTTCCAGTGTAGAGGCGTATTGCTCACGTTTGTCCAGAAGGCATGCGTGGTCTTGCGAGTCTCGTCCCTGGAGATTATCCAACTCCTGTATTTCCCCCCTCCTTATCCAGCAACTCGTGATGTAATTCCCTACGCACTCCCACAGTTTGCCCCATGCAATGGCCCTTCACCACCCCCTTAAAAGCTTCTCATTCTACCAAAGCAGATGAGGCATAACGCTCATTATCAACAGAGTAGTCACATACCAAGGATTGCAGAGCATCAGCAAAGGGAGCATCTTCAAGGGACATTGGAGTGAGGCGCCATGTTGGTATTGGGGGTCTATCCCTATTTGGCAGGAACGTCAATAACAGTGGGCTATGATCAGACAAGGTGTGCCCCAAATATTCTTCATGTGTGATGGAGCCACTAAGGGTGGAGGAGGTCCAAAAGGCATCTAATAGAGTGTGGAGCTGGTGCATCGGGGAGTAGAAGGAGTATTCTTGCATATCCCCGTGTTGTATTCACCAGACATCGTTCAACCCCCAATGGGACATCCAATTGTGCAGTCCAGCCACCACTCGGCGGGTTTGGGGTCCGGACAGAGGGGGATGCGATTGGTCCAGGTCCACATCTATCACTCCATTGAAGTCCCCACCTATGAGTACTGGGCCTACCATGTCTGCCATACGAGTCGAGATGTCAGCCATATAGGCCAATTGGTCCTGATTGGGCGAATACAAACAGCCCAAAGTAACTTCCCACCCATACAGCCTCCCCAAGAAGAAGACATACCTGTCCTCTTTATCAATAACAGACCGTGTCAGTTCAAACGGTACTCCCGCTCGAGTCCAAATCAATGTCCCTCAGCCGTATGTCGAGAAAGACGTGGCATACACCTGCCCCCTCCACCATCTGTGCAGCCTTGTCAGCTCCTTTTGAAGCAGATGAGTTTCCTGCAGGAGAGCTACCTGCACCCCCGCCTCTTAACAGAATTATGAATGCTATGGTGCTTAGACATGGAGCCCAGCTCATCAATATTCCACGTAAGGAATTTCAGCGTCTGGTGCTGTGTAGTCCTTGTTAGTTAAGTGACTCCCCTCCCCCCCCCCCCCGTCCCCCCTCCGCATACCCCCCCGGCCAACTATACAATATAGTACCCAAGTCATAGGCAAGAGAGGTCTTATGCAAAAAAGGAACCAAAAGAAAGCAATTAAAGGACAAAAAGGAATAACAGATCCCAACATGGACAAACTCCCCAATCCCCAGAGCAGCATGGCAACAGCCACCCACCCAAACCCTTTGTATAAAATATAGCCAATCAAGGTCCAAACCACCTATGGTATGGTCCTACAGGGGTGGTCATGACCTAGGCAAAAGTCTCAAGGTCGTAGATAGTATGCCGGGGGGTTGTGCCAAGCACCGACCTTCCCATTAATCAAACCTGGACCATGTTACCTTGTGGTTCCTGTACGGCCCGCCACCTCCAGGAGTCCAAACTCCACAAGCAAGGCCACTCCACCTGGCAGCTCCCTCTATATTATCTCATCCGCTGACTTCGGGGTGATCTTTGGCAAGATTAAACTGTCTGCATTGGAGGAGTCCAATCCCTCCATGCCCCTCGGCGAACGTGAGCCCACCTCTGACTGATGTTTGTCGTCCTACATCATCTCTGCCACTGCCTGCAGTGCCGCCGCTCATTCACGCTCTGTTTGTGAGGGGCTCGGCTTCTTTGGGACGCTCCTCTGCGGTCTTCTCCTGGAGCGTTTTCCAGTTTGCCAGGTCTGGCGAGGCGGTGCCTGGTCTTGCAGCTCCGGGGGGCCCCAGTCTTATATTCCTCCAACCAATCCTAAGCCGCAGAGGCAGTGTCACGAAAGTGCATCTTGCCATCCTCAATAATACGTAGCAGGGAAGATAAGAGAGTACTGGTGACCCTCCGCCCTCAACGCGCTCTTGACCTCCAGGAAAGAGGCACGGTTCCATAGCACCTCAAGGGTATAATCCGGGAATATTGAGACCCTGCTGTTGTTCACCTCAACCGTACCATCAGAGCGAGCTCTCTGGAGCAAGATGTCCCTGTCCCTGTAATGTAATAATTTGGCCACCAACGGTCTCTGGGGACGGCCCGGTGGCCTTGCCGGGACCCGATGTACTCGCTCCAGAGTGTAGAATTGCGTTAGTCCCTCAGGAGCTACAACTGTGGGTAACCAGAGCTCCAGGTAGGACATCATATCTCCGTTTTCAATTCCCTCCGGGAGACCCAGGATACTAATGGTATTCCTCCGGTTAGGCCCCTCACTGTCCTCTGCTCTGTGCTCCATCAGTCTAACCCCGTCGGTTAAGTCTGTCACTTGCTTTTGCGTCGCCTGGTGTGCGGGGGACAGTTCCTCAAGGGAGGATTCCACCATCTTCACTCGGTCACTGAGCTTCTGGTGTTCAGCACGCAGGAGGCCCAGTCCCACAGACACTGTACTGATATCTAGGTGCAGTGTCTCCTTTGTGTCTGAGATTAGGATCTTTGACAGCTGCTGTTGTACAGGGTCTTCTGGTCCCTGCGTCTCCGGGGTGCTCCGAGTTGGCCCCCTCTGGCCCTCCCCCTGTTCCGGGGCAGACTCCTGTAGTTTCACTCTGGGTTTACCCATGTCTGCGCCACAAGGCCGGCGACACCCGAATGCAGCCCAAAGTGCTTCTCAATCCAGTCACCACAGAGTCAGGCGATGCAGCGACAGTACGTAGGATCTCTGGACAGGCAGCCCCAGGCCTCCGCAGGCCACAGTATTATGACCACACGTGGAAATCACTTCTCGGTGTCGGCCACGGCTCAAGTCACCTCTCCCCAGCAAGAATCGGTGGCGCCTCCAGGGGTCCCTCAGTGTCTTGAGCCAGGCACACACCAGTTATCCCCTCAATGTCGTCCGGGGGTACGGAGGTATTCTCAGTCAGTCCTCAGCTGCACTGACCACACAAGCTCGAAGGGGGGCCACCCAACAGGTCCCAAACATCAGCTCCGGGTCCCCGAGGGCACACCCCGGCTCAAGGAACCAGCCATTCACAGCCGGGCAAAGCACGTCAATAGGGGTCTAGGCCAGAGATCGCTGATAACATTGGGCCCACGTAATTCAGGCCGAGTCCAGCCACACGCCTGCACGCACTTCTTGGCGCCAGGGCACACCGGCCTCTCAGCAGCCCACGATCTGCCTTCAATGGAGCAAATCAGCTCCAGGCCAGGGGGGAAAAAGCCCGACTAAGCCCAGCACGCCTCGCGCAACCCCTCGCCATCAACCTGCACGAACCACAGCAACAAAGTGACGCACAAGGGTGCAAGTGTCTATGCTGTAGGCAGCCACACACTGCAGGCAAGATGCCAAGGAAGCCCCACTCTGTTCCCCATGCGGGCCGTCAAACAGGTTCGTCCGGCCGCCAGTGGGTGATCTGTCGCCAGGGGGCCCAAGCCGCTCGCAGCTCCAAGCACGGCTCTGGATCTCACCCGGTTTTCGCCGATGTGCAGTACGCGACACAAGATCTGCCTCCGTGCTGCACCCCTCCAACCCGGTACAGCACGTCTCCTCACGGGTGTAGATCTTGTGGACACCGCGGCCCAGCCTCGTCCCGGCCCCCCCCGGGTCAGCTACGTGTGTTCTCCATAGGCCCAATCTCGCAGTTGCGCAGGTCCCAGGAACACCACCAAGGCCCAGGTTCGCAGGCGCCGGAACGTCTCTTTCAGAGGCAGCGGGACACCGGGAACCCTCCGGTCACGCTAATAACCGTCGCCGATGGAAGGAAACAGCGTTGTCCTTCGGATAATTAGCCAGTCGGCGCAGAGCCACTCGCTCATGTGACCGCCATTGTTGGCTGCCAAGCCACACCTCCGGCAGACAGTTACGTTCATTAGAGTAAAAATATAGGAAAACCCGAAAATAACATACTGGGTTGCGGAGCTTTCTTGAGCCTTACAGAGGGCATCTGTCCAAACAGGAAGTCTGAGGAAGAATACCCATCACTTTTTGTCTAACGTCGTCTGCACAACATTGATTGAGTCACATTTCTCCTGCAAGCCTCAGAGAATTTGAAAAATATTCTTTGGATGTCCACAGAAGGGAGTTCTTTTTGTGGTGTTGTTATTCCCTTGGACGGTTGTCCTAATAGGGGGCTATTCAGCTCTTGAGAACATGACAAGCTTTAAAAAAAATGTGGGAAACACTTTGCTTTGTGATGCTGGTGGGTGGGAGGCAAAAGCGTAACCTCAAAGCAGGCAGAACATTTTGAGAAATAGGCACGTTGAAAAGACTGTCTCAGTGGAAACCTCTGGAGGTTGGGGGGGCTTAAAGAGAGAGGCTTGCAGGTGAATGAATTGCGTTTTGTTGCTTAGTTTCAGTTATGATAGTTCTGCCTGCCAGGCTCCCGTGCTACCGGCTCTTTGGAAAGTGTGAGCTTGATGTTAGTGTAAGTAGAGTATATTAATAAAACGTTTACATTCTGCATCTATGGTTTAATTGCCCCCACCTGAATTATTCACAGTTTTTTTAAGTGTTCCCATTTTCTGAATCACTTACTCTTAGAGAGTTCTCAATGCCTCACAACTGTGCCACTCTCTTACATTTAAATGTTTCAAGTCTTGCCTCAACAACCTGCCCTATGCCTTGTCAAGCTTCACTCCCAGGGTCGCTACAACTGCCTCAAGTTCGTCAGCCCTAGCACGAGGAACAGTGAGTGAAAATGTAATGGTGCATTCCCCTTTCGTTAATTTTGGTCCCAACCAGTTCCTGTATGTAGTTTTCCTAGCCAATGAGGATCATGATTCGAAGAAACGCTGCTTCCCTTTGCAATAACACTACTTTCACCTACTGGCTGACTCACAGGTGTCTTTCTGAGGAGAGCTGACAGACATTCTCTGGGTAAATGGAGGCCTAACTCCCCCTAAAGCTCAAGCTCAAGTGTTCAGCTCAAGGTTTGCATTTTCATTAGGACAAGTGTATCCCTGGGGAGAGGGTATTTCAAACTGTAGGCTTCCACAGCTGTCTCTCCACCCCATGTAGTTCTTCCATGATTTTGCCTTACACTGGGTTGAAGAACAAACCCTCTGCAAAGGCCATAAACCTCGTCTGCCCAATTACTACTGCACACAACACCACCTGACGTCCATGGTGACCTGCTGCACTCACCAAATGGAGCCGTCCAGACAAAGCTGTTGCCATAAAACACTGCAGCTTTATTTCTCAGTTGGCGGTGAAGGGTCACATCTGCTGGCCTCTGCATTGCATTATATTTGGGAGCTATGGAGTAGAGTATGAGAACTGCTATTAAATTTGATTAGTAAAGATGAAAGTATCTCCCAAACTTGACATTTTCTATGTTGTTCTAGTACGGACAATTAATTCTCCTCACATTGGTGCCTGTTTTTTCTGCCCCTTCCTTAAGTTATTTTATTTTCCTTCATCACTTAACTATCTTTACTAGCACACCAGTTACATTAGATTTCAGAGGTTTCAGCAAATTCTTCATTAAGGGCACCCAGGGACCGATAATGTGAGTGCTTTTCTAACAAAACACCGCCTAAAATGACCACTGGTCGAAATGCTGCAATTTACAAACTAGGGGAGTCATATATGTAATGGCTTCGCTGGAAAATGCCATAACTGTTCATTATCTAATGGGGAGATGATGTGTGTCTTTGCATTTTTCTCCCACATATTGAATGTTTTTCTTTCTCTCTACTTACGTCTGCTTCAGCTCAGGTTTCAGCAAGTTCATTTATTTAGATATCCTTTTATACTTCCCCTGCGACTAATTTTATCCTGGAGAACTGGCCTTCCTGAGAAGCACTTTGACTGTTCTCTGCTGATGTGCTCTCTCAAAATGGCAATGATACTCTTTTTATGGGTTGAACTGTCTTTAGTGTTAGTATCTCCTTACCCATTTCAACAATATGCCTGCTTCCACTTCACTGACGATGGTGGTTCTCTTGTTGTTTTACTAATATCAAAACTGGTCTATTTCTCTTTTAAGTTGTAAAACATTATACTTACCAGGTTTATCAATTAAACACCTAAATTCCAAGAGATGTTTGTCTAGGTCACTAAATATTCCCGAGGCTTGGTACAGGTCTCCATATTCAATGTATTTTCAACTGGCGACAGGAGAGCAACACCACTGTTCTGCTTGGTACTAGATTAGCAGTCTCACTAGCTGCTAAATGATGTCAGACAGTTATGTCCTTTTTACAAGGCCCAGGAGCACTTGGAAATGGAATTTCCAAATCAGGAAGTCAAGGTCACTAAAGCAAGGTAGCTTGCAAGAAAAGCACAGCTCCATGGTGAAGCGGCTGAACTCAAGTATAGGCATCAATCACATCCTCTTCACTTGTCTAGAGCACTATTGGAACAAGCATAAATGTTCATGTAGGTTTACATGTAGGGTGGTACAGGAGTCCACTACAGGATGCACATTGATCTTTCTGTTTCGACATGTGTTCGTAGTCTTCATTTCCTTATGTATCCATGGATATGCACCCACAGAGATCCATTTGCACTTACCTCTGTTAATGGGCCGAAACTCCCTACACAGCTAAGTCATTATATGCAAGGTTTTTCTTTTCTTGGTTTGCATCCATCTATAGCACAAGTTTAGTTATAACAGGCACCGGGTCTGCATAATCCTCATTCTGGCTCTGCAATCATGTCATTATTTAGGCTCTAAAGTTAAAATTATCCAGCGCACTGAAGAAATGAAGGGGCCGGCCAATATTTTGAAGACAAAATGTCTAGATATTGACAGAAGCAATAAGGCTGTGTATCCTTTAACGACTATGTCACCATTAACATACATCCCAGGAGGCGCTGAATTATAAGGAACATGCATTTTACCATTGGAAGAGAAATACAAACCGAATTTTCATCCTCCTCTTCTAATTCACGTTGTTGTTCTTCATGTCTTTTCGCCTTGATTTCCATGGCTTCGGTAATCAGATCCCTCAAAATTGAAACTGGCTTAGCATTCTTGATGAAGGTGTGCTGAAAAGACAATAGAAAATAAATAACTTTTAAAGAACACCCTTTTATTATTTTTTTTTAAATATATTTTTATTGTATTTTCATAGACATGGTACACACAAAATAAAAACACATATACTATTTCTGGCGCATAGATCACTGCGCCTGTACATTATATACCATAGACAAATGAATGATCTATGCATTGTTTTCCTCTGTTGGGCGGTTGGTTCCAAGTCCCCTTGGGCTAATAGTTCAGTGTACACATTACGATGGACTTCCTTTGTTGGCTCTAAGCTATTTCGTAGACATATAACATGAAACATGTAACATATAGTTGTTGGCAGGTGGTGGAAGATCGGCGTACAAAATCTTGTTTCTATCTCGTAGTTTAGTTTGACTACGGTGGTTTGAATGGGTCTCGCGCCTTGTCTAGTGATGACCACATCTGTCTGTTGGGTTTCTTCCAGAGCGTATATCTTAGTGCTGTGTTGTCGGCACCTCTTAAAAATATAACCCAGTTTATTCACCCTTTAAAGGTGGACTTGGAGGTGTTTTTCCATTTGGCCAGTATAATCTTTGTGGCACTAGTTAGGAGGAAGTCAAGAAGGTTCCTGTCTTATTGTGTGTCGATGTCGGTGTTGATGTGTGCTGTTGTTAGGGTGCAGAACTCCCTCTTGAGGGTGCAGCCTAGTGTCTGGTTGGTGAAGTCGAACACTTTGTCCCAGAATTTCTTGACCTTGCTACACTGGAAGATTAGATGGGCTAGGTCCCCTGTTGCCTTGTTGCAGTTCCAGCACTGGCTATTCTCTCTTAGGCTCAGTTTCGCAAGCTTTGCTGGGGTCCAGTGTGCTTGGTGTAGTAACCAAAATTTAGTTTGCGCTAATACTGGTGAAATTATATTTTGCGTGGGGGAGGCCCACATGGTCGTTAGTTCCTGCTCTGTGAGAGTATGGCCTATCTGGTTTTCCCAGTACCGTTTATTTTTTTCGTTGAGATTTGAGGTCGTTAGGCGGAGGAGTTTATATATGTGTGATATGTGGTGCCCCGTTTTGTTTAGGTTTTCCATGAGTTGGAAAATTGATGGGGTAAGACTGCTTAGGTTCGCTTTTGTGATTGCTGTTCAAATTCAAAGAAGTATATTGCAATGTATATCTTTCACAGAAGACAGTGAGCAGAGATGACAAACAATGCTATGTCCGCTGACTTTATTAGTGCTTTAATTGTCAGAATTTGTAACAATCTATCTGATAGAAAACGGAAAAGAAATGTGCTATTTACCCTGTACGCATCTGTTCATAGCAGGTAGTGCTGTAGATTCACATGTTCTGCATACTCCTGACTTCTAGTGTTGGGCTCAGACGTTTGCAACTTATTTTTCTTTAAAACTATAATGAGCTGCAAAGAATTAGGCGGTTCCTCCTTATGCTGGCATTGAGTCTGGGCACCAACTCCATGATAGATTTTGTTTCACCCAGCGGGTGAGAGTGGTAGAAGAAAGTGGTGCACATGTGCATTTTTAGAGAATACGGTATAGAAGAGAAAGAAAAAAGGAAGGAAGGAGATAGATCTGCAGCCGGAGCCATACGTCTCGAGGGAAGAGAGTGGGTGCATTTGATTCTAGAGCACTATACACTATAAATAGATGTTTACAGAGTAAGTAACATTGTCTGTTCGTAGCATGTATTGCTGTGGGTGCACATTCTCTAAATAGACAGTAAAGCAATCCCTCTGTTTAAGAGGTGGCTACCGTGTGGATGAAATAGATGTCTGAAAAAGGGTCATTAGGTCCATCTGGCCAACAAAAGGTTGCTTTTTAGCACGAACACCCACACAGTAGTGTTTGATAAAGAGTGTGGGGTTGTCCATGGAGTTGCCTGATATATATCAGCCAGAGCATTGTTTCCAAGGAAAGCCATTGAAGAAGCCTTCTTTCATATGGTGTACACCCTCAGTGGTACAGGGAGAACTCCCTTGGTTTTGAGGTAGTAGTGTCTGGATGCACTTGACTATTTTAACTGGCCTAGCTTAAGAAAGGGTTTGGTACATGAGAGCCCTCTTGGCATATAAAGTGTGGAGGGCTGTGGAAAGAAAAGCGGAAGTTCTATGGTCTGGTTGAGATGAAAGGGTGACATCCCCATGGGCAGAACCTTTGGATTGTTCGTAGTACTACCCTGTTGTTTTAGACCTGGATATAGGGTTTTTGTATTTGAGTGCTTGCAGTTCACTAATAAGTCTTAAGAATGCAACCTTTGAGGAGAGCAACTGAAGGAGGCAGGAATGCATTGGCTCAAAAAGGGGACTCAGGAGTCTGGCAGTTCACTAATAAGTCTTAAGAATGCAACCTTTGAGGAGAGCAACTGAAGGAGGCCGGAATGCATTGGCTCAAAAAGGGGACTCAGGAGTCTGGTGAGGACTATATTGAGATTCCATTGAGGGACTTGAGGCACCTTTGGGGGAATGACTCCTTTAAGCCCCTCTAAGAAAGCCTTGATGACTGTTGTACAGAGCACAAGGTGTGTTCTCTATTCTGCATTTAAGCAGCTATGGCTGCTAAATGAAGCTTAATTGAAGTGTATTCTAACACAGAGTGTTTTCGATAAAGGAGGTAGCATATAACTTCCTGGACCTCTGATTTTAATGGATCTATGTGCTTTGGGATACAGTAGTGGGCAAACCTTTTCCATTTTGCTGCATAGCAAGCTTGAGTAGTTGGCCTGTGTGGTTCCTTTAGGACGTCCATGCACTCCTGAGGAAGGCGTTGGTAGCCAAACTCTAGGATCTCAGGTGCCATATCACTGGGTTGAGGTGTTTGTTGTCTGGATGTCTGTTCTGACCCTGGTTTCAGGTGAGAATGTCCGGCCTGTTGAGGAGTTTTTCGTGGGTGCTGGTGGGCATTTCGAGTAGAGTGGACTACTAGGACTGTCTGACCCAGATGATGGCTATAAGGATGAATGTCTAGGATGTTTGTCGCATCTAGTGCATCAATAGTGGAAGAAGCGATAAAGGCTGAAAAGCATAAGCACGTATCCTGGACCAGTTCATCTATAGTGCACTGCCCACAGACAGTAGGTGTGGGCGACCTGGAGGCGAAGATTTGGCCTTGCCTTGTATCTGTGGAAGAAGGGCTTTGGGGGCTAGTTGGATTGCAATGAGTATGAGGTAGCGGATGCGGTAACCCTGCTGGTGTGAGCTCAACAATGCTTGTACTGCTGTGAGATTGAGATGTGTGCATAATCCTGCTTGCAATGCCTCTGTGGTGATGGTGACCTGGGGTGAGGGGTCTTTGAAAGGCCAGCCCTGCAACAGATTGTTGCTGTTTCACCATTGCAGAGAGCGATGAACACTGGACTTTACCAACACTTGATCGTCCAAGTGACCCTCTGCCTAGGGCCATTGTGTTCCATGGCACTATTGAAACGAGCGGGTGGCATGTAGATCTATGGTGATGTAGGAGGCCATCATGGCAAGAAGGTGCATAACTGTTGTGACTGGTAGAAGATGATTTGGTTGTAAAAGAGGACAAGCTGTTGGAAAGCCAGGACTCATTAATGGCTGGGGCAGGTTTTGGCTGTTGCCAACTTTAGGATTGACCCTAGAAAGGGTTGCACCTGTAGAGGGCCCAGGTTTGACTTAGATGTTGATATTTAAGCCTAAGGCATGTAGGAGAAGTATAACAGTTTGTCTAAGGGCAAGACACTGAAGATCACTTGAGCTCTTGATTAATCAATCTTCCAAGTAGGGGAATATGTGAATGCCCCCTCACCTTAGATGTGCTGCAACCACCACTAGACATTTGCTGAAGATGCCTTGGGCGGTGGTTACGCCAAAAGGCAAGACCTTGAATTGGTAATGAAGTCCACTTACCACAAAGTGCACATAGTGTTGGTGAGTTGGGTGGATCGGAATGTGTTAATGTGGATCCTTTAGATCCACTGCTGCCATGAAATCACCTTGCTGCAGCACATGTATGACGTCATAAGAAGTTAGCATGTGGAAGTGTTCCAACAGGATGTATCGGTTGAAGGGTCAGAGATCGAGGACTGATCTGAGGAACCCATTGTTCTTGAGGATAAGAAAGTACAGGGAGTAAACCTCCTTCCCTTGGTGTTGTAAATATACAGGTTTGATGGCTTCTTTCTGTAGGAGTGCTCATATGCCTTTCTCTAAAATGTGTCTGTGATCCTACCTGAGGTATGAGGCACAAGGTGGAATGTTGGGGAGTATAAGTGAAGCTCTAGACAATTGTCATGGCTCAAAGATCCAGAAATTAAAGACATACAAATAAATGCAGCAATTGACTACTTTAGCAAAAAACAAGGGCACAGATGTGTCCCTCATTGTGGAGTGAGAGGCATTTATGGTGGTTATGAGAGGGACCTGTCTGGTTGCTGCCATAGGAGCCTAAGGTGTGCTGCTAAAGGGGAACTGAAAACTTTAGAGGCCTCTCTTATAATCCTTCAGAGGGCAGCTGTAAGTAATTCAATGTCACTGCCACAATTACAAGAAGCACAGAATAATCAGGCTACTCTGTTGGAATGGATTCACTACTTAGACTACAACGTACATATTGAGCATACGCAGGGGGAGGGGGATAGAGCGGGACACTTACTGGCTGCCTAATCAGACCTCAGCAGACTCACTCACCCATGCTATCTATACAGTGGAGGTTGGACCAGGAACTCAATATGCAATCAGAAGTTAATGGGATGTTCTAGCAGTATTATCAGGTGCTCTATTCCACCCCCCTATTGATGACGAGGCCATTGAGACCTTTCTGGCGGGACTGCAGTTCCCGGTCATGACCAGAGATCTGTTGGAGGATCTACAGGTCCCAGTCTCTGAGCACGAGCCATCCAACAGTTACCAACAGTTAAGGTGCCAGGATCTGATGGCCTCCCAGTGGAATTCTACTTAGCCTTTGCTATGATTCTGATTCCTACAACGCATGTATGAGATGGCGCTAAATGCAGGCATCCTCCCGGCTTCAATTCCTGGGGCTGTAGAAACATCAATACTGAAACACGGGTACCCTCCAGCAGAGTTGGTTGTCTAAGGTCCTAATTCCATCCTAAATACAAATTATAAAAATTCTGAGTAAAATACTTGCAACAGGACTGCTAGTGATCCTCCCTTTGCTAATCAACAGGGATTAGAATGGTTTCACCCCTAAGAGAAGCACATCCTTGAATAATAGGAGATTTTACCAAATTATGGAGCGGACCCCTGAGGAGTAAAGGATTATAGAGGGTGCCCGCAAAACTAAACAGGCGTGTGATACCCTTTGCTGATAGTACTGGTTCCGAACCCTGACTCGTTTCAGGATACTCAACCACCTGTTGCAAGGGCTCAAGCTCATATACTGGTGACCCACATTTAGGGCAAAGAAAAGACAGCATATTTCAGTAGTATTTACAATATCTAGAGGTATGATGCAGGGCTGCTTCCTATCACCCCTGCTATTTATGCTTGCTATCGTACCCCTAGCCATGCACCCGAGACGGAGCAGTCTATCATCTATCATGGGGCTTACCACTGCACACACCATGTATGCGATTTTGCTCTATGTGGACGAGATATTGGGTGTATTTTCGAGACTTGGGGGCCAACTTTACCCCGCTTTTACAGGGACTTACAGACTTTGGTTGTATCTTGGGGGTGAAAGTCAACCCAACAAAGTCTAAGGTTGTCCTGCTGTTGCATAATGCCCCAAGCAGAGAGGTCAAACTCAGAACTCACATTATACACTGGGCAGCCACCACATTCCGGTACCTAGGAATCAGTATCTATCATGCCCACACAGACCTATCTGATGGCAGCTTGTGTAGAGCTGTGGGATCTCCACGCTCCCAGGTGGCTTTTTGGAGGGCCGTTATCTGTTCTGAGCTGTATAGCTATTTCCAAAATGGTGATAGTTCCCCACTTGCTTTATGAATTTGCAAATCTCCCCCTAGTGATTCCAAAGAAGTATTTTGGCCAAATAGACTAGCTACTAACAACCTTTATATGGGGAACTGGGAGACAACGAATAACTCTAACCAAATTAAGACTTCCGCCGGACAAAGGGCGTAAGGGAGCACCTAACTTGTGTGGTTATTATTTGGTGGCCCAACTACGATGGCCAAGCAGGTGGCTCACGGGAGCCCACATACAAGAAACCAGATACATGACTGCCAAGACTCAAGCAGGAGCTCTAAGCATGCTACTATTTGCAGAAAGGAGGGGCGTGGGGGGAACCCCACTGTTGCTGACTAATGCCATGGCCATGAGTAAGAAGAGCTTCAAATACATGGGCAACACACTGCCATTTACCCCAGCAATTCCTCTACATGGATTCCCCACTGAGGCGGGTTTGCTCTTTTACCGGAAATTAGAGGCCTGGGAAAGGGGTTTGCCTCCATATCTTGGAGACCTATACCAGGAAGGTGAACTGATGTACTTCGACACACTACACAACCAGTACACTTTGCCGCATGGACAATTCCGTTTATATAAAAGGATTAGAGGATCCCTTTGATGACACTGGTCTGAGATTCCTGCTGTACCCACCACCAATTCTCTGCTGCAGACATTACATATTATGGGACACGGTCGTAGATTGGTAACATGGTTGTATAGGGCAATCAGATAACATAAAGCTATATCCCTGCAGCTTTTGAGGGATTCATGGGAGAAATTCTTAGGGAGAGTATTCAATGGCCAGGAATTTCAGAGAGCGTTAGAATACACCCATGAGGTGCCCAGGAATGCCCATTTTCGCTTTATTTAATTAGACACTCTAAACAGAGCATACCAGACTCCACAGAAAATCAGTCATCTGTCGCCAGGGGTGCATATTGGCTGTATTAGTTGTCATCGTTCCCCAGAGACTTTCAGCATGTCCTGTGAGATTGCCCGTCACAGAAACAATATTGGGTATTGGAATACAGTCCAGAGTACTCTAGCAGACGTTACGGGCCATCCAAAGTTGACATCAATAGAGGCCTGTTTGATAGGCACATCCCGAGATCCCACAGAACCAAAGTGACAATAAGATTTACAGATATATTGCTCCTATTGGCCAAGGGATGTGTTACAACATGGTGGAAATCTGCTCACCCGCTGTCCGCAGAAACTTGGCATACAGATGTCTTATTGTGGGCAGAAATGGAGGGGAGAGCACTACGTAGGGAAGAAGGCAGGGGTCTAAAACATTATGGTGAGGACAATGATAGACCTCGCTGAGGGATTGCAGTGGCAAGTAAACCAACTGGACCTCGAGTCCCACACCTACATTCATAGATAGAAGCTGCCAAGGCTATAGAGAGGGTAAACAATGGAGCACCTTGAAAAGTTCATTCGACAATCTGATCCAGATGGAATGGGGTGAGGGAAGAGTTACTATTGTTAAACAGCAGCTATGACAACCTGGACAATTATTACTTTTCAGTTGAAGATAACAGAGTATTTGGATTGAGAATCTAACAATATGTACCTGTAGTTAACTGTATTTGTCAAGCTGTAGACTCTCATGCTTCTTGTCTCCACTCTCTCTTTGACGGAATGAATAAAAACCAAATAACGTTTATTGAAGAAACAAAATGAGTGAAGCTCTAGGCAGTAACCATGTTGATTAATGGGAAGAACCTATTTGTCTGAAGTGATTTCCTGTCAGCGTGACAGGAAATCCCGGATTCTCCCCCAAACAGGTGTTGTGTGGTCAGGTGGAAGCTGTAAGGAGTCAGTGTTTTGTGGAAGTCAAATTTTAGGAAACCTACCATAGCTCTTCCTCTATAATTTCCCATATACCAGCCTGTAGTGTAGCCTTTAGGGGTGCAAGGGTGGCATGCCTACTGTTGCTGCCTCTGGTAAGGGCCTGTGTCTGGAGAGGTGGTCTTAGAACCTCCACATTATTGCTGCCTTCAAAAGAATCACGTCTAGCTAGTGGCGTGGAGAGCCCCTGTGGCTTTATTTTTTTAACTGAATTTAATGCCAATGATCCAAGGACAGAAAAATCATAGAACAATATAGCAATCCAAATATACACATACATGCTGAAACAATAATCCAGAAATACAGAACAAGTTGCAGTTACTAGAATTACCAAACATCTTAAAACAACATTGTATCTCCTTATCCTACCCCACCCCAAATGTGTTTCACCTAAGCAGAGTTCCAACCTTTCCTTTTCCTTTCAGCAACGTTACATTATAGGAAAAAAACCACCAATTGTTTCAAATGATTGCACTCCCTAAAGTGCTAGATGTCATAAAGTGCCTGTGCTCCAAAAAGTGCAATTATGCTGATAAGAAAAGTAAAAAATGGAGAAGGAATTTCTCTCCCCCGCCTTCTCAAACCCCACTGATCCCCAATTATTGCACCTCATAAAGAGGCATACATCATAAAGTGCCTCTGTTCCCTAAACTGCTATTGTGCCCTTATACCAGGGAGAATACACTCTGCTCCAATTGCCAAAGATCTGATGGGTAGACTATTCAAATCTAAAAAATCTAACAAAACACAACCATCCTACAAAGACCCAACCCTACTCCTCCTAAGCCAAATTCCACAATTTTTTATAATATTGTGGGGCGCACTTGACTCTAGCATGAAACCAAGCTTTCCGCTTACTAACCCTCCACATGTTTTCCTCCCACTTTGTTAATTTAGGCACAGTGGGGGATTTCCAATAGCTTGGAATCGAGGACTCAGCAAATAACATTACAAAAAATCTAAAGTGCTCTATATCTTTTGACCCTGTCCCCTCCCCATCCCAAACCCCCAAAAGAGCCACTCCTGGGGCGGGGTCAATATCGCATCCGATTATTCCACGTACTACCTGGTTCACACTGGTTCAAAATGTCACCAAATGTCAATAAGTCCAGAACATATGTAAACAATTCCCCATCTGATCGCACTTCGGGCAACCCCTAATAGTTTCAGGAAACATCCTATTCATTATTTGCGGAGTGTGATATAACAGCCCCCATTAAAAGAACCATGTAATAGAAGTTAGCCCCTCTAAGAGTCCAATAACTGAGATCGAAGTGCCCTTGTCACATTTAATTTTACTCCTGAATGATTCTCCTACATTGATCTTATCTTCTGGGTCATAACATTTGACCCCAAGTACAATTCTTATACCAATAACTCAGAGTGAGATTAACTTTATCCTAACGGAATCTGCATAGCAGACGCCTACTGAGCAAAGGATGAGACTGATTTATATATGCATAATATGTACTAAGATTTACTGACCATGCGAATGTTATGCAATTACCTGTAACACCATTAGCGAAATGGCCGACTGTTATGTTAAAGGCAATAAAATCTGTTTTAAAAAAAACACCAAAAAAACGGAGCAGATGTCTAGCCCTAATTCGTGAGGAGTCCATATCTTTCCCAGACAAAATTACAAGAAATAGCCCTAATTTGTACAGCCATAAAAGAATGATAGCGTAGCGTGAGTGCTGGTATGTTTCTGTTGCCACCTTGATTTTACTGTTTAGCATTGTCTGACCCTCTGGGCTTATTGAATTTTTTAACTTCTTAGAAAATAAATAAAAACGGGGACATTCTTTTAATCTTGCTCATTTGCACTAGAATTTTTGCACAGACCTATTTGCTGCTTTCTACCGAAACTAGAGCGCTAACGCGGTGTCAGGAATTGTTTTCCGACCCGCCTGAAGATTAGCGCTCTAGTCTTTTCGGGGGGCTTCCTAGCACCCGGCTCCCCCCACATTACTTCCGGTTGTGCATTTAAACCAGGATGCAGCGAACGCGCAGCGGGCGTGCCAAAGGCAAGCCCGTCTGCGCCTGTCCGTGCCAAAACCGCGACAGGCGCAGGGCACCCGGGATTAGATGCCCCGATCACTACTTATTCAGCAAATACACTTAGGGGGTTAAACCTTAACCCTAAGTGTAAATGTTACATTCCTATGGATAATTTATGGGGCCCCATTTCATGCCGCACCTGTGCATGGACTATGCCAGGGTTGATCTCTGATGTACAAGAGTTGTCCCCCACTGTTCAAAACAGTCTAAAAGGAGGGCTTATAAATGCCCGCTCTATGTGCAGGCATAACTAGGACATCAAAGACCTGATCTTAAATCACCATCTTCATTTTCTTTTTGTCACAAAGACATGGCTTAAGGACTGGAGCACCCCCGATATATCGATGGCCTTACCTCCCGAATATGTTATATTCAGAGTAGATAGGGCAAATGATAGGGGAGGAGGGGCGGCTTTAATTCTGAGAAATTCCCTTAACTGCCATACGTTTAACCTTGACCTTATGAAAGGTGCTGAAAGCATGGGTTTCTCCATCGCCACCCATGCCTCATCTTCCTTTTCAGGAGGCTTAATATATCGCCCCCCGGGTAGCCCCTTGGGATTTCTGGAATCATTGAGTGAATCTCTAAGTCATTACACTCTTCGCTATCCCCATTTTACCCTCCTAGGGGATTTTAATTTACATTTGGAATCTAAAACCGAACCTCAGGTCAACAGCTTTCACCACACTCTGGAAATTTTCGGACTTTCTCAAAAAATAGATGGCAAAACTCACCTAGCAGGCCACACACTGGACGGGATTTGTTCCAATTTTCCTGCACTATCTACTGACACCCCAATACCCCAACTTTGGACTGATCATTGCTTTATCCCTTTTAGCATAAAGCTATATCATCCTACGAAAAAGGTAGTAAAAGGCTGTACATCCCCCAACACCTTAACAAACTTGACAGGGATAGCTAAGAACAGCAGTCTTAGGCAATCAGTCCAGTCAGGGCTTCCTACCCTGTCCGGAGAGGTCGAGCAAGACTCGAAAATCTTCCATTCCTGGATTCAGACTGCCACGCGAGAATTAGTCCCCCCGAAGCGTCCCTTTAAGATGAATAACAAACTTAGGAAGTTAAGTGCCCCATGGTATACACAGGCCTTGGTGGAAGCCCACCTCCAGTGCAGGAAATGTGAACGGAAATGGAGGAGGGATTATGACCCCCTAGCAAAAGATCTTTATATTATAAAAAGGCGGGAATATCTCGCGTGTATAAAAACAGCAAAGAGAAGCCACTATACTAAAATGATATCAGAGGCCCAACATAGACAAAACACTGTCTTCTCTATAGTGAACATTTTCACCCATCCGAAAGCCCTGCAGCCAGAAATTCCATCTTCCCAAGATCTTTGTGACCGGATCGCAGATTATTTCGAAGAAAAAATAAAATCGATTCAGGAAGACTTTCCCCAAGTAGCGCTGCTAACTGGTATGGAAATGAAAGGCCCCAAAATCAAGGAATCTAGTGCCTTTAGCACTTTTACACCTGTCACCTTAGCTCAATCTAGGGATGCCATAATGTCTTGTAAATCAGGGTCACCTCTGGACTCATGCCCCCCATTTATTCTCCACCAAGTAGTGGATATAGTTAATCCCATTATTAACAGTATAGTTAATGGCTTTCTTAGTAAAGGAACCGTGCCAAAAGACTGGAAAAAAGCCACAGTGAAACCTCTAATGAAAAAACTAAATAAAGACCCCTCGGAGCTTTCCAACTTGCGTCCTATTTCCCTTTTGCCAGTTCTTGGGAAAATAACGGAATCAATGGTCCACAAAGAACTTTCGAATTTCATGGAAAGACATGACCTTCTGCATCAACAACAATCAGGTTTGCGTAGTAAGCATTCTACAGAAACTGCCCTAATGGAAGTAACTGACATCATAAAGTCTATCCAAGATGAAGGAAAAAATGCAGTCTTGCTATTGCTCGATCTGTCGGCGGTGTTCGACACCATATCTCATGACATCCTCATAAATAGACTGAAAGGGAATGGTGTAACGGATATAGTTCTTGACTGGATTGTTTCCTTCCTCACAGATAGAACACAGAAGGTATCTTTAGGACCTTTTCTTTCAAAAGATAAACAAATAAATGCAGGGGTCCCCCAGGGATCGATTTTGAGCCCTCTTCTTTTTAATATTTATATGGCTCCCCTTATCATTCTCATTGAATCGTTCGACATATGCGTTACTTCATATGCCGACGATACGCAACTCATTCTATCCCTGGATAAAACCACCACCAGAGCAGAGGCAAACTTTCAAAATTGCTTAACGGAGGTCTTTAGGTGGATGGCAATCAACCACCTTAAATGCAATTCAAATAAAACTGAACTTCTGCCTATGGGGAAAGATAACAGTTTCTGCCCCTGTAAATGGTGGCCTGAAGGCACCACTCCCCCTCCTGACGTGGTTGAGTCAGCAGGCAGCTGTTTCAATATGATAAAATCCCTGAAGAAGTTTTTTGACTTTCTTCCTATTGAAACGAGAAAGTCTGTGGCAGCGTCACTCCTACTTTCCCGCCTAGATTACTACAATGGCCTAATGGCCGGAATGAAGAAACAAACATTAAAGAAGCTGCAAAGTGTCCAAAATGCGGCAGCACGGTTAGTTTTAAAACTTCCTAGAAGATCTTCAGTATCGGTAGCCCTTAGAACTCTGCATTGGCTCCCGATGCATAAAATAATTCTCTTTAAGATCTTAGAAACTGCCTACAGAGCCTTAAACGATATTGGACCTAAATATCTGTCGAAAAGACTATGTCGCTACAATCCAACTAGAGTTTTGAGATCAGCGGGGCTCAATCTTGCTAAAGTTCCCAAATTTCATCTTAAAATGAAAGGAGGCAAATCATTTGGCGTCCTTGCCCCTAAAGCCTGGAACGCCATGCCAAATGACCTCAGAATGCAACACACTGAAGCGGCCTTTAGAAAGAAACGTAAACCTGGTTATATAACCTGCCAGACTCATATGTGTTTGCTGCCATCTAGCGCTCCTCTGGATATTCCATGGAAGCTACTTTTCCAGCGCCAGGATGCTCCTTCCGGAGCGACATTCTGCACTCTATAAATACCTGTTTACATTACATTACATTAAATAATGCTTATGAACTGTCTTTCCCAATAATAAAGCAGGAGTTTTCACCCTGTTCTCATAAAAAAAAAACATACCTTCAAAAAAATCCCCTACCTTAGTCATGGATAAAGTGGACCATTTGCCTATTACTTCTTCCAACAAGGCAGGGGAAAGAGTTTTACAATACCGCAATTGAGTTTCTGCGTTAATGTGAGGGATACTGAAACTTATTCAAATCCGGAATAGATGCCTCCAATTCACGAGGTTAAAAGCCTTCTCTGCATCCAGCAACACTGCTGAAATTCTATCAGCTGTCACAATATCTATGAATTCAAACATAAAGTGATTATTACAGTACAAATATTGGCCGCTAAGAAAACGGTTCTGATCCTCCGCTATGAGAAATTGTGCTACCTTATCAATCTGATTTACCAAAATCTTAGTATAGACCTTATAATAAGAGTTTAACAGAGTTATAATCTTCAGATTCTTTCCCTGCCTTCAAGAAATTCGGTAAGACCCCTTTCCTAAAGTAGTTTGGTACCTGGACCACGGCCAGCAAGTGATTAAAGAGCATACTCATAGGGCCTTTTAATAATGTTACGTACGTTTTACAAACTCAGAACCAAAGCCATCCTGCCAAGGGGTCTAAATTGAAGAGGTGTCCTATAGCGTTTTTCACTTCTTTCTCTGAGATGGGACTTAAAAGGAGGGGAGGACGCCTCTTCTGTCATCGATTATCCCTCCTCATAAATCTGCTATTGAAACGTCTGAATATTAACCAGTGCTTTTGCAAAAAAAAATCCCTTAGTCTCTCTTTAGCAGACATCCATCTCTCTATGAAAGAGGGCGGCCCTGAAGCTTGGAAACCTCCATCTGCTCCGATCGGCACGCCAGTTCTTCCCTCTTTCTCCTTACCTGAAAAGATTGCATAGATATCAAAGTCCTCCATATGGTACATTTAGACGCCTACCAAATAGTTATTATATTTGCGGATGCCTAATTTATTGAAAAAAAGCTGCAAATCTCTTGGGTAATCAAATCTATTAATACTTCTCCAAAATATTTGGTATAGGGACTGCACACTTCAAAACTACAGCATGGTGGTCCATTAAGCCACAAATGGCCAAGTTCATGTCCAAACTCAAGAGTAAGGGTAACCCCAGAAACATATCAATACGGAAAGCCGTATTAAACATTTTTGAATAATAGGTGTATGGTCTAGCTCCTACCTTATTTACTCGCCAGGCATCCAAGATCCCTAACCAAAGGTAGATATCCTTAAAATGTTGTCTGTGTGTTTTTTTTCTTTGCACCCTGCCTGGGTTAGAAGATTCCAAACTCAAATCTGATATAAAGTTAAAATCGTCCCGATCTGAACATTGCCCTGCAAACAGCTTAATTTATATCCCAGTGTTAGTAAGGGGGTGCGAATAATCTAATACGGGACCATAATAGGATGCACGGTTGACCTTATAATTACTGATCTGTGCTGAGATAATTACCCAGTGTCATTTCCCATCTGAGATTAAAGGTTGATGCCTCATCTGCAGCTCTTTCTTCACTAAAATTGCAGCGTCCCGCCCCCCCTTGGGTGTGGCTAGCAAAGTAAAAAACTTGTCCCAGTGTCTCAAAACCCTTCTCATTAGACTCCATTCCCTTTATCCAATGAGTCTCCTGCAAAAAAAATTACACTGGGATTAAAGTGCATGCACAAAGCAAAAATAGCCTCTCTCTTTGTTTTATTATTAAGCCCATTGAAGTGAAGGCCAATCACTGTCTAACCTGCCATTTTCAGAATCCATATTATCCCATCATAATATGACGGCCCATCCGGCCTCATCCAAGATTCCAGCCCCTGGCTTTCTTTGCATTTAAATACACCTCATTTCTCAAAATATTTTTTATGCACTCAGTCCATTTCCCTTCATTGAGCTCCCGTTCCCTGACCCCCTTCCCTCCTACACACCCCTCTCCACCACACCTCCTCCACTCACCTCCCTCTACCGCTCATAGGACCTAGCCCCCGAAGGCTCAGTCTCCCATTCCATCAATGTAGCTGGTGGGCTGGATAGGCACCTTGGGTGGCTTCTAGTCCGACCCCCACCACTTTCAATTTGGCAGGTTGAATCACTTAAGCCTGCACCCCTTTAACCTTAAAAACATTAATCATCTTTAGGAATTTCCACTGTCGATGAGAAGTTAAAAAAAACACATTGGGAAACATCTGAAAAGAAAAATCATTCTTTACAGTTACTGATCTAAATTGGATTGCGTTTCTCAGAACTCTTTCACGAATTTGAAAATTTTGCAAATCCACTAATATTGTACAGGTCTTCCTCCCAGCTTTTGACACCCCTCCCAAAGGCACTCTAAGGGTGTTGACTATAGATAAATCTAAAAGCAGTTCTTTCAGCAGATGAAAGCAAATCAAGTTGGAGATCGCCTCTATCATTTCCAAGTCTTTTCCCCATCTTTTAGGGATTCCAACCAGGTGGAGGTTTGACCGACATGATCGATTTTCCAAATCCTTCAGCTTCCCGCTTAAATTCCTCATTTCATTTTGCACTGATTAGAACAATTGTGACTGGTTCATGAAGGCATCCTCCAAATTAGACAACCTCTGCTCAATCTCTGACTGGTTGGCATTCAAATCCAATATTGTAGTATCTATTTCGACACTTCTCTTCCAGTCTACTGACCATTGCAGTCTGTGCTATTTTGTCACCTCGAGTGGGACGGGTATGCCCAGACGTGGGTCCAGTGCTCTGCATGCCACTGGAGTCAAGCTATCCTGGGGGCCGGAAGCCCAAAACTGGTGCTAGGATGCTCGTTTCCAGTCCAGGGAAGACCTGGCCTAGCAGTTCGGGCTGGACTGTTCCCATTGGGCGTAGGGTCAAGACTCATTTGCATATGGCTGGGTCCTAACTGGAATAGCGAGCAAAAAAACGATATATTTAGGCACAGATCTCTGTACTGGGGTGAATGTATGACATTGCTCTGCATTCTGTCCATCAATTGTTCTTTTTTCATTTTAGTCTCATGAACGTCTTTTAAAAAAAGTTGAAACATGGAGAATATTTTCTCCTCTTAGCCCAGAGAATCTGCCCAAGATGGTTCTGGAGCAGGTAGCACCCATTGTTCTACCAATGTTTCCATCAATACATGGCTTTCACCCCATATGGCCCAGGGCAGGGTGAGGGAATGTCTGAGAGTCTCTGATCTTGGGTCTCGCCCCACTTCAGGCTTTGCGGCCAGAGTGGGATCAGAAGCCCCCTCCTCCTTATCAGCCGCTGTGTCCGCCACCTTTTGCAGTTGCAGTCTTCTACCCTCCCCCTTTCCCAGCTTCTGGAAAATAGGAGGATGGCACTTCCTGCACTGAGCCGTAACTAGCTGTATTTACTAATGTGGGGGGAGGGGGGAATGGAATGCAGTTCAGCATTGGGAGGCGAGGGCCGCATACTTGTCCAGCATCAGAAAGGAGATAATGTAACCCACGAGCAGAATGGGTGAAAGGAGTTGAGATTGGTGTTTGGGCTCATCGTAATGGAGGCTGGAGCCTCGAATTTTCATCCCAGTTAGGAACAAGACAAAGCTGGAGAAAACGTTACCCTCTGAGATTCATACGGAGGAACGAGATTGTACGGGTTTGCATGGGGGCTCGCACGGAGAACTGCTGTTCAATGAATGCTCAAAGACTGGAGCCTGGGGGAAAGCTGTGCTGGTACTAACCACTGAAGGCTGGTAGACGATTAGGGAAGATACCATTCTCCATCCGCTTGGATTGAGCATAGTGCATATCTTTGGGCAAGGGCCTTGCTACCTCCTTTTTAGTGCTCGTTCGTATAAAAAGAGGGTAAAAAGCTGGTCAAGTAGAGTATTGTCAGACTTTACTGGCAAACATCACTAGCAATCGCCACCCTGAATTACAAGACTCGAAAATACTTTTTTTTTAAAATCCCCCCTCAACCACGAGAGGGGTAAGGTTGTAGCAGCATTTAGGGCAACGAAACAGAAGTCAGGGAAGGGTGCCATATAACTAAACGAGGAGTATGTGAGATATTATTTGCTGAAAAGTAGAAGGAAAACAGAATTGAATAGAAGGTCTTTAATTCGGTGGCATGCTAAAAAGATAAACCTCCACAAGAACGGGGAAGCCCTATCAAGGGTGTACCCTTCCAAGATTCAGCCAAGCAAATAAAGTTGACTCCACACTGCGGAAATCATCACTAAGCCATCATACCGCTCAGCTAGCACGGGGAACGGACTATGGAACCTGCAGAAGCAGAGGTTAGAGGTGGAGAGGAGCTGAAGGGAGATCGAAAGCTTACAGAAACACCAACACATTGTACATTTTCAATATAGCAATATAGTTGCATTAGAAATAGTTTTGCCCACTGTGACCAGTTCCAGTGCCCTCAGTCTGTATTTGGATGGTAGGTGCTGAAGCAATTCCTGCATTGGTACCAATGGGAACTATCGTACTGTGCAAGTATGTCAACAGAATTGGCAATGGTACAATGCTTACAGGCCCCTAGGGCCACCCAATAGGGTAAGAACCTGCTGTGTCAAACTATATTCTCTCCTTGTTGGACAGCGAAGCGTCTTCCATTCCCTGAGAGTTTGGCCGCTCATGAGCAGAGTAGACGACTAAGGATTCCAGTTCTATATGTACCCTGCTGTTTGGTGGATCAGAAGGTGAGGCCTTGTACTTACGTTCCACCTTGGCTATACTACCCTTGCTTGATAGGGTCCTCAAACCCCTTGGTATCTGGTTTTAATCTGGTTTTAACATGCCCTAAGGCATGGGTAGAACCTGACCAATGTATTCCGTCCTGGAGAAGGTCTCAACTAAAACGCCATCCCCCTCCTGAGTTATATAGTTCGATTTTGCCTCAGTTATTCAAGTACACTTTCTGGGGAAAAGCTTGGTTGCACTGGAGAGGATTTTAAAGTTGAGGCACTGTGACAATATAGTTATAGACACCATTTTGTGTCGAACATTGCTTCTCTAGACCGTATGAGAACTAGTAAGTTGAAGCACAATGTGCAGTAAAATTAGAAATGTTTCATCTAAATTTTGTGGCATGTTCAGTCATTGGTAAACAGACGTGAGGTAAAGGATCTTGGACGGGGTGCAACCTGTTATCTATAACCACTGAAAAGCCTTTACCTTGGGAGAGTTGGGTTATATATGTTGTTTTTTTATGTAGGCATGCATCTTTTACATTTTGAAATTACTCATTTGTGCTACTAACGTTCTGAGATATGCTTAGAATCAGAGCTGTGCTGATGATCGGTATCAGTGTTGTACAGGATAGGTCAGGATAATAAATGATTGTCAATGGTCTAACAGACTTAGTTACCTGAGATCCTTTGTATTTATGTAGTCATTTGTGTTAGCATGGACAGAATCAATCAGGCGCTGGTTGAGTGACCACGAGAACACTGAGTTTAGAAATACTGCAATAAACGTGTATATAAAACTGGAAAAATCAATCAAATACGATTCATTTTTAATAGAAGTAGGGATTTCAGAAAAATATTCTAGCTCAAGTTACCAATTTGAACTAATATGTCGAGGAATTATCAGCTATCAGTAGCGACATGGCTTTCTAAATACTGATACAACATAACCATGGGAGACGGATGCAAATAAAATATGCGAGGAGTGCTCAGTCCACGGTGTGACAGTTTGTGTTCTATTACTGTAACAGTTCACAACATAGGTGGTAGCTGCTAGCCTCTGTCAATTATATCCTGGGATCATACATAGGTACCCAAATTAATTACAGTAAACAACCTTTGATACTGATGGGAAAGATGAACCAGAAAGAGGTCACTAAAGTGGCTGACTACATTTGTTGTTTAATTTGTCCAATAAAATCAGAGTCCATTATCAGAATGTTTGTCCTTCAATGATAAGCTTAACTGATTGGTAGTACTGCGTGTCATCGACCTGGAATAGCCCTAGTGATTGACTGAACTTTGATACATGGAAATAAATACCATCGTTCGAGAGCTGATGTTGATTTTATATGGGACATTCCCATTTCACTTCAAAGATCTGCAGTTCAAGTCCATAAAAGTTATTCAATTGCTGGAGTGGTTGTTATCTCCGGGCCGGCTCAACATCACTACTTTGCAACTTATTGTGTCATAATCGACCATGTTAAACCTTCAGAAGCACTATAACTAAGTGCACTGCAAGGATAAATGGTGATTCAACACTCACAGTAGCCAAATACAAGTCATTTACTGAACTATCAATAGGTACTTACAAAAAAACAGCTGCTCAAATTAACCCACACTTATCATTTGTAAATGAAGAGATGGAAACAGCTAACTTTATGGCGATTTTAAGACATGCCTTGGTACTTCGGACTGGACTGTTCCCATGAGGCACAGGGTCAGAGCTGATTTGCATATAGCCAGGGTCTAAGTGGTGTGGAGTGCAAAAAAACGATGGATTTAGGCCCAGATCTCTGTACTGGGGTGAATGTATGACATTGTTCTACATTCTGTCCATCAACTGTGTTTTTTGCAATTTTCACCCCGAGTGGGCTGGGTATGCTCAGACGTGAGTCCCAGGCTCTCCACACCACTGGAGTCAAGCTATCCAGGCTGATGAAGGCTGATAGCCAGAAACCGGTCCTTGGATGCTTGATTCCGGTCTGGGAAAGACATGGCTTGGTAGTTCGGACTGGACTGTTCCCATGAGGCACAGGGTCAGAGCTGATTTGCATATAGCCAGTGTCTAACCCAGGGTGGTGTGGAGTGCAAAAAAACGATGGATTTAGGCCCAGATCTCTGTATTGGGGTGAATGTATGACATTGTTCTACATTCTGTCCATCAACTGTGTTTTTTGCAATTTTCACCCCGAGCGGGCTGGGTATGCTCAGACGTGAGTCCCAGGCTCTCCACACCACTGGAGTCAAGCTATCCAGGCTGATGAAGGCTGATAGCCAGAAACCGGTCCTTGGATGCTTGATTCCGGTCTGGGAAAGACATGGCTTGGTAGTTCGGACTGGACTGTTCCCATGAGGCACAGGGTCAGAGCTGATTTGCATATAGCCAGTGTTTAACCCAGGGTGGTGTGGAGTGCAAAAAAAACAACAAAAAACAACAACAAAAAACGATGGATTTAGGCCCAGATCTCTGTACTGGGGTGAATGTATGACATTGTTCTACATTCTGACCATCAACTGTGTTTTTTGCAATTTTTTAAAACTTTTAGAACTTCCGTTTTCTCAGTTATAACTGCCTGGTAGTTGTCTGTACCAGAGGGCAGGCTGAAAGAGCTTGTCTAAAAGAGTGGTGGCACATTGGGGCTGGCTTTAAAATTGTATAGGATTATAGCTACAACAGCAACCATTTGACCCTTGGGAACCAGGGTATACAATTAATTAGCGCTACAATGGTTCCCATGGGTAATTATACAATTGGCGTCTTAGGTACAATCAAAAATGTAAGATATGAGAAAAAGAGGGGTAGGTAAAGGACCACTCACCTAAATCAATAATGTCACAGACAAGTTTCACATAAACGTGACCAAAAAATAATAATATCAAATAATAATCACAATGGACACAAATGAATGTGGTGAGTTTTCTATTGTTTCTTAAGTCTAACTCATAGTCAACCTCGATCCCAAATTACCATTATTGGTAGGTCTAGAGTGTAAAAACAGCAATACAATATGTCCCATGTGCAAATAAACAGAAACAAAAAGAATAACAAACACAGAAGTATAAACAGAAAGTAAGTAGCTGCTATAGGCGACAGGTAACTAACTATTCCAAATGATTAATAATATCAATATTGTTCAGAGAATAGACAAGTTTGTCTGTTTTAGACTATCTACGGCGTTTCGACTCACAACTGCGTGAAGGGGTCTCATTAAGATAGACAAAGGTAGGACATCCTGCGTAAAACAAAAATAAAATTCAATATGGGGTGCTCAGGATGGGCGGGAGGCTGTGGAAGTGAGCTCAATAAGTAGGGCAAGGCATGCAGGGTGAGCTTGCGATCTATGACAGAAAGAGTGGGGAGAGGGGCAAGCATGCGCAGGGTGGCAAGCATGCGCTAAGGAGGAATGTGTGTGTGTGTGTGTATACATATATATATATATATATTTTATAACATTAATGTAAATATTGTTTGCTTTTTTCCGATATTTTATTGGATCAGTACACTTTGCATTTTATTAATGAAGTCTGTTGTTTATCTCTATGAAATATATGGGAGTGACTTGAGTAGAGCCATGTGGTATTTAAGGGCGCGGGTTCTTTGAGCATGTCATGTGATCAAGGCCGGGGCAACCTGGTCGAAACGCGTCATGTTGGAAGAAAATAAATTTGCACTTTAGAAATATTACCTTCTGTGTGGTCCGTTCCTGTTGAAGAAACGCTGGGTGGAGTTTTGCCCTAATCCGTGTTTCCAAGGACTTGGCTTTCATTGATTCTAAACGCTGTTGCTGTCAGCGTTTCAACGGACCCTCTTCGCGTTCAGGGCTGGGATTGTGGCAGCTGCTATCGCATCTCGCGATTCATGGTTTGACCCGGAAGGGGTACGACTTTCCAGCTCCCCGCAGAAACGGCAATCAGGAAGCTCGAAAGCTGGTGTGTGTGAGCGGTAAGCCTTGCAGCGACTGAGGTGGATTTCGGCATCGAAGGACTCTGGCACTGCTTCGGTCTCTGTTTTCAGGTGAGCCGCTCGCAGCTCGAAAGTTTTAAAAGAGCCATAAATTGCCAATTGAAGATAGCGGGTGTGAAGATTGGAAGGTAGCCGCGAATCTCTAAGGAAGAAGTATGCTTGGGCTCAAGCGACGACTAAGAAGGGATTCTGTGGGCTTTAATTCATAAGAACTTTGCATAACCTTTTTACTTGAAATTACGCTATGGCGTCAACAACAGACGTGCTTAGAAGCCGCGATGAACGTGCGGATGCGATGTTTGCCGACATGCCGGTGGTTTCAAGCACCGGCCAACAGAACAAGGTGCAAACAACAGACCAGAAGGATGTCAAAAGTTTGCTTAAAAAGTTAGAAAAAGTGCAACTAAACGAGCTAACCAAATGGTGGGAGCGGAAATCCCTTGAGAAGTATAAAGAGGCAGGGAGAGTGCTAGGGGCTTAAGGGTATTAATAGCTCCTTCATTCGAAAATCCAAATCCCCTTATGTTAAAGGAGTGGGCCACGAATAACTTGGAAGCCTCCATGAATATGGTCTGCATTTTAGTGAAATATGCAGAAATAGACCGAAATGAGATTGTGGCTCAAATTGATTTATTGATTACCGAATTGGATGCTCTAGATCAAAAGGATCTTGTCAAGAAAGGCAGAGATGAGATTCAAAAACGCTTGGACAAAAATGAGAATGTGATAATGAATAGGAAGATCACTAAATTTGCGCGTGATAAGCGCGACTATGAGACTGGTCGTATATTCACATTCGAAAAGCGTTTTGATAATGTAAAGAAATTGGCGAGTAATAAGAATCAGCCACCTTTAATCTCCATTAATCATGGCACTAATGCAGCATCCATTTCTGGGGAAAGTCTCCTTTCAAGTAGCGTGGAATCTATCTCTAGCGATACCAATCAGCCATTATCAGCGATTCATGAGGCCCCGAGTTTCAGCCCCTCAGAGGAGTTGGGGTTTATGATAGACGATCGGCGGCAAACACTCAGGCCGAGAATACCCCATGTTCAACCTCAAAATGCCGCCGAAGAAACAAGCAACGCAAAAAAAGGCGGAAAGCGCAGCGGTTACAACAAAAGAAATTGAAACATAAGGATGATAACATAGAGGCTATCAATGCTACAGCTGCTAATACTGTTATTAATATGACGGAGCTAGAATTAAACACTGCAGAACTTCAATTATTGGCTTTGGGACTTTCTTTCTGTCCAAAAAGTAATTTTAAATATGTTCAATCTAGAATTGATATTTTTAAATTTATCAGAAAGTTGAAACTGGTTAAGTTCCATAAACTGAAGAATGCAAATTCTAAAGCTTCATCTATTATTGCAGTTAATCAACCTAGTGCTGTGTTTCAGGTATCTGATGTTTCTGTGTTAAGAACAGTGAATGAATTGGCTGATGTAAATGACACCATATCTCTTAGCACTCGGGATGATTTATTAGGTATGGGCATTACCACTACTAGAGCGGCCTCAACTCATTTCCGCCCAGCTTCTACTTTTATGCCTATTGTTGCTAGAGCTGCAATTGATAGTTTTGGCGATTGTGTTGTAGGTGATCTAAAAAACCTTCATAAAACATGCTTGTCTAAAAACAAACAGACATTACATGGAGCAACAATATTTACGCCTCATGGAAAAAATCAGCAGTGATAAAAATATCATTGTAAATAAAGCTGATAAAGGCGGGAATATTGTTCTTTGGCTACGTGATGCATACATGGAGGAGGCTATGAAACAACTTAATGACGCTAGGTGTTATACGTTGGTAGCTTTCCCCATCTTGCTTAAAGTCAAGGAGCAGGTTCAGAAAGAACTTTCACAGTGGAAGAGGGAGAATTTGATCAATAAGGATGAATTTTACTTTTTGAAAACTGAATGCCCTATTACTCCCACTCTATACCTTTTGCCAAAGGTCCACAAACAGGTTACCCCGGTCCCGGGGTGCCCAATAATTTCTGCCCAAGGTAGTTTATTGGAGGCTATGTCGAAATATGTCGATTTCTTTTTGCATGATTATGTTAATAATCTTCCATCGTTTATTAGGGATACGGGCCATTTCCTGGAAAAATTGAAAGAGGTCAAATGGGAGGATGGTTATCACTTTTTAGTGATTGACTTTTGTTCTCTTTATACTAGTATAGACCACCAGGATGGCTTAAATGCAATTGGTCATTTCTTATCTGACAGAATGTTTGTTTCAATGTACACAATAAAATGCTACTCCGTATGACAGAACTTTGCTTGACCAACAATTTCTTTATATTCAATAAGAAGTTATATCAGCAGATGCGTGGTGTCGCGATGGGGTCGTGCTTCTCCCCTAGCTATGCGTGCTTGTACGTTGGTTGGTGGGAGAAGCAAGTCCTGGCGCAGACCCACGCAGAAGAGGTCTCTGGTCATATCATCAGATGGTGGAGATTCATCGATGATGTGTGTGTCGTGTGGAAGGGCTCCAAAGAATCTGCATTGGAATTTATTAACAAGATCAATGTGAATTCATTGAATCTTGAGTTCACTGTTCAGGTTAGCAACAAAAAAGTCGAATTTTTAGATGTAGAAATCTATGTGGAAGAAAACAATATCTGCACTAAATTGCACAGAAAAGCAACAGCTGGAAATTCTATACTTCATGCCAGTAGTGCTCACCCTAGGCACCTTATTAAAAGTATCCCCTATGGGGAGTTTTTACGAATTCAAAGTATCTGCAGCAGAAAAGTGGATCTAGATATCTGTTTAACTGAGTCTATGGATAGGTTCCTTGCTAGGGGATACGACCCTAAAGATCTGCAATCATCTTTGGCCAAAATGAAGAGGGGGACATTATTTGAAGATGTGGTGAACGTAGAAGATACTATGGAGCAACCGGTTTCAATATCTAAATCTGTGGTTAGACTCATTAATACGTTCTGCAGTCAAGATAGGGCAATAAGAAAAATTGTGAATAAACATTGGCCTATCCTAAAAACAGATATGACATTGGCCCCTGAATTGGCAGCAGAACCGACTATTACCTTTAGGAGAGCACCCTCGTTGAGGGATGCTCTGGTAAGTACTAGCTCTGAAGTAATTAATCCTGTGAACTGGCCAACCAATAAGAAAGGCTTTTTTAAGTTCATTTCATGTCGAGCATGCAAATTTGGGATAAACAAACAGGCTTTTGTTGATCCTTTCTCTAATATGTCTACCAAAATTGCAGGCTACTATACTTGCAAAACGGAGTTTGCAGTCTACATATTGGAATGCACATGCAAACTTTCTTATGTCGGCAGTACAAAACTCCCAGTTTTCAATCGTATTTTGCAGCAGTTACGGGCGATCATAAATTCGGCCCCTAGCTATCCGGTCGCCCGTCATTTTAAATTAGTGCACAAAAATAACCTTCAGGATTTTAGGTATTTTGTTATTGACTCCGTTCCCAAATCGATAAGAGGAGGAAATCGGGAGAAAAAATTACGCCAACTTGAAAGTCAATATATTGTACGTTTGAATACTAAAATGGGGAATGGTCTTAACACAGGGGAGGATCTAGTAAATTTCTTGTGAATCTTTATTTGATATGCTGCTAACTTTTCCGCTGTAAATAATATAAAATTAGAATGGATGTTTGTATATGAGATTTTGAAGATTTTTATGTACACATATCGTTGATTAATTTTAGGACTAGGTTATTATATTTATTGTATTAGAGTTGGTTTTATGAATTGCATTTAATACTGCTGAATGTTATTGGTTTAACTGGGTTCCTAGTTTTACTAGTTTTTTTCTGGCAGGGGTGTAGTTAATTTTCCAATTACAATGAAATCGTTGTGCCTGGTGCCTTTCATTATGATTGATGTACCTATGAATTATTCATCACTTGTATCTTGACTCCTTCTAATATTTAATATTTGTGCTAGTTGGATTTATAAGAAAATGAGAAATTCCTAGTACTTTAGTTATGTAAGCTTTGTGACATCCTTTTTTCTGTTTCTTTTCTGTTTCTATTATAAATTGATATTGTTTCGCATCCGTTAACATTATGTTAATTTGATCTTAGACAGGTATTGGAACAAGTGATTAATACCTTGTCTTTGCACTTGGGTGTACCTTATTTTTGTCTCTTCTCCCTTCAAGAAAAATGATATGTCATCTTGCTTCATTATGTGGAAATTTGGGCACTTGCCCTGGACTTTTTTTATAACATTAATGTAACTATTGTTTGCTTTTTTCCGATATTTTATTGGATCAGTACACTTTGCATTTTATTAATGAAGTCTGTTGTTTATCTCTATGAAATATATGGTAGTGACTTGAGGAGAGCCATGTGGTATATAAGGGCGCGGGTTCTTTGAGCATGTCATGTGATCAAGGCCGGGGCAACGTGGTCGAAACGCGTCATGTTGGAAGAAAATTAATTTGCACTTTAGAAATTTTACCTTCTGTGTGGTCCGTTCCTGTTGAAGAAACGCTGGGTGGAGTTTTGCCCTAATCCGTGTTTCCAAGGACTTTATATACATACAGACAGACAGACAGACAGACAGACAGACAGACAGACAGACAGACAGACAGACAGACAGACAGACAGACAGACAGACACACACACACACACACACACACACACACACACAACTGCAGTGGTACTACTCATGCACACCACAATGCTAGTCACCTTTTTTAATTAGCCCCTTACTTTTTACGAGCCAGTTAAAGTAAAGAATTAGGTTAATCTACTAAAACACAAGCGTGATAACAAAATAGGAAACTTTCAGAACACATTCTGGGGCTGACGTTCGATTGAAATGTTGAAGTGTGAATTGGTAGTGTAGGTTTTCAAAAGCAAACCTCAAATACTGGTGACATTATTACTGGATTCGTACATGGAAATAAGGACCACCCATCTTCATTGCAGTTATCCATTATTCCAGCTGCATGATTTCCAAATATGGAGTCTACATCATTATGCAGACGGACTCCATTAGAAGGAGTAGCAGTAGGTCATAGACATCTATAATTGGACCAATGTTTCTCTTTTTTTGGGTGGACAAGAAAGTACTTGGAATAAAATCATGCACGCTTCTCAAGAAGTTATATGGACCGTAAAATACGAAAACGTTTATTCCTTGCAGAAGCTCTGGTGATGACTTGAAAGCATACATGGAGGAAGGTGTAAATCACAACCCTAATTTATTCTCTTCAAAACAAATTGAGTTTTTTTTTAAACTTTTGATCTTGATTAATCACCATCAAGATGGTAGAATAATGTCATTCTTTCCCTCACTGTGGAGGAGTATTCAAAGATGATGAGATGAGCTCCTTGCTCCTGTAAGAGAAAGTCAAACCGTTTTCCTGGTGGCATCTTGACGAGAAGCTATATTTGATATGGTAATTTTTTGTTTGCAACAAAATCTCTTTCATTTGAAATGGTCCTAATCTGATTAAATCTATCCTTTAAAGTCCTAAATCCTTTAAAGTCCTAAAGGCATGCGTATGTTGGCAGATATCTTTATTTGCAGGTATCCAAATTATCTCCAAGATTGCACAGAAGTCAATCCTATACTGCATTTTTGAAGCATCATCTGGGAATTGTAAAAATAAGCTTTTCCTACTAAAAGATATGTACACGATTTCATCATTTACCTTGTGTATCTGGAATGTGTGAAGGCGTGCACGCCTACATAGACAAACCAAGCTCTTTATTTTTTAAGTTGTTTTGTGAGCTAGGTATTTAAGGCAGCCTCTTTACTGACTACAAGCCAAAGATTAACCCTACTTCTTCATCAGGAAGGAGAAAATCAACAACATTAACAAGATTATCCAAGATCTGCAGGTTAAGCAAGACGTTAAAGAGATACTGATGGCATGACAATGTGAAATTGAGGCATTTGGATAACATTTCTGATAATGGAGAAGCACTGCCACTTCCCAGGGCTGCTGCACATACATCAAATAGCAGTGTTCTGAATTTGCTATCTAAAACGTAAAATGTCTCAAAATGAGTTCTATTCAAAGTAAGAAATGACTGCTTAATCAAAGCAGATGTCAAATTCAATTTCTCTTTTACTAGAGAATAAGGAGTAAAGTCTTGAAAAAAAAGAATTGGATGGAGGAAGAGTTCAAGCTACCTTTGTGTTTTTCATAACCAGGTGAAATCCCATAGCAGGCAGTAAAGTTATTTTTGGAACCGGAGAAACTGAATTCACAGCTGCGTCAGGACCTGCTGGAGTAAGTTAATTATCCAGGATAGATGTGGACATTTGCTCCGAGTAATTAAGAAGATTTCTTTCTTTAAAGTAATCCACTACAAAATAACACACAGATCTCATATAACAAAAGTCATGGGAGCCTTAGTGATCTTTCATTCCAGATCAACATCCAGACCCCAGGCCAACTAACATCTATTTCCTCCCCGAAAGACACTAGAAAAGTTGCCTGATCACTGGTTATATAAAGAGGTACGAAACGTAAAGATGAACCTTAATATTTTTAAAAAAAGTTTGAAAACCAGTGCTTTGGGGCCATAAATATTTGTCAGATAGACCTGAAGGCTCTGATTCAAATTAGAAGGAGGCGTATGACGGATGAAATGTGGTAATTAACCTAACTTAGGTGGAAAAATCAAAGGATTGTAATTTTCTCTTCCCTCAAAAAGCTTGCCAAACAAACCACGGAGAGCTAATCTGTAGGATCAAAAATCTCTTTCAAATCAAAATTTTTATCTAGTTCAGAAAAAGAGGTACAGAAGAAACCTTCAATACAAAAGAAGTCACAGATAAATTATCTGCCCCAGAATCTGTACCAATCAGCGTTTTTTCTTTGATCTCCTATTCTTTTATGTTTATTGTCAATATGCATATAGGAGGAATTAGACTGAGGATTTAGTACCAGTATTATTCTTTAAAATCTTCTTCGCTACCCAATTGTATGCACCTTTTTGAACCAGTGTTATGATGGCATTTTAGCAAGATGTTTCATGCAACCTCTAAATAATCTTTAGTACTGATAAATTGGTACCAGAATCCTGCAGACTGAATGGCAGAAACTTTTTGTGGAGTCAGGTCTCAGAAGCCCAGAGCAACAATTTCTTGTTCGGTGATATTCCAAGGTAATATAATTCCTCTGTGGAACCTTTATGTTGTGGTTTCAAAAGAATATTTTGTACCGCAGAACTACAAGTCTTTTAAATCAGTGTTATCCTTCCTAGAGTTCTAGCAAGTGTGTGTGTGTGTGTGTGTGTACAAAGGATCATATTTAAAGCAATGTTAGACATGCTCGAAAAGGGGGTGGCATTTTATCTACGACTGCCTAGACACACCAACTTCCAGCCTGGTGTTTTTTCTCTGTCATCGACAGGAGTTAGCAACTCGTGGTCTTTGGGTGAAATGAAGCACAAAAATACTCAAGAACTAGTCATTTCCCAGGTATGAAACGCACATTATGGCTGAGTCCGTGCTGAGAACTGCGTGCTGCCTTCTGTGCACTATTTTAACTCTCACATGCAGAAGAAAGGGAGGCAACTGTTTTTTAGCCTCTTAGAGTGGAAGACAGTCATGTTACTTTGTCACTTTATGCGAATGTCCCACATACAATTGTAACGTACATGCGCCTTGCTTTCTCTTGACATGTGTCTGATAATATGAAGGACATAAGGTGGCTGCGGAGTGTTAATTTCAGCTGGTGAAGTTGGAAAAGTTTCAAAAGTCATATTGGTAAAATGATAATGTCTGCACGATTTTTGTAGTTTGCATTGTGAGTTTTGCGAAAACTAACAAAGTGTGTTATGTGAAGCCTGCCCTTAAAAACACTATCTGAAGGAGGGTCGGTGCAAACTTGCAAAGTGTATATTTATAGCCATGGCGATGACGAAACGTATTCTTGGTCTGACACAGATTTTATGGGCCCTATATGGCTCAGTCAGATAAAGAAACAAAAGCAGGCGAACATTAACTCCCGTTTTGAACACCAACCTGCAAAAGCTGCGTTGCTGTAGCTCGCTGTTCCGGATTCTTCACCAGACATTTCTTAACAAAATCAGTAAACTCATCAGTCCAGAGCTCTGGTTTTCGGAAAGTTGGCGGTGGATTTGTGGGAATCATAAAAATGGCCTAGCAAAAGAGAACACAATGCCAGGGGTTACAGAGAATATGTAAAGATCACAAGTGCTTTATTATAACAGTATAAATAAACAAAATGCCTTAGCCAGTATTTCTTTCTAACTGTAAATCAAAAGAAAACATTTTAGAGGCTCTCAGGTTTCTTTCATGGCTAAAATCCAAGAGGCATGCCCCTGTGTTAGTAATGGAGCCGTTCCCACAACACTTCATCAAATCAAACTGTACTCCACCGAGGTCATCTTTCCTGGTCTTATCAATTATTACTTTTTGTTCTTATAGAATGGTTTCCCATTTGACCTTTAAGCCCAGATTCTGAGTTAGATACGCTTCCTATCAGCCATTCCTTAAAAAAAAACCTAGGTGGGATTGCTGTAAAACAATGGCCTTGCACAAGGCAATCAGGTGTTAAAGCCACATCCTTGAGAAGAGAGCAGCAAAAAATTCGCAATCACAGGAAAAGGGTCAGTAATATATGTGCCCAGAAGACAGATGTCCGTGAAGGGCTGGAGAGAGAGGGGGGAGGGAGAGAGAGAGAGAGGGGGGGGAGGGAGAGAGAGAGAGAGGGGGGGAGGGAGAGAGAGAGAGAGGGGGGGGGAGGGAGAGAGAGAGAGAGAGGGGGGGAGGGAGAGAGAGAGGGAGAGAGAGAGAGAGAGAGAGAGGGAGAGAGAGAGAGAGAGGGAGAGAGAGAGAGAGAGAGAGAGAGAGAGAGGGAGAGAGAGAGAGAGAGGGGGGGGAGGGAGAGAGAGAGAGAGAGAGAGAGAGAGAGAGGGAGAGAGAGAGAGAGAGAGGGGGGGAGGGAGAGAGAGAGAGAGAGAGAGAGAGAGAGAGAGAGAGAGAGAGAGAGAGAGAGAGAGAGAGAGAGCAGCCGCTTGACGCCATCTTCTCTGTTTCCCTAAGACCCTGCCTCTTCCTGTCAATGGCAGAGCTTCCAGGGCAGTGTGTCATGCTCTGACAGCGAGAGGTCGTCAGGGTTTGGGGGGCATTAGGACAGCGTTTTTTGGAATCAGGGCAGTGCTTTAAATGGGCCGGTACTGTCCGGTACGGAGTACCAGTACCTTTTTATTTTGAGGGGGAGAGTACCAGCACTTCTCAAGAGATGTAATACTTTCAATTGGAGTGTACCAGCACTTCTCAGAAACAAGCAGGTACTCTGATACAGAGTACCAGAACTTTTATTTTTCCATTTCAAGCACTGGATCAGGGTGACGACATTCAAGACACTTGGTACAGACAAAATAACTAACCAGTCTCTGTGCATTACCTCAATCCAAACATGTGAATGCAATGTCCATGTAAGTGTTACTATTTAAATTTGTGACAAAAAAATAAGGGGCAACACTGTAACCCACAGGATCAATCAATCAATCAATCAGGGCATTTATATAGCGCACTACTCACCCGGAGGGTCTCAAGGCGCTGGGGGGGTGGGGGGGGGGGGGGGGGTCCGCTACTGCTCGAACAGCCAGGTCTTGAGCTGCTTCCTGAAGGCGAGGTGGTCCTGGGTCAGGCGGAGGTGGGTCGGAAGGGAGTTCCAAGTCTTGGCAGCCAGGTAGGAGAAGGACCTTCCTCCTGTGGTGGCTCTTCGGATGCGGGGGACGGCGGCAAGGGCGTGGCTGGTCGATCGAAGCTGGCGTTTGGGAGCGTAGAAGTTGAGGCGGCTGTTGAGGTAACCTGGTCCTTGGTTATGTAGGGCTTTGTGTGCGTGGGTTTGGAGCCGGAAGGTGATTCTCTTGTTGACCGGGAGCCAGTGCAGGTCTCTAAGGTGTCCGGAGATGTGGCTGCGGCGGGGGATGTCCAGGATGAGTCGTGCTGAGGTGTTCTGGATCCGCTGGAGTCTCTTCTGGAGTTTGGCGGTGTCTGAGTACATGTGTCACAGCAAGAGAGATCACACTGACCAGTGCACTCAGCCTACTTCACGACTACTTCCCACGGATCAGGCAGACATCGAAGACAATGATATCATTGGCATGTGAAGACACCACTTCGATGTAGATTATCTGTCCTAAAGACATCTTTCTGGTCATACTTTGTATTTAAGATATGTACAGTACCAGGCTGTTTCACAAAGTGTCTCAATTTTTTGTCTTGATGAAAATATGGTTCAGTTTATCTTCGTTTCTAAGGTCAAAACATCGAAATCAGTGATATTGTTTAACCGCTCTGACAAAGTGTTGGCTCAGATGAAGACGACTGAGGACTTGGCCTCTTCTTAAGATTCCTAAGGTCCTGGCCATAACTAATATGAAGCAGTCTGCATTGTTTTTCATCGTTGTCTTTTGTCAAACTTACACCACTATATGTGGCACGCATGATACACCGAGCAGTGCAGCATCCCTTTATTCCATTATCTCCTGTATTCGGAAGCCTGTTATCAATATATGATGGTTTCTGCTTATAAACATTGGGCCTGATCCACAAATATTAATTCATATGTATAGATTTACTCCTACATCTAGATGTAACTCTCCACTTTTTTGGCTGTTCATCATTTCCAAGTGAAGATTTACACACAGTTGTAGACTTGCATGTCTTTTTATTATCTATAAAATGTATATATTCTATAAAATAAAATTGAAAAGAGCAAACAAATACTAACTGTTTTGAGAAAATAATAAAAAAATGTTTTTCATTTAAAAGAAAGAAATCTTGATGTCATTTTCACATATAAGTTGTGTAGTCACAATGTCTTTTAAAGCATACATTATGGAGAGCCCTGGCAATAATTAATTGAATGTTTTGCTATTGTTCCTATTTCTCTAACGTAGACTTGCATGTCTCCACCCTCTCAAAGAGGGTGTGCAGCCACTTATGAATGCTTTTAGGAGTCTAAAGCTACTACAAGTAACTTTTCACTAGTAGGTAAAGATCTCTGCCATCAGGGTGAGATCCCCAACTGAGGGGGGAAGACCACCCTATAGGAAGTCCAGGGAAATGTAATAAAGTTTATTATAAAACAATAAATTGTAATGCAAAATATAAACATAATTCATAATGTAATTTACCAGTAACTGATGAAATGTTACAGCATATTAACTACTCAAATGAAATGTGCATCAAATAATGCAATTAGTTAAATATATAAATGTACTATATACATATTGTTAAACAACAACTTAAAAAAATACCATCCTCGCTAATATATTTACTTTTATTTAGTTGGGAGTAAATGTAATTGAATGTAATGCATTTAATTACTCACATATTATTATGTTTTCAAAAAAAATTACAAAGCTTAATTTTTGATTGAAATTAGAAGTATCACATTTAAAACAAATACAATTATGCTTAATGTTTTACGATTAAAAATATATACATATATATACACGCATATAATGGTATATATAAATGTGCATTTATTTTAATTAATTTTTGTTTTTGTTTTTTGATAATCAAGTTTATTTGCATTTGAAAACAAATTCACATAAGGACAGCATACAATTGCATAGTAAATCCGAGACCATCTCTAACAGCCAACGAAATCCACAGCCATGATTGAGGTATTGAGCAAGCCACCCCATTTGAGAGCCAATATAACACTGTATGAGAAAATCAGAGTAAATAATTCAAAACAGTAAATTCAGCCATTTGCCCCATACCTTAAGGAACTTCCCAGGACAGCCTCGGTCCTCGAAGAGAGGTTCCTCCTGGGCCGCGTGTATCACAGAGCAGAGCGCCAGGCCACTAGGACCACGCTGGTAATAGGTGGGATCGTCTGTGGAATGGGGGCCCGTACAAGTAGGCTTGGATTTGCGGAAAGTCTATGGTTCTAAGCTCAGTCCAATAGGCCGGATCAGCCCACCCCCCAGTGAACCAATCATGGACGACAAGGAGTCTGATAGCCAAGTAGTAAAGATGAAGATTTGTCATTCCCATGCCTCCATCAAAGGGCGGGATCCTGCAGCGAGCCAGAGCAATTCACGGCCTCCCACCCTCCCACAGGAACCTGGCAATTATCCCGTCTAAGTCTCGGAACCAACTACCCGGGAGATGAGAGGTGGTATTCTGAATGATGTATAGGAAGCGAGGGTTGATAATCATTTTAAAGAGTGTCCCTCTTCTAAGGGGGTTAAGTGGGAGGGTTTGCCAGCGCTTAAGGTCGGTTTTGGCTTTTGTGACCAGGGGTGCGATTTTAAGCGCCCATTCCAACTCTGGGAGTAGAGTCAGTCAGATCCCAAGGTATTTAAACAATTGTCTCCTGATGGGGATACTAGATTGCCAATCAAAGCAAGCCCTGGAGAGGTAGAGGGGGATCAGAGTGGACTTCGCAGGGTTGAGCCGTAGGCCTGAGACGTTCTCGAAGGCCCGGATCACCTCCAAGCAGCATGGGCCAGAGCACTCCAGGTCCGCCAAGAAAAGCAGGACATCGTCTGCATATAGGGCGATTTTATCCACCTTATGCGGATCCCAGGACCACCCTCAGATTTGGGAATCATTACGTAGGAGGAAGGCCAGTATTTAAATTAATTTAATATTCATTCCTATGGGCGTAGTGTAATACACTGCCTCTACTGTTTACTATGGCAGTGTATCGCAGTACCAGTGGTTGCCTTACTCACAGGGATTACATTTAAGCCTGTATCTTCAGAAGTATAGTATGTACATTGAAACAGTCTTACTCTTTTATGGATGTGTGTTTTGTATTCTAAACCTCTCCTTAATTTGTCCTTAACCCCACCATTTTGTAATTATTTATTTCCCATTTTCCACCACTCACCCTGGTCCCCCTAACACCTACTCCAGAACAGTACACTAAAGATTGCCGTGATCTCTGCCACCAGGACAGAGATAGTCTCACAGAAAGGATAGGAGAAGCTGAGGTGGCAATCTCCACCCATAGGTTTCTGAACGGCATTTTGAACAAACTAGTACTACTGGAGCACTACTTTATGTATTACAAAATGCAGTTTCTTAATCGGGCCCTCTCTCTGCCATCTGGTTTGTTATATTTACACAGAGTGCAAATTATTTTGCTCCTTACTAAGGATCGCAGGAAACGTTTGTTGGGTCCCTCCCAAATTGTCTAATGTGTTTAAAAGTACAATTCATTACAAGACTGGAGGCTACGATTATGCAATAACCTTTTATTGTTGCTCCAACATGCAGCCCTTTAAAACATAACAAATCCATACTAATATAATAAAGAGAGAGCCCAAACCTTTGAGGCGGGTAATCTCAGGAACCACAGCACCAATCACAACACCCAATACAGCGTTGGAAAGGGCAGTTGCAGCAGAAGAACATAGGCTATGCAGACGCCCACCATATACATTTAAAAGGTAAAAGAACCGTGCCAGCAAAGTAGTCCCTTGTGGGCGTGTCTGCATTGTGCTGTGGGCGTGACAAACGCTGGGGGCGTGTGGTACGTTCCTCCCTTCATGCCATGTCTCATATTGTGTGCGAATCCCACCCTGCTCCCTTTAAATACCCCTGCACCCCATAATCATAGCCCACCCTTACTCCTTAAAATACCCCAACACCCTTAAACACTAACCCATCTTAACCCTATAAATATACCCTGTACCCCAAAACCCAAACCTATCCCTAAACCCTAACAATACACCTGTACCCGAAAACCCAAACCTAGCCCTGAACCCTATAAATACCCCTGTATGTCAAAACCCAAACCTAGCCCTGAACCCTAAAAATACCCCTGTAACCCAAACCTAGCCCTAGCCCTGAACCCTAAAAATACCCCTGTACCCCAAAACCCAAACCTAGCCCTGAACCCTAAAAATACCCCTGTACCCCAAAACCCATACCTATTCCTAAACCCTAAAACTACCCCGGTACCCCATAACCCAAAACGATATCTGAACCCTTAAAATACCCAAACACCCCAAAACATATACCTCAGTACCCCAAAACATATACCACTATACCCATACTTACCTTATCCAAACATTAAAAAAAAACCATGCTTTTACCATTCATGCATTTACAACGAATTTCGTTGTAAATGTATGCGTGGTAAAAGCATATAAAATGTAATGCCATGCGTTATAATGGCATTGCGGAGTCATGATACTTTCTTAATGAAAGTATGCGGAGTGATGGTATGCGGAAAGAAAGTTGCGGAATAATGGGCGTTTACCCTCCCACGATAAGTACATTGGTGGCACGGCGGCCCACATCTCCAGCAACATACTCATATTTTTTCACCACCCATTTGAAAAATGCACAGGTCTCTCTCATTGATGGCCAGCACCGACATACACTTTTAGACACACCTCCCGCCAGTTCTAGAATTGGGAACTTTAGAGCTGGGGAGCTACGTTTGAATCTCGGCATCAGCTCAACATCCTGTGATTCCAGGCAAATCACTTTGTCTCCCCGTGCCTACCACAAATGAATGTGTTCTTCTGTAATGTAAATTGTGCTCATGCCATGTTGTCGAGTTCGCGCTATATAATATTGCAAGGAAAAATAAAGTAGAGAAACTCTAGTTCACACACTAATGAACGCGCACTCTTAAGTGCATCAGCAGTGCACTGTGAATCAGAGCGTTTCACAGGCCTGTCACAGATAAGAAATGCTATCAAAACGAAATCCTACAAAACAATATACTACTGGCCGGCAGCAATACATACCTGGACAACGTCGGGACGGGCTGCTAGTACATCATAAAGCATTACATCCATTTTAGAATGTTCATACAGTATATATGCCTAAGACACAGAATCATCCTCTTTTATTAGCTGCTCCTTACAGATGAGTACATGCATGCTTCCTATTCAAACTAAAAAATGCATTTACTGTACGTCACTTTAATACTGTATTGCATTTTTTGTCCAGCCTGCTCCGTGACTGTTGCATTTTGGACAAAGAAAGGTGATCCTGTGAGTGGGCTGCTCGGTTATCGGAAATTCTTTTATTTGGAGAAGGATGAGCATGCAAGTGTATATTTAATCATCCAGTTTTGGATGCACCTGGGCACACTATAGCAATAGAAAGAGGACTGAGAAAACATCCTCCATTTTCTTTTAGGAAATGCTTACGTGGTATCACGAGAGAACTAAACAAGGCATTACCTTGACTATTAACAATCGCTGCATTTTATGTTCTTGGCAAGAGATTATGGGGGAGATCAATGACCTTTTTCCACTCGACAAGTGTACTGTAGCACTGCGCTCTCCTTCCTGCCTTTTTGTGATTATATCCTTTTGAAGTGGGTATATAAATATTTATATTTTACAAAATTAATTAGGATGATTGATAACATCCCTCAGGTTTACCCAACGGAAGAACTGATTGGCCACTCTTTTAAAAAAAATTGAGATCCCCTGTTAAAGCGGCAGAGGAGACTGCTCCTTTTAAAAGAAAGAGGGATATTCCTTTGGAGGAAGATTATTCTTATTTTTCCAAGGAGGATGTCCCCCCTACTTTTAACACCAAAGATAAAGGGGAAAGGTATTCCAAAAGAGGAAACATTTAGAGAGAGCTGACATTATTGCTGTTGATTGTGGTAGCCTAAGTGCTACAATAGAGGATGGTGCCCACAACAAAATAATAGGAAAGGGGCCATCTTAACAGGACATTTGGAAAGGATACTCATAGCGTCATGATAAGATGGAGTGACTTTGATGGTATAGATGATAGAAGAGATGGTCAGGGCTCCTCTACTGAAGAGGAAGCATAGTAGTCTGAGGACTTGAAGTTTGAGGAGTATGTGTTTGATCCACAAGAGAGCTCTGATCTCTTTGAATACCTTGACGAGTATTTGGATCATGCATCAACATCAAAGGGATTAAAAGAGCCTTTTAGGGTTGATATGTTTAACCCTGATACAATTACGCATCCTCGGAGTTCAGAGTGGTGGCCCATGAATCACGTGGCAAAGTTGTTTAAGTTCTGGGTAAGAAAATCCTTTGACAAGGACACCCTCAATTTGTTGAGGGCTGAGTGCCCAAGACCATCTGTTGGGGATGAGACCTGCGCAACACCTAATCTCGACCCAGAACTTATTACATTCTTATTTGAGTTGGGGAAAGATCCTAAGTAAGGGATAAAAAAAAGATGCCTGAAACAATGTCAAGATAAAGTTCTGGACATGTTGGGACCCTAATCACGCATCCTAGATGTGGCTAAAGAAGCCAGAAACAATAATACAAGGGGCGATGTAGAACTCCTGAGAGGATAGGCCCAACGAGCTGTATGCATGTTTGAAAATGCAAATGCGGCTTAATAATGGAAACAAGAACCTCTGTGAAACGTGAGAATGAATGGTGGATTTTAAGATGTTTGATGACCCTGCCTATGATAATGATTAATTGTACTATTGCCTGTTTGACCGACTATGCTTCCACTCAAAGGTATTTATGGCTCTCAATGCAAGATTAGGCATCTTAATTTAAAAAAAAAAAAAAATCAATAATGGAAAGAAGAAAGGCTGTTCTTATGAGGATGAATCCCAAGGTGGCAGACATGTTTAAAACCGAGGACATGGCACCCAAACAGTCTTCTCTTTGGAGAAAGTTTTGTAAAATGATTGGGTAAACATGTCACCGCCTGTAGCAAAGCACAGAGCAACATGAGGCATGTTTTTGTTACAAGGGATTTTAGAAGGGCTGACAGGAGAGGACTGGCTGCCTGCCGTGGATCTCAAAGGTCACAATACTATTCCCAAGAGCCCAAAAACTATGGAAGGAAATATCGGTCGAACTCAGGTTTCTTTTCTTGTGCCTAAAAAAAAAAAAAAAAAAATGGGTGTCCTCATGTAAAACAAAAATAAATGTAACTTTCGCTATGTAAAGCGCTCTGATGCCTGATTCGGTTCGAGTCTAGTTCGCGCTATATAAAACTCTAAAAAAAAAAAAAAGAAAAGAAGGACTAGGGTTGGCGTCCTGTAATAAATTTAAAGAATTAAACAAATGCCTGGTATACTGACATTACAAAATGAGGGGATCCATCTACTGAAAGACATATTGCAGTAAAAAGACTGGTTCATGAAATTGGATTTAAAGGATGTATATTTTACAATACATATGGGAAGACTCTCAGAAATATTTATGGTTCAGGTGGAGAGGTGTTCTATATTAATTTCTTGGTCTACCTTTCGGGTTGCCCTCAACTCCTTGGTGCTCCACCAAGGTGAGGCGCCTAGTAATTGCCTTCCTGAGAGACGGAGGCACTGGACTGATAACCTATTTGGACGACATTTTGCTAATGTCTCAGAGCAGGTTAGATTGGCTGAAACATCTTGTGTGGACAAGGAGCCTTTTAAAGAGTTTAGAGTTTATAATAAATGAGGAACAGTCTACAATGGTCCCTACAAAGAGCCTAGAATTATTTGGTTTTCAGGTGGATACACAATTATCTCAGGTAATTCTTCCACAGAAAAATATTTTAAAAATAAGGAAGGAGATAAAGGTTGTTTTGGACCTAGAGAAAGTCCTTGGACTTCGATCATGGTCCATTCAAACCATCTCCCCAGGTACATTGCATGACAGAGCACTGAAGGCTTTGCGACTGAAGAAAGGTTTGTGGTATGCAGGCTCAATTTCATGTCAGTGGATGCTCTGGAGGATCTAGAATGGTCGTTAGACAATTTAGTTGTCTTTAATAAAATTGAGATTCTCTTTACATGTTAATTGAAGACTCACCATTTACTTACAGAATCCCTTCTCTTGCTGTGACAACTAATTACATTGACCAGACCATCTTTTTACTGACCGCAGTGGTCAGACAATTCTCATTACGCTAAATGATATCTAGTGAGCCTCCGAGGCAGGCCCAACACGACACCTGCATGTGGGCCAGTCAGCATCATGAAGAACCTCCAGTACCCACCAGAATCCAAGGCGCAAAAAGGAGCACGTAGCGCTTTATAGGAAGGACAGTGGGGTTGACAGAAATGATTGTGTACGTGTGCCAGTGTATGCATATGCATGTTACCCTAGAGAACGAGGCCTCTTTGCACAAAGCAATATTAACTGTCCTTTGGGTCATTCCCGCATAGGCTAGGAGGCTATCAGTGTCAGACTGACGGAACAATGCTATACCTTGCAAACATATCATTCACTGGTCAAAGTATACCTGAATACATGGCATTGACTTGCTTATGAAGCATGCCAGGATATATGCCACTGACTTGCTACTTGGTACAAAAGGGGGTGGTGATGGACGGAGCATCTGAACCAATCAAACACTCACACCCAGTCAAAAGATGTGGGTTTGATCCATCACCGTTCTTTAGCCCACTCTGCCACCCCAGTTCAGACATGGCTATGTGCAAATCAGTCTGACCCTGTGCCTCATGGGAACAGTCCAGCCCGAACGGCCAAGCCATGCCTTCCCTGGACCGGAAACAAGCTTCCGAGGACCGGTTTCTGGCATTTCAGCCGTCTTCAGCCTGGCTTGCTTGAATCCAGTGGCAAAGTGAGCAAGGGACTCGCGTCTGAGCATACCCTGCCACACTTATGGCGGCCAAAGCAGTACAAAAGGGGGTGGTGATGGACGGAGCACCTGAACCAATCAAACACTCACACCCAGTCAAAAGATCTGGGTTTGATCCATCACCGTTCTTTAGCCCACTCTGCCACCCCAGTTCAGACATGGCTATATGCAAATCAGTCTGACCCTGTGCCTCATGGGAACAGTCCAGCCCGAACTGCCAAGCCATGCCTTCCCTGGACCGGAAACAAGCTTCAGAGGACCGGTTTCTGGCATTTCAGCCATCTTCAGCCTGGCTTGGTTGAATCCAGTGACAAAGTGAGCAATGAACTCACGTCTGAGCATACCCTGCCACACTTATGGCGGCCAAAGCGGTACAAAAGGGGGTGGTGATGGACGGAGCATCTGAACCAATCAAACACTCACACCCACTCAAAAGATCTGGGTTTGATCCATCACCGTGCTTTAGCCCACTCTGCCACCCCAGTTCAGACATGGCTATATGCAAATCAGTCTGACCCTGTGCCTCATGGGAACACTCCAGCCCGAACTGCCACGCCATGCCTTCCCTGGACCGGAAACAAGCTTCCGAGGACCGGTTTCTGGCATTACAGCCGTCTTCAGCCCGGCTTGCTTGAATCCAGTGGCAAAGTGAGCAAGGGACTCACGTCTGAGCATACCCTGCCACACTTATGGCGGCCAAAGCGGTACAAAAGGGGGTGGTGATGGACGGAGCATCTGAACCAATCAAACACTCACACCCAGTCAAAAGATCTGGGTTTGATCCATCACCGTTCTTTAGCCCACTCTGCCACCCCAGTTCAGACATGGCTATATGCAAATCAGTCTGACCCTATGCCTCATGGGAACAGTCCATCCCGAACTGCCAAGCCATGCCTTCCCTGGACCGGAAACAAGCTTCCAAGGACCAGTTTTTGGCATTACAGCCGTCTTCAGCCCGGCTTGCTTGAATTCAGTGGCAAAGTGAGCAAGGGACTCACGTCTGAGCATACCCTGCCACACTTATGGTGGCCAAAGCGGTACAAAAGGGGGTGGTGATGGACGGAGCATCCGAACCAATCAACCACTCACACCCAGTCAAAAGATCTGGGTTTGATCCATCACCGTTCTTTAGCCCACTCTGCCACCCCAGTTCAGACATGGCTATAGGCCACTGGATTCAAGCAAGCCGGGCTGAAGACGGCTGTAATGCCAGAAACCGGTCCTCGGAAGCTTGTTTCCGGTCCAGGGACGGCATGGCTTGGCAGATCGGGCTGGACTGTTCCCATGAGGCACAGGGTCAGACTGATTTGCATATAGACATGTCTGAACTGGGGTGGCAGAGTGGGCTAAAGAACGGTGATGGATCAAACCCAGATCTTTTGACTGGGTGTGAGTGTTTGATTGGTTCAGATGCTCCGTCCATCACCACCCCCTTTTGTACCGACTTGCTACTTGACATTGCCTGTAATATAGCACTGCCTGGCCTATGTGCATACGAGGGACGTAGCAGTGACTAGCTTATGAAGTCACATATTTTAAACAATGTATGCATCTGCAGTGCATCCTCATTATGTGCCAGAAACACTGTATATATTAACAAGGTAGTATGATTGATCAAAGGCGGCAGAATGGGTATGTTGATAAATTGTGGATGATCAATGGTGATGAATAACACAACAGAAGGACAGCACTTTACACATAGTTGAGGTTACACATTTTGAAACGTCTATTATTTTAAATTAAAATACATATTCACAGCTTCAGGTGCACCCAGATGAAGCATTTTGCCAAAAGGAACAAAACAATTAGTCGTATCAAAACTGGGGTCAGAACCCAGATCTCAATGTTTCATGGTCAGGCGCTTAGCAATCAGACCAAAGCCCTCCCCCGTCACTAAAGAGCAACAAGAGAAAAAATATATATTTTTATTTTTACCCTAGTCTGGTCCACTTTCAGTAATCCCAGGAATTTGTGCTTCTGATTGGTCCCTTTGTGAGTCCTCCACGTTGACTTAACAATCAGGGAGAGACGAGTGAGAGAAAAGCCTTCCTTTATTTTGCCTACTGAATGCTTGCTCCTTTCATTCCCCATAACCAGAATTGGAAAGGGAAACTCTGACTGACAACCGTCAATTGCTGCAGCCCTTGAAACCAGTGATACATGTTGAACTTCGAGCTTCTGAGGCCTCGTCTTATCTCCAGATAACCGTAATTTAAAATTAACACTGTGGCAGTAGCTATTGGCAGTCAAAGGAAACAACTGTGAATCTAGGTTTCCTTTACAGAGGGTAGCATAAAGTTGACCTAAACTGCATCTCGTACTGCACAATATGTATTAATCGGAGAAGAACTCATTTGAACCAACTTATTAAAGGCAACCATTAAAAATGTAATTAAGAACTATATACTATTGAATGCCCGTTACACAGTTTCCAATCAATATACAGCAGCAGAATATCTTATCACAAAGCTGAGATGCTGGCGTTTAATAAATGACTAGAGCCATAAAGATTATATTGGTGCCAATAAGGCTTCCAGCTAAATTGCCTCACAACGAAGCATCAATGGGTACAGATCCAACTGATCACAAAGATCACACTCCTTGCATTTTGTCAGCTCCTCCTCGATACCACACACTTCAATTTCATATAGACACACCCTGTAACTTGCCTTTCTAGAAAAAAAAATGTGAACATGTTGATCAAAGGTTCAACTAGTGAAATAAAGAACCTAAAAGTTTAAAGATGTTCATTTTATCCATTCCTAGGTGAGACCTACCAAAACTGAAGCTAAAGGTGAATTAATGAGATTTAAAAAGAAAAAATGAAAATGTTGAAACTGAATCATTGTGACCCTAAGATGTACGCAACTATGATACTAGTACTCATGTCAGATCAACCATGTACATCAGGGTGGTAATTTACACATGTCTACCTGTAATTTTGTTTGACACCAATAAAGAAACTTAAATTAAAAAAGAGGTAATGGGGAGTTCTGCAGTTTGTTGCAGAGGTCAGGTACGACAAGCCAGAGATACAGCAACGAGTAAAGGAAAGAATAAAAACAAGCATTGGCATAGCCAATAGGTCTTGCCTTTGGGACCTTGTAAGTGTTTTGCAATGCAGTACATTATCCCCCACTGGCATGCCCACACACTCTTAACATCTTTGAATAAACGTACAAGTTTTTTTTCTTTCTTTAAAGTCGATATGACAAAGGAGAAGGTGTGGCATAACGACCAAAGCAGCCAACCCTGCCTCTCCTGCAACCACGCCGATGGCTATTAGCGGAACGGCTTTCGGGCCGGCCCCTATGCCCATCCGGCTGCACAGCAGAACCTAGCCGCTGCTTATCGCCACATTGATGAATGTTAGCTCCATGTCATTCTTTTGTTTTAGACTGATGTCTGACCGCTCAGCAGCCCCATCGCTGATGGTCACCAGCTATGTCCCACGTCCAACAGTAATACCGCACTACTACTGCCTGTGTTTATACCTCCGCTGGCTGGCACTGCTGGTACTGGCCCTAAACGCACTTCTGTTAACAAACAGAGCAGCAGGATCAATGCCCACGGCTAGCAGCACCCCGTTACTCTCTTCTGCTGGGAAACCACCCCGCTAACCCCAGCACCCCTCCCTACTCTGGGCTGACGCCTCAAGGCGCCTAATCCCGTCTTACCCGCGCAGCTGATGACCAATAGGCCAGCAGCACCGTGAACTTGCTCACCTCATTTGCTGCTGCTGGTTCAGAGGTTCCCCTAGCTCTGGCAGTTAATCTCAGCCAAGCAAATCCCTCTGGACGGGGCTGGGAGAGCCAGGGACCCCTCTTAAAGGGCCACCTTCAAGGCGCGTTTCAATCTACAAGTGAACATTGCAAAGTTTGTTCCCTCATCCTCTCAAGAGGGGTCCCAAAGAGATGCTCTGTGCTCTTAACATTCTATAACATTCTATCGATTTGTACGAGGCACAGATGTTTATATATTTTTTAATGCACAGTCATGTTTGCTCCCATAGACTAAAATCTGGCGTACACTATATTTGGGTTGGGGGGTGGGGATTGTGGCGGGAAGTGGGTCAGGTGGTGTACTCACATCTGATCGAGGACGGAAAATGAGGTTAGGGAACGTCCTCTTCTACAGCGCACCGAAACAGGCATGGACCATACCTGGCCTCTCTCTAGCGTTTCAGAGTTTTTTCTTTTTTATCTATTTCTGCCACATTTGAAGTGACATCTGTGAGATTCAGCCAACCACATCTGTATCAGGGAGATGTCGAGGAACAGGGGGCGTTGGTGTGCTCTGGAAGCAGAAGTCAACCCTTCACCCACCGAATACCCCCACAGAGAAAAGAGAAACCCTACTCCTTCATGGAGAGCCAATGATGGCTGTGAATGTTTATGTTAATTATGGAAGAGTTAGCACTGCAGACCCCATCAGGAAAAGAAACAGTAAAACTCCCTTTAATGGAAAAGCAAACGAGAGGAACAAGGGAGTATTTTCTTTCTAAACTAGGAATTAGCCCAACTTTGCCATTGAAAGACGGCACTGTAAACAAAATTGTGGCTTTGATTTCATGTGGAATGCCCAAACCAGCGGAAACTGCAGTATGCGTCGGTTCGTCTGTGGTGATCTCTGCTCACTGAGGTGTCGAGTTTCATATATCCACTGCCGGCTCCCCACCAGAGACAAATGCTTGGAACTTATGGCATTTACCGTGAAAGGACCATTTGCCACTTTCCCTAAGTGTTTCGGGTATTACAGAGGTCAAAGGAGGAAGACAGCAGGAACTGAAACAAGCACGGCCATGAAAGTGAAAGATTGCGCTGTGTTTAATGATCCACGACGAGGAATGCAGCTGGCACCCTGCGCATCGCTGCCTGCTCCTGACAGTTCCATGACGTGGGAGTGAACATTCAGAAAAAAGCCGAGACATGCACCTGCCTTTGGCCAATTGCGGGCTTTCATTTTTGAAAGCCACGCGCAAAGGCCAATAAAATGTGTGGGAAATATAAAACCACACACACGTGTTTAGCGAAAGTCTTGAGTGATTCCAAGAGGCCTCTCTATAGAGCAGTGCATGCGCGCTGCGCTAGGCTCGACCTAAAAACCACTAGACTAAAATTAATAGAAATCCTACCAGCTACAGACTTAGCCACAAAGCCTTTGGCAGATTAAGGTTTTTTGCCCTATAATATGTAGTATGTTTTCCGGCTGTTCCATTAACAATCCTTTTTTTCAATTGTAATTTACTCTGAAACAAGTTATTGCCATTTTATGTGAACATTCCAAAAAGGTGTCCTGCTCGTTAGCACATGCCAGCCAAAAGAGAAAAGAGAAGGCCAGCTAGAAATTGGTACAGTACAGCTGAGAAATTGAAGAGCCCAAGGCCTTGGTCCCATTGTTTGTTATCCTTGAGCCACCCTCCACCCCTTCTCCCACACCCCTCCTCCTGCCTCCCCAATATTGTCAAAGTCCACCAATAGCAAGGAATAGATTATTAGGTAGCCTGATCTTTTTCTGCAGCTGCGTGCCTCTTCTTGTTTCCCCTTTAGCACGTTGTCTCGCCATCCCCAGTCACTCAAAAAGGCCTAGGGTCTACCATCGCAGGGGAAGGATTGTTTGAACCACCACCACCTCCCTCCCCCCACCCCCCAGCTGCAATACCTGTGTTTTCCATTTGGCCTCAAAGAACAGGTGTTTCCCTGGCATGTTACTCACTGGTCGTTCCATAGAAAAAGTGTCCACTGTCTGTGATACCACTGTTTGAGGGCCGGGCATTCCGTCGATTTCCAATTTTGATCCATCGTCAACTTTGCGGGTCCCAGACTTTGGAGGCACAGTGGCCATTCGTCCCTGGTCATTCGCGCTAAAGTTGGGGTTTTAAGGCCCAGGAGCATCACCTTTGGCATTTGTGGAACTGGGAAAGTTAATACCCTCTGGAGGAGATTGGCTACTTCCTTCCAGAAGGGGTGGATCTTTGGACACTCCCACCATATGTGTAAAGGTTTTCACAGGGCCCACATCACCTCAAGCACCATGGGTAGCCATTGTAATACATATGATATAATTTATGGGGAGTGTAGTACCACCCATATCAAACTCTGTAGTATATCTTCTGTCCTAAGGTTGACGTGGAGGATTTGTGAATGTCCTTCTGCAGTCTATCCCATCATTAAGGCTCTCTTTGAGTTGCTAGGGAACTTCCCCTTTCCAGATTGTGCTGCCATACCTGCGGGGTCTCAAGTGCCAATAGGAGTCTGTATAGAGTTGAGATGGTGCCTCGTTCCTAGTCATTTTAGGGAATTGGAGCTCAAAGGGTGTTTTAGTCCTGGTGGCCCAGCTCTCATAGTAAGGTGAGTCGCCCAGTGTTGAATTAGAGCATAGTGCAGTCTTTCAGAGTTGGCAATTGCATATGCTTCCTGGCATTGCTGGAAGGTTTTGGGGGTCTTAGCATAGCTTCATACATATCTGAGATCATTTTACAACCCTCCTCCCACCAGCCTCAAAACAACTGGCCTGCTTGAGCAGGGGCGAACGTTTGGTTGTAGTGATGGGCATATAGGAGCCTAGGTAGGACACCAAACCTTGTGCGCCTATGTATCTCTCCCATGTATTGAAAGTTGTGGCTACAGGTGAGCAGATGTATGCGTTAAGGGGTCTACAGAGTTTCTCCAGCCACACCTGGTCCCACAGGGGGCTGTGGATATTTGCATGGTCCATCAGTCACCAGTTTTGTGTCGAGGCCATTGTGGACCGTTCAATGACCGCCCTCAGTTGACCTACTGTGTAGTAGTGAGATATGCTAGCGATCAAGACCACCCGGCTGTATCATCAGTCTTTTGGGAAGTGTCAGGATTTATCCTCACCAAATAGACCCCATCAGTTCCTTTTGAATATGTTGCAGATAGGATAGCTCCAGCCAGATGGGGAGTGCTTGGAATAAATACAGGAATAGCGGGAGAATGCTCATCTTAAAGGCATTAATTCTGCCGAACCAGGAAAGCATTAGGTTTCCGCACATATGAAGATCCTTGGTAATGGCTGTAAGCAGAGGAGGGTAGTTAGCCTTAAACAATTCTGGTAAAGTCCGTGTGAGCCAGACTCCCCATTGTGTAATAGAGAATATGGACCAGCGAAAGGGGAGACTAATCACTAGTCTATCGTCCTCTGCAGCTGGCACTGAGAGGTTGAGAATTTCTGATTTATTGTAGTTCACTTTATAGCTAGAGCCAGGCACAGTCTCAAAAGCTTGGAGCAAGTCCATCACAGCTGGAAGCGAAGTGCCCGGGTTGGCCAGTGTTAAGAGAACATTGTCTGCATATAGGGAAATTTTGAATTCCCTCTTCCAAAATGCAGTTGGGGTCGGCATGGCTCACAGGTGTGGGATGGAGGGCGGGTGCAGGATGGTCGCGATTACGGAAGAGAGCATAATAAAAAATAAAAGAATAACTTACCATGCCGCCGAATCCCGCGTCTCTGCTCCTGCTCTCCAGCCTCCGACTTCAAGAACAGGAAGCAGTCAGCCAGGCTCCTTCCCCTAAGCTAATCACAATGCTCCAATGCAGTGTTGTGATTACTCTGAGCGAAGTGACATGGCGCTCAGCCAAGATCTGGGGGCGATGAGCATGTTCTCCATGCAGGCTGTAATGCAGCTTGCATGGAGAACGGGGAAAGTGCGCATGACTGGTTTGGGTGGCCCGAGAGGGCTGAGCAAACAGGCATTGCACACTTACGAGTGGGCAAACCACTCCTCCCCTGCTCCATAAGCAGTGCTACACAAACAAATGATGGACGGAATGCTGAATAAATCATACATTCACCCTCAGTCAAGAGATCTGGGTTAAATCCATTGTTCTTTTGCTAACCATGCCACCCCAGTTTAGACCCAGCCATATGCAAATCAGTCTTGACCCTGTGCCTCATGGGAACAGTCCAGACCGAACTGCCAAGCCAGGTCCTCCCTGGACCGGAAACAAGCATCCTGGGCGGATACCCCTACCAGCAAAACGGAGATTACTGATGCCAGATACCAAACCCCTCCGCACTTACCCTTTGCAAGTATCCATAGCCCGTACGTGCATGCTGAAAATCCATCGTGTGTCCAGGGAGAAGCTCCCTTACTCCCACTGGTAGGGTTATCTCGCAATGATAAATATTATACCGCCTGCGCCCTTCAAGTATGGACCGATCATTCAGTCACGGAAATGGATTCCCTGTTTGAAGACGGACAGCTAAGGACATATGCCCAAATGGCCGCTCACTATGACCTTCCCCAGGCCAGTTCCTACTACATTGGCAGCTACTAGACAGCGGTCGACCTAAACAAGGGGGAGCCCCGACACACCCGGTAATACACACTATATTGCATATGGGGGCAGGTAGACATTTAGTTACCTGGCTATACAAAGCAGTTCGGGAATTGATCTTCCGCCCATTAGACTCACTACAGCAGACATGGGAAGACGAGGCGGACGGGTTTTTAAAGATAAAGAGTGGCAAAAAGCCCTAAAGTACCCCCAAAAAAGGTCTCCAGAAATGCACATTTTAGGAACATTCAATTCAATTTCCTACATAGGGCATACCTAACCCCACATCGCCTCCACCGTTTTTATCCCAAAACACATTTTGCCTGCCCCCGATGCCAGACTACTGAGGCGGACTTCAAACATATGCTCTGGGAGTGCCCCACTGTTCAGCAATACTGGGACAGAATACACCAACCACTCCGTGAGACGACCAACATTCTGATCATGTCATCATGGGAAGCCAGTGCCCTTGGAATCTTCAGCAGGCGGAAAACCAAGAAGGTACAATGCTGCTTCGCCTCCTTCAATCAATCAATCAATCAATCAATCAATCAATCATGCCATTTGTATAGCGCACTACTCACCCGGGAGGGTCTCAAGGCGCTTGGGGGGAGGGGTATGCTACTGCTCGAACAGCCAGGTCTTGAGTTGTTTCCTGAAGGCGAGATGGTCCTGGGTTAGCCATTCTCTTAGCAAAAAGGGGTATAGCCATGCACTGGCGGGCCCCAGCGGGGCCCCCGAGGCAGCCTGGATAGGGGCCTTGAAGAAATGGGCTGCGGCGGAGGAAGAGCTACTAATAGATGAAGAGGTGAGGGGAATACGGAAGCACCCCATATCTCTTGAGTGGGCACAATTAATGCACCGATTTACTCACGAAACAACACAATCTGCATAACAGGCAGCCTCCCAATCACAGACTCCACCTTTATCACCCCGGAGACCGACGGAAGATAATATAAGACCAAACCCAGATGCCTAGGGCGGAATATGTAATAAGACGGCACTGGACACTCCCACCTACCATGTCAGGCCAACCCTTCACGGCCCCTCCCCACACATATGATGTTGTAACATATACTGCAAGCACATAAACATATCACTCTGGTAGCTCTGCAACAGCTTCCCCAGGTCACCCCCAAGGTTAATAGTTTTACTCTTGCATCAGTGGTTCCGAAACCGATGGCATTTAAATGGGAACGCATTCACCAAACGCTATGCGAGAATTCACAAAAACGGAACACGAAAGGAACACACAGTAATCCTCGACTACAGATGATGTACTCAGCCGAGGGCTAGTAAATATACCAATACAAAATCAGATGTTAGGCATGGGGATAACACCTAGAATGTTTACTGTACCATGTCTGAAATGTCGGAATATACAATACATGATGAATTCCGTTTTTTCTACAGTGATCTCTCGACTGATTATAGATATCTGTTAATGTATTTTATAATGAAATGATGTTCATTGATATAATTAAATGCAAAATCCCAATATTTTTTTTTTTTTAAACAAACAAAAAAAAAGAGAGGGGGAGAAGCACATAAGAGAGTGAGAGCAGCACACGAGGGAGAGAGTAACATGGGGCACAAAAGGGAGAAGCACAGGAGGGAGGGATGGAGGTGGCAAACACATGCACTCTCCTGGAGTACTTAACTTAAAAGAAAAAAGTAGTTCCTAAAAGTCAATCAAAAGGATGGTATAGAGGATGTGCTCCAGATAAAGGACAAACACAAGAAGAGGCGGACAGACACAAGAAGAGGAAGAAAAACCAATGAAGGGAAAGCAAGAAATAAGAATGACAATGGAGCAAACCAATGGTAAGCAATGTACGGGCTTAAAGCCCACTGTACGTTCTTGGTGACAGTACAAACAGGCAGCTTGTGCGGTCTGGTAGGCGAGACCTAAAATTTGCCCACACAAGGGAGAGGTTAGGTGGGGAGGAGAGAGGTGGAGTGGGAGAGAGAGTTTTGTGCTGATCTGGCACAAGCCAATGGCCTACCGATAGCTGTCTATTTACTGACTGAGCCCTTGAGAGACATCAAAGGTGTGCTGAGCTCACAAACAATGTTATCTTGAATATATTTTATGATATTCCTTCTTATGTTGATCAACCAAAACTGCTCTAATAATAATGCAACTGCGGGAATGCTAAACGGCCAGAACAAGTTAAGAAGCTACTAGATAATCATCAAATTATAAAAAACTACGAAACAGAGATCTTATCTGTGCAAAGAAAGATTCCCAAAAAACCTGATGAAAACATCAATAAACATTTAAACTTTGAAACTAAAAGAAATATAGCTAGATGTAGAAGATATTAAATCACAGAAACTTACAAAAAAATGCCTCTACCGTAGATATGTGCATGTTTGTAGCCGGACCAGTTTGTAAAGAACTTGGAATCTGTTTAGGTAAGGAATCGTCCTGGGTTGTACATAGCCATACACCATTTCTACCTATGCACATTGTGAAGATTATTGCACGCACTTCATTGCAACACTACTGTTTATTCTCCAGGAGGCTCAATAATACTACTTATATATACGGTCTGACGTCCTAATGACTTATCCTGCAAGGGAATATACTCGGCGCTACCATTCTGCTTAAACTGCTGATGGTCATTATTGCTGGTGCTGCCTTTGGACAGTAGAATGTTTTAGAAGATTCTAAAGACTTGGCTATTTAAGCAGCCTATTAAGTTCAGTGGTTTATCTGACTCAAATTCTGTCTTAGCATGGATGTCTTATCAAAAGCACCAAGAAACCGTTGCTATACAAGAATAATTAACATAAGATAATGTTACCTGTCTGGTCGATACTCGTTCTTACTGCTCATGGGCATCAGTATTTTAACTGCCCATGCGCATAAGTACTAATACCACCTTGGAGCATTATTGTTACTACTGCTCGTGGGGATTATCGCTTGCATTCATGGGTTCACCACTGCCTTTACTGGCAGTGGTCATCCCTATTTATACTTCTTCTGCACATTAGTACATTGACTGAATAGGACAAAATAGCTTAAACAATCTATGGACATTTCTATATCGCCTGCCATGGGTCATAATCGCTCACACTACCTTTTGCTATTATTGCTGATTTTGACTTGCATATCGTGTTTACAGTCATTATTGCATGTATGGCCTGTGGTCATGATGGGACATCTTGCCGGAGGACTTCATTGTTTATGCAGTGCTTCATCCATAAAGCTTATACTGCCTGTGCCCTATATCACTTGTACTCCTGACAGCATTATTGCATGAATCTCAAGCGGGTGACTGCTCTCACTGTAAGATAATCTCAACTTTGATGCAGAGGCACTTACTAAAAGGGGCGAAGGGTGGCCTCAAATCAACCATCATATGACATCTGTTTACTCAACGCTAGTAAGGGTGCAACCTTGGACTGTGACAAGTGGCAGCATAAACAGAAGCACTACATGTAGTGTTTCATTCAAAGGTAACACTGCAACACCCACCATGAGGATGTTGCAGGCCATGTAACTCAATCCTGTTGTAAACATCAACCTGCTGCACTGATCCTTTTGCACAAGAGTTCCTTTTGCCTTCAGAGCAAACATGGGCCTAGCAAATCTCTTACTGCTTTCAAAGAACTGGTTAATGGGACTTGGATGGTTCAAATGTTTGCATTTTTAGGGCATTAGTACGCATTAGCGTACACTGCTGGAGCAGCATTGCTTTGCAAAGTAGATGCCACTGGTTCTGTGTTTTGTGCTTGCGGGCACTCAGGTGGAATGTCCACACATGTTCTAGAGATCGTTATGGGTATGAGGGAACAATTTTAATGTAACAGGTAGAAGCAACAAGCATTGGCATAGCCAATAGATCTTGCCTTTGGGACCTTATAAGTGTTTAGCCATGCAGCACATTATCACCCACTGGGCTGATTTCTGTAATGCAACTAGTACTTAAGTAAAGTGCTTTGATACCTTCATTCGCGCTACATAATGCAAAAAAATAGAAAGGAATGAAAGGAAAAGTGCTTGCAGATTTATGAGGTGAGGGAGTGAAAAGATGCACTCTCTAGAGTTACGCTGTGCCTACCTGCTGTAGATGTTTGGTTTTTCTCCACAAAAGTTAGGGTAAAATGCTGATTGCTAACTTTCTCTTGTTTTGTTTAATCAGAAGCATGATCATCCGGTCTACAAATGGTTAAGCATTACAATGTAGCTATTTACTGAAACCCCACGTGGATCGTTCCCTTCCTCCCCAAGACATGAGTGGCTTTTAAGGATCTTTAACTACTGTAGCAGCTGCTTGTTGCCTCCCAGGGTAGGCTTGTTGGCCAAGGCCCGCTCATTGGAAGGTGCTGACGATTCCGCTGAAAAGTAAGATGTCAACGTAATTGATTTCGTTTCTGTTCCTTTGTGTGATAGAGAAAATGAATGCGCACTCTTGAGGACGTGGGGTGGAGCGGACGCGCCTTGTAATAAAAGCGGCAAGGTTTGGAAACGAAACCTGACCCAAAACAGATGGCAGCCTGCGGGCCGCCGCTGCTGGCTCCTATTATATAATGCCAGTACCAAATCAGAAAGCAAGCTCAGTAAAGAAAATCAGGAGCCTTATTGAAAGGAGGCAAAAGTGAGTTATCCCAGTGTGCAAGTGAAGGCGGAGCTGGAGTATGCTGCATCTTGGTGCCGAGTAACAGATGTTTATTGCCAACCAAATGAATGTTAATTAGTTTGTCGGCCTCTAGTAGGATGAAAGGCTGAGCAGACGCGCTGGGGTTTGGACCTGCGGTTGTGAGGTCAAACATAAGATTAATAGGGTGCTTGCCTTAAAGTTAAGATTGCCTTCCTCCTACAAGTCAACAGCAATGGACCTAGCATGACAGCAACTGCACAGGTTTCTCATTGCAAACAGAGCATTGGCAGGGCTGTGCATGTGGCATTTGATGGGAGGGTTGGTTAAAAAGAATGGCGCGAAAGAGAAGCAGGGGCGAGTGAGCACGGCAGTGCGGCAAATGTGCTAATTAAAAACAGATGGTGACATGACCCCAAACAGATGGCGCCCCTGCTCGTAACTGCAAGCAGTAGGCCGTGGGCGGATACATTTACTGGGCAAGGTGGGACATGCAACAGCATTTGCCCAATTGCGTGCTGTCTTTTTAGAAAGACACACGCAAAGACCAATTGAAATGAAAAAATGCAGGGGGAAAAAAACACACGCACGAGCGTGTGGAAAGACCAGAGTGATTCCAAGAGCTCGTTTTCCTAGTGCAGCGCAAGCGCGCTGTGCTAGGCTCGACCTAAAAAGTGGTGGCTGTGTTCATAATGCAGATACGTTTGAGAAATACACCACCCAGTTGTGGCATCCTAAATTAACCAACAAGATGGATTTTGCCCTGTGTTAAGTCTGTTTTTTGATGTCAGAAATCAGAGGCTATGTAAATGTAATGCCAGCAATAATAATAGATGCATTGGGGAGTCGCTGTATCTTCACATGCTCACTGAGTTGGATGTTGCAGGCACAATCAGTGTTGAAATAATCTTTTAGTTTTGCAAAAGGATTCCCTCCCAAGGAATAATCTAATAGAGTAATCCATTTGGAATAATGCCACTAATTGCCTACAGAACGTGGTCAATGAAAGCCAATCATATATATACTTTACAATGCCTCGTTGGTGAAAAGAAAGATGTGCGCCCTGGGCATCTCGCTTCTAGATAACTTTGGTGCATTTCAAGATTTTGTTCTCTGTTATCCGTGTCAGCATGTACCTGTATGTTTGTCTGAAATAGCCTACCTTAATAATAGATTCTTTTTTTCCTGGTGCTTGTTTCGGTTTAGTCCATGGTATTGATGGTACTAGTACAGCGCTGACCCAGACTCAACGGGTGCAGTGCACTTTTCATAGAAACCGTGGTAAAATCCAAGTGGGCAGTTTATAGGATGAAAGAAGCATCATTTGCATTGCTTTGGGGTTTCACCTGCAGGGGAGGTTTTGTACTGGATAAAAGGCGAAGAAAGGGAAGGTGGTGATCAAAAAATGATGTAAAGGATGGACTTCTTTTTTGCTCTTTTCAGGGTCGATTTAAACTTAGAGCACACTGCCCGTTTGCACTGTGATGCACCTTTGACAAGAGAGATGCTCCACCTCTTTGTGGTGCACTGTATATGCGCCTCCAGACAACTTCAGGAATGTGATGAGGGTTGCAGAGCTGTGAAGGACAGACATCAATATACCTAGGGTGTTATACAGGAAGGTGGTATGCAGAACTATGTTATCATCCAAGATGAACAGAACACTGACTGTGTGGCGGTTAATGGTGGAAGGTGGTTAAGGGTTCAATTCACGCAGCTGGCTTAAATGGCCCAGGTCTAATTATGATTTTGTGTGTGCATAGCTGAAGTCCTATTGTGTAGCTGTTGGGCAGAAGTACATCGAACATGAGGCAGAAGTAACGGTGAATAGAGATTATGTGATGAAGTGGCACAGAGTTCAATGCAGGATAGAGCTGTTCACGAAATGCAGGGATGCAAAGTTTACTCAGTGCAGGGTGGCTCCGTTCATTTAATGCAGGGCAGTACAGATGGCTCACTGTGGAGAGGCACAGCTAATGTTGCAAGGAGAAGCACCCAACTCAGGAAAGGGGCATTTAACTAAATGCAAGGTGATAAAGATGGCTCAATTCAGAGTGGCATAGCTGGTTAATATGGAGTATCACTGTTTACTCAAGGTGAGGAAGCAGAATTCATTTAATGACAGGTGAGACAAAATGACTAAGTACATAGCGCCGAGACGCCTACGGGCAATTGTACGCGCTATATAAATCTCAAAAATAAATAAATAAATATGGAGAGGAGAGAGGGAGTCTGGTGCCCTATTAGACCAACAGGGTTCAAGTGGCTTTTACTCGCCATCTAGAGATGAATTCATGAATATAATAATACTATTTAAGAATTGATATTAATAAGGTTTATTTTGCAAATCTAACTCTGATCCATATAATCATAAATATCCAGCAAAGTACAGATAGCTGTCTGGCCAGCCTCATGTAATAAACAAAATCATAAATAAATAAAAAATAATTATAAACACACAGAGGGGCTTTCGGTGATCCCTCTTCATCCACTGACCTGCTCAACGCATTTTGCTTCTGCCGACCAATTATCCAGCATAGGGCAAAGAGTGAACCTACTTCAGTCACAGGCTCTATTACACTGTGGGTGGCAGCATTTTCCCTGATCAAGGGTGCATGTTTGCGTAAAAAGCAATGTACTTCAGAGCAAGGGCTGGTAGGCCATTTCTTTTAACTTTGTAAATGTTTTTTCTTTACTTTCTTTATCTTTGATTTGTCCTAGTCATACTTGTGTGTTTACATTATGTCTTCATGCCACTGTACTTCAAAACACAAGTACATTTTCTTGTGCCATAAAGAATAAGGGCTTCTTGTGATGTGCACTGAAACTAAAAATGATTTCTATACCTTTTAAGTACACCTGCCTCCTACAAAGCACCCATAATGTTGCATTAAAAACATTAAAAATGCTATCTTTATGTCTCTGCCTCGTTTTCTTTATGCTCTCCAGAACACTCTTGATATAGTTCCTGCTAGCTATTTTCGTGCAGTTGAGGGTCTTCAGAGGAAGTTGATATGGGATGGCAGACCCCGTATTGCCCTTGCCAAACTGACGCTCCCGTGGTATGACGAAGGTATTGCTCTCCCTGACATCAAACGTTATTATTGGGCGTCTCAATTGGGTGCCATTAATCATGGTATGTATGGTCCCGAATTGAACCCTGCTTTTGCTATGGATAGATGGCTGTTGCCTGGGGGTAACTACTATAGGGCGCTGAATTCAAAATCAGTGGTTGGGGCTTTGTCGGGGCCTACGAAGACGGCAGTACGTTTGTGGCAGGACGCAACTAGTTCTATGGGATGGAAAGACCGCTTGACTCTAGCAACCCCGCTTTTTGGCTCGGATAAGCTTGGTAAATTGTGGAAGACCAAGGGTTTCGATAAGTGGGACCTCATTGGTATTAGTAAGGTGGGAGACCTCTGGGTCAAGGGTCAGGTGAAGTCGTTTGAGATGTTAAAGACGGAGTATGAATTAGGTGACACAGAGTACTTCCGCTATGTTCAACTTCGCCATGCCTTGCTGTCAGTTTTCCCAGTGGGGGGTGTAATTCCGTACTCATCCCCGTTAGAAGATAGATTGTTAGATGGTTATGAGCCTGACAGTACTATCTCCCTTGTCTACAAAAAATTAATTAACGATAGGTCGGACCTCCTACTGCATCTCCGTGACTTGTGGACCCGTGACGGTCTCGAGTTAGATGACGAGGACTGGCAGTCTGCGATCTCCTCCCCCAAGGAAGTCGCGATTCCAGCTCGACTCCGACTGGTACAATTTAAGATCCTCCACAGGATATACGTCACGGGCCCCCGTTTGGTTCGAATGGGTTTTTCTGAGGAGGGCCTATGTAAGCGGGTTGTGGGCAGGTGGGGACATTTCTCCATATTATTTGGGAATGTCCTGAAGTTGCTGCTTTCTGGAACGGGGTGCATGAGGTAATGAAGGAAGTGACGGGTGTTGCTCTCTTGCCGGAAGCCAGGCGCTGTTTGTTAAATGTCTGGGAACCCACTGATTATAATACAGCCCAGACTCAGTGGGCGACCCTGGGGACCATGATTGCCAAGCGAGATATTGCTCAGTTGTGGGGGTCCCAGAGGCCTCCTACAGTCGAATTATGGAAGGAAAACATGGACTGGTGTATGTTCAGGGAAAAAACTGTGTATTTGGCCCGGGGCCGTCCCCGGAAATGGTGTAGAGTGTGGGGACTTTGGAAAAGCTATCGTGGGGATATATGTACACCGCCGGTAGCAGATAACACTGATGTCCCAATTTCCCCCTAACCCCACAGTCTGGCTATTTTATTATATGTGTATTGCGTCAGCCCATGTCCCCCCCTCCCTTTCCTTATGTTGATTGCTGATTTGTGATGATGTCTTTTCCTTCCTCGTTTGAACTGGTACTTTGTATGACAATTTTGCTGCCTTGCTTGTTTATATATATTTTTTTTCTCAAATAAAAAGAAATTTAAAAAAATGCTATCTTTTTTGTGAGTGAAGTGTTTTTTTAAAGCATATGACCATTATGTTTAGGTGGCAGCATGTTTGTTTTTCTTTTTGTGAAATATGCTTGGAACAGAAAAAAATTAAAGAAAATTGTAACCATTGCACTATCTTGCCGAGGCCCAAACTACTGACTTTGCCAGTGCTTTTTAGGTCTTGGGCCTAGCATCACCCTGCGTAAGCAGTGTGGGCGGAGCTCGATATTTAATGTTTTCCTACAGTGGGGCTTGAACCCGCCCCTCTTCTCCATTGGCCAGCTTCCTAAACGGAGGCCAGCCATTGGAGTAGAGGGGCTTAACTCCATTCAAGCCCCGTCTTTTTGGGATGGAGGGGTGTGTTTTGGCTGTTCTTTCTCTTTTCGTTCTCTCCTCTTCCCATTGGCTGGAATTTTACCTTCCAGCCAATGGGAAGAGGAGAGAACGAAAACCACGCCCCCGAATCGGAAAATGTCGGCGCTTTGCTGAAGCCATTTCAGCCCGACCGCCGCTGGAAGAAGTCGTCCTCAGGTGAGTGCAGGGCCGGACTGGCCGTCACGGGGACCGGGCAATCCCCCGGTGCGCCGCATGGGCGGGGGGCGATTTTGGGCCCCTGGGGCCGATTTTGTTACAGGGCCTTTTTTGCAGCAGAGCTGCAAAATCGGCCCTGTAACAAAATCGGCCGAAAACCGGCCCCGGCAAAGAGCTCTGCAGCGGTTTTGTTTCCTAGTCCGGCCCTGGGTGAGTGCTTGCTGTCCTGCCCCCTCGTTGTTCGTGCTTGCTGTTCTGCCCCTCCTCGTTGTTTGTGCTTGCTGTCCTGCCCCCCTCGTTGTTTGTGCTTGCTGTCCTGCCCCCCCTCGTTGTTCGTGCTTGCTGTCCTGCCCCCCTCGTTGTTTGTGCTTGCTGTCCTGCCCCCCCCCTCGTTATTCGTGCTTGCTGTCCTGCCCCCCCGTTGTTCGTGCTTGCTGTCCTGCTCCCCCTCGTTGTTCGTGCTTGCTGTCCTGCCCCCCCCCCCCTCGTTGTTCGTGCTTGCTGTCCTCGGGGCTCTATTAGATTGTGAGATTTGCGTCGTACGTACTGTAATGTGCTGTACACATAGTAACATCATTATTATTTTAATGTAGTATATTAATATATCTCACAAAAGACACGTCATTAATGAGTTTACAAAAACGTGACCACGTGTAGGTGCTGTTTTGAGACCTGTACCTGTCCTGAAACGAAATTTAAAACTTGACCCTATACAGTTCCGTGTTTTAAGAACCGAAAAATCGGTAAATTCTGAACTCGGGCGGCAGCTAATTTAAGTGTCTCAATGCGTGCAGAAGTGCGCGCCCCTGGGCGGCCGCTAGGGGGTGCCCTCCTAGCAGCAGCAGCCCGAGGGCTCCCGGAATGCGGAACCAGAGCAGAGCCGGCGCTCTTGGGCAGTGAGCTGCACTTTGAATGGCTGAGGAAGACGGCTCCAGCTAGGATACACTCCGGAGCTGCAGGTAATGCCGCGATGAGAGAGGAGCCCGCCGCCTGCCCACAGCCACTGCGCCCAGAGTCTGCCGGGAGGTAAGAGGCACCGGAGAGGGGAGCGGGGCACCTCCAGCCGCCCGCGGGCACCATGGCAGAGGAGAGGAACAAGAGAGCCCTGCAGAAGCTCATCCAGAGGCCGGGGAACAACGTGTGCGCCGACTGCCAAGCCCCCGGTAAGTCACCCACTCCCGGTGTGCCCGGACGAGGCGTCCTGACTGTGTGATCTGCTGCTCCTGCCTGGGCGTGTCCTGCGGATGGCTGAGCTGTCCCTGTCGGGGGCGGGGAGGTCCCGCTGCACCTGCCCGGGTGTGTGCCCTGCTCTGCCTGGCCTTGTGTCCCGCCGATGCCCCTGCTGGTGTGTGTGTCCTGGCACGACCCCTGTGGGTGCTTCTGGGGAGCGGGCACCCTGCCTCCACTTCTTCCGTCTTTCCTGGTGTTTACTGCTTGTTCCCTTTATCTCAGGGCGTACTGCTGCCTCGACCTTTTCCTCCTCTATCCTGTCTTGTCCGTCCTGAGGCTCACTGTCTGTCTGTCCTGTCACCTCCTCCCTGTTGTCTACCTGTAAGTGTAAACCCTACTCTGACTTGCTTCCTTTTAACTCTCCTCTTTGGCAGTGTGTTTTGTGTACGTCTCCTGCCTGCTCGTTCCTGACTCCAGACTTTGGGTTCTCATGCATGCCTCCTCATGTGTGCTGTCTGTGCCCTCATGCCCGCTCTCTGTGCCCTCATGCCCGCTGTCTATGCCCTGATGCCCCCTGTCTGCGCCATCATGCCTCCTGTCTGTGCCCTCATGCCTCCTGTCTGTGCCATCATGCCTCCTGTCTGCGCCATCATGCCTCCAGTCTGCGCCGCCATGCCTCCAGTCTGTGCCGCCATGCCTCCAGTCTGTGCCGCCATGCCTCCAGTCTGTGCCGCCATGCCTCCTCTCTGTGCCGCCATGCCTCCTCTCTGTGCCGCCATGCCTCCTGTCTGTGCCGCCATCCCTCCTGTCTGTGCCGCCATCCCTCCTGTCTGTGCCGCCATCCCTCCTGTCTGTGCCGCCATCCCTCCTGTCTGTGCCGCCATCCCTCCTGTCTGTGCCGCCATCCCTCCTCTCTGTGCCGCCATCCCTCCTCTCTGTGCCGCCATCCCTCCTGTCTGTGCCGCCATCCCTCCTGTCTGTGCCGCCATCCCTCCTGTCTGTGCCGCCATGCCTCCTGTCTGTGCCGCCATGCCTCCTGTCTGTGCCGCCATGCCTCCTGTCTGTGCCGCCATGCCTCCTGTCTGTGCCGCCATGCCTCCCGTCTGTGCCGCCATGCCTCCCGTCTGTGCCGCCATCCCTCCCGTCTGTGCCGCCATCCCTCCCGTCTGTGCCGCCATCCCTCCCGTCTGTGCCGCCATCCCTCCTGTCTGTGTCCCAATGCCTCCTGTCTGTGCTCTCATGCTTCTTGTTTGTGCCCTCATGCCTCCTGTCTGTGTCCCCATGCATCCTGTCTGTGCTCTCATGCTTCTTGTTTGTGCCCTCATGCCTCCTGTCTGTGCCCTCAAGCCTCCTGTCTGTGCCTTCATGCCTCCTGTCTGTGCCCTCAAGCCTCCTGTCTGTGCCTTCATGCCTCCTGTCTGTGCCCTCATGCCTCCTGTCTGTGCCCTCATGCCTCCTGTCTGTGCCCTCATGCCTCCTGTCTGTGCCCTCATGCCTCCTGTCTGTGCCCTCATGCCTCCAGTCTGTGCCCCCAAGCCTCCAGTCTGTGCCGCCATGCCTCCAGTCTGTGTCGCCATGCCTCCTCTCTGTGCCGCCATCCCTCCTCTCTGTGCCGCCATCCCTCCTGTCTGTGCCGCCATCCCTCCTGTCTGTGCCGCCATCCCTCCTGGCTGTGCCGCCATCCCTCCTGGCTGTGCCGCCATCCCTCCTGGCTGTGCCGCCATCCCTCCTGGCTGTGCCGCCATCCCTCCTGGCTGTGCCGCCATCCCTCCTGTCTGAGCCGCCATCCCTCCTGTCTGTGCCGCCATCCCTCCTGTCTGTGCCGCCATCCCTCCTGTCTGTGCCACCATCCCTCCAGTCTGTGCCGCCATCCCTCCAGTCTGTGCCGCCATCCCTCCTGTCTGTGCCGCCATCCCTCCTGTCTGTGCCGCCATCCCTCCTGTCTGTGCCGTCATCCCTCCTGTCTGTGCCGCCATCCCTCCTGTCTGTGCCGCCATCCCTCCTGTCTGTGCCGCCATCCCTCCTGTCTGTGCCGTCATCCCTCCTGTCTGTGCCGTCATCCCTCCTATCTGTGCCGTCATCCCTCCTGTCTGTGCCGTCATCCCTCCTGTCTGTGCCGTCATCCCTCCTGTCTGTGCCACCATCCCTCCAGTCTGTGCCGCCATCCCTCCTGTCTGTGCCACCATTCCTCCTGTCTGTGCCACCATCTCTCCTGTCTGTGCCGCCATCCCTCCTGTCTGTGCCGTCATCCCTCCTGTCTGTGCCGTCATCCCTCCTGTCTGTGCCATCATCCCTCCTGTCTGTGCCGTCATCCCTCCTGTCTGTGCCGTCATCCCTCCTGTCTGTGCCACCATCCCCTCCTGTCTGTGCCACCATCCCCTCCTGTCTGTGCCACCATCCCTCCTGTCTGTGCCACCATCCCTCCAGTCTGTGCCGCCATCCCTCCTGTCTGTGCCGCCATCCCTCCAGTCTGTGCCGCCATCCCTCCTGTCTGTGCCGCCATCCCTCCTGTCTGTGCCGTCATCCCTCCTGTCTGTGCCGCCATCCCTCCTGTCTGTGCCGCCATCCCTCCTGTCTGTGCCGCCATCCCTCCTGTCTGCTGCAGGGAGCAGCGCCGCTGCATGTCTTGAGCGGACCTTGCCCCCCGAGCGGAGGGTGTGTGTGGGTAGAGCCTGGTACCAGCCAGGTCAGCCACGGTCTCTCTTTAATGGTGCCGCTCCCAGTTGCCAATATTGCCCTCTCCGCATCTTCCTGGGGTCTGAGGTGGCGGCAGCGGCTGCCCGCGCAGCTCCGATTTGACAATGACATCAGCGCTGTGTCAGCCCCTCCCGGGCTCCCAGACGTGCCCCTCCCATGTCACTCCCACCACACTCACTGCCTTTACCAATGTTTCAGCAGTCACCTTTGTTTGGGAACATTTTTGGATTTGATTCTTTCGGTTTGGGCCTCCCACGTTCTATTTTATCTGTGGTATAAGTTTATGTTCATATGTCCTGACCTTTGACCTATGTTTTTTACCCTTTCGGCTCTGACCTTTGAATTTGACTTTGAACTTGTGCTTCTAACCAACCAATGCCATTTGCTTTCTGTTATCTGGTTCTGATTTGTGACAGGCGCCTGCGTTGTCCTAGTCGCGACCGCTCTGTGTGTGTGTGTGTGTGTGTGTGGGGCTCTGTGTGTGTGTGTGTGTGTGTGGGGCTCTCTGTGTGTGTGGGGCTCTGTGTGTGTGTGGGGGGCTCTCTGTGTGTGTGGGGCTCTGTGTGTGTGTGTGTGGGGCTCTCTGTGTGTGTGTGTGTGGGGCTCGCTGTGTGTGTGTGTGTGTGTGTGTGGCTCGCTGTGTGTGTGTGTGTGGCTCGCTGTGTGTGTGTGTGTGTGTGGCTCGCTGTGTGTGGGGGACTCTGTGTGTGTGTGTGTGGGGGACTCTGTGTGTGTGTGTGGGGGAGACTGTGTGTGTGTGGGGGGGACTCTGTGTGTGTGGGGGGGGACTCTGTGTGTGTGTGGGGGGGACTCTGTGTGTGTGTGGGGGGGACTCTGTGTGTGTGGGGGGGGGGACTCTGTGTGTGTGGGGGGGACTCTGTGTGTGTGGGGGGGACTGTGTGTGTGGGTGGGGCTCGGTGTGTGTGGGGGGGCTCGGTGTGTGTGGGGGGGCTCTGTGTGTGTATGTGTGGGGGGCTCTGTGTGTGTATGTGTGGGGGGCTCTGTGTGTGTGTGTGTGTGGGGGGGGCTCTGTGTGTGTGTGTGTGTGGGGGGGGCTCTGTGTGTGTGTGTGGCTTGCTGTGTGTGTGTGTGGCTCTCTGTGTGTGTGTTGCGCTCTGTGTGTGTGCGTGTGGGGCTCTGTGTGTGTGTGTGTGGGGCTCTGTGTGTGTGTGGGGGCTGTGTGGGGGAGCTCTGTGTGTCTGTGGCTCGCTGTGTGTGTGGGGGGGCTCTGTGTGTGTGTGTGTGTGTGTGTGTGTGTGTGTGTGTGGCTCTGTGTGTGTGTGTGGCTCTGTGTGTGTGTGTGAGGGGCTCTGTGTGTGTGTCGGGGGCTCTGTGTGTGTGTCGGGGGCTCTGTGTGTGTGTCAGGGGCTCTGTGTGTGTGTGTGTGTGGCTTTCTGTGTGTGTGGCTCTGTGTCCACGAATAATCTCTTCTACTCTCTAATGCTCACCTATTGCCATTGTAAATGACAATACCATTTATATGTTTTTTTTAAAAATGAAAAAAATGTCATGAACAATGCCAATAGCTCTACCTTTAATAATGCTGAGACCATTGCATTGTAAATGCTTGTTTAATGAGTTATTTTTTTCCCGTCATCTGCTGGAAATGAGAGGTAAACTCGGAATATGGTCGATTACCCATGCTGCTTTACCACATCAAGCAGGCTTCTTGGTATGGCCAAAGTAATTTAAGCACTGCTATGGCAGGTTACTTGTGTCCACGCAGCCGCTTATGTGCATTCAGCACATTATTCTCGTACACTGATATGCCGTGCAGTGAGTGGGGTTCTATATCCACTAAGTTGTTTACTAAGCCTGTTAGCACAATCGTAAATGTAAGAAAGAAGACAACAGGTTTTAAGAACTAGCCCTGATCCTGGCGTAACGAGTTATAGCAATTGGTGGCGATCAGCAGACTCGCCATCTTTTAACACGTGGAGGAAAGATGGAGAGCCTTACATGGGGAGGGGAAAAGGGTCTCTGTCGATGACCAGTTATGGTACAAAGTTGTAACATCCTTTGAGGAAACATGGAGAGGAGTTGGAACCGACAACATAAAATCACATTTAGAGTAGGGAACACACCACAAATTATTAATCAACAAATGTTACCTCAACGCAGGGCTGAAGCAGGAAGCAGTACACCTCCACGTGAATGAGATGTTAACACGGGCAGAAGAGACAATGGAACTGGAAGCACTAACTGGCCACAACAAATGCGAAAAGTAGTTGGTTTAGAAGTTCAGGGATCTACAGCCTTATTCATGAAACGAAAATCGGCTCGCAAAGGGCCAGATTCTGAGAATCTGGCCCTTTGCGAGCGCAAATATTGCATTTGGGATTCATCATCCCAAATGCAATAATCGCTATTACAGAATTCGCTATTGTGCGAGGAATTGCATTTAAGGAATCTCTTTTAGAGATTCCTTAAATGCAATTCATCAACCAATTTTAAATAGCGATTTCGCTATATTTGGCCGCTATTTACCACGAAGTCTGACTTCGTGGTAAATAGCGAAAAAATAGATTAAAGCACTTTAGTGCATTTTTTTCTTTTGCATGTTACACACACACATGTCCTTTGGACGTGTGTGTGCGCAACTCCAATGTAGATTACATTTCGGGGGTGCTACAGGGTGTCCTTTGGACACCCCTGGCACCCTTGAAATCGCTATCTTATTTGCGATTAGCAAATTGCTATTCGCAAATAAGGAATAACTCCCCATTCATTTCTATGAGCCTTTAGGCCCATAGGAATGAATGGGGAGTTATTCCTTATTTGCGATTAGCAATTTGCTAATCGCAAATAAGGAATGTGTAGGAATCGCATTTCTTTATGCAATTCCTACATGAATCCAGTTTTGCAAGTCCTTAATAGCGATTCGTTATGAATCGCTATTAGGGGCTCGCAAAACGGGAGATTGATGAATCAGGCTGCTAGTGTTTTAGGCATCAGCCATCAGAAGTATTTTATTTATTTATTTTATTTTGAAGGTTTTATATAGCGCGAACCAGACTCTTGCAAGTATCAGAGCGCTTTACAATACAAATAGAAATATATACAGAGTATATTACGATATAGAGAAACACACAATAAGTATGTACTAGATACATCTAGAACAAGACAAGGCATTGCGATGCTAGTGCACATTGGCAAATATAAGCGCAGAAAAGCAAGTAATAGGGTACAGTGCAATGAATAAAGAGTTCACATGGATTGAGCCATGAGGATAGCTTTCACTTCTCTTTTGAAGGAAGCCGGGGAAGGGTTCATTCTAGTTTCACTGGGCATTTTAAAAGGAATAGCTGAAGCAAATAAGCGTACAGGGGCCCCTTGAGAGCATTGGGCAGCCCCCCCTTACCCCCCACACACAGGTCAATCGGAAAGAGAAAGTTAATGTTATGTTGGACTAAGATATCAGCCCAAATGTGATGAGGTTAATTATGGGTTTAATGTTACACAGGAAACGTACCTCATAGGGATGTCGAAATGTCTATAATTGTATGGATGATTATGTTGATGCAGTTTAGTTTTCGCACTACTAAAATCAACAAACTGATTAAAAATACCACCTCCACCTAAGACACGTCATTGTGTAGCCACACAATGACGTAGCATCGATAGGTGAGTTTTTTGTAATCATCGATAGATGTTTTTTTTTTTTTTTTTAAATCAGTCAAACACTCACCTTTCGCCGCCAGGTGTGTATTTTGAGCTCCCACATGAGAACTGTTCACTTCAGGCCGTGTCAAGGCTTTACAGAAGGAAGGCTCCGCAGAATGCCCACAACAGAGATTAAACGCTTCTGCTTTTGGAATCTGAGCGAACAAAAATGAGTTCATGCTCTTATCTGGTGCCCAGTCTCCATAAAATTAAACGACTGCGGCCTGTTTCCACAGTCAGCAGTTTTAGCTGATAACGAGGAGAACCAGAAGCCGAGGCACATGAACGAGACTCGTGCACGGCGGCCGCGCCTACGTCGAACGTCGTTAGCTTATCTTTACACATCAATAAAAAGGAAGGTCAATGTTGACAAAAATGAGCTCTCCTTGTATTTGTTGTTATAATGCGTTGCTTAGCTGTTCACACGCTATATGTTTTATGAGGTCACATAAAACCCTTTTTTATATTTCAGTAAGGCTAGAAGCAGGTTCGTAAGTCGGAAGCATTTCATTTTGCTCAGAAGATGTCTTAGGCATGCGTGCATGCCTTTCACCAGTAGCGCTAAGGAAAGCAAAGTAAATGTCCCCCTGTCACGATAGATAGAAAAGAAGTTAAGTTTGGGGTTGCAGTTGCCCCTCACACCGCTGATCTTCGTTGCTGCTGCTTCTCGTGCAATAACCATATAGCTAACACCCTTGTATCCTGCGCACTTGCAGGATGTATAATACACATCTTAATTGAGAGGATCAGAGAGAATTAACAACCATACCAAATGGTCTGTCATACTCACAAAGAGGAAATTCAGGAAATGGAGCAATAGACAGACTCCACGGCACCAGTGTCAGGGGGACGCCCTCAAATGGAACATATGCTTCCTCACAGACGAACTCTGAGAATGCATCTACCACCCTTCACCTCAGAACCTAAAAGCATCATCTGCGGCGTACCCCAAGTATTGTCCCTCAACCCCACCCTATTCAACACCTACATGACACCACTCACAACAGAGTCCGTACCCGCATATTCAACATAGTTTCCTACGCAGACGACACCCAACTCATCCTCTCGCTGACCGAAGACCCTTCCACCACCAGAATGTACTTCGGCTACGCCTTGACAATGGTCGCCAAGTGGATGAGGGCCAACTGCCTGAAACTCAACACTGACAAGACACAGGTGCTTATCTTCGGGAACAACATCTCCTCGTGGGACTGCTCATGGTGGCCCACACCGACAGACCACAGCCACAACTTCAGCATTATCCCTAACAGAAAACTCACCAAGAAGTGCCAAGTCAACACAGTCACCTCCTCTTGCTTCCACACCCTCCCCAAACTCCGGAAAACATTCAGATGGATATCCATCAAAACCAGAAAGACCGCCACCCAGGCCCTAGTCACCAGCCGACTAGACTATGGAAACACGCTCTACACAGGCAACAACACTCAACTCTTCAAGAAACTCCAGACCATACAGAACGCAGCAGCCTGTCTCGTCCTCACCCTCCACAAATGAACCCACATCACCCCCCAACCTCAGGAAACTCCACTGGCTTCCCGTCCAGAAGAGATTCCTGTTCAAGATTCTGATGCATGCGTAAAAGTCCCTACACTACCAGGGATTACTATACATCAACCACCGTCTAAGATTCCACCAACACCCCCAACACTTACGCTCTGCCACCCTGGCCATCGCACACACACGTCACATCTACCAAAGCTACAGTGGAGGTCGTTCCTTCTCCTACCTCACCACCAAGGCCTGGAATGACCTCCCCTTCCACCTACAAACATCACCCTCCCTTGCAGATTTCAGAAGGGGACTCGAGACCTGGCTCATCGACAGAGACAAACTGAACCTCAGTGCCCAAATACCCTTAGAGGTGATGAGCTGTGCTTTCTAAATGGTTGATTTATTTATTTAAGGTGAAGCATAGCAAAACTGACAGCTCACATGCTCATCACCAACCTGTACTCGCATGTGGCACACAATGTGGCTTGCAGGCCTGGTTATCTCTAAACCAGCATTTCGAGCAACCATGGCACACAGCAGCTGAACTACAGCTCGCCCAGGTCTGCTGCAGTGAGCCAGCAGAGATAACACAGTCTTGAGGGTGAGCAGAGTTTACCGGGAGCCACCTACACTTTAATGTGGGGGTCATGTCATGTACACATCACCACATATGCCTCCCAGGCTGGTTATTTTCCCAGTACAGCACTGAAAATGTAGAGAGTTATGTTAAGTTAATACATTTAACTGTCACTAATTCAGATAGATAAATATTAAAAAGAGTGGGACTCATTGACGAGCCCTGTGGGACCCCACATGGAAGGACAAAGGAAGGAGAATCGTAGCTGTCCAAGGCTACCGATTGTATTCCTTCAGACAGAAAGGAAGAGACCAATGTGAGTGCTTTGTCGGAGATGCAAGTAAAATTCAGATGCTTAAAGTAGCAAATTGTGATAGACCGTGTCAAAGGCAGCCGATAGGTTGAGCAAAATCAGAGCAGCTGCTCCACCTGTATCCAGAACTGTTCTAATTTAGTCTGTGGCTTTAATAAGGGCAGATTCTGTACTGTGTTCAGCCCTAAAACCAAACTGGGTTTTATCTAAACAGTTATTGTTATGCAGATAATGAGTTAGGTGTTCATTCATAACTTTTCCCACCAGTTTAGCAGGAAGAGGAAGACGTGAAATAGCTCTGTAATTATTTGGTTCAGTGGGATCAAGGTTAGATTTTTTCAGTAGTGGCAAAATAGATCTCCTTTTCCAAATGGTAGGAAACACACCCTGAACAAACATGGAATTAAAGATGGTGGTAAGACTAGGAGCTAATGTCTCAGGGGCTTGCTTGAACAAGTTGGGGGGGAAAAGGATCGTGGGGAGAACCCGATTTGGCCTGCTGAATAAGAGTAGTGTTCTTATCATTAGTAATTGGTTTGAATTCAGAGAAAGTCGAGGCATTGGAAGAGCCCACATTGGCTAAGATGCAACCATCTGGGCGTGTCTTATTGTAAAAAATGACATATATTGGGGGGGCATGGCTTGGCGAGCCATCCTGGCGGACGTGAGCTGAGAGCGCTCCGTCCAGCCTCACACATATCCTGATAACATCCTGCTTCTCCGGTCTGAGCAACCCCGTCTCAATCGGACACTGAAGACCTGCGCTTGGGCCGGCCCCTACATTGCGGGATGCCCTGAGACAGCTGTGCGGCGCTTCGAAAGGGACACGGTCTACTGGTGGCGAGGCCTCGTGTGGAGCTGGGGAGTCACCTGGTTCCCCGGCCGTGGTGGGGTGACGCTTCGGCAGCAGCGGAGTTGGCGAACCGCGTGTCCGCGATTGCTGGAGCCCCTGCGGGGCGGAGATCCTTTCCCGAGGGTTGGCTACCCCCTAGTCTCGAGGTCTCCTGCAGGGGTGCAGTGCGGCTCTGGCCGGGTGTTATCGGGCCGCGCGGCGAGGTATTGCGGGGAGTGCGCAGCGCGGTCGGCTGGCTGCCATCTTAGTGCTGCATCCCTACGCAGCAGTAGTCTGGCCAGATTCCAGAGGTGAAGAGGGCCCTCTGCAACTACCGGGGCCTCTCCTGTCCTGGTGGCCGGCTGGGGCACCCGAGTACCTTCGCGCTGTCTGGGCATGTTGCCTGGCAGCGGCCCGCACCCTCCATTTATCTCTGGGCCCCGGCTTCTCTCCCCCTCTATGTGCGGGTCTGTTTGGGATTCAGCGGTCTTTGTTGGGCCGCAGGTGGGGGAGTGCACAGTAGAGTCGCATTGAGGGGGACCCGTGGGGCCTGCAGGAGAGGGGAGATCTTGAGAGGCGGCCCACTAGCGTATCAGTAGGGCTGGTGCCTATTGCTGTGCCTGCTCCCTCTCCCCCACCATCTATTGAGCACCATCGACCGGCGGTCGGCCGGGCCATGAAGAGGGCACCGCTGGGGGCAGGCAGCCTCCTGGTCTCGAGGACTCCTGTGAGGGATGTTGGGTGGCTCGGCAGCCATATCGGACCGCGGTGTTGAGGTGCTGTGGGGTGGGCGCAGCGCGGTCAGCTGGCCGTCATCCCGGGGCTGCAACGCAGTGCAGCAGTGGTCTGGCTGGATCCTGGGGGTGAGGGAGGCCCCTTATAGCAATCAGGGCCTTCCCTGTCCCGGCAGTCAGCTGGGGCACGCCCGTATTATTGCGCCGCCTGGGCGTATGGCCTAGCGGCGGACCGCACCCCCATACACATCTCTGGCCTCCGGCCTCTCCCCTCTCTTTCTTTGTGTGTACCTGTTGGGGGTTTGGCGGTCTTTTCGGGCCGTAGAGGGGGAGCACACATTAGGGGCGCCTTGAGGGTGTCCCATGAAACCTGCAAGAGAGGGGCTAGACAGGGGGGCGGCCCACCTGCATCTCAGTGGGGCTGGGACCCATTGTGGGGCCTTCTCCTCCCTCGCTGTCCATCGAGCGGCGTCGACCGCCTGCCAGCCTGGTCTCGCGAGGGCCCCCGCTGGGAGCGGGTTGCGTTTATTGATGACGTGCCGGTTTGGGCTCTGCCGCTGGTCCCCTCCCGCATTGGCTTCCTACCGGGCACGGGGCAGGTTGAGTGCCTCGTTCCCCTTCACTTACATGCCGAGGGCCCTTATCGGCGGTCTATCGGGCCACATGGACTGTTGTGTGGTATCCTGGTTGTGGCCTCCGCTTGTTCTGCCGCTTGAGATACTGTTGGGTCCCTGGTGCCGCCCAGTGTGAGACCCCGGCCTCCTCTTGGATAGCGATGCGCCATCCATTACAGGGACGGGTGAGACTGCTGGGGTCGAGGTATTACGCATTGCCTGCCTCTGCTTGACTGGGATGTATTCGCTCGCCGGAAGAAACATGGTGCATTGATCGTTAGTGACCCCTGGTCCGGGGTCGGCGGCGATGAGCGGGTCATCATGACAAGAGACAAGCCGGGCAACGGCTCGACCAAGCAGAGCATGATCGACAACTTTACGGGTCAGGAGACCCCGACAGCGGCGACTGGGGGGTCACAGAGAGCTGTACCAGAGAATGCTGCCCTTATGGCTCCCATTACTCAATCCAGGGATGCCCTAGAGGCCAAAATCGGGGCGGTCGGCTCCGATGTAATGCTGCTACGTCAGGACTTGCGGAACACAGTTGCCCGCATTACAGAGACGGAGACGAGGATCACAAGAGTGGAGGATGTGGTCACCACGCTGCGGCAAAGGGTATCGCCTCTTGAAACCACGCAACGGGGCCTGGCATCGAGGATGGAGGATGCTGAAGGGAGAGAGCGGCGCAACAACCTGCGCTTCGTTGGCTTCCCGGAGGGCTACGAGAGTGGAAACATGGAGCGGTTCCTTACAGAATAGCTTGAGGGCTGGCTCCCCTCTGGGGAGTTATCGAAATTCTTTGTGGTGGAACGTGCACATAAGCCCTTGATGCAGAAGCCCCCACCAGGAGCCCGCCCAAGGCCTATCATTGACAAGCTTCTCAATTACCATGATCGGGACGCTATCCTGAAACAGGCCCGGGCCAAGGAGCCATTGCTATTTGACAATTGGTGCATTTTTATCTTCCCGGATTACACAAAACAGGTGCAGCAACGGCGGCAGTCTTTCCTGGCAGCCAAGGCCCGCCTCCGGGAGCTCAAACTCCCCTACGCCTTGCTTTATCCAGCTAGGCTGCGTGTGGTATACCGGTCCCGCACCCACTTCTTTGATACACTGGAGGAAGTGTTCCTATGGACTGACGAGACGGTGCAGCAACATCCTCATTCGCCACCGGGGAGGGAGTCCGATTCCTCCTCGAGTAGGACTGTCTGGAATCAACTCAAGCCAAGGGGGAGAGGTGGCAGGCGCTCCAAGTCCAGGCGCCATTCCCAGTCGGGTGGTGCCTCTGCGTGGGAGGGGTCGACTTCCCGACAACATGTTTCAGCTGACTAATCACAGGATGAACCTGTAATTTCTTCTACTTAAACTGTCTGCATCAACTGGAGAAGCACATATGAAGGCCGGTCTCTCAGTGGGGCTCTGCATACGGAGAGAGGGCCAGCTGACAATGGACTGTGAACTGGGGATCCATTGGCGGGTGAGGGGTGGGAGTCAGCCTGCTCTGCCTGCCGCAACAGGTACTTCACCGTTCTTGAGGTACAGGGTGGGGGGGGGTTGAGGGGGACTGTTGGGTTGTGTTTTGGGGGGGGGGAGGGTTCTGTTGTGTAGCTGCACTGTCCATTAGTGTTCTGGAGTCTGTCAGTATGTACGGAGATTTGTTGATAATGCCATTGAACTACATGGGGCCAGTGCAGGGTAGGAGTCTGATAGTACACGGGAGGGCTCTGGGCTCCTCCGGGTCGTCGGCTGGAATGTTAGAGGGGCACTCGACAAGATCAAACGGGGGGCTTTTCTGAAGCTGGCCAAGCGTGCCCATGCTGACGTGTTGATGTTGCAGGAGACAGACCTCATGGGGACTAAGGCGTTGTGTTTCCAGTGCTTCGGATTTGTTCATGTCTTTCACTCCAGGTTTGTGAGGGAGTCGCTATTCTAATACATCGTAGAGTTGCATACACACATGTTAAGACGTGGGGGGACATGCAGGGCAGATACCTGTTCGTGCAGGGTACGGTGGGTGGAGATATCTTTGTTTTAGGGAGCGTCTATGCCCCCCGCCACTGTCCTGGGGGCTGGCGGAAAAAATTATGACCCTATGGGTATATATATACAGCGGTTGTTGATGGTGACTCGAACAATGTGATGGATATGGCCAGGGATCAATGGAGGTCGGGGGGTCAACTGGAGGTCAGACATCCTACTAAACTATATTCCTTAGTGACGAGTCTTGATTGAGTCGGCCCCTGGCATAGGTTCCATGGTACAACACGGGGCTACACCTATCTCTCGGGGGGTTCATGACTCCTTCTCCCGCCTTGACTATTTATTTGTCCCACCGGCATATTACAGCAGGGTGGTGGCGGCTGACCTTCTCCCATGGGGTCTCAGATCATTCACCAGTGGCCCTCACTATACCGGCCGGAAAGGCCCATGGGCCAAAGCTTTGGCGAATGGCCTCCGACCTCACATAGCTTCACTCGTACATCCATATCAGGACAGGTTTATGCCCTAACGGGCGACCCACCACAATATTCGACGGGTGCATGTTGCAGTGGCGACTGTCCAGGGACTGGGGGTACGAGCAGCACTCCTGCTGGCAGATATGGGCAGGGCATTTGATTCTATGAGCTGGGTATATCTATTTGCTCTCCTGCGAAGGCTGAACCTCGGACCTTGATTCATGTCATACTGTTGTATACAGACTTGACGGCGTTCGTGCAAGTTGTGGGCGCTGTCTCCTCTACATTCTCTATTAGGCGGGGTACCAGGCGGGGGTGTCCGTTATCCCCCTATTTATTTGCTTTAGCGATGGAGCCCTTGGCCGCTTGGGTGAGGATGGACGCTCAGGTGTCCGGTTTTGAATGGGCACACAGATTTTCTGATTGCATCTTACTGTACGCCGATGGTGTGCTGTTCTTCCTCACCAACTTAGATAGGACGGGCCGCCGGCTGCTGTGCATGATGCGCATGATGCAGATCTTTGGGGAAACCTCGGGCCTATATATCAACCCTCGTAAATCCGCCTTGTGGGTCTTGGGAGGCGGGGGCGCGCTCGGCTCCTGGGCGTCGTCAGTATAGGTGATTCATGGGGGATTGAAATATTTGGGGTCGTAACTTGGCACCTGTATGGGATCGCGTGTGTGAGGATATCAAGACCTGGTCTCACATGCCCCTATCTATTTATGGCCGGTCAGCCATTTTTAAGATGGTGTCGCTCCTGCGCCTACTGTGTCAACAGCAGAATCATACCCTATCCGATTCCCCCGCAGTGGTTCTGTCAGGGGAACGCTGCCTTGGGCCAGTTCCTCTGGGATGGTGGGGTGGCTAAGGTGGCGATAAGGACTTGTTTCCAGTCTACGTAATGCTGGGTACTGGCAACTTCGGATATCTGGTCTTATTATATGGCATCGCACCTGGTGGTAAGGGGACAGGACAGACCCGGTCTACGCCGTTGAGCAATGGTGCATGAATGATCACACTCTACATACGATTATTTACTCTGCCCGGTTGAGACACTCTTTACCATCTGCCACACGGATTGCCTTTCAGATCTGGAGGCAGGCACTACGGAAGACAAGTTGGTGGAACAGACTGACTCGGAAGACCCCACTTTGGCATAATGGGCACTTTCCACATCTGGTGACTCTACATGGGTTCCGCAACTGAGACAATATTGGGATATCCACCATGGGAGACGTTATACGTGGTACAATTTAAAAATCCTTCTAGAACATCCAGAACGACTTTCAGATGCCATTTAAAAAAAAAGTATTTACAGTTCAGGCATGCTATCTTCCCCAGCCCGGAGGGTTTGAAGTTGCTGCCGGAGTTCAGCCCAGTAGAAGCCAAAGTGTTTATGGGGGACTTTCTTGACCATAAGATCTCCAAAATCTACCAATCCCTACTTACACACTGTTCCCCTTCACTGCAGCACTTAAGGGAGGCTTGGGAGGGTGATGTGGGTCAGATCGAAGAGGAAGATTGGACAGAGGCTCTGGCATCTCCGTGAGGGGCAGCTATAGCAATGAGCCTACAGCTCATTTAATTCAAGTACCTCCATCGAGTTTATTATACCAGGGCCCGGCTCTGGAGGGCGGGTTTAGTAGCCTCCCTGGTGTGTCTCCGATGCAACCATGAAGATGCTTACTGCCTGGCATTGCACTGACTTAGCAAGATTCTGGAGGGGGTGCCTGCATGCCTCTCTGAAGTGCTGGGGTGGGAGCTTCCAAACTCGCCAAAGCTGGTCCTCATTTATGTGATGGAAGGGATCGGGGGTAATACCTACAAGCGCCATCTTATGCTCCTGGGCTTTACCCTGGCAAAGAGGGACATAGCTAGGGCCTGGAAGGCAGCAGTTGCTCCCTTGGTCTCCACATGGAAAAACGGTCTACACAGTTGTATGGGCCTGGAGATCCCAATACTTGAGGCCAGGGGGTGTCCCCGGAAGCACTACAAGATCTGGAAGCGCTGGGCTGACTATCGGGGCCTGGATCTTGAGCCGCCACAGGGGGACCGGAGCTGTGACCCAGTGTGCCTCCATAATCTCCTGCTATTAGTTTTCTCCTTCTCTGTGTTTATTTGTGATCTGTCTACAGCTCTTTGGCAGGACAATGGTTCCGTGGATGATGATGTCTTATATTGTACAATGGAAGTTTGTGCAAGTGATATGTTGCTCTAGAATAGATGGCAGTGCGCTGGGGGGAGGGGGGAGTTGTTGTTCTGAGGGTTTGATTTTATTTGTATTGCCTTTCATTTTCTCCTGATATTTCATGAAAAATGGCCAAATTCAATTTTTGTATCTTACATGCGGCAGTTGTTTCTGGGGCTCAGAGATCTGCGTCATATGTGATGTTTTGGCAAATAAAAATGACATATATTTTCTCCACTTTGTTCAAAAAGTGTTGCGCTAGGGAATTGCAAAAATCTTGTGAATGCTCAGTTGTGTTCTTTTCTGGAGGTACACACAAATTGGAGACTACTCTGGTGGAGTTCTTTGCCTTTTGAGGGCAAGATGGTTTAAAGGCTGACTTTAGTTGTGCCAATCAAACTTTGAAAGCATAACCAAAGTAAGGATTCGGTTCTTCTGTTCTGACACCTAAAAGGTATATCAAGACTGTATCTTCTGGGCTTAACAGTAGTAAACATGCCAAATAAATACATTAAATACATAAATAAATAAATAAGATAAACAAAGATCAGAGCAGTGTACTGAAAGAGGATGAGAAGATGGTCCTAAGACGCACAAATCCACGCGGTCTAACCGAAGAGCAATTGTGACCTCATCTCCTCAAAGAGCACAAAAAAATCATCTTACAAATGTTGCCTAGAATCCTGGGACAAATTGACCCAAAGGGCAGGGATTATTAATCCCAATGGTGACCTCTTTGGGTTCTACAAAAACTGGATTAGAAGAACACTGCAAAAACATGTTTTAATTTTTTTACAATGGCACTTAATTCGGAATTCATTGACCCTGACAACAGCTAGACCACGCACTGCTGAGGGAGGCCGAAACATACAAAGTGCATGAGCACTGCAATTAGACCATATCCAATCTATAAGGGAGAGATATGCAAGGAGAAGGAGACTTGGTGCAGTCAAGTAGGCCGTGAGGGAAGCTGAGAAATATAAGATGGCCACTGATAAAAGCATCTATTCAATGCCAGGAAGTGGATGTAGAATGTGCCACACTCCATGCGCCATGTGATGTTTCTGATTATGAATGCATCCAGTTTGGACCCTATTCTGAATGATTTCAATGTTGTATCAACATACATACTTTCACTATCATCAATGCCCAAAAAAACAGATACATGAAAACCCAAACATGCCCTCACACATTTTCTGAATGGCCACAGTCCCAGATCAGAATGGGCAACATAAGACCACAGGGCATCCAGGTTACATACAGGTTGCATTTGTCGGGACAAAACACAGACTAAATACAGATTGCAATTTCATGCACTGTGACGGGAGCAATTTGTTAGAGTGCTTGAGACTCAAATATCATACATGGATATTGTTGATTATGGGGCTTTAGTATAATAAGCAGTGAAATGCCTGAGTTTGTTCTCCTGAGCAAATTCTGTTGGCATAACAGGGAATAAATGTAATCTGACTTCCAGTTAGCACAAATAACACTGCAAATTGTGCAACACCCACCATACCTCTTCGGAATTAGAACACAGAATAAAAACCCGTTCAGGTGGTCTCAATGCAATGGTGGGAGAGCACAAGAGAGCACCTGCCACAAAGCTTGAATAAGCAAAGAAAGGTGAAATACTCAGATGAAAGGATTCATCCTTATGCTATTCTCCTCGCTAATAATCCCTTCTAAACATTAGTCTCGGACAGCGTCATCAAGAAATTGTCTTCAAAACTGTTTGCTCAGGCTGTGTGCATACCGTAGCCTAATTTTCTTTTATGGTTTGTTCTCATTTTGTCAAGATCATGGACAGATGTGCTGGGAACCCTTTTCCATTTTTTCCCTTTCCCGTCCCTTGATGTGACACTTTTTAAAACATTTGTAACCCTTTTCTTTTATTTTTACATTTTAGTACCATTTTCCAGCATAGGCAAAATGCTTTTAAAACAAATAAACATTGAAAACCTGAAAAATCTTGTTGTACGTTCCTAGATCTTCATTCTTAAGAAGGCTCTTGTTAAGATAGTCCATCCGTCAAATTTTATACCACAGAAAATATGCAAATGTTTTGGTTTTTCCACAGTACAAATTTATGTTTGGAGCTGGAACAACAGGTCAAGGGAATAGGTGCTTCCAAGAGGACCATTAAAAATACAAGGAACACTCACAAATTTGCAACTTCATTTGTGTCCACAGCCATTTTGCATTGTAGCGTCCACTCTAGAAGCACACTTATGTGTAATCCAAAAAAGGTTGGTTTGGGTGGGAGACCTGAAAGTTTCTAAATGAATCACAATGGGTGAAAGTCCAACAATATCTGGATAATGTGATCCAATTGTCAACTGTACTTGGCCCATTTATCAGTGAAAATGTAAAAGCTGTGATCCTTGGAATTTGGAACCAGTCTGTACTCCAAAATATTCCAAGTTATTTAATGACATAGGTCTTACGGTGGCTTGCTGTCACACTGCCAGGCTATAGGGCAATCTATATAAATGTTCCCTCAGTATCTAAATTGTGCTCCAAAATGGAGTGGATGAGAGAAGACTATAAAAGTGAGAGGATGTCCCAGGAAATTAGAAAAAATAGATGGAATAGTATGGATTGGACTACAGGCCATTTGCAGGAGAAAATATTGAGTGTGCTAATCAGAAAAAGGCCTATAGAAAAATGTGTCAATATTTCTGTGCACTCTACTTGAAGCAATCTATACATTATGAAAATGTTATGTCATGGCATATGAGGAGTGACTGCTTGAGGGACTTTTTCAAATATGTTATTAAGAATGATAGATGCTCTTTGTTATTGTTATATTGAATCAGCACAGATAAGCAAGTGTGGCCTGAAATGAAGGAACTAAGATTAAATATGTCAAGTGCAAAGTGTGGATTTTTATATCCGGGGAACTTGAGGATTGTGCAGAAGGGCTAGAACAATACAGGATTTTCAGGATAACCACTATGTCAATTAATCCTATTTTTATTCATTGTGTGTAAGTCTCTGGTTATTCTGAAACCACTCCAGCACTCATGGGCCAACACTGGACTCCTCCGATTTAGTACTAAATGGTAGGCAACTTTAAAAGCCCATTAAACTTAAGCTATTCAACACAGCATGGAAGCCACTAGAGAAAAAAGAATGTGTCTACACAGAAAATAATAACCAGCAAAGCCAAAAGACGTTCACTGTTATAGTACCCATCCCTAATGACTTCACATTTCATTTACTATGCTTAGTAATGTAGGCCCCACTCTACAAATGCTAAAGACAACGAGAGACAGTCTTAAAAAACGCATTAGAGGACACATCTCAACTAGATGGCCCTAGAAATAGAATGGGCCAGCATAACTAATTAGACTTGCAAGCTTGCATTTTACAGTTGCCAAGACCTACAAACTCCGCTTGATGAAAGGCTCGTTCTTCTACCTTAACATCCTATTTCACGGAAAGATTGTATTTGTTGTGCTTGCATAACATTTCACTTTATTGTGAACAAAGGTTTACAGCAGAAGGTACCAGGAGGTTTGTTTCTAGGTCACCAGCTATTCATTATTATCTTCAAGCAATAACCTACTGTATAAAATTCCACCCGCCAACCTTTCTAGTTACAGAAGTGTACTTTAGTCGGAACCAAAACAAACATTAATGTAGTTTTTATATTTTTACTACCACCACAAAGCAATATTTTTGCAACTGATAACACAGGGCAAACGCAGTGGACACGTTTCATTTTTTTTTAAAGAGCTTTTTTTAAGAGCATGTCTGGCTTACTAGATTTTTTTCTTTTTTTTGACAGACACTACAGTTTTTGGTCTCCAGTCAGCACTACAAGTTTGTTTCAATTTAATGATTAAAACAGTGCTTACCCACAGACTTCAGCACGATTTGTATTGTAACTACACTTATATTGCTCTTACTAACCCTAACGAGGTGTTGAAGCGCTTTACACTGGGCAGTACACTACTCTGGATTTCAAGTTTAATCAGTTAACCCAGTGGCTACCAATTCATGCATACATCCATGGAAACAGATCCATGCATACATACATTTTTTGACAGATCAAATTAATGATAGATTTCACTGCTAAAATACACAGTCATTCATATTTAGAAATAAACGTAACTTCCTAAAACGATGCTCATCGCTGTTCTGTTCTGATACATGGTTTATAAAAATAAATCACACTGCAGTGAATCTGTATGAATTCATCTTATATTACGTGTTTGATTCTGTGCATACCCCGCATATAAAAGCTACTTACTCAATATTACTAATCAGGACATAAAATATTACAAATTGTGATAAAAGTCCAGAGTTTAAAAAAATTCAAATGGTAAACGGTTTTAATAAAGACAGCAGAAAGACTTCTTGCTGACTGGGGCTGACCACAGGAGCATGGAGCTGTGTAAGAATAGACGAGAGGAAAGGGGATCAGGATTCATCATCTTGATAGAACTCATGTTACAAATGATTTCATTTGTTTTTAAATTAACACCAGACAATGAGGATCTATCCATACCACTTGTAATTTCAGCCCCTCTCTTAGTATAAATTAATTTGGGAGAAAATCCAACATGCTTTCTCAGTAGCTACAAATTGGACAGTAATATTTTTCAATATCAAATTAAAAATGAAAACAATTTCTTCAACAAGTTCTTTATTAAGGTTATGCTAAATTTATAAATAAATCACTGAAATTATGTTTATATTATGGTGCAATGACTTATGATTCCAAATTGAAAATGTGCATTACGGCATTAACACAATAAGTGCTGCCTGAGTAAAATATAGACGAATGCAGATCCCTGCATTTCTAGATTGCCTCTTTTGGTTATCTAGCATTACATGACCTCACATTCACCATTCTATGTAATTTACAGGTCGACATTCAAATGGAAATGGTGCAAATATGACAAACAGTATTTCACTAATGAGTGTGCCTCAAACCACTGAAGCTAATGATTTAATTGTGTAGCTGTAACATTCTTATGGATATTAAGGGCCGATTTAAATCTTGGTGGTATACTCCATCGCAACTCCATAATTAAACCTAATAGTGGTCTGCCTCCGACAGCCCTGTGGCAGACCACTAATTCCATCTACCTTATTTAGATGGGTGGAATTAGGGGTCAGCTTTCACTTCTCGTCACTGCCAGGAAAACCCTGCCAGTAGGTAAGAGGAAGTGGAAAGTGCTACATGCTTACCTCACCTTGAAAGAGGACTCGCATAGCGAGGAGAGCAATTTCTTTTTTATTTTCAAAAAGAAAATACCGCTTTAGGATTTTCTTTTTGAAAAGAAAAAAGAAAATCTGTTTGGTGTAGGGCTCCGTCATTTCGACAGAGTCCTGCACCAAACTGTAAACAGCACTGACACAAGCCGCCTTGAAACGGTTCCTACCAAACCTTTAGAAATGACCGCCAGCTTGGTGGTCATTTCTTGGTTGAGCAGGAGGTGTAATTGTTATGTATGAGGGCAGTCCAAATAGGTTGAAAGCAGTATAATTTATTCAAGTAGAACAGCACCACCAGTTGACATCCAGTTCCTCCCAAGGCAACTTCCAACTGCTCACAAGAACAACACAGCACGTACTCAAGACTCTAGAACATCAATAGATTCTAACAAGGGTCAATGCCAACAGCATAGTTACATAGTTACCAACATAACATATTTTCCCCCCTTAAACAAGAGAAGAAAAAAAAAAAAAAATTATTAATACAATTTATTTCTAATCCGATTTACAAAATCCGATAACCATACAGGCTTTTTGCGTGGACGTTTAGTTTTAGAAATACTTTCTTTTTCATTTTCTTGACCAACATCAGAATTATTAGAAGCAATTTATTTATTTACGAAGTTTTATATAGCGCGAACTTGATCCCAAAGGATAAATAGGTAAAGAAACATCAGCCATATTAGAACACTTACCAGTGAGATCACTGTAGTTACCATTGTAGCTGACATCAACTGTACTTTTCTTTGAAATATCCTCAATATCACAATTCTGCTTAGTTGCAACATGTACTTCTTTATATAATTTTCGGTTACCTTCAAGCACAGCGATTTTGCTTAAGTTCCAAACGTTATCATTAGAAAGTTTGACTGCATTCTTTAAAACTTCTTTCACAACAAAAGGACCCATGAACTGACTTTCACCTTTAGGTACCTTCCAAGGTTTCTTAACTTTTACTAGCCTATCCACATGCACAATGGGATCTAATTTTGAATCTCTTCTCAAATAAACTTGTTTGTTTATAATATAATAATCCTTTTCTTTACCTTATCAAAACCCACATGACATTTAGTAGAAGATATTAACCAAGGTGGGTTAATTTTCATCCTTGGTAATCTGCCTCTCATAATCTCAAAAGGAGCACAATCAGTCATATCATTAGGAGTAGTTCTATACTTCCACACAGTTTTCATCACCTGAATCTCCCATTTGCCATCTTCAACACCCACCACTTGTATGGCGCCTTTGAGTACTCTATTGAATCTCTCAAAAATCCCATTTACGCTAGGGTTATAAAGAGATGTAGTACAATGTATAACACCAGTCTTTTGAAAATATTCCTTCGCCTTATTAGATAAAAACTGTACACCGATATCAGTAATAACACGTTTAGGCAAACCTTCCTCATTAAAAACGTCATCTAGAAACAGCAAAACAGGGTCAGAATTTACCTTATCCACTACTTTTATGACAGGCCATTTGGAGAATAAATCAATAGCTGCAACAATATATTTGCTCAAAGGACCAATCGGGCCCATGATGTCCATAGCAATGGTTTCCCAAGGACCATTTGGAACACAATGTTCTCCCATATTAGGTTTTAAAGTCTTCAAAGACTTGTCTGAATTGGCACAGCTAACACAGTCTCTAACAATGTGTTCAACAAAAATATCTAAACCTGGCTACCAAAACATTTTTTTGACTGATTGCTTAGTCCTGATAATGCCACTATGGCTCTCATGACCATGTTTAACAATAAGTTCTCCTATTCCAGAAGGAGGGACAACTTTATCGCCTCTCTAAACTTTCAGTAAAAGATCATTCATTTCTCACCTCCCAAAAATTCCTAAGTTCAGGAGTGATATTTTTCTTTTGGGCCAACCTTTAATTATATATTTCTGAACTTTTAAATACTTAGCACTACAATTCTCACTTTTAATGGGCAAAACACCATCATCATGCACTAAAGCAATTTGAAAGTCTTACCAAGAATTCTGAACACACTCTTTAGGGGTAAAGGAAGTCTAGATAGGAAATCAGCTGTGACGTTGTGTCTGCCTGGAACATCAATTATTTTATCAATAAAATCTTGTAATCTCATAGACATACGTGCTATTCTAGCTGAAGCTTTAATCATACCATTGGTAGGAAGTAAACGTACCAAAGGTTTATGGTCACTTCTAATTTCACACCCCTTTCCCCAAACAAACACTGAAATGTTCTAGGGCCCACACAACGGCTAAGGTTTCCCTTTCAATTGTGGAATATTTCACCTCAGTTGGAGATAAAGCCCTTGAGGCGTAAGCGATTATAGCTTCACCTCCGTTTTCTATTTTCTGAGCAAGAACAGCTCCCAATCCTTTCGAACTAGCATCAGTAATGATGATGCAAAGAAGTTGAGGATGAAAACTATTAAGTGCAGCAGCCTTTCCAATCACTGATTTGACATCAACAAATTCTCTTTCACGTTCAGCATTCCATACAAATTTACTTTTGTTTTTCAGTAATTGTCTAATGTAAAACACTCTACATGAAAAATTGCGTATGTATTTGGAATAAAACTCTATTAAACCCAAAAATGACCTGAGATCATCTTTAGAATTCGGGGATGGTGCCAGTTGAATAGCCTCCACAAGATCAGGTTTGGGTTTAATACCATCTTCACAAAGCACATGACCGAGATACGTAACAGAATTAATACCAAATGTACACTTAGCATGCTTAACGGTTAGACAATTTGCAGACAGCCTATTGAGAACTACTTCCAGTGTTTGATCATGGATAAATTTGTTGTTGCCAAAGACAAGTTATCATCTTGAAAACACACTTCATTTTTACAGTCAGCAAAAATATTGTGCATGATGTGCTGAAAAACAGCCGTAGCTGTCGCAAGCCCAAAAAGCATTCTCTTGAATTGGAAGCATCCGAATGGTGTAACAAAAGCAGTTTATTTCTTACAACTTTCATGTAAGACAATTTGGTGGCATGCGGATGATAAGTCTATACAAGAAAAAACTTCAGCTTTACCAACCAAAGCCAACATTTCCATAATGCGAGATAAAGGGAATTGTTCGACTACAATGTTGCTGTTAAGATGGCACAGATAAATACATAATCTGATATTCCCATTGGATAGTCTGGCCACGACGATGGGGGACACCCATTCAGAAGATTCAATTCTTTCTATAATGTCACTTTCCACAAGTTTATTAAGCTCTTTTTCTAACTCATTTCTTACTGTAATAGGAATATTTCTTGCTTAGTAAATTTTAGGACAAAAAAATGATACCACAAAGGTGCACACGCAGATCCGTGCGGTATGGTGGTGCTGTAGAAGATTCCCACCCTCGTCGCCAAAATGGTTATGTATGAGGGCAGTCCAAATGAGTTGAAAGCAGTAGAATTTATTCAAGTAGAACAGCACCACCACTTGACATTCGATTCCTTCCAAGGCAACTTCCAACTGCTCACAATAACAACACAGGGAAAAGCAACAGGAGTATAACCCGTAGACATGATTGAGATCTGGGTGTACATATGTGAAAAACAACAACATCTCAATCGGATTCAGTAAAACGGCAGGTATATATGTATGTACAAGACATTACAAAAAAGGAAGAGAGACTCAGAATTTCAGTTTTTAGAAAGTGCATATAGCATCATATATTTAAGAACACATTTTATACAAGACAGTTAAAGCAGCACTGTAGGCATAGAATGCTATGGCAATCCAAGGGGGCTTTGTACACTAAGTGATAGTGAAGAGAAGAGAGACGACGCGAGTGACAAGTGGGTGAGCACAGCGAAGGACGCAAAGTGACACAGTGAAAAAACAATATGTACAAAAACAATGGTTCGTCCTCAATGGATGAGTAATTCATATTTTATTGAGAACCAAGGTAGATGATGCACCATGAGTCGCGCTGTATTGATGGTCGACGGCGTTTTTATCCTATCTAGTCAGGATCTTCATCAGGACCGGGTTGCCGAATTGAGTGAGTGAGAAGTAAATACTGGCCGGCGTGTTCAAAAAAGGTCGAGTAGTAAGGTGTGGTAGAAAACCCTGCTATCACGTCTTAGTTGGAATGAGGCCAGAGGGTCCGATCTACTGACCAGATCCCCTACCGGCCCCCGGACTTCGACGGTGGACTGCCACAAACTTTTGGTACCTACGACCGGACACGGACGACCGGACACGGGCAGCGGATCGAGTGACCTCGACCCTGCTTCCTAACCTCCCCACAACTAGACGCTTCATGGGCAAGAACGGGGCTCCGTTTCTGCGCCCTTGCCAAATTTAACTCGAACCCACCGCGGACTCTGTCGAGCCCATGTTGATACTCTCTGGTTTCATTCCTACTACGACGTGATAGCAGGGTTCTCTACCACAACTCACCTTTTTGAACACACCATCCAGTATTTACTTCTCACTCACTCAATTCGGCAACCCGGTCCTGATGAAGATCCTGACTACATAGGATCGAAAAGCCGTCGACCCTCAATACAGCACGACTCATGGCGCATCATCTACCTTGGTTCTCAATCAAATATTAATTACTCATCCATTGTGGACGAACCATTGTTTTTGTACATATTGTTTTTTCACCGTGTCACTTTGCGTCCTTCGCTGTGCTCACCCACTTGTCAATCGCTTCATCACTCTTTGCTTCACTATCACTTAGTGCACAAAGCCCCCTTGGGTTGCCATCACATTCTATGCCTACAGTGCTGATTTAACTGTCTTGTATAAAATGTGTTCTTGAATATATGATGCTATATGCACTTTCTAAAAACTGAAATTCTGAGTCTCTTCCTTTTATGTAATGTCTTGTACATACATATATACCTGCCGTTTTACTGAATCCGATTGCGATATTGTTGTTTTTTAAACAAGAACAACACGGCACGGACCCAAGACTCTAGAACATCAATAGAATCTAACAAGGGTCCGTGCCAACAGCATAGTTACATAGTTACCAACATAAAAGTAGTCTTCCTGGATGGTGTTTAGTCCTCCATCAGGCTAACGGAGATGACTCCGTCTGATAGCTCTTAAATCGACCACTTAGTTGCAAAGAGTTTTGTTAACAAATACAATGGATTTTAAAAATCCCAGACAAAGTTATCTTAGTGGGATGATGAGTAGACTTATGATTTTAGCAGTATATAAAGAGTAAGCAGGTTTCCCTGGGACCTTTATACGCTGATGCAATCATATCGCAGTATCCTCGAAGGGTACAAGGGTCAGAATTCACGGCTTCATTACAGATATCATTACGTATTGAATCTAAAATGGAGTACTACGCGAGAAATACTGATTATTCTGTTGCCTTCCACAAACGTCTGCATGAAAGTCGGGAGAGTCAGATTTGCTATTTTTCAAAAATGTTTCATCAACATACAATACCAAAAGCTCAGTGAAATACTCAAAAATAATATGCAGGTAGTTGTGATGCATACAGAAAGAAGGTTGAGAAATTAACTTCTCAAACAACAAGGAAGGTCAATGGCAAAACAAAGAATTACACGAGATGTTAAGTGTAGGATAGACAACAATATCTTCAGAATTGAGCACTCATGGAAGAATTAAATTGTAAAGCTCTCCCTTTCATATAAAGCAACTTCATAAATAATAAACAATATAACTTACTGAAACTTAGGGCTATTTGGGAAAGCGTTATGGGACAAACGCAGGATGTTGTTTGGACGGCCGCCCTGATGCATCCTAGAGAAGTAGCTGTTAAAGCGAGATTTATATTATCTCAAATAAAAGTATTACATAGAGCTTATTACAATAGAAGTAGGCTATACAAAATGGGTAGGGCGCCGTCTCCCATATTTGGTAAATGCAATGCAGCAGAAGGGACCTTCCTCCATACAGTTTGGGACTGCCCCAACGTACAGACATATTGGGAAGAGGACATTTCGGAGCTAACGGCAGTGCCTGAGGTGCAAATACCCAGTAGCCCCCGATTTGTTATACTAGCTATTCCATATGACGTGTACATACACAGAACAAAGTTGATTTGTGCAAGTTAGAATTTATAATAGCAAAACAAGACATTTAAAAAATGTGGGGTAATCAGGTCTCTCCAACTAAGCATCTGTGGCTGGCAAGAATGAATGTATGTATCGAAGCAGAGAGAGTGGGCTATGAGGGGAGAGGATGCCTGAGGAAATTCAATAAGGTTTGAGGAAGTTGGTGAACTGGGAGACACAGATAACTCCAAAGACCGTTTACATGATAGTATCTGCTCCTCAACAGACAACTTGGAATAAAGAGTGGGATGGACGGTGCTACGTTCGACTAGGACAACGTTATACTCAGCAGATAATGGGGATTTAGGGATAGAAGGAGAACGTGAGTCATGCTGTAAGTACTGAAATAAAATACATTTATCAACTGTGCTGCCTGTGAGGATCCATTGTACAACAGATGTGTATTGTTTGATGTCTTTGAAAAAGAATAAAAAGTCAAATTTAAAAAAAAAGCATAGGATCGAGAGAGATCTCTCCATTTTGACACAACAACGCTTCAATCAGGATGGTCTTGAGAAGGAGAAAAAAGTGGACCCAGGAATTCTCACCAGGAGGCTCACCATATGTGAATGAAAAAGGGAAAGTTTATAACAGCCTCCTTTCCAGTTTGAGACACCATTTCATACTCATAACAGTAATTAGGGACAGCAGCATGGATGTTGTGGACCAAAATGCCAGGAGTAACAAAAGTGACATCTTGTGCACTTTGACTACATCTCACCTTAAGCCACTCAACAGACTTCTTTGTGTGGTTAGTGACTTGTGAGAGGGCAGAACGAGGAAACTACAAAAAATAAACAAGGATTGTACAGCTTTATTTACTTCCTGTTTCTGTTACTTCCCTCATGAGCCTTGAGTATTACAATAACAAAAAAACTATAACCAAATACTCGTCATCAGATAGCCCTGCTTGGTTTTGCTAAGTCTTTCCTCCATTTCTGCTTTTAGAGCGGTATACTACATAGCAATTATCTTCTGCTTACTGCTGTAATTTATGACATAGTCAAATTGTTGTAAATTAGTACTCTAAATTGCATATGTTGGCCCTAGCAGAAGACATCTTGCAAGGGAAAAGCCTCTGATCCCATTCTCTTGCCCTAAATGCGCAAAAATGGTCTTGTTATTTGTGAACTTTTTTATTTTCTGTGGTAGAATTTATGCATGAAAAACTGATGCGTGGTCAGCTGGGATAAAGGAAACCAAAACCCTACCTACTTCAAACCTCCCCAAAGTGTGACACTTAACACAGCAAACAATTAGTTAACATTCACCTTCTATCGCCCTTGGCCAGGGTCCAGGAAAGCTGCAATGTTTTGTAGCCACTGTATGACCTACCCACTGGCAATCACATTGGTTTCTTGTAACTAATTGGCCCTTGTTTAATTTACTAAATGTCATCTGGACCCAGTAAAGAGCGAGTGACCTGCATTGAATTAGCGTAATTGTAATGCAAACAGAACATCACATAGTTTTAGGCTTAAACAGGAAAGGAGAAAGTTGGAAAGATTTTTCTGTTTGATAAATAGAAACTAAAGCTATGTGGAACCAGGCCTGGTTTGCACTGGGTTTTTGCCTTGTATGTCTTTATTCAATCAGCATTGCTATTTTTATTCCTCGTTGTTAGGGTTTGTGTTCCTGTAAGGAGTCAGGATTTGCTTTGAAATGCATTCCAAAGGAAGCTCCTTTATTTTACAAGCAAAAAGCATATTACGTCTTCAGTTTACTTCCCCTTTCTCCCTTAAAAATGGTACACAATCTTGCAAGCTCTTTTCTGCGTAGCTAACAATTTAGTGAATTTGCAATGTTTTTTTGCCTATTTCAATTCTAATGTTCGTCAGGGCGCTTTTAAAAGGCATTTTGTGAGCTTTGGACGCCTGGTTTACAGCGCTGGCATAAGGACAGAGCAGCCCTGAATTCGCAGTGTCACTTCCAATAATGTGCCTGAGCGCCGACCCCGTGACTCTGACCTAAGTGTTGTGTCATCCAGTCAGAGTTTGCAGGGGTGTAGTTTGAAACACAAGTTCCTCGTTTATCATTGCTTAATGCACTGTGCGCATTAATTACAGCCTCGCGGAGAGGTGACGTCAGCTGTCCTCACCCAGCCCGCTGACAGGACAAGATGCAGAGCTCTCGGTAAAGCCAAAATCAGCCCTGACTTGGGGTGAGCACTCTACTTGAGGCAATATGTCCCAAAGAGCGGCAATTATCCTCCTGAAAGGCAAGCTTATGTCGGTTTAGGATTGCAGGAAGGCCAAACAGGACCTGCCTTTGAGGGAGATGCTCCTTAACAAATGTTGGGTCGCCTCTCACAAACGAGAGGATTTTGGGTAGAATACTTGAGAGATAATTAATACCCGATGAGGAGGGCTATTTTCTGATTAATTTTCGATTGGGAAACGTAACTTATGCAGAACATTTTGAATGCACTTTGGAGAAAATCAGCTCCGGAGTTAAGGGAAAGTCCACTGGCGAGATTATTCAGCGCGAAGGCCAGGAGATGTGAGCCTATAGATTACTAGATGGTGGACTGTCACGCATGATTATAGAGCTGAGACTTTCACAATTTAAAACGTTTATCTGTTTAGCTAGATGTTCTGTACAGAGCGACGCGTCTCATTGCAGGCATATCACAGGCCCATCAGAGCGCTCCGGGGCTATGGTACATGTGTGACTATCATCGACTGTTGCATTTTATCCAACATTCTTTACCAAAGCCTCTTCTTGTCTATCAATAGGTTGCCGGCACATTTGAAGAGCGTACTTTTCAATCACTGTATGAAGTGTGTGTAGTTCGGCTCATGTGTGGGTTCAAGGCGTTCAATACTTTATAACAATTAGCCTGTTTTAAATGTTTGAAGGTGCATTGAGAGTGAGGACGTGCGCAGTCAAGGGGCAGAGGGTTCTGACTGGTATGTAGTGAGAGATTTAAGTTGAGCCTAAACTGCTCCATCCCCCAGTAAGCTCTGTGGATAGTGGGGAGAACTGTGTTGTGGATCCTTCTTCATTCCACCAGGAGGGAGCCAAGGCAGGGCTCACACAGCTAGTTTGATGTACGTACATGTGCAAAGATTCAGGCACATTCTTGCTGTCTGGTTTTGCATTTCCTGTCAATTAATTATTCGTAGGAGTCCAATGTAGATTACATTGCAATAGCTGAGATGTGCCATGACCAAAGGTATCGTAAGCACTACTCAATGGTTAGCTTGGAGGAGCATGAAGATTTTCAGCTGGCTGGAAAGCTGTGTCTTGCCCTCTTTAGTCACTGCATTGACTTGAACTGTGGACAAGAGATTGGTGTTAAAAATAACTCCCAGTTTTCTAACTTTTGTTGCGGTGGAAGGAGGTATTCTGGGACCGTTGAGCCATGCCAAATGTATGGAGCCAAATTCGGTCGCTCTCAACATCTGGTTTCTATTTCATTTACATTCATGCACTGGTGAGCATTATTTCATCTAGTGAAATACATGGATAATACAAAAGGTAATACTGGACTTAAGGTAATATTCGGCCCGGAAGTGGATTTGGGAGTCATGGGCATACATTTAGAACCTCACTTGGTTAGTCTCCAAGAACTGTGCCAAAGGGCATACGTACGTATGTATATGTTGGATAACTGGCAAAACAGAGATGAGAGGAATGCAATTATAAACAAAACTACTAATGCTCTTGATCCACAACAAGAGGGCAGGAGGAACAATAAGAATAATGTTTAAAGAGGAATGCAGGAGAAATGGCTTCAGAGGAAAGCCCAAGAAGGTTTGTTCAAATGGATGGATGAGTAGTGAAACTGAATACTGGTTATTTGCTAAAAGTGAAATCATTGACGGATTTGCTAATTAGCATGCATCAGATATTGAAAGATTAGCTCACACTCAATGGTAACGTTAGTCATGATGTGAAGGAAACAAAGAAATAAAAGATGATATAAGTTAACACACTTCTGGTCTACCAACTAGGGTTTTACCATATGGTCTCTGTAAATTACACACTTTCTGCAGACATCACATCCTTGCATCCAGATGTACTATTTCACTGGTTTCAAATCTCATAATCAATACGAGAGTACCTCCAATATGCAAGTGTCTCAGTTTCACTTCAAAACAGTCTATATTCTGTGGTTAATGGAAAGAGACTAGAAATTAGGACAAGCAAAATTCACAGATTGGGAACAACATTTTAACTCCTGACGCCCAAGTCACAGGGACAGATTACACAGTAAAAGTACATGTAAAGATATTCTCTTAGCAGCATTTGTGTAACACTGTTCTACCATCTGTAGAGCCTACACTGCTTTTGAAGCCTGGGAGTTATTTCTAAATTGTTCTGGGATTGATACAGCTTTGATAGTGTATACACAAACAAAAAGTAAACAGAGGGCAAAAGAGTGCATGAAATGGGCATCAAATGGAAGTGGCACAGAGTGTACTGTTCCATAAAGATTGAAAGATACCATTAAAGGTTAACACAAGATACTTCTGCAGGCGTCTTGGTTAAAGTTCACATTTAAAGCATGTCAGAGATGTTAATTTAAATCAGGTCAAATAAGTATCCAGCCTTTAAATAGTAATTCATCGGAAATATCCGAGCAACAAGTAAACCATGTTACCGCCAATTAATTGACAAAGTTCTTAGTTACATGACTGTCCAGAACAGATCAGGGAAAATAAACAGCTAAGCAGTTTTACCTTCAACTGAGTATTTCCCCAGGGGCTGCTGGGCAGCCCAAATTCCTCTAGCACATTTCATTTTGTCCACAGGGCAGGCATTGCCGTATTGGCCACACATCTATAACCTTTCAGCCTCTTTGAGGGGTGGTGGATCCACCCCTTCATACACATTTCAACATTATGGAGGGAAAGGAGGAAAATACAAGGGAGGAGTGGTGAAGAATGCATCTCTTAACAGAAAACATATGTATCAAAATATTTATATTTGAACATATGAATCAGAGCAATTAGTCAAACCATAGGCACAACAAATAAGCATGCTAAAAAGGAAAGACCAAAACAGTCATACATCTATTAAAATTTTGTTGATAACAGAAAAAACTTTAGGGTGATTAGGGACCCTTTAGGAACTTATTTGGTCAGAATTATAGTCATTTGCCAGTATATCAAGGACAACTGTTAAAGGTAAACATAATTAATCTTTTCTAATACCTATACTAATATGAACAGTATACACTCTATTCTACCTGCGATTATAACATATTCTATTCTACCAAGCTTTGATTGAAATAATGGATGTATTTTTTTAATTGAAAGTTATTTGTTGAAAAGCAGTTGCAATTAAGAAATCAATTTACAAAACCTTTGCCTCTGTAAAAACTAAATCACTGATACACTTCTTGGGAATCTTTTAGGAAACAAGAAGGGAAAATTAGAAGAAACACCTCAAAATAATTCAGTACCTTAACCCAGAAACTGAATGGAAGGACATATAAAAAGAATGTGCAGTAAGTTGCAATCCAATGCATCACAGGACTAACCCTTAGCATTTTAAACTACCTTTCACATGATACGATACAGAAGGTGAATTTAAGGCATCATAAATCAAAAGTAATGCCTATGTAGTATTAGCATCCCACACAGTCAAATTAACAGACCAATGTGGTATCTGGATGAGGAAGAAGACACTTCCAGGATGAACATTAAGTATATGAATATTTTTCAAATGCAAGGGTTCCATCCACCATACACAAGGACTATGCGTCAACAGACCCCATAGGCATTGATAGCTTGAGAATAAACATTCTAATAAAGAACTTATACAGCATTTTACAAACAATTACACCACATACCCAAATACCACACCACCTCTTCCCCCAGACAAACACACACAAAAGAATAAGACAAAAAGAAACAAGTCAACACCAGGGAAGGGAAACCAAAAGGATCGAATCAGACACTAGAAAACACAATACAAAACACATTCCTTCCACCTTCAAATCATGCTCCCACAGACATTTATCTAGTAGCTTTGCTCTGTCACATTCATTAGTTTTCAAGGTATACATAATAAGGAGGTTTTGGAGTTATTTGAGATAATATAAAAGTATTCCAAATGATGAGATGCACTCCTGATTTCTACTCTATAAACAGTTGAATAATTCATAAAAGCACTAATAATTTTTAAATATTTACTTTTACCAGTATTGGGATCATTAACCATGCCTTGCAGCTTAGATAAAGTTATGATTCTATGGAATCAGATGTTTGCAATGGTTGATTTTGGTTAAAAATCTTGCTCTGCTGGGCACAGCACATGAAACACCATTTCAGGATTACTCGGGGGGGGGGGTAGCTTCCTGGAGAAGGTTAACTGCCAGATTCTCAAGGATAATTTAAGGAAACAATACCTTCATAACAGAGGTGGGAGATCTAAATCAGATTACTGTAATTCAACTCCAGACTGGGAAGGAAATTAAAGAGAAGACCAGGTTGCCTGGAACACGGATATCCTGTACTCCAGAGAAGAACCTGGGTATATTTCATGTTACACCATTACATTTGCTCAATTACTATTATTGGGTGTATACTCCATAAGTTCAACAAATCATAGTCTAATTTACTTTGAAGCTGCAAAATAGTTTATCGCCAAAACACTGGATAACTGCAGTGGCTGTATAGGCATTGGTTTGGACAAGTACCTTTTCAAGTAATCAGAGTTTAGTGATCCAAATCACAAATCAAATTGTTGAAACTACATGGTAAGAAAGTGTGCAGTGATACACACAAAATCACAACATTGTCCTATATACACACAAACCCAAGTGATGAGACAAAATTATAGGCTATCTTACACAATTAAAAAAAAATCTTTGAAGACGGTGTGGTGTCCCTGTTTCGTAAGCTCACAAATCCAATTAAAAGTTGTTTCAACCCATAGTGGCACAAATATCTGTAGGCCATTCTTAGGACATTACTTAATTCTCAAACACTTAAAGGCCTCTGAAAAGAGTCCCAAAAATAAGTCCCAAAAGCAGGGTTACTTAAAATGTTTTTATGAGTAAGTGCACACACTGACTGACCGGTGTCTGCTGACACGCCCTGCATACCCTCCATGGGATCTGCCCTTGGCCCCGCACCCCTCTCCCCCTCCTTCCCACATTACAGTCCCGGTTTATACACCCTGGTTCCCCCCTTCACACTTGCTCCACAGCGCAGTCAAGCGGACTTATGCTTCATGTACTCTTGCCAGACCTTGACGATATGTTCATTAATCGACTGCCCACTCACCGGTCATTGGAATGTACATGTAATACTGTAATGTGAGCATTTTCGAAAAAATGTTAATACAAATATTTATTTTTAAAAAAATCACCTAGAAGAAATATGTTTAAAAGGAAACACCAATTGCTCCCATTCATTTGTTCCAACTACTGTTGCAATCCTGACTCAGTGGTCCTTGAGGTATTGGTGGGGGTTATGTTCTTGATGGCTAAAGATATTTTCTTTCCAAGGCACTGAAGGAATCCTTATACACACATACTCGAAGTAAGTGTCTATTAGTAACTTTTGTGACTCACCTAGAACATACAGTTCTCTCATATATACTTTGCAACGTGTGGCGAGTTCAAGGAATGCGATTAAAGCCTGTTGGAAATAATGAATTAATGAACCTTTTTGATCTGCACATAGCTCAGTGTTTAAATGTGGTCTATCTTGTGCAATTTGCATGGCCTTTTTGGTGCATTCTAAAATCATCTTCTGCTTTTAGGATGTGCTCTTGTCACAAAAGTTCTTCCCTCATTCTCACTCAGATCAAGCAACATTCTCTTAAGCTCCGCATTAAATGCTTTAACATTCTGTTTTTTGACAAAATGTTAAAGAAATGTCCCAAATCTTAAAAGAGCAAGTGCTCGCCTCAACTATTTGCACCTCAACCTCTCCTGCGGATCAGACACTGCAGACGTGAACCCCAGTTAAACTTAGCTTAAGTAGGCCAAAAAGAACAGATGGGTGTATGGACATGGTCCAGCCATTTTGGGTACTCATCTTGGAGACCTCACTGGAGTTACATAGTTGGTTTACAAATACAGACACTGGGATAAACACAGATTACATTTTACAGATCCCCATTACTCTGGAGTTTATCAACTTCACAATGACGTCAATGACTGGATTAATCTTACAATTCTGATGTCAACGGGCAAGTTCCCAGACCTCTAACAGAAAGACTGCAGAAGGCTCCGAATCATCTATGACAACCAAACAAATAAGCCCTAATTTTATAACCTCGGTTGCCAAATAAGGAACCTAATTGTTATGAAGCTGATTTGACAAGTTTACACTGATAAATTTTAATGCAAGCATCTTACAATGTTAGTAGTAAAAGGTAATGATACATTAGTGTAATGCTAAATGTTGGAACACCTGCGCGTCAAAGTGAAATCACAGACTGCATAATCTAAGAATGCTTAGAAAATAGGATAGGTTGAGCATGCGGAGACAAATCAGTTAAGTAAGAAAGTCAATACAATGATATGGTGAGTCTGCCCCACATCCAACTGCTCATGAACAAAGATAGCCAAAAGTACCCTTGACTATCATTTTAGAAAGCCTGGTCATGCCTAAGTCTTAACCATGCAGTGCAGGGGATCCAGCAAACAACATGCGCAGAGACAGGTAAAATATAAAACAGTAAAAATATTAGCGTAGACAAAAAGTTTCAAAGATGGAAACTGGAGAAGGTTAGACCGAAAATCAAAGTAACCCAATGAACTCAAAAATCACCATCCTGCACAGACAATCACTAATGTTTTTAAAATTAGAAAAAAATGCAGAAACTATCTACAGGGCCTCCAGGAGTCCTTTTAGCAAAACTTAATTTAGAACCAAGGGGTAAGTTGGTCTACAAATGATCCAACAGGGGCTGCAGTGGGCGCTGCGCCCAGCAAATTAATGTACACTGGCACTTAAAATAATCCCTGGGGCTGGCATCATCAAATTATTACGAAGCAAAGTCTTCTCCCAATAAATGTGTGCAGTATGTCTGACTAAATCAAGCATATATATAATTTAAAAAAATTAAAGGTCAAAGCCAGGTTAGTTAAAATCATCAAACTTAAGTAAAATGTCACAAAAAAATCCAACTATCTGATTTAATGATGAAGGCTAGAGCTCAACTTCGATTATACCAGCAAAATTTCTGAATTTCAGAACAGACAAAAATTACAAAATTTTGCATTGCATATTTTAATGTCATTTTTTTGCCTGCAAGAGACAGTTTCGTTAAGAAAATGCCTTGCCAAGAGACATTTTCTGCTTGAACCAGTTGCTGCTGACATCTTTCCTGACTTTTTTCACACAAAGCATGTTTTCCTGCAAAAAGTAAAAACACACACAGGCAAGCTGAAAGAGTACTTTCACATATGTTTTCCAAAGTTTCACCAGAAAAGATAATGCGATTACACACAGCTCTAAGCAAATGTTCCAACAAAAATTAAAACTATTACAGTTCTTAAGCCTTAGTCTCTGCACATAACAAACACCACAGAGTGGCAGTACATTTGTGTTTTTAGCATCGAAAGTATATGCTTTAAAAAAGTAAATGTTTTGATTTCTTTTAGCAGCTAATGTTCTTAGCAAAATTTATTTGACGGAAAATATATACCACTTCAGAGCTGCTTTCTAAGACACCAATCTATAATGTCCAGTTGAATGGGTCTGGCCATAACTCCCCTTGAGGTTGACAATTAAATGTCCAGTTTCAAATACTTCTCTGCTCCAGCTTTTAGAAGATGCCCCATCAAATGAATTCAGTTCGTCTAGAAATATATAGCAATGTAGCTTACACTTAAACATTTTTGACAGCAGTAACCCATCACAATATTAAAAAGAAATCCCTCCTTTGAAATTCAGCACAATGCTTTACAGTCCCAATTTCTAATTACAAAGAAGAATTGTTTAATTGGAATTCAAAAAAGAAGGACATTTTGTTTCCAAGTGTATTTAAAAGTGAGTAGAAAAGATCGTCAACCCACATTTCGAGCCATTTTCTCAGTTTTAATATTACTGAAATGTAGCAGTTGGTGCGGTGCTGTCGCACAGCACATCTCAGTATTACTTGTATGTGTTTATGCTGTTATTTGGTTCTTAGGTGGAACGCAGGGAGTGTTCTGACTGGAGAATGGCAGTTAGACTTGAGTTGTGGCTGATTCCAGGTGCTTCTCCTGTGCAGTCTCTTGTTACAGAATAAACATGTATTCTTGCAACATATGTGCGGTGTGATTACCAGATAAAATACAACCAGAAAATGACGATGTCAAATAGACACACTAGAAGTGTAGAGACAAGATATCAGTTCAGTGTAACAATGACGAAACAGTGACAAATTGTTCTGGGGACATTCTTTTTGTACATGTGCTTGCACATAATACTGGCTGCTTCTGTAAAAATGTTTCACATTTAATTTTGTTTGTTTGTCATAGTGCACACTGTGAATGGAATCACCTCTATAAGCTACCAACAAAGGACACTAGGCACAAAAACACAAACTGATTTGTTCAAGATCATTTAAATTGGTTTGCCCACATCACTCACTTTGTCAAAGAGGAATGCCAGGAGTCAAACATGTCTACTCATGAATAAGTATGCATATTTGTCACAATAGCGTATTAACCCCTTTCCATGTTTTAACTCATTAAGGCCAAACAGATGAAAACATTGTTGGATATGTGACTGTTAAAGCTGACCTATTTAAATGAAATTGTAAAATCTCCTTTAGAAATCAAAAATCTACCTTTTATTGCCATGTGAGCTTTTATCTGTACCATTTGGCCTGGTTTTCCGTTACAAATGAAGGTCAAAATCACCAAGATAGAAAATGGCACAGACTGCAAGTTGTGCTTACTCAGGAGATGATATGGAACACCTGATACCCTCAGGCACACCAATAATGTCAAACTGAAATTTGTAGCAGAGCTTTTTTTGTGGCAAGGATTCTCGATCATGACAATTTGCGGTCATAATATTCTTTGTGATACGACAGACTGAGACATTATGTCATATGGCAGATCACAGGGTGCCCAGCACTGAGAAGACAATGCAGATTGGCTGGTGAACATCTGTTCTCATATGACCAAGCACTGATGTTTTGGGGTATAATAGCTTTGTTAATGTCAGATAGAGTTTTCAGGTAACCCCACAAAATCTCTGGGGTTGTGAGTTGGTCGTTCCCATATTTATAGGTAGTAACAGCCACCACGTTGTTGGCGTCGGAATCGATGAAGCCTGACCAATATAGAGCTGCCAGCTTTGTGAGGAAGTTAAGTTCAATCTATACTTGAGGGTGGTAAAGGAAATGTGTGCTTAAGTAGCTGTTTAAGACTGTAAAGACCTTTGTTAACATCACACATTAAGAAACAGAACCACAAGCTTCTCTTTTATATTTTAGTACACAGGAGACTCAGAACACATAGAATAATGAATACGTTAAGAAAAAAGCACAACACCACATAATACACAAGAAAAAAATCAATGGTGATTGTGTAAGGATTTATATGAAGGGAAGTTGTGTGTTAATCTGGATAATGCCAATGTGTTCCGTTTTCTTGTGAAGCCTGTAACTAACTCAAACGGCAATAAAGTTTCTTAAATGTACACACAACAAAAAAAAAAAGTTCAGTATGGGGAAAGGGATCTTAAATATCTCCCTACACCACAAAAATAATTGCATTTCAATTAATGAATGCTAAAAACTAAGTTTACCAAAGCTGCCCCACACTTTCCAATAGCCAACCAATTAAAGAAGATAAAGTAGCAACAGTCATTTACTATTATTATGTCTCTGCTATTCCCCTTCACCGGAAATTCATATTGTGATCATACAACAGTTCAGTGGTTCATCAAACTATTGATCAAAACAGCACTGAACAAGTAGTGGCCAAGCAACAGCTATACAGTAGTATGAGAACCCAGCCTGGTCTTCTCTACATCACTTGTAAATGTATCATAACTCAATACTACTCATTTAGTGTTCAATGTCCATGAGAAATCACAGATATTTCTTATCTTACAAAACACATCCCAGCAGTAAGCCAAAGTGTAATTTGCAAATATGTGCGTGAAACCCGCCAAGATTTCCCCACAAGGGCACCGAGATGTCAAACTGCATTTTATCAAACTGACAGACATAAAATATAAATTTACAGACGTGCACTACTTCAGAAAGAATGGGCAATGTTAATTCTGAAGAGGGACAGATAACTGGTGTAAGAAAACCATGCTGGAGCCAGAAAAGAAAAACAGTTTAACTTTTCACTTCAAAGTTCCAAAAGATAGTTTACATCCAAACAAGGCATTTGCAGAAACGGTTTGGAAAATCAAAACGATTTTAAAGTAATGTTGAAAAAACACACAACTTAGTTAAAAAGCCTAACTGAAAAGCACAGATTAAAAAAAGAAAAGTACTACATTTTAAAAAGGAATGAAACAGTAAAATGCTTAAATGACAGAATTAAAGTAATGTTATTTTTTAATTGCGAAAATGAAAAAAAAGCCTGCATAATATGTGCTGTGCAGTTAACTCAGCCGTATGTTAAATGTAAGCACATGTACGAACGAACAGTAGATATTTCTTAGTACTCGAACTCTAACAGAATAAAGAATTGAAACATGCCGATCTGGTAACTTTTCGTCTATTTCCAATCTCACTATATCATATTCAATCAAAGCTAATGCTCAAAAAAGTAGTATGTAATATTTTATCAACACAGATCCACTTTTCCTCGAAAAACAAAAAAGGGGGGAGGGACAGTCTTTTGTTTATCAGAAAAAAATGTACAGTGCGCGTGTATACTGACAAACAAAAAACAACTTATGCTGTACTTACTCCCTGTGCATAAAGAAAATATCGCTTAGAAAAATGGAAGGCGTTATACCTGCATTTTGTTAACAAACACCAGATTAAATTATACTATTTAGAGATTTATACCATTTCAAAACAACTAATTAGAAGGGTTATACGGATATGTTAAAGATCAATTATATTTCAGTAAGCAACACATAGTATTTGCAATTCTTCTTAATTAACTTTTGCTGTTAACCAAAATTAAAAAAGTGAATTTTGCATTCAAGTCGAAATGCATTGTCTTGCAAGAGTATTCCACTCTTTAAACTCTTAGATCATTATATTTATATTGTCAAGGATTCCTTTGTCTTGTCATTGTCCGAATACATCCTTTATAGCTGAATTAACTGATCCTTCTGGAAAAAAAGTTCTTCCTTGCATGTTAAATAATATATATTTTTTAAAAAAAGCTCATGACATGGCCACATGGCCCGCTGTGTCATTTTGTAGGTGGGCGAGTCACGCATACGTGTGCCAAAAAAATTATGCAGCTGCTTTTTTTTTATTGTTTATTTGCTAATTCAAGTTGGACCGGCAAACAAAAAGAGAATTCAGTGAAAGGATTTTTTTTAGCACAGCTGGGGCGAGCGATGGAGCATCTGGGAGCTGGGGGTGGTTATGAGGGTGGTTTAGGCGGGAGAGTGTGGACGAGAAGCAACAGAGAAGGAGGGTGTTGACTGGGAAACAACAAGGAGAGCGGGCGGTAGAAGCAACTCAAAGTGGTGGTGGGGAGTAGAAACAACTGGTGAGATAGCAATGTGGAATGGGAGAAGCATGGGCAAGAAAGCAATGTTGGAGGACACGAGAGTGAGTGCAACATGGAGGGGGCGAGGAAAAGAACATGGGTGATAGTGAGAAACATGGAGTGCAGCGGAAGTACATGAGATATAGACAGGTGGACAACACATGCACTCCTCTGGAGCGCTTAACCAAAATGAAAAGAGTATGTGCAGGCAATCAAAAGAAATGGTAAAGAGGCTATGCTATGCTCCACTGGAGGGACAACCACAAGACTGACAAGCTGGGACACGAATAGGAAGCAGGCATCTGAGTGACAAAAAACTCAACCAATGGTATGCAATGCGAGGGATCCAAGCCCCAGGATGTTTTTTGGTAAACTGACAATACGTCTTTTGCAACCATACTGCTGCGCTGTCTGGTAGGCTCAACCTACCAGCAAACATCCCAATTGTCATGCTTAGTTTTCACTTAAAAGAAAATCTGAAGAAATACATTTTGATTGCGATATTGAGAGTCTGTTTAATGTGTTCAATGTTCATTGGTTGTTCCATCAGCCTTTGTCTATTTTCACATTTATATAGGACCTTCACACAATGAATTATGGGTCTGAAGAAAGGTTTAAAGTGACCGATTCGTGCTACCTTTTTTCTCACCATGTTGCCACAGAAAATAAATTAATGAATATGCACTTTAAAGATAAGCTTTAATCATCTAGTGAGGAAAGATATACGGCTATACAGGCGTATCTTCTCAAGTAAGCACATTTAAAGCAAATTTGAGATACATTTGAGCCCAAAAGATAGGACCCAAATCTAGTAATGCTCTCCCACCTTAGGGTGAGCCACAGATATTCTGGGTATTCATAAGTACAGGTCTGCGAAAATGGGGTCCTTGAAGGTTGAGAGACATTTGGAAGCACCCTTGTATTAATGCGACCAATGTCTATTCTGAAGAATTCTTTCCTTAGGAACTTGTTCAAGAATGGAATGCCCAGGATGGGTGGAACTACCTGAGCTGTTCAGTGAGACTAAGCATTAGGAGCATACTTTTAAAAACTTTCTCTGTCGGCCACAATTATAGCAAAGCTGGGGTACTGCTAGGCATTGTATCTGCGCTCTCCTAAATGTCAAAAAATAAGGTTCAATTAGTCCAGAATCTACCTGCTCGGACAATGCTCCGTATACATAGGCGCACTCAAACAATTTCAATTTTGGCATATCTTCATTATCTTCTAATAGCAAATGCATATTTTTCAAGAGTCTCTTTATATGTGTGTGCTATCAACAAGAACCAGACTATAATCAAGACAGACTAAAATCCTATTGCTAATGAGAAGCTAAAATCTAGTATAGCTGCACTGATTATGGGGCATCATTTTAAAATGATATGGTTGGCAGGCTGCTCCTTTTATGTCTATCCCCTAAACACTGGAAAGCGCTGCCTTTATATTTAAGGGTGCAACCAGATCGCCTGGTCCTTACAAAATCCTAAACCCCTTAGGTGCTAGTCCTTTTTCCTCCATCAGTGCTGAGAGCTATTTTTAAATTTGGTACGCAACTAAATGATGGACGGAATGCTGAATCAATCATACATTCACCCCCAGTCAAGAGATCTGGGTTAAATCCATCGTTCTTTTGCTCACCATGCCACCCCAGTTTGCATATTTAAATTTGGAGCAGTTTGAGCATAAGCCTTCACATCTTTAATTCCACAAAATACTTTCACCATATGTTGGAGATTCCAAAGGTGATCAGAGTCTGTGGTTTCCCTTAGAGAGAACAAACAAATGGCCAAATTGTGAGAAAATGTAGGTTTGTTTAATTTTGAAAAATGAAATAAAAGTGCTGAGTAACAAAGGGGGAGGTGTTTTTTATTTTAAGTGCATCGACAAAAGGTTTACTCCCCTAAGATCATACATATAATTTCAGAAAAGGCAGTTGTAAAATAAATAATTTTTTCCCACCACAGTTTTTGCATTTTTGTAGTTTCTACCTACTTGCAGTTTATGGGGGAACAGGTGTAAAACTCATGGCTGCAACTGGAAAGATAGACAAGATTCAGAATTTAGCGGGGTGGTCATTTGTGTAGATTGCTAATGTTTGACCAGAAGAAAGTAATCCTTGAAACCAAAAAACAGTGAAAGGAAGGGGAAAAAAAACACAGGTGACAATGTTTTCATCAGAAATTCAATGCACTCAAGCTGATCTACAAATGTATTATACAATTACATCTATCTAACTCTTCTTTTTACAGAGATATATATATAGGCCCTCATTACGATGTTGGCACCGTTGCGGGGAAGGAACTGCCCGACTATAGGTCGGCAGTTCCAACACCCTAATTTGGAGGGAAACATCCATTTTCCAATGGGAGCTTGTGTGGCGGGCTGAAAACTCCTGCAGCACAAGCTCTCATTGTATAATGGAAGTTTGTAAACATCTCTGCACTGTGTGGCAGGTACCTCATGGTGCCAGCGACACAGTGCATGGATTTTGAGGGGGAGGCTGTGGTACCCCCCAGGGCCCATATTCGGAAGGCCAGGGGGAAGGGGGCTAAGCTAAAGGTCTCCAAAGTCAGTTTCCGACAGCCAATTCATGTAAAAAAGGCCAACATGGAATGCCTGTTGGAAACAGACCTCGTAATTCCGAGCCTGGCTCTGCTGTCATTTAAGGGATTACTATTCTGCTCCTGTTCCGACAGGCTGTGTGAGCTCGTCGGAACAGGAGTGGAATCCCCTTGCAGTTTTCCCTCTGACCACCATAAACAAAATACGGCGGTCAGAGGGAAAACTCAGGCTGTTGGGCAGAGTGCCTCCGACCACAGGTTGGAGGCTCTCAGCCAGACATCCAAATCGGGCCATAGTTTGTTAGTTGTCAAAAATATCCCATATCCAGAGCCATCAATTGGTCTGCAGCTATTAATCATTTTTCATTGTGTTTCGACTGTGCAACAATTCAATGGCAAACAGTTGTTCGCATCACTCTAAAAAGGTGATTCTGTGGGTATTTCACTAAATGTGCTCTTTAGTGCACACTGACATATTTAGAAGCTAAAAATGTAATGACGTTCAAAAGATAATAATGGATGCCCTACTATGCTGCGTTGCCACACTTCCCCCCTGAATTTCAATATTTACGGGGATGTGGTGCTACCATATGTGGCCCCAAGGTCGGCAGGCACCCAAGTAAATATGCCAACATCATACACTTTTGAAAAGCAGATACCAAGGTGTTTATTCTTGAGGGAAAGTTCTGAAATTTGAGGAGACTGACAAAAATAAAACCCAACCATCCAATGTCCTTACTTTTCTACTGCTAAAAGGGTGCCCCTACTTGTCTGTGAGGGGTCTATGGGCTGTGACAGGAACTAGTCAAAACTTGGACTGTGTTAAGTAAATGTAATACATGTGGTCTGTTCCTATGGTGGGTTCGGTCCACTCACACAGTTTTTCACTGGAAGAGAGTGGGAGACCGGGGGGGGGGCGGGTGGGGAGGGGGGGGCTCACGTTTATGTCACACAAAAATGGGGAAATTGTCATTTTTGAGCTATAATTTGAAGTTAGAGGGCATTCTGGATAAGATCCACACAAAGCACATAACCCAGGATTCCCATGGGTATCCAAGATTCAGAAAAGCCTAGTGTTGGAATGGCCCCCTGTGTGCCAACCAATCCCAGTCAAAATGTTGCAGCACCCCTCCCAATGTAAAGAGAGGAAATGGTGTGCTTTGAAGCATATTTTTGACACTTACATGGCATTTCAGCAAGGGAAACATTCTGGGATCGACAAAAGGCTTACCACCTTAGATTCCCCTGGGTCTCTAGATTTCAGAAATGTGCAGATTTTGTAGGTTTCCTAGAGAGCTGGATGAGCCAAAGCCCTACTATTGTAGCTATTCCCCACTGCAAGTGAAAGGGAATTGGGATTACTTTGAGCATAGTGTTGACATATGCACCTGCAGAGAGAAGGCAAACCTTCCCCATTCTGCCTCCCCATAGGGACAGAAATACCTTGTAGGTCCTGGGGTGAGGCCACATGCCAAGACAGTTCGATGCCAGGAAGGGCCAGTCCCCAACCCATTCTTTTTTTCAAATAAATGCCTACCCCTAATGCCTATTAGGCTTTCTGCCCCAATCTGGTTGTAAATTCCCTTATTGCAGAAAGGGTTCATGGGCAATTGGTGGAGGAGGCAATTGGTCATACCTGTGAGACTTCTCCCTCCACCCTCAAACTATCCCTGGTAGCTAGAGAATGCATTCCAGCTCAGGGACCGCCCTCGTGTGGTTATTTCCAAGTAGGGATTCACTAGGGATAGGTACCGCTGGAAAAGGAGTGCCTCCTCTTATGTAAAGTTTGATGCTCAGGGAGCCAGAGCTGTGCCCCTGAGCATCTAAAACACTGAAAGCAGCAGGAGCAGTTAGACTCTGACCATTTTTAGTTATGTTAGTGGGCGTGGCGCGATGAGTGTCACTAAAATTGGAAGTTCATGTCACCCACACTAAGAGGTAGTGTGGTGGAAATAAACATCGGTTAAAGACTTGCTTTTTAGCATGTAAATCAGAATCTTTGCCAGCAAAGTATTTTTCTGATCACACATCTAATACTAGGACATCCCTGAGTTTATTATGTACTATTAACATTAACGAATTGCTCCCATCAATAAAAGTGTCATTTGTTTCCCTCCTGAATCTTCCAGTGGTTGGGTTTTATTCCCAAAGGATTTTGGTGGTTTCCCAAAAAACACAATTGACCAAAATCTAGAGTTGTCCAGGATTTGCGTTTATATTGTATGGACCTCCAAGTGAAGAGAGAGATTCCCTCTCTAATCCAAAAAGGTACTGAAGAAAGGGACTGAAGTCCTGGTGGAACCTGACCTGTTTTGCCTGGCTGCGTTAGTAGAGGCCACGCTGGACCAAAACTATTAATGTATTTATGGTAATATAAGTAGTTATTCAGTAATTGCCAGGAGGTCCTAGTAATATGAATAGGAGGCTCACTCCAAACTGTCAGTATATGAAGTCTACAGTGAAGTATAAATGGTCATGGTTTGGGGCATTTTACTGTACCTTGCAGCAGACCTACGGGCACATGGGGGATCTGTTTTTAGGATATTTACCATTGGTCACACATTCGGATGTTTTGCAGGTCTTAAACATTAGGAAATTCAATTTTGTAAACATAGTTTGACTTTTGAGAAAGAAATAGTTTGCAGGATCCAGGCAAACTCTAGTTTTCAGAAATATCTGGACCTGGCAAGTGTACCCTTGTAGCTGGCGGACAACCAAGCCCAAATACAACAGTCATCTCCGCTCAGAGTTTAAGATTTATTTCTTTACAGACATATTTAGGGTTATGGCCCTTTTTTATTTTGAGAAGTGTGAGAACGCTGTGTATTAGTACTTTTGCTGTTAGACACATTCAAGTGCTTTCCAGCACATAAATGTGCAAAAAGTATGCTTTTGTTTAATGAATATGAACTGTGGAGAGCACTTGGGGTAAAAAAAAAAAACATGTCGAGTTCCATGCAAAACTACGCCCTCCTAGATTGTCATGGGTCTCATATTTTCAGAAATACCTGGAGTTGGTAGGGTTTCCCTAACTGTCGGAAAGTCCCTAACCCAGATACTGTAGCGTTAAGCAGGGGATATTACTACAATATTTCTCTTCAATTGCACTCAACATAGTTGGCCTGGCTGCACCATGGAACCTTTCCTGTGCCACTAATAAGGCCAATCGATAAATCTGGGGTACTGATTTTATCAGAAGATGGTCAATGGTGGACACCTGGACATTTGCCATTGGCTCCAAATTTCTCTGTTGTTCAGCCTCAAGCGACTTGAAGAGTCTGGGGGATCTGATGGTAATTTGCCACATTTGATCCATCTTCAATACAAGGAGTTAAACATGTTAAATCTGTTATCAATTACTCCTTTTTTCCATGAACGTTGACTATTTTGTGAATTTGATGATTAGTTTCTTCAGGAAAATCTCAAACAATATACACAAATGACCTCGTCTGAATCCAGAGTGTTCTATAGTTTTCAGAAATCCATTGAGTTCCATGTGCTTCACACATATTTTCCCCACAAATCACAGGAAGGTAGAAAACAAAAAATGGGAACTATTACCTACAACTTACAAAAGTGAAAACATTTATTTCAGGCAGCTATGAAGAAAGTGTTCATAGCATAGAAAAAGTTTTATTATAAAAGTTACTTACCTTCGGTAGCGCCTTATTTGGTAGAGACATAATCTAGCCGCAGATTCCTTACCTTACAATTTCCCAGACATCAGGCTGGGTCCGGAAGACTTTTACTCGAGCAATACCCTTGCACGCTGGTAGATAATTTTGGTTGGCTCCGGGCAAAGTCATTGGCGTCGTCCACGCTGGAAGTGATGCTTCCGTCACCTATATAGGTGCCACCTCTGTGCGCTGACATCAATTACTTTTCACGTCTTTCTACGCCAGGCGCGCGGAGCCATGAAGTGCACTGACAGTGGTGTGTTTAGAACCAGGGTACTTTCAAATATTTTCCCAGAGGTCAAAAAGTTTGGTCTCTGATGTGATCGAGGGCTGCATTGTTATCAGCAGGGTAGCAGTTGAGGGAGCAGAGATGGTAAGAAGGATGTAAGGGATGCAAAGCATGTATATCTAATGGCTGAACTGCATAATGTGAAACTAGAAAGCCTGGATCAATCCCGGCTTCCCAAATTGTGTGATCCTAGGCAGTTGTTTTATTTCACTTTCTCTCCTTTTCTTTCATACTATATGAGAACCTAAAAAAACATAACTTCAGGATGTGCCCTGTACAAAACCTTCTCCTGTTTTTAATTTAATAAACCATAATTTTATTTATGAGTAACAGCAACCCAGGGCATTCAAAGGCTGCACAAAACAACTGACTCGCCTCTTAGTTCACTATTGGTATTGCTGTCAAGGTGGGGGTGGGCATGAATCTATCTAAAATAAGGTTTTAAAACTATCACTTTAAACAAAAAAATACCAATGCAAAGATATAATATAATGTCATGTAATGAGGAAAGGTTCTCCACGTTAATGAAATGCACTTTTTGGATTTTGATTAAACTTTCCCATATTTTCAAATTTTTGTCTTTAAAAATTAAGGTGGTCCTAAAGTTAAGTGGTGCAGGACATCATATTTTCTTCTTTTCTCTTACTTCAATTAATCTATAAATAAATGCCTGCCTGTTAATTTAACATCTCTGTGAATGTTACTTCTGTGTCGAGTAAACAGCAGTTCGGTGCTAGGGTGGACCAGGGGGCTTCATGTAAAGTTCAGGAGGGATGCATGAGGCCCCCGGGCCATACTTTGAGTATCAATGGTTTAGAACATCTACGGCCCTGAAAGGGATCAGCCCTAACCCTAAAAACCTGTCTGCAGCACAGGGAGGATGGGTGGGTAAGTAATGAATCTGCAGCTAGATTATGTCTCTACCAGATAAGGTGTTACCGGAGATCAGTAGCTTGTCCATCTGATAGAGGCATCTACCAGCAGATTTCTTACCTTACTTTACTTTGTGGACTTGTAGAGCGCAAACTAATCATCCCCAAGGGGATCTCTCGGCGCTATAGGAGAAAGTAAGTAGGGCACACCCATCTAGAAAAACCATGTCTTTAGAAGTTTCTTAAAGCTGGATAGCTCGCTGCGGCACTACAATTGATAAGCCAGCAATACCATCCCTGGAGGAGGGGACTGTGTACAAGGTTAGACCAGGAAGTCCCACAGGACAGAGCAGCCAAAAAGGCTGTCCCTGCGGACTGGACTTTCCAAGCAGTGGTGCTTAGTGAACGTGTGAAGTGAAGCCCACGCTGCTGCCTGACAAATATCAAGGACTGAAACTCCACGGTGCATCGCCATGGTAGCAGCCTTGGTTCTGGTGGAGTGAGTCTTTAAGCTTCAGGAGGCCATTTATTGGCAATGGCATAGCAAATTTTTATGCAGAGGATGATCCATCGCCAGATAGTCCTCTTCTGCATCGCACAACCTTTCTTTGAGCCAACGTACCCCACGAAGAGTTGGCCATTCACTCTGAACTCTTTAGTGAGATCAAAGTAAAACAGCACTCTTTTTGGGTCCAGATGGTGGAGTCGCTCCTCCTCTTTAGAGGGGTGGGGAGGAGCATATAAAGTAAGCAAGGTGGCAGATTGCCTCACGTGATAAGGTGTTACCATTTTTGTTAACAAAGAGGCTGTAGTGCAAAGCACCAATTTATCAGGGAATATAGTCAGGTAAGAAGGCTTAGGTGACAGACTGAAATTCCCTCACCCTCCTGGCAGAATTTGTCACTAAAAAAGCTGCTTTGATGGAAAGCAGCAGCCGCAATCTGTGCAGGTAGCAGTGTGGGGTTTTGGGGCCGTGTAAGGGGGGATTCCGAGGGACGATGCCGAGGGAAAATTAAATAAATAAATAATTTTCCCTCTGCGTCGTCCCTCAGAATCCCCCCTTACACGACCCCAACGCTGTTAACTGCACGGACCATAGTTGGAAAGCAGCCTGAGAGGGCAGTTGTGCAGATGTTCGAACAGAGCGCACATCAGGAAGTTAAGAACCAAATTAAGGTTCCCCTAAGGAATGATGATTGGGGCAGGGGGGAACATATATAAAAGCCACTTAAGAAAGCTGTTAACAACAGGGGATTTAAATGAAGAGGGTTGATCTGGCAATCTCAAGAAGGCAGACAAGGCCAAACGGTACCCTTTAAGAGTGTCCATAGAGCAGAGATCTGCTGAGCAAGGGTCAAAATAAAGACAATGACTTGAGAGAGGGAAGTAGAAATAGGACCAATAGACCATTCTGTACAATACTTTACAAATGTATGTCACTGACAGGCGTACACAGTATTAGTAGAAGGACTCTTGGCTGCCAAATCATATCACAGACTTCGGGAGTAAGATCAAAGACTGTCAACTGCCACCGCTCAATCTCCACAAAAGAAGGCAGAGAGTTGACGGGTTCGAGTGGATGACCCTCCCCTGCTTCTGCGACAGACGATCCTCCCAAAGGGGCAGCCTGATCAGAGGATCGATGCTCAGCTGGAGAAGCTCAGGATACCAGACTCTCCTTGCCCAGTCCGGAGCCACAAGAAAGACTTGGGCCCGGTCGCTCCTATCTTCGTGAGCACTGTGGACAGAAGTGGTATTGGTGGAAAGGCATACAGGAGGCCTGAACTCCACTCAAGATGAAAAGCGTCACCGAGCAAGTGCCGTCTTGAAAACTCCCGCGCGCAAAACTGCTGACATTGTGCATTCTCGGCAGAGGCAAGCAGATCTAACCAAGGCTCTCCCCACTTTTAAAAAGGACCATGTGCCCCCTCCGGATGTACACGCCATTCCTGTTCTGCTAGGCATCGACAGCCAAATTAGTCTGCCCTGGTGTTCAGGAAACCTGCCAAGTGTTGAACCCTGTTCCAGCCATTTCCATAGACCCAGGATCTCTTGACAAACGATACCGAATCCCACCCGCCCTGTTTGTTGCAGTACCACATGGGGGTGGTTTTGTCCGTGAACACCTGAATCCGCTTCCCCAAGATGTAAGGAAGACAAGCTTTCAATGCCAAGCGAATCGTTTGGAGCTCCAACTAGTTGATGTGGGGTCCGGATTCCATTACAGACCAGAATCCTCTGATCTCCACCTCTACCAGATGTCCGCCCCATCCCAGGAGTAATGCATCTGTCACTACTGTGTGATCTGGTTGGGGAAAGGAGAGGGGTCTGTCTCTGAACCAATCATGGTTGGTCAGCCATGACAGCAAATCCTGTGCAGTTCCCTCTGAGATCTGGACCATGTCGGAGAGATTTTCCTGATGCTGCGCCTATGGGAACTTCAGGTCCCACTGCAGAGCCCGCGTATGCTATCTGGCATGTGTCACTAGCAGGATGCAGAAGGGCATGAGACTCAGCAGCCACAGAGTCAATGTCACCAAAATTCAGAATAGAGGCTAAAACATTGGTATTATAGCCTAGCCACTCTAGAGGATAGGCCTAAAACTGCACCGTGTTCAGAACCGCTCTGATGAAAGTGAGCATCTGAGTGGGAGTCAGGTATGACTCTCGCACGTTGACCGTGACCCCCAGCAAAAGCAGGAGATTCACCATAATCTGGAGGTGGGCGAGGGCAGTCACGGGTGTGCTTGCCTTCAAAAGCCAGTCGTCAAGATAGGGGGAGATGCGACCACCACCATCACCTAAGAAAACACCCAATGGGCGCTGGGAAGGCAAAAGGAGAGCACTGTGAACTGAAATTGATTTTGGCCTACCGTGAACCGCAGGTAGCACTAATGGCAAGGTAGGACGGGAATGTGAAAATAGATGTCCTGCAAGTCCAACACTATCATCCAGTCTCAGGGGTCTAGGGCAGACAAGACCTGAGCCAGAGTGAGCATTTTGAACTTGTCCTTTTTGAGGAAAGAGTTGAGGGCTTGCAGATATAGGATAGGATAAGATGAAGGCCCATGTTCTTTTTCAGAACCAGAAAGTAGCGGGAACAGCAACCACAGCCTACTTCTGCCACTGGAATCCACTCTATGGCTCCCTTGGCCAAGAGAGATATGACATCCTCCAGAAACAGGTTTAGGAGGTCCTCTGTCAGCCGGTCGAAAGCCGGAGGCATGAAAGGAGGGGTAGTCTCGAAGGGGAGGGAGTGGCCCATTCGGACTATCTGAAGAATCCACTTGTTCAATGTGATATTTGGCCAGTGGTGGAGGTGATAGCGGATCCTGCCACCAAGCGTTTTCCCATGATCTTGAAGGGCAGGAATGGGAAGGTTTAGAGGCTGCTGGTGGAGAAGTGGACTGACTCGACCTCTGGCCCTCTCACCCACATGACGAAAGGAGCAATGTCCACGGCCACGCAGCGGTTGCTGAATTTGCGTTGTCTGTGGCTGAGATATGGCTGGCATGGCTGAAAGCCCCTCCAATGGTCACAAAAGGGGTGAAAAGCAGACGGGGGATGGGTGACTACCGAGAGCCCCAAGGACTTGGCCGTTTCCTGCGAGTCCTGAAAGCGCTCCAGAGCCATGTCTGCCTGGTCTTCGAAGAGAAGGGTACAATAAAAGGGCATGTAGATAAGGAAGCCTGGACATCTGGCATGGCGCCGCACAGCCACCATGGATGGCATTGCTCTGCCCAGCAAGTCAGTGGTGTCAATCCCACAACAAATGGTGAACCATGCCACATCTCTCCCATCTGATACTGCTTGGGAGAGAATGGTCCGGGCCTCCTTCGGGACCTATGACAGCACCTGTGCAACCATTTCCCGCAAGGAGTGGACGTAATGACTCAATAGGCATGCAGTGTTCACTGACCGCAAGGCTGGCAGAAGAAAAGACCTTCTTGCCTCAGCTATCCTGTCTTTTGGATTCCCTGTCCAGGGGAGCGGAAGGGAACGCGGCTTGTGAGGTAGTGGCTTGGACCACCAAGCTCTCAGGGGTATGGTGGCTGGTGAGTAATTTTGGGTCAACCAGTGCAGGGCAATGGCGGCGGACAATAGTCCTATTCACAGGAGCCCCTCTGCTGGGCTTGGACCAGGTTCCTATAAGGACATCAGTCAAAGCCTCGCTGAAAAGGCAGGAGGGGTTCAGAGGAGGAGACACCCGGCTCTGTCTGATGTTCATCTTGACTTCCACCGAAAGGTTCTCACCACCATAGTATATGAAGCTCTCTCTTCTGTAGCCACGGTAGGGTAAGAAAACGGGCCAGAATCTGGGGAGTCATCCAGTCCACTGGCCTCATCCAAATCCTCATACCAGTCCATTTCATGCTCAGGCCAATCTTGTGAAGGGTTCAGAAATCCCTCTCAATCTTCCTCCATTCCTAGCCCCTCAATATTAGGCTGAAGAACCGACCTAGGAGCCAAGGATGCGGTCGATGCCGGAATCTGCGTCTATCCGTGTTGTCGGGGATAAGAATGGGGCTGGCACCGCTGGGGTCAAAAGTCTTGGCATGGGGCCGGGAAGGGGGAGTCGCAGGGGCACAACCGGCACCAGTCCGGACCCACCACTGGATCCATTGGGGGGCATCAGCGCCAAGACCGGAGCCGCCAGCGTGGAACATGATGGAACCCCCTCCGAGCCTCTGGGGCTGGAAGGTGCACCTGGAGGGTCAGGTGGCCCAAACATGAGGCACCTGGCGTCACAGAATTCTTTAAGCTGGGCAGGGGTCACTCCGTATCCTGAAAAGTCAGGGAAGCGCGGAGCCAACACAGGTGCAGGTTCTACAGAACGAGCCCTAAAGCGTCAAGACTCCTCCGTTATGTTGTCCAACAGATGGGGAGAAGTTGAAGCACGCTTCGACTTCTTGTGTTTCTTATGCCTCTTACCTGACTGATACGATGAATTTAAGCAGGAGGACGAGGATTTGGGACTCCTAGAGCAGTGCCCGGACTATCCCCTTGACAGGGACCAGGAATGAGACCTCCAGAGCGAACGGTGTGGAGCCGAACGTCGACGCACAGGCAGTTTTAGGGACCGCTCCCTCAAAGCTTTTGGAGTCATGGCTCAGTAGTCGTAGCACGACTTCAAGTAGTGGTCGTGCTCTAGGCACCAGAGACAAATTAAGTGTCAATCTGTCACCGACATGGCGTGATGGCAGGCACCACACAGTTTGAATCCAGACGTCTTATTCGACATAGAGAAAAATAAACTATACACCAGAAATCGTAGACAAAAGTCGAAAAAAAGCCTGTCAAAAAGTGACAGAGGGTCTCTCTCTTGACAGATCTGCGCTAGCTGGCGCGGAAAGAAAAGAAGTGACGCAGCGCAACGAGGTGGCATCTATATATAGGTGACACGGATGTCACTTCCAGCATGGAGGGCAACATCATGCGGAGCCAACAGACGCCACCTACCGGCACGCAAGAGTATTTATTGCTTGAGCAAAAGTCTTCAGGATCCAGCATGACAACTGTGAAATTCTAAGGTAAGGAATCTGCAGCTCGATGTCTCTATCCGAAAAGATAAATAAAGAATTTAAAGGCATCTTTATTTACTGCTTCGGCATTCGTGACCCTCCAAAAATCGTCTCTCAGCTCAGCCGTGGGCCGCAACCCAGAGTTTGGGAAAGACGGCCCTAATGGAAGAATAAAGAGTCCTCTGCCCCACTCTAGCACAATCAACAAGAAACTCAAGTTCCTGGTCATAATTACAACCAAACCTTCGGATCCAGGCACTGGAAGAAGCAGACCTAAATGCCAAAACTGACCCAAAAATCAGAAGAATCACTTGGTGACTCTTTTAATCACAGAGAAGTGCAAGATGACTCGGGATCTTAATAAGGGAGAAGAGAATGAACATAGGGATAGTGAAAATAAGCACAATGAAGTCTTTAAACAGCTGCCTTAAGATGATGGAGAAAAAATAGGTTATTTGAAGTCTCAATCAAAATCAAATTGGAGAACAGCCTGACTACCCCAGAAAGAAGTAACTTCATTTAGGTAAATTTACAGAATGAGTAAAATGTTTAGGACATTCAATGAAGAAAACTAGAAAAGGGAGGCAACAAAAGTACTAGGTAGAAAAATAAACTAGTGTTTAGGTAGGAGTACAATTAAGGAGTCTAGGCAGAGCTAGAGTACAAGGGCATAGTCAGGGGTACTGAGCAATTGACCCGAGTAGAGGCACTTGAGGATCAGCAGTGGTAGAGGTACTAGGGTATAAGTAGACGTAGAGGTGCTAGATCAAATGCCTAGGCAGGGGTACAGTATTGTGAAAGAAAAAAAAATGAGGGCGAAGGGGCGACACAGGGTTGGGTGTTTGCTGTAATAAATGGTCATCAACCATCACATGGCTCAGCTTGAAGTATATAATGTTCAGGGGTTCGGGGAACGTCCCTAAACACTTCCAAAGTAAAAAATTCTAAATTCAGCGAAAAAAACATAAGTGGTTGGAGCAGATTTTGAAATTCGCATCGTAGGGCGTGAAAAAAAGAAACCGAATTCAGCGTGCAGAGGTGGTGCCTTTATGCAGCTCTGTGTCGTCATGCCCACAGGCGGGACTCCGCCACAACATGGATCAACCCATTACCTGTTGCCACACAGGAAGTAATAGAAGAGTTTCCAGCTCCAGTATGGAACTTGAAAAGATGCACAAGGTGAGCAATCTACAGTATAAAGTATCCATCAGCCACCTAATAAAGGAGTTGTGGGGTAATGCCTCCTCAAGGTACATTTTGTACCAGCACAACCATATGGCTGTGGAACTGGTGTTGGTTGGGCCCTTCGTTTAGGTGAAACATAGACATTTCAAACAAACTAGGGGAATGGTCGAGCAAAAGCACACAAAAACTCCAGCTGGTAAAAACAGCAGTAGACTTTCATCTCCAGAATGAGGAGACATATTTAATTGTTTTCTATTATATATCTTGTACCACCCACTGTCCCCCACCCCAGCACCCCTCCACAAGAACTTGTCATTCTTCAGACAGATACAAGAATGATTCTTTATATATCTGCATCTCACTTTGTTCCCTCCTTTTAACTTGCTAAGTCCACTTTATAATGGTTACGTCTCTGGCATCAGGGTTCAAATTCATGGTTCAGTCACATCAGCATTCCTCTTCTACCATTTCGTTTTGGTGTACTATATCAGTCAAGACCATTTCCCAAATGAAGACTCGGTTAACATATCCCCTTTGCAATTGTATTCACTTCCTTACCCCACATTCTCCCATTCATGCATGCTTCCCATTCTCTGCACCCTGGCGCATTCTGATTTTCCACCGAAAAGGTATTTCTGTTTTAGTTAGTTCCATGCCCAGTTCTGCTACCTTGACGTTACTTTATTGCTTTTGCTGCTTGGGACCAGATCCAGGAGTCGGAGCGTATTGTTGGCTGCCTGTAATGTCATACCAATGACTGTTCTTAGCTTGTGTTCACCTACTGCCAGAATGTTTCCATTCCCACCATGTATCTATATATGTGCCGGCCTTTATCCTTCACTTGTGGCAGCTGGGTTTATTTTGTGCATTAATTGTGGCCTTATGTACACTCTGTGGCAGCATTCGTAAGAAAGTCAATTTAAATTCGGCGTTTCTAGTGACTCTTTCACATTTTGCAAATATGGTGGGTCACTGATGTGGCCCTATTTCTTCATCTGTATCTGTCCTCCAGACTTCCTTAGTATGGGCTAACCTTGTACTCTCTCAGTATCCATAATAAAGAAATTAGATATCTCTGACCCCCAGGCCCACACCTATTTGATGGACCCTATGTATTTCTGTTTTTTGGGAGAACTGTGTTCAGCTATTTGAATGATTGTCATAATTGGTGCATTTGTGAAGAGACTGGAATTGCTGATGCCTCATTGAGTACAACATTCTGCAAATCCCCCTCCTTTATAAATACTTACCAATCAATCTGACTTTGGCATCCCATTGACTCTTTTTGCAAAGTCAGGCAAAGACAGGAATAGGATCGTACACCATGGGTCTAGTTGTGGCATACTGTATTTATAGAGGTCTTGTATCACTGTAGCATATCATATCTCTATTATGGTTCGTGCCTGCATAGGTAATGTTCTAACCAGGTTCTTTGGAAGCAGTGTTAATGTTGTCACTGTCGTTACATAAATTAATGTTTGAATTACTTTGCTTATTGGGTTGCTGATTACTGCTGCTCTGCAGAAGGCTCTGAAGAAAGGCGCCGAACATTACCCCCTCTTCGCAAGACAATCTTGGAAACATTGTATTTTTAAAACAACCTCCGCCATTACGACTATATCAGTAGTAGATGTATCTATTCCACCTTAGTCTGATCTCTAGATTCAACTGGCCGCTCGAAAACTGTTTTAGTTGTATTGTCAGTACCAAAAACTGCCAGCCTACCACAAAGAAATAATGTGCTCATAATTGCTCTCCAAACTGTGTATTTTCTTTGCGATCTAAAACTTAATATGTGTTGATGGATCTGTCTTGAGCTGTTAGTCATGAGTTTTATCAAGAGACTGAAGTTTCTGTAAAGCACAATTGCAGCAATAGGTTTCCGTCCTTAAATGCCTTGGTAAGTTGTAAGCTCTTTCTGAATGACGTGTGTCTGCTTGGGATACGCAAATAGTAAGGAAGCGCCCCAAACCAGCTTCAGAGAGGGGCTCCTGGAAATCACATCTGTGTCTGGGAAAACGAATTGGAGGGGCCCCTCAAAATCTAAGTGCGACACAAACTGTGACTGGTCCACACAAGAATAAATACTGGGCAGATGCTCTGATCAGGGCGCCAGGGATAGCAGTAAAATAGCACTGTAATGGAGAACACAACTATGCACCGGGATAGGATCCTTCATTGCATGCCTTCTCTTCAAGTTGGGGGGATCAAGACCCATGCAAGGAGAGTTGTAGACTGCCCGGAACAAGAGGAGCTGCCTCGTGGTTTCAGAAGCACGGGCGTAACCAGCCCAGCTGCTGTGTGACTAAGGAACTTGGGTCATGACTCCATTAGAAATGCTACATCTGCCTTGAAGGACACCTTGCTGTTCAGATGAGTTTTGAAAGTGTGCCCATGGAGAAGGAAACTACCAGAACAGGGAGACATAACTGTCCCAGCAGAAGGACAATAACTGAGATCAACGTTGCATATCATCCAGAGAGGGCACCAGTTCTACATGATGCTTTGTGGTGAGATACCGAAGACCCACTCATACTCTCACCCCCTCCACCCGCCCCAAATTGGGCCCTTTTAACCCCCAAGAGAACTCTGAACATGCCTATGGAAATGGTTAGATGGGCTGACCAGGTGAGGCAAAGAGGAACAGGTCCCCATAAACAACTTGAAAATTCTATAATAGGCTGCATAGATACTCAAGCTTAAAGACATGCTTTGAGGGAACTTTATGCGTCTGCCCCATGCCTATGTGTGTGACCCTGACACAGAAAAAGTTGACCACATTTGTTGCGTTCTCATATATGGCCCCTGGGTTAGAGGCACTGAGAAATACATGGAATAGTGTAGTTCAGCACTACCTGCCTCTATGCCAATGCAAAGATAGCAATTTAGGTCACAAATAGGAAAAAATGGCTCAGTCAATAAATATCACAACAAGACCGTCAAGTAACGAAGTTTTCTAAATTCCAAACATCTAACTTTCAACTCCTTAGGTACACACAGCATTTCATCACCATCTTCGCATCCTGCAGTTTGTAATGCTATTATAGTACATGGTCCGTAGAGGCTAACTCCCCTAGGGAACATGTGGGTATTTTGCAACTGTTGATTTATTGTAGAACAACTGCCAAACCATCCACCCAATCAGTCTTCAAATGACTCCACAAGTTTCTACAACATTCTATTATAGCATTATTCTGGGGCAAGGTGACCTCATAACACGTACAGGTACCAAACACCTTCCCCAAATACTATATAAACATTATTTGAGGAAGGAATACCCTGACCCCCTAGGCCTGGTGGTGGGGTCCCACAGGAAGCACCCAAAAAGTTTTCTCCAATTTTGCAGAAAAATCACAGTGGATTTTCCCTGGGGAATGCCCCCTCCCTGGGGCCATGCCAGTGAAATGTAAAGGAGGAGGAGGGCTGCCCGGCCCCCTCTCCAGGAGGTTTGCTGCCCCTGTGACCACTACCTCCCAGGGGCAAGGCCAAAATTCAAATATCAGGGGAGGGAGGCTGTACGGACCCCCCTCCATGGCCCTTTACAGCCCTGGGGACCACCACCTCCTCAGGACCAGACCAATTTATGCACAGGACGGAAGGGAGCCGTCCTGTGCCACGGTGCTCAATTACGCAAGACAGCTCCAGGGTGTCCTCGCACATGGCACTGGAAATCCCTCTGGTGCGGGCACCAGAGAGATTTCCTTTCCCAGCACCCGAGGGATTAAAAAAAAAATTATGTTGGGTGAGGACTACCCAAAATGGCATGCAAATGCCCCCATCTCCAGCAAAATGTCTGTCTTCCCCCCCCCCCGGGGGGCAGAGCGCCCACTAGAAGCCAGGGATTTTGTTTTAAATTTGATTTAGGGGTGGGGGCTGCCCAAGATGGGCATGCCAATGCGCCCTAGCAAAATTATAGTCTTTCTGCCGCTCCTGGGGCAGTAGCCCCCAATCTTCTCCCCAACCCCAGGGGCAGAAAGCCCACTAGAACCCAGGGATTTTTTTTATTTGATTTAGGGGTGGGGGCTGCCCAAGATGGACATGCCAATGCCCCCTCCCCCCAGCAAAATTCCAGTGTTTCTGCCCCCAAGGGGGGCAGAAAGCCCACTAGATGCCAGGGATTCTTTTTTATTGTATTTAGGGGTGAGAGCTGCCAATGCCTCCACTCTGCAATATTCCACAGTCTTTCTGCCCCACCCAGGAGGCAGATGGGGGCAATCGCCCCCGATCTGCCCCCGGGGGGCAGAAAGCCCACTGGATGCCTGGGATTATTTGTCTGATGGACGGAATGCTGCACAATGGCAAAACATTCACCCCCAGTCACGGATCAGGGTTTAATCCATTGTTATTTTGCTCACCACACCACCCCAGCTCAGACATGGCCATATGCAAATCAGTCTTGACCCTGTGCCTCATGGGAACAGTCCAATTGTAACTGCCAAGCCATGTCTTCCCTGGACCGGAATCAAGCATCCTACGACCGGTTTCTGGCTATCAGCCGTCTTCAGCCAGGATAGCTTGATTCCAGTGGCATGGAGAGCACGGGACTCACGTCTGAGCATACCCATCCCACTCGGGGTGACAAATGCAAAAACAACAATTGATGGAAGGAATGTTGCACAATGGCAAAACATTTACCCCCAGTCACAGATATGGGTTTAATTCATCGTTATTTTGCTCACCACACCACCCCAGTTCAGACATGGCCATATGCAAATCAGTCTTGACCCTGTGCCTCATGGGAACAGTCCAGCTCGAACTGCCAAGCCATGTCTTCCCTGGAACGGAATCAAGCATCCTAGGACCGGTTTCTGGCTATCAGCCATCTTCAGCCAGGATAGCTTGATTCCAGTGGCATGGAGAGCACGGGACTCACGTCTGAGCATATCCCTCCATCTCGGGGTGACAAATGCAAAAACAACAATTGATGGACGGAATGTTGCACAATGGCAAAACATTCACCCCCAGTCAAAGATCTGGGTTTAATCCATCATTATTTTGCTCACCACACCACCCCAGTTCAGACATGGCGATTGTTTTTGCATTATTTTATTTAGGGGTGGGACTGGCAGAGATGGGCATGCCAATGCCCCCCACCCACGCAAAATTCCACAGTCTTTTTGCCACCCCTACCCCCCGGAGGAATATGGGGGCAATAGCCCCTGATCTGCCCTCTAGGGAGCAGAAAGCCCACTGGCACCAGGGACAGTTTTTTTATACGTGGGGTGGGGGCTGCCCAAAATGGGCATGCCAATGCCCCAACCCATGCAAAAAATAAACACAGCCTTTCTGCCTTCCATAAGGCAGATGGGGAAATAGCCCCGGAGCTGCCCCCCAGAGGGACAGAAAGCACACTAGGCACCAGGGATTTTTTTTAATGTATTTAGGGGTGGGGGCTGCCCGAAATGGGCATTACAATGCCCCCCCAAAAGACCACAATCTTTCTGCCATCCCAGGAAGCAGAAGTGGGCAATAGCTCTTGATCTGCCCCCTGGGGGGGGGGGCAGAAAGCCCACTAGGCACCAAGGATTTTATTGTTTTTTTATACATAGGGGTGGGGGTTGACGAGAATGGGCATGCTAATGCCACAGCTGCCAAAAAAGGCTTTCTGCCCCCCCTCCCCCCCCCCCCCGGAAGGCAGATCGGGCAATAGCCCCTTATAGTCCACTAGGCACCAGGGATATGTTTATGGGCATGCCAGTGAGAAGCCCCATAGGCAAGGGTCGCTCCCCTTTTTTTTAGGCACACATTTTGGCTGTTTCAGAAATATTCTTATTCTCATTTGCACCCAAGTGGTGGCAGAAAACCACTAGAAACCAGGGAGAGTTTGTGTGTGTGTGTAAACTGGAGTTTGACTTGACGGTCTGCGTGTACTGACCTTTGGCTGGCATTTTGCTGGCGGTGTGTGTGGCCCTGCACTTGGCTAATGGTATGGGTGGACTAGCGCTTGATGATTGTGTGTGTAGACTGGTGCCTGCTTGGTGGTGTGAATGAAGTGGCACTTGGCTGGCGGTGTAAGTGGACTGGTGCTTGGCTGGCTGTGTGCATGAATGGAGCTTGGCTGATGGTCCAGACTGGCCGTAGCGGGCACCAGACGTTTCACCGGTTGGCCGGAGGGGTGGAGGCCAGTTTTCTGGCTGTGTGGGGTGGTTTTGTCACTGGGGGCCGGTTTTGCAAAATCGGGCCCCATTAACAAAATCAGGAGCGGCAATCTGCTAGAGCTGGTTGCTGTTCCCAGTCTGGCCCTGCTTGGCTGGCGGTGTGCGGGGGGATTGCACTTGGTTGGCATAGTGCGTGTGTGGTGCTGGGCTGGCGGAGTGCGTGGATTTTGCTTGGCTGACTTTGTGCATTGATAGCATTTGGCTGGCGGTGTACGTGGATGCCGCTTGGCTGGTGGTATGCATGGATGGGCTTGGCTGGCGGTGTGTGTGGCTGGCGCTTGGCTGGCAGTGTGTGTGGATGGTGCTTGGCTGGTGGTGTGTGTGTGTGGATGGTTGTGTGCACATTACCATTAGCCAGGGGCTTATGGGTAGGAAAACGTTGGGGGACCCACGCAAGCCATACCTTCCTGGACTCCCCAGGGTGTTGCCAGTTTTCAGAAATGTGTGGGTTTGGTAGGTTTCTCTAGATGGCTGCCGAGCCTGGGACCAAAAACCCAGGTGCACCCCTTTTTGCAAAACGAGGTCGTTTTGTGATAGGAAATTTTGATGTCTCCACAATATGTTTTGGACCCTTCCCTCCCCCGGGCACTTGGCCCACCCACACAAGTGAGGTACCATTTTTATCGAGAGACTCTGGAGATTGCAGGGAGGGTGGAAGTTTGTGGAGCTACTGAGATTCCAGAACTTTCCATCATAGAAATGTGAGGAAAATGTGTTTTTGGGACAAAGTCTAAAGTTTGCAAGGGATTCTCGGTGACCGAACCTGGTGAAAGCCACACAAGTCACCCTATCCTAGATTTCCCTGGGTGTCTAGTCTTCAAAAATGTTTCCTTGGGTGCCGGCTGAGCTAGGGTTCAAAATCCACATCTAGACAATTTGCAAAAAAAGGTCAGTTTTTAATGGAAAAATGTGATGTGTCCACATTTCGTTGTGTACTGTTTCCTGTCGCGGACACTAGGCCTACCCACACAAGTGAGGTACCATTTGTATCTGGAGACTTGGGGAATGCGGGGTGGGTGGAAGTTTGTGGATCCACCAAGATTCCATAACTTTCCATCACAAAAACGTGAGGCAAATGTTTTTTTTTTGTTTTACAAAGTTTGAGGTTTGCAAGGGATTCTGGGTAACAGAACCCAGTGAGAGCCACACAAGTCACCCCATTCTGGATTCCCTGGGTGTCTAGTTTTCAAAAATATACAGGTTTGCTAGGTTTCCCCCCAAGTGCCGGCTGAGCTAGGCTGAGCTAGGGTCCAAAATCCACAGCTAGGCACATTACTAAAAAGGGTCAGTTTCACTAGAAAAATTTGAATGTCCATGTTGCATTTCGGGACGTTTCCTGTCACAGGCACTAGGCCTACCCACACAAGTGAGGTACCATTTTTATCGGGAGACTTAGGGGAACACAGAATTGAAAAGAAACTGTTATTACCTATTGATTTTCTATGCATTTCTGCCTTCCGAATGTAAGAGAATGTGTAAAAAAGAAGACACTTTGAAAAATGTCTTATAATTCACATGCTAGTAAGGGTACCCACAATTTCGGAGATGTGCAAATAAAAACTGCTTTTGTTCCCATTTCGGAACTACATAGGTGTCCTTGATACCTATTTATCACTCTTTATATTTTACCAAATGAATTGCTATATACCATTGCAAGACACAACTCGGTTATTGGCTCTGGGTTCCTTGGTGAACCTACAAATCCTATATATACCCACAACCAGAAGGGTCCAGCGGATGTAACGGTATATCGCTTTAAAAAATCTGTCATACTTAGAAGTTACAGCTGAAAACGTTGGCACAAATGGCTGTTGTTTACAACTCATTTTCAATATTTCTTATGTTCAACTGTTAGTTTCTATTAAAAAAACCTTGAAGGATCTACACAAATGACCCCTTGCTGAATTCAGAATTTTGTCTACTTTTCAGAAATGTATAGCATTCCGGCATCCATTATTGGTTTCACACCCATTTCTACCACTAACTAGAAGGAGGTTGAAAGCACAAAAAGTAGCAAAAATAGGTTATGTACCAGTAAAATGCCAGAACTGTGTAGAAAATGTTGGTTTTCTGACAAAAGTCTGTCTGTCCTTGAAAGCTGGGACTATGGTGATTTCAGTACCACAAACCCTTTGTTGATACCATTTGCAGGGGAATAAACAGAAGCTTTCTTCTGCAACACTTTCCCCCCATTTAAACAAAGAAAACTAAAAAATGTGTTATTTTTTTGGCTAATTTCTGGGTTCCCTCCAGGGAAATCCAGACCCCCTGGGTACCTTTAAAATCCTCATGATGTTGGAAGAAAAGGAAGCAAATTTGGCGTGGATACCAAAAACTTACAGGGGCCTTAATGCGAACTAACCCGAATAGCCAAAAAAAGTCTTAGAACAGGGTAGAGAAGGCCAAGTAGCGAAAGGGTTAATTGGCCGGGTCCCAAGGGATGGGGTCTCCAGGGCCAAAATCAGCACAGCTAGGGGGGACCACATGGCCCATCTCTCCTTTCCCGAATAGGCCAGGCCCTGAGGGATGGGGTCACCGTGGCCAAAATCGACTTAGGGACGAGGACCACGTACCCCCCTCACCTTTCACGAACAGGTCAGGCCCCAGGGGAAGGGATAAAAATTGGCCAGGGGAGGGTGGGGTCGTACAGCCCCTCTCCTCTTTTAGTATTTGGGTTGCCCCAGGGGATGGTGGCCCACAGGGGTTGTAACTGGGGAAAGGAGGGATATACGTGACCCCTCCTGAGTTGCCTGCATATTGGGTATGGGCCGCCCCCCCTTTGGCCGTGCGAGGAATGGGAGTGGGTGCCTGTGCGGGATTGGCTGCAGGGCCTGGCCGACCAACCTCCACACACTGCTGGAGGCCATGGGTGGTGCGGTGTTGGGTACCTACAGGAATTTTGCCGCAGGCCAGGCCCTGCGGCTACCCCCTGCCACGCACAGTCTTTAACATAAGGTAATTAATATTAATTACCTAACATTAAAAAAACTAGAAATTCTTTGCAAAAAAACAAAGGTTACAGGGATGTTATAAGTAGAAAATAGATTATTTAAAAATCTTGGGAGTTCACTGAAAAAACAATGGTTACAGGGAAGTTATGGTTAGCAAATAAAATTATAAAGCCTTAGAAATTCATTAAAAACCAACAAGGATGTTATAGTTAGGTTAAAATGTTACACGCTGTTTTAGTAGATAATAGCCAGGATTATAACCCTTGTCTTCAGATTCAGAAATCTGCTACATTGGCACTGGGCAACATTTCCTCTTAACCTTAATTTTTACAATCCGTGTTTTCTGAGCAATTTGGGTCTCAGAACCAAGCTACTCATATGAACGCAGCTATTAGAGAGTAAAAACATGAATAAACGTCAGGGAAGCTTTGTTTTTATCTCCAAGTAACTATCAGCTCGGGGGCGGGCCAGTGTCACAGTTAGTAAATTAAAAACAATTGCTACTCAAGCATTGCTCAACGACACTGGCAATGTCACGAAACACTAGGCTGCCTGAGCTACCAAACCACCCTCAAGTGCTCTTTTGAATGACTCAGAAGGCAGCCAGTAAAACTGTTGCTTCGCTTTTTTCAGAAAAGATTAGCACTCTGCAATAGACATCTAAAAGTAATATACATCAAAACACATGAGAGTAACCGACACCAAACTTCCTTCAAATTATTTCAGCTGCAGTTTCAAGTGAACTCGTTTATGTGCAATCTTGAAATGATGGTTCTGCTTAACTTTCAAAGTGATTAATCAAAGTCACACAAAACCACCCATCAACTAACGTGTGTTTCGAATTTCCTCTGCACGCGCACGCCAGAAAAGATGAGCTTTTGCTAGCGATAATTAAGACCGCATTTTGAAGCCGAGTTTATGGTTTCCATTTAGGAACAATTATTCTTCAATTGTTGTCTTTCACAATTGAAGTACCTTCTGCTCGCGCTACTTAATTACACACAGCAGACTCATCTTTTCCTCTCACGCGCCCCGCTGGGACATCGCTAGTATCCGTGAAATAAACATTTCCCGCTCCACAAAGGCAGAGAAAGAGGGAATCTACAATCGCCGTCCGGACTCTTCCTACGCACTATGTATACCTCAAACGCAATCTATCAGCCGCATTTACACTGAGCAGCGGTTCAGCGTTGTAATAGCACATACAAAAGGGGAGCTTGGGTGGGGGCGGACGACCGAAAGGAGGTTCCCCCCCTTGTTCCCCACCCCAGGCAGTTTGGGAGGGGCAGTGGGGGAGGGGGCTGAGAGTACAAGCGGGCATTTTGTTTTTGGGCTTCCTTTCATATAGCCCAAAAGTAGCCCAATGTATAAATACGTTGGGCTACTGCTCCCAGCCACCATTTTGTCCTTGGTGACATGGTGGCTGGGTGCGTTAGTTAGGACATTTTTTGTAGTATAGGTATTTGTTAAGAAAATGGTTTGGGAGGGCGTTTTAGTTCGGTTTTTCTTTAGCGTGAGTTTTCTGTGCTCTTTAGCGGATTTTCAGACTGGTATGGCCGCTGGAAACGTCGGGATGTTCGAGGCACTTCGCCTCCGGAGAGAGGCCGGGCGAATGGACCTGGTGCTCGTGGACTCGGCCGGAACTCCACACCCGGCGCAGCAGGCGTCCGCCTGAGTAGCGGTAGCGGTGGCTGCCTGCTCCTACAGGTAAGGGGAAACCTTTTTCCAGTGGGTGGCAGCTCCCCAGGGGAGGGGGAATGGGCGCAGGTTGGGGGGGCAGTTACAACCCCTGGAGGGGGTTCAAGGTCAGGACACTGGGCTGGTTGTAGGTAATGTGAGGGCTTACGTGTTTTCGGAGTTTGAGCTGGACCCAGCGTTGGGAGTTTAAGCATGGGAGGGCTTGATGTTTCCCCGGCCTGGGCGGAGGGAGTGCAGGACAGGGGGGAGGGAAGGCATGAGGAATCGGTCAGCCCCGCCTCGGAGCTCAGTTCGGATTGAAAGTAGGCCAGCTATTTTTTTGCAAGGTCCCAGCACACCAGTCCAAAATCTCTTTTCAGGGTAGGGAGGGCCACTGGACTACAATCTTTAAGACAGTCAACGTAAGGGGGAGTACCGGCGGGTACAGTCGACTCCCCCACCAGAAGTGATTTCAGGGGGCGCTAGGGCTGGTGTAAGCAATGTTGGGTCAGTTAAGGCCCACGGTGTTGGTTTTGTGTCAGATCCTCTACAGATAGAGGAAGCAATTGTGCTGGATTATGACGAGGACAGTCCCGAGGAAGGGGAGTTGAGGGACAATGAGGAAGGAAGGGGGTGCTTTCTCATGTGTCTTCTAGTGTTTTACAGGCACCAGAGGTGGTGCAGCCCGGGAGGGCAGTATCGTTGGGACCCACAAGAGAACACGGCCCCGTGGTGAGGGCTCCTCGGACGGTGGACCCTGTTGAGCAAGTGGCGTGGAGATTGGCGCCTGGTCGGGCTGCCTTGTTGGAGCCAGGTGAGAAAGTTGTCCCACGGGCCAAACCAAAGAAGGTGTCGGTGAGGACAGGGGGTGATGATGTTCGGGAGGAGCTGGGTGGTAAGCTTCACAGGGGCATAATATGTCAAAGATCAAGGGGTAGGGACTGGTGATGTGGTGACACCAGGCACTAAAGTGGAGAGTGGAATGAATACAGAACCTGAAGTGCCCGGTAAAGAGCCTTTACAGAGTAAAGAGTTGAAGTTTTAAAAGCTGCTTTACATGGATGTGACAAAGCCCCTGGGTGCGCATTTGATGTTGGCACTAAAGATCGCATCTGGGAGGGGGAATACGTTGAAATTTACAGAGTAAAGAGTTGAAGTTTTAAAAGCTGGAGTCAGGTGAGAAAGTTGTCCCACGGGCCAAACCAAAGATGGTGCCGGTGAAGACAGGGGGTGATGATGTTCGGGAGGAGCTGGGTGGTAAGCTCCACAGGGGTAAATAGGTCAAAGATCAAGGGGTGGGGGCTGGTGATGTGGTGGCACCAGGCACTAAAGTGGAGAGTGGAATGAATACGGAACCTGAAGTGCCCGGTAAAGAGCCTTTACAGAGTAAAGAGTTGAAGTTTTAAAAGCTGCTTTACATGGATGTGACAAAGCCCCTGGGTGCGCATTTGATGTTGGCACTAAAGATCGCATTTGGGAGGGGGAATACGTTGAAATTTTTGAAGCTACTGCACAGGGAGGTGCGGTCTAAAGAAGGGTCAAAGAAGGAGGAATATGAGCTGGCCAAACACCAATGGGGGGTGAAACTATATTTACATTAAGTGGTTTACCTTTAGTGTACCGGCCTTCTCGGGGGGGGGGAGGGCAGCAGCTACACAATCTGGGTCTGGAGCGTGCTAGGAGTTCAATAAAGGTATGTACATAAGAGAGTATTGTAAATTCAAGCACGAGTGCTATCAGTGGAGAAGTGTGGCTCAATGGTTAGAGCGGCAGACCCTGATGCAGAGGTCTAGCCCGGGACCAGGGTTCAATTACCCGCCTCGGCGGGTCTTGGGCTAAAAAAATTCCACGGACCTGATAATTCTCGCCTCGGTGCCTATTCCAATCATGGAGTCCCACTCTGCAACTCTGGGCAATAGCTTGCTTAATCTCCACAACGGCCCCCACAACGCTAAGGATGCCTGGCCTCCACCTTGGGGGTGCCCAGGAGTGGATACCTCACAGGGATAGCCAGGATGGGTTCCACAGCGGTATTCATACAAGCGCCTTGAGACCCTTGCGGGTGAGTAGTACGCTATACAAGTATCAATTTACAATTTACATTTACATCAGTGTGGGAAGAAACGCCCCTTAATTAAATGATGGGGAGTCAAGCAGCAAGGAAATCAGCAGTGGCAGCAGTCAGGGGCTAACACAGCTGGCCCATCACAGCGATTCCAGATTGGTAGGGGAGGTAAAAAGAAGCGCAGGGGCATGGGCCCAAGAGCGCCTACGCCAGTTAGACTGGCGTCATTGGAGTCAGGTTTGAGGGATTACGTGGAGTTGGCAGCAAAGGAGGTACTGTTGGTAGACTTTGCAGAGGGGTTTCAGTTTGGGTTACAAGGGGCCTCGGCAGAGGCGGCTGGCAAGGATTTTAAAGTCAGCGGCTGAACATAAGTTGTGGTACAAGACAAGTTTGATAAAGAAGATGGCAGGTCCTTTTGATGACTGGCTGGTGGAGGATTTGATTGTTTCGCCAATCGGGGTGGTTCCCAAAAAGAAGTTGGTCAGTACAGACTCATACAACACATATCGTGGCAGAGGGGTCTTTAGTCATTGATTTGATTGATGAGGCAGCCTCAGTGTCATATTCCTCAGTTTACGTGGCTATGTCACTAGTTGTGACCGCGGGCGCAACTGCAGAGATGGCGAAATGCGTTATAAATCGGCATTTCGTTTGCTCCAGTGGATAAGGATGATTGGAGTATTTGGGAATCCATTTTGAAGGTCAATGGTACGTAGATAAGGCAATATTGATGGGTGCTTCCATGTCCTGAGCTCTTTTCGAGTGTTTCAGCACCTTTTTACAGTGGTATTTCACACAGCACACTGGTCATGGGCTGGTAACACACTACTTGGACCACTTCTTTTGTGGTTCCCCGGGCTCTATGGAGTGCCATGTTAGAGCTAGACAAGTTCCATGAGCTCATGGGGGTGCTGGGTGTCCCCTTGGCATCGGGGGTAAAAACTATGGGCCCATGTACGACCATGTCATTCTTAAGCATTAAAATTGATTCAATGATAAGGCAGGCACGGCTGCCATTGGATAAGAAAGCGAAAGTGTTGGATTTGTTGGAAGAAATACTTGTAAAACAGGAGGTTACAGTGAAGGACATCCAGGTCTTGTTAGGCCATCTCATTTATGCCTGCTGGGTGGTCAGGCCAGGGTGGACTTTTTGCTGACTGGGTCGTGCATTGGCGGGACACCTTCTGCATCACCACCATATCTGCTCGTCGGCTGAGGTGAAGGAAGATCTGCGGATGTTGAAAACATTTCTGCATTCTTTTAAGGGAATAACATTGGTCAGAGAGGGTTTTCAGTGGAATGTCCATAAATTATTCAGATGCAGCAGGCAGTGAGAGATTTGGTCTATACCGGCAGGGCAGGTGGTGTGCGGAGAAGTGGCCTGAGCAGTGGGAAGATGGTGGGGAGAGCATTGCCTTTCTAGAGCTTTTCCCGGTGCTGGTTATGCGGATGTTGTTGGGTGAGGACCTAGCACATAAGAAGGTGTTGTTCAGGATTGATAACTTGGCAGTGGTTGACATCAAACAGACAGTCGGCAAGAGACAAGCAGATTTTGAAGTTGCTGCGGGTGTTTGTTATTGGTTGCCTGAGACATGATATGGTGTCAGGGCTCTGCACATCCCAGGTATGGAAAATTACATGGCAGATGCTTTGTCTCATTCGGGGTGGGAGAAATTCCATGGGTTGGCCCAGGAGGCGGACAGGACACCAACACCATTGGCAGAACATTTGTGGTCTGTAGGCAACGTAGGGTTGTACAGCCTCTACTCGTGCGATGTAGGCTCTGGCTGGGAAGGAATTCTTAGCTTCAGGGCCTGCTGGAGGGAGGAGTCTTAAAGGCGTTCAGAGGATGTGATACAGTTTTTTGCTAGATCTTATTGAAAGGGTCTTTCTAAGGTCATCTTTGCAGGGAAATTTAGCTGGCATTTCTTTTATGGGAAAACTTTGTGGGGATACTGTTGGATGTGGGGATAGGGAGCGGGGCAGTACACGTTTGGCACGTAGGTCTTTATCTTGGCAGCCTTTAGCACGTGTATTGGCAGTTTTACCTGTTGTTTGCAGGGATGTTTCGAAGCTGGTTTGTTTCTACTTTTTTGGGCCATAGGTTTTTGGAACTTTTAGGGTCTCCGAGTGGTTTGGTCCAGGTTAAAATGTGGTGTCTCTTGGCGGGAGGTTTACTTCGCAGACGAGGGGATTCATACTTGGCTGTCCAGGGCACAAAATAGACCAGAGAAGTCGGGGTAATGGGGTTTGGCTGGAAGCAGCTTCCCCGGTGTCGACATGCCCTTTACATTGGGCCAGACGTTGGAGGAACATATTCGGTGGGAAAGATAGTGTGAGGGTTTTTCGACATGCTGACGGGTGTAGGGTGACGAATCATCAACTGCGCATGGTGCTGCATAAAGCTTTGAAGCTGAAAGGTCTGGTTGGAGCACAGGTTGGGACTCTTTCATTTAGAATCGGGGTGTCAACAGCAGCTAGTAACTGAGGCTGGTCTAGAGGGGATATTATGCAATTTGGGCGCTGATCATCCAACTGTTTACAACGATATGTGCGCAGTAATGCGAAGAAGCGCTTGCGTCAACCTCGTTTTCTTGAACCTCATATTGTTTTTTCTTGTTTCAGGTTCAGTAGCGGGCCCCCGCTCTCCGGAATTGATCATTTGGATGGTGGGGCACTCTTTTGTAAAATGGGCTCAAATACAGGCGGCCTGTGGTTATTTCGGAAAATGTTGGGTTTTTAATGAGCGCTTGTTTAAAGTTGTTTGGGAGGGAGAGGGGGGCTGTTATGGAGGGAATTGGTTCCGCCTTTGAACAAGTGGTTGATTGGGGGCCTATGACCGTATTTTTGGGTACTCCATTTGGGATCTGGCGCTGTTGAAAGAGAAGTGGTCTGGTTGCCATGTTCTGGGGACAGAGCTTGTGCCGTGAAGAATTTAGAGGGGCGCTCGGCATCATAGGGCGAACGATAGGGCCCAGAAGAAGGTCAATTTGGGGATCTCTAGATTTTGCAGGAGCCTACGCTTTGGGAGAGTGTGCCATAGGGACATTAAGTTCGAGTTGGTGCATTTTTCAGGAGCGATGGAGTCCGCTTATCCAGGATGGGTATGGGCATTTATTGGATGGAGGTTAGAGAAACCCTTTCTAGGTGTCTTAACGGGCAGGAGCGTTTGAGGAGGAACTAGTTGAGCTTGTGTATAGAACGGAGGAAACAGTGGTATCAGACAGGCGCTATTAACGTTGGTTTGGGGGGCAGAAAGGGGGTGGTAGTCTCCCCCCCCCCCGGCTTTCTGGGTGGCGAGATTATTGGAATTTTGCCAGGGTTGGCAGAGTTTTCTGTTGGATAGTTCAAAGTTGGGTCATCAACAGGGATAGTTTGCGCAAGTTGATTGCTGGGGCACTTACAGAGGTTGGGTGATCCTAAGTGGTGAAGGGGCAGGCAGGGGAGTTTTGGTGTAATAGATGTTTAGTTTTTTAAGCTTATGTTATGTTATGTTATGTTATTATAGCGCAAATTACCACTGGTCTCTAAGCGCTTCAGAGAAGGAGCAGGGCACTGCATGACTGCAGGGCGGAGGATTAAACAGATGTCAGTGTTTCTCTAAACAGGTGAGTTTGTAGCAGCTTTCTAAAGGGGAGCAGAGCTGGTTCCTTGCGCAAGGACTCTAGTAGATCATTCCAGATCCGTGGCAGGAGGACCGAAAACGCTCTGCCCCCTTTGGTCTTAAGGTTGTATCTGGAGGAGGCTAATCTGCAGGTCTCTGAAGAACGCAGAGCCTGTCCCGGCACGTACTTTTGTACTCTGTCTTTTATATATTTCGGCGCATCTCTATGTAAGGCCTTATGGGCTATACACAGACTCTTAAAGTGCACCCACTGTTCAATAGGCAGCCAGTGCAGTTTATGAAGCAAGGGGGTGGCTCACGTGCACCTAGGGAGGCTAAAAATGAACCTGGCTGCATTATTTTGTACAACCTGAAGTCTCCTCAGTAGCTTCTGTTGGATGCCTAAATAAAGGGCATTCCCATAGTCCAGCCGGGAGATGACCGTAGCTGAGACAATTGATTGTAGGACAGAGGTGGAGAGGAGGGGAACAAGTTTCCGTAATTGCCTAATTAGGCCCATGCAGATACCCACCACTGCCGATACCTGGCTAGACATCGACAGATCAGAATCGATCTTCAAGCCCAGGCTCTTTACTACTGCTACTGGGGTTGGTGCCACTCCTAGTTCTAAGGGCCAGAACCGTTCACACCAAGGGCTATTTTGAGCTGGAATAATAAGCACCTCGGTTTTGTCCGGGTTGATTTTTAGCGAATTGGCTGCCATCCAGTTGACAGTGAACCCGAGAAGATTTCTCACTGATTCTTGTGCCTGGCTGGTGTGATTAAGACAGACCAGGAGTTGGGTGTCATCAGCGTAGTTAAAGACCTGGCAATCTCTGCCTGTGAGCGCCTCCACCAAGGGCTGCAGATAGATATTAAAGAGGAGTGGAGACAAAGCAGAGCCCAGGGGAACTCCACAGGTCAGGGAGCCCAAAGTTGACACCTGGTCCCTCATTTGGACTCTCTGGGTACAGTTGGTTATGTGTTATGCATTGAATTATGATATTGTATTTTTGTAATGTTGTAATGCTCGGGTGGGGGCGGGTTTCGAATAACTGTTAAGGGCGGGGGAGGGGAGTAGGGGTTAGGTAAGTGTTTTATTTAGTGAGGTTTAGTTTTGTTAGGCATTTGGCCGAGGAGTTTTTATTGTTATGTGCACCTGTTCCAATAAAGCGGCCTTATACACACAAGAAGTTGTTTGTGGTCTGTCCCCCCCCCCCCCACCCCTCCTTCCCAAAAGTACGGTCTAATCAGCAAAATGCACGGAACTGACCACATCTTAGTAATGTTCCAGCCTTAAAGCTCATTTCTTACGGCGCTGCCCACCCATATTGGCTTGTCTTCCTACCAAATGTAAAAATTGCAAAATTCAAAATAGTGGGAGCTTTTTTTTTATAAACACTCACGGTTTGAAACCGATAGTTAGTATTAACTTGTAAGTCCACAGTCTAATGCAGTAACACAATTGAATATATGAAAACCGGTGGTTTGCACTCTCTCGCAGGAAGTATCTGTCTGGTCGAAACAATGTGTGAATGAATTGAACAGTTAATTACTGAAACCGTTTCGATAAAATAAAAATAAAAACCGTGGGGCGAAAAAGCAGACTGAAAATAAATCTTGTCAAAAATGTCTACTTCAAAAATAGAATGAAAAACAGTCTGACAAAGGTAAGTGTCCTGGGAGAAGAGGCGAGGGGGCATCCCCTGCTAAAGTAGAGAGAAGCATTCAAAGTGAGGTTGAACGGGTGGCAGGGTACAAGCAAAGGACTTTTGAGGTTTAGGGAACAGTAGCATTAAGGGGTATTTAGGGGCTTTTAATATTCAGGGAAGGGTAGCTTTAAGAGTGGCTTAAGGTTTTTTGGGGGTTGAAATTGTTTATTAGCATTTTATAAATACAATACAAAACAATACAAGAAGGTGCAATACCATAACATGGATTCCATTGGAATTACAGTAGAAATAGTTGAATATATTAATTCATAAAAGTGTAGATATCCATAAATCTGAGGAAAAAGGAGTGCGAGATGGACAATCAAATTTATTTTACTAGGAAACAGATAATTTAATAGTAAAATGTAAGGAAAATATGAAAATCCAATTGTGATTAAAACAATAAGTAATCCAATACAGAAACTCCAATGATAAATGGTAAAAGGAAGAGGAAAGAGTAAAGCCAGAAGATCAAGAACGTGATATAGAGTGAAGTATTAAATTGCGATTTAGTATGCAAGAAGAAAAAGAGCAAATGTGAATGGATTTGTACGATCCCGCTAACAATTTAGTATATTTGAAGGTGCAATTATACACCGTATACGCATCTAAGCCACCTTGCGAAGAAAGGAATATACTTTGGCGATGCGGAGTATCAGTGACTCGTGGAACTACATTCTCCTTGAGCACTCACGTCGCGTCGTGATTACGTCAACACGCTTAGGAACGACGTGCGACTTAGGAAGTAATACGATTGTGAATATTTACGGGACGTCTTCATCTCGTCGGTACCTCCCCGACGGCTCAGCAGACCGTCTTGATGTACCGACGGAGAGGTAAGCCGACGAGTGCTTACATGAATGCCGCCGCAATACACCTCTGGCTTACTAAGAGTTCGGGGTGAATCTTAAGTGATAACTTAGCATTAATCTAATATTATAAGTCACCTTGATGTCACAATGAATTTGTAAAAACAGAAAGATCTCGTTCCAAAATGGTACAATTTAGGACAGTAAACAATAATATGAGACCAATTCGCTAAACTACAATGTTGACACCTAAAACAATTAGCAGAGGTGTTGCTGTACATTTTGGCAGTGGCAGCCGAGTGTAGTATAAAAGCCATTTAGAAAAAAATATCATTCTTCTCCAGTTTGAACCACGCAAAACTTCAAAATTCTGTCTGTTTAGTTTGTTCCAAGTAATGACTGAAAGAACATGATTTTCTTGATCATGCCATTTTTTAATGGTCTTCAGACTCCAGTCCTGCGCGGTTTGCTGAATTAAGCAACGGTTCCATTCCCCTGGTTTCCTAGTCCGCACAACCAAAAACAGATCTTCCCATAATTGATTCGGGGAGCAAATCTCTAATGGGTCTAATTGTCTCAGAAATTTATAAATCGCATTATACGATCCCGTTAACAAAAAGGTACCCCTAATTAGATATTGCATTTCTTCGGGGTAAATCCAATTCCCCTCTTTTAAGAAATCTTATAAAGAATTGAACCCGGCGCGATTCCAAAGTTTTATATTATCTAATCCTATATTAATACCTATATACAAGAAGACATACATTATGGGGGATCTGAAATTAAACTCAGGGAGAGAATATCTTCTAATAATATTATCCCGGCGTTTAAAAAACCAATTCATTATCCTATAACGAGTAAGCTTTGGGGATTTAGGAATTTGTAAAGGAGAAGGAATTTGAGCCTCGAGACATATTTGATCAGAAATTTTTTTTATAAATAAGTTTGGCTTAGGCGAACCACTTTTAAATCGATCTATATATTGTGCAAAGTATGCACAATAATAGTCTCTGACATTGGGTAATGAGAGGCCCCCCACATCTGTGTCTGCGTATAAAGTCCGCATTGCCAAACGCGTTTTTTTTTGCCCATATAAATCTGGAAAATAACGTTTCCGTTCTTGAAAAAAAAGAGCTTGGCAAAAAACAAGGAATAGTTGAAAACAGAAAATTAAAAAGCGGGAGAATAGACATTTTAATCAACGCCACCCGTCCCATGATGGAGAGTGGCAACAGATTCCATTTATCTAACATTAACTGGACCTTCCGTAGAAGAGGATCAAAATTGAGTTTATACAGATCCGTAACAACGGCTGGAAAGAAAAACCCTACATATCTCTTCGGTTTCGGATTAATACATTCTAACAATTTTGGATGCAGGTGTACATCGGCTCCTCCACAAACTAAAATTTCAGTTTTTTTTTTTTATTAATCCGATAGCCGCCAAGGGCTTCGAATTCTTCAAAAAGTTGTACAGCAGAAGTCTGAGAGCGAATATCTGCTTTTATTAATAGCATGATATCGTCAGCGTAAAGTTTAATTTTATCCATTAATATAATCGGAGGAGCAATATTCTCTGTTCTGCGAATAGCTGCTGCAAGCGGTTCAATAAAAAAAGCAAAAAGAATGGGGGAAAGGGGTCAGCCTTGCCTTGTACCTCGTTAGACCTCCACTGTGCCGACCATTAGTGAATTAATAATTATATTAGATTTAGCACCCGTGTACAGATTTTGGATTAAATTGATAATTTGTGACGGAATTCCAAAATGTGTTAAAATTATAAATAAAGTTTTCCAGACAACTAAATCAAAAGCTTTTTCTGCATCAAAAAATAAGACTAACGCGGGAATTTTATTAATATGAAAAAAATCTAAAGCTTCAAGCAGAAAATGAGTGTTTGTAACTAATTGTCGGCCGGCGACAAATCCATTTTGATCAGGATAAATGATGTCAGCCGCAATATTATTAAAACGAATAGATAGCAATTTCGTAACAATTTTATAATCAGTGTTCCAAAGAGTAATGGGCCTATATGAATTAGGGTCTTTAGGATTTTTCCCTCTCTTGGCAAAACTCACCACCGTACCTATGCCAAATGAGTCTGGGACTTTCCCACCAGCTAACATAGAATTCGCTAAGAGAAGCAATAACTCCGAAAAGGAGGGAAAAAAAACTTTAAAAAATTCAGCCGGGAGACCATCTGGCCCGCATGCTTTGCCTGTTGGGAGTTCCTTAATTACCGATTCCAATTCGAGCAGAGTGAATGGGCAAATCATTGCCTCTTTCTCAACCTGCGACAAGCTAGGTTGATCGTATCTATTTAAAAAATTAGTAAGATTTAAGTGCTCTACATTTTGCTGCTGAGTATAGATCTTCTGATAATGTGAGAGCATTATATTACCAATTGGGACAGACTCTGAAGTCTCAATATGTGTAATCGGACAAATTATTGAACGGATCTGGTTCGCCGCAGACTGCTCTTTCGCCTGCCATGCAAGAAATTTGCCAGTAAAATCGTTCTCCTCGTAAATTTTCTGAGACTGTCGTCGAAACTGTTCTTCACTCTGCTTAAAGAAATTTGCGCTTAATTCTCGTTTTACTGCATTTAATTTACTATTTATTATTCTAGAAGGATTTAATTGCTGCAACAGAGTCAATGAATGTATGCTTTCATATAATCGTTTCCTAGTTTGTTTAATAATAGACCACTCCCTTGCGTTCTTACTGATTATGACCCCGCGAATAAAGGCTTTCATTGAGTCCCATATAATATGGAGAGGAGCTGTATACTGGTTTCGCAAAATAAAATCTACAATCTCAGATTTCAAATGGGAAACCCATAGATCATTTTGTAGATAAGATTTATTAAATTGCCATCTTTTAGGACTCCTGATATCTTTACCTGTCTCAAATTCGATGACTACCATCGCATGGTCGGAAAACCCACTATGCAGGAAGTTTTGGTAAGAAAAATGTAATCGCCTAGAGGCTAGAAAAAAGTCAATACGTGAAAAAGTTTTATGTCTCCCAGACTAACACGAGAATTCTTTTTTTGCGGGTTTTTCAGACGCCAAGGGTCAGAAAGATCTAATATTGTTTTATTATTTAAGATAGATCTACGTGATTTGGGCTTTAAATGTTTTCTGGATGGGGTAGTTGAATCTAGCCTTAAATCCATAAGAATATTAAAATCTCCCCCAATTACTATATCGCCTTGAACCATAAGTAATGATTGAAACAGGCCCTCATAAATTTGAGCAGAGTCATCCAGTGGAGCATAAAAGCATACAAAAGTAATAGGGTTGATTCTATTTTTCACTAAACAAGTAGCCCAACACCAGCGTCCCATACCACCTTCCTCCCATTGCAAGATATCTGGTTCTAAATTTCAATTTATGAAAAGAGCAACACCCCGCTTAGTTTCTATGGAACACGTAAATCCCCGGTACATGGCTCAAAATTTGAACATAGAGAAAGCATCAATCTTTGCAGCTGCAATATGAGTCTCTTGTATCATCACACCATCCGTGTTCTCTGTTTTGATCCACAGTTCTATGGCACGCATTTTTTTTCTGTTATTCAACCCATTAACGTAAACTGAAATTATTTTAAGCCCCCTATTAGACATTTCTTTTTTTTATAAAAAAGAGAAAGAAAAACCTTCCAGACATCATTATATTTCCATTCTGTTCATTCTGTTCGAATTTCCCATTTGTACCCAAAAGAACTTCAATTTTTTTCATTTTCTCCCACTGCCACCTCAGTGGCTCCCGCACCCAACCCCTGAACCCAACCCTGTGGCCCTGCTCTACTCTCCCACCTTCCCACGCTGGCCAACAGGCGTTAACCCCTAACATAAGGGTGCCTTGTTATTGCACCCCTTGACCCTGTGGTTTCCTTTTCTGTGTGATCAATTCAACTGTGGTCTTTTCCTTTCTAGAGCGGTGCCTCCTTTTGTTTCCTGAGCTGTTGCCAGGGGAGGTGAGGCAGCTTCCTTGCAATGTCTAGGTAAGAATAATAAGCTCTTTATCCATTAATGGAGGATGACAGCTGGCAAAGTTTGATGCCATTCTTCATAACTTCTGATATTTCTGTAATTTTTGTTGATTAACCTCATTGAGATGCACGTTGTCTTTATTTTTATCTTTGCAGACACATTCAAATACACGGTGATTGCTAAGGAAGGATTGTACATACCTGAAAAGAGGTGAATTGGTTGTATCGTTGCCAACCATTTCCATTGTACTATTGTTTAATATAACTGTTTTTCACTTATAAATTTTGTTTTACACTTTTGCAGTAGCAAACATTAGGTGGGTCCTGACTAAGGCACTAGACAAAACATTGTCTGACTGTGCTGAAACATGTTGACCACTTCATAATTTTTCCGAGACAGCTATTTGGTAAAACTGTCTTTTTTGCACTGTTTTTAATTTGAATTGTGAGAGATACTAATAAATATAGGGTTTCTCATTACTCAATTTTAATGCTCACTTATCACCAATGCATTGCACTTAGTTCCCATGCACTCAACTACTCTCATCTGATAGGAGTCATATCAAAACATCCTCGGGCTCCCCTTCACTATGATAGGGTTGTAGCCCTTAGGGTCACCAGTGTGACTGTAAAGAGGAAACCCAGATGATGAAGCATGTCACCATCTTGGTGAGTGATGGGAATCCGGAAAATTAGTATGGAGTAGTTTCCTACCTGTAACTCCAGTTCTGTAGTAGGGGTATCTCGGTTATAGTCATAATCTTGTGAATAGTCCCACCCATGTGCGTGGACCTCGGAGCAATCGAAATAGTCTCTTAATTTGTCTTCTTCTGCAGTCCTGCATAGACACTTAAGAGAAAATCAAAGACAAATAATGCAGCCTAAAACTACAAGGCTACACTGGCCAGCACTTCATCTCGAAGTGAAAAAGATAGCCAAATAATATTAAATTTTACACACTTTGTAAAGTTTCACACCTAGAGAAACTCCCCTTCACAAAAATCCTTTGTCATGATAGAGAGGAAGGGTTGGACAGACGAGCCCCATAGGCTGCCATTATGTGTCTGGAAAAGGTATACCGTGCCTTTAAGGAACTCTCCAGAGACCCTCGGTAACCCAGGATGCACAGTAAAAGGCCTTTTACTTATAGTTCTTTTTGAAGGTGTATAAAGCCAAGCCTTTAGCATTCAGTACATTATCGTTTCATCCACCGGGGAGGAGGGCGGGCGCTTATAACTATAACAGAGATACCCCTACTACAGAACTGGAGTTACAGGTAAGAAACTACTCATTCTGTAGTAGGGGATCTAGGTGTATAGTCATAATCTTGTGAATAGAATGGCAAGCCCATCCCAACACACCAAACCAGCGGTGGAGGAAGCAGACAAAACCACTACTGTGCAAACAGATTTCTCAACTAAGCCTGCCCAACCTGAGCGTCTGCCCTGGCATCAGAGTCCAGGCAGTAGTGTTTGGCAAAGGTATGGACCGACTTCCAAGTGGCAGCCCTATAGATATCTGCAATGGGAACATTACATAGCAAAGCTGTTGTAGCCGCATTGCCCCTGGTGGAATGAGCCTTAGGCTTACCCCCTAAGGTCTTGTTAACCTTTTGGTAACATAGATGGATACAGGACACAATCCACCTAGAGATGGACTGTTTAGAGGTGGCAAGACCAGTCCTGACCGATCCATAATTGACAAACAATTGGTCTGACCTATGAATGTCCTTGGTCTTATCCAAGTAGAATTTCAACACCCTTCTTACATCCAGGGAATGAAGAGACCTCTCCGCCGGAGAGGAAGGATGTTGGAAAAACTTAGATAAAGTTATCGTCTGATTAACATGGAAATCAGAAATTACTTTCAGAAGGAACTTCGGGTGAGTCCTCATGACAACTTTGGAAGCATGAAACACTGTATAGGGCTCTTGACAACACAGAGCCTGAATCTCACTCACCCTGCTTGCCGATGTTATAGCCACAAGGAAGGCCACCTTCCAGGATAAATGCTGTAGAGAAGCCTTATGAACAGGTTCAAACGGCTCCTTCATCAACCGTGACAGCACCACATTCAGTTTCCATGAAGGCAACGGATGCCGAACAGGGGGAAATACTTTCTTCAATCTTTCCAAAAAATCTTTAATTACAGGAATCTGGAAGAAGGATGTTTGTGAAGGGCATTTCCTATACGCAGTTAATGCTGCGAGGTGAACCTTAATCAAATGGAAATTAAGGCCAGATTGAGCTAAATGCAAGAGGTATGGAAGCATGACCTCTTCCTTGCAGGAGGTAGGATCAGCGTGCTTGGACATACACCAGATGCAGAACCTTTTCCACTTATAGGCATAGGAAGTCCTTGTGGAAGGTCTCTTAGGTGATTTCCATGCAGTTGTTCAAGTGTCCATATTGTACTATCTCAAGAGCCATGCCGCCAAACTCAACGATGAGAGGTTGGGGTGCACCATCTGCCCCCAAAACTTCGTGAGAAGGTCCGGCCGACATAGAAGCCGCAGATGTAGTTGGAGAGACCGGTGGAGCAGGTCCGTGAACCACCACTACTGAGGCCACTCCGGAGCAATGAGGATCATTTGTGCTCGGGATTGAGACAGCTTGATGAGTACTGCCGGAATCAGGGGAATGGGTGGAAAAGCATACAGAAAGCTGTTCAACCAGCTGATTCATAGCGCATTCCCCAGAGTCCCTGGTTGGTAAAACCTGGAGGCAAAGTCTCAGCATTTTCTGTTTTCGGCGGTGGCGAACAGATCTATTTCTGGAGTGCCCCATCTTTCGAAGATGTTTCCTAGCACCTCGTCGTTTAGGACCCACTCGTGGTTTTCCTGGACCAGCCTGCTGATTGCGTCCGCCTGAGCATTCTGCACACCTGGTAGATGGGTAGCCGTTATCGTCAGTCCTCTGGCTAGCAGCCAGTGCTAGATCACCTGCGCTTCCTGGGACAGTGTGCGCGATCTCGAGCCCCCCTGCTTGCTGAGGTAATACAGTGTGGCTGTATTGTCCATCTGCACAAGCAAGGAGTTGGTCTGGAAGGACGGATGAAAGGCTTTCAGCGCCAAATGAACAGCTCTGAGTTCCAGAAAATTGATGTAATACATGGATTCCGCCTGGGACCACGTTCCTTGAATCTGTAGATGGTCTGAACGCGCTCCCCTGCCGTGGAGAGAAGCATCCATCATAACAGTCTGTATGGGAATGTCCTTGTGGAACGGAACCCCCTTGAGGAGATTCTCTGCTGAACACCACCATCTCAGGGACTGTTGAGCGTGGAGAGACAGTTGGATCCTGTCGTCCCAGCTCCCTCGTTTCTGGTCCTATTGATCCTCCAGACATTCCTGCAACGGTCTCATGTGGAGGCGTGCATGTGGTGTGAGGAAGATGCAAGAGGCCATCGACCCCAGAAGAGAAGACACCGTCTTCACTGTTGTTGATGGAACGGACATGAGAGCCTAAAGCTTCTGAAGGATCGATAAGCGTCGCTCCTCCGAGGGAGACACGCTTGCTCTGAGAGTATTGATGGAGGCTCCCAAGTACTGCAGGCACTGAACAGGAGTCGGAACGGACTTGGACATGTTGATGTGCAAACCCAGCTGGTTCAACAGAACGGCCGTCCTGTTGAAATGCAATTGCGCTTCCTGGAGCTTTGATCAACCAGTCGTCCAGGTACAGGTAGACAAACACCTTGTTCTTTCTCAGGTGCGCTACCACCACTGCCATGCATTTTGAAAAAGTCCTGGGTGCAGACTTCAGACCAAACGGTAGTACGGTGTAATGATAGTGATTGGTGCCGACTAGGAAGCGCAGGAACTTACGGTGTTTCCGTGCAATGGGCACATGGAAGTACGCATCCTGCAGATCTATTGCGCAAAGCCAGTCTCCTCGTTGCAGCTGAGGATAAATCTGGTGCAAGGACAGCATGCGAAATTTCTCCCTGCAAATCCATTTGTTTGCTTGTCGCAAATCCAGAATGGGCCTGAACTCGTTTTTATCCTTTTTGCGTACCAGAAAGAACCTTGAGTACAGACCCTTTCCCCTTTGAGACAGAGGGATGTCTTCTATCGCCCGTTTTCTTAACAGGGTATCGGCCTCCGCTTGAAGTTCGCGCAGCTGGAGGAGGGCTGACAAAACGAAGACTGTCTCCATTGCAAACAATATTCAGCACCCACTAGTCCTAAGTAATTTTTCTCCACTCTGCCAAGTAATTCTGTATGCTTCCCCCTACCGGAGCGGGTAACGGACGAGGGGGAAGTAACTCCTCAGGGCTTAGACCCGGCAGGGCCCTTATTCGCTGAGAAGGCCTGCTGGCCACCTCTGACGCTTCTGGAAGGGTTAGTCGCTGGTATTGCTGTTGGCCAGCTTGGAGACCTTGCCCTCGCTGAAATCTCTGGGAAGAGTAACGCCTCTTGAAGGGGCGGAAGGACTTCCGCTGCTCCTTTGGTTTCTCCAAACCTACAGCTTTCAGCGTTTACCCTTCCGCCCTCATGCGGGCCATCTCTTCGTCCACATGAGACCTGAAAAGGGTAGATCCCGAAAAGGGCAAGTTAGAAATCCGCTGTTGCGCCTCTGGTTTAAGAGAGGTAAGGCGCAACCAAGAGTGGCATCTCAAGTTTATGCCATGGCAGTACCCATGAGCAGCCAGGAGAGAGGCGTCTGCCGCCGAACTGATGACCTGATTCGAGACCATCATGCCCTCATTCAAGATCTCCTGGAAGTCTTCTCTCCTGTCCCTCGGGAGGAGCTCAATGAATTGCTGCAGGGACTTCCACAAGGAGCGGTCATACCGACTCAAAAGCGCTGATGAACTCGCCTCTTTCATAGAGATGGCAGCTGTACTGCAGACTTTTCTCCCTGCCGAATCCATATGACGGCTCTCCTTGTCGAGAGGGAACGTAGACGAAGGGGCAGTAGAATGCTGCTTCTTGGCCGCAGTCACAATGACAGAATCCGGGACAGGATTTGATCTTAAGAATGCTGGATCCGAATCCGGGGGCCTGTACTTCTTTTGAAGCCTGGATGGTCCCGGCTACACCGAGGCCGGCGGCAGAAACAGCTCCATGGCCGGTTCCTCTAGTCCTGGCACCAAAGGCAGCAAAGGGCGAGAGAGGTGCCTGCTCTGAAACGTTTCAAAGAACACACAGGTAGAAGGGGTGGGCACCGTCAGTGTTATCCCCAAATTCGCTGCCCCCCTTAGCAGCACATCCTGGAACGTCACAATGTCATCACTGGAGACACTCTCGTAGGAGGAGAGTCCGATAAAGTAGGAGAATATCTCCTGTCACTGGACAAGTCCGGGTGCCTGGACCGTGGCCTTTCCCTACGCCGACGATGATGTGACCTCGTCGAAGATCTACACTCACTACGAGAGCGATGCATCCCTCTGGATCTTGACCTTGGCTTTCTGGGCCTTAGAGGAGCCACCGGCCCAGGAGGCTGCGGAAGCGGAAGAGGTTGAGCCAGAACCAAAGGCTTCGGTTGGGGAAGCCGAGGCGGTGGTGGAGGAGGTGGAAGTGGAGGCGGAGGAGGCAGAGGTGTCCTGGGCCTTGAGGGCGAATAGGCCTGGGAATAATCAGAGTCCGGTGACCTAAGAACTCTCCTCTTCTTACGAGCAGGCATCGGGGAAGATGCTCTAGAAGTAGATCTCTCTGAGGACGAGCGCCAGCGCCGCCGAGACCGGTAACTCGCCGATGATGAGGAGAGGCTAGCCACAGAGGTACTAGACACTGTTCTGGGCCTCAACTTCCTCTTTGACGTCGACTTGTCCCTCCTCGGCGTCGCCCTCTTCAACGCCTCTCTTCTCGACGTCGATCTTCTCGACATCAATGAACTCCCCGACGTCGAGTGTCTTCGCCTTGACGTCAATCTTTCTCTCCTCGACGTCGACCTTCGCGTCGACGGCGGTGTCGCCTCGACGGCGAGCGCCTGCCTCTTGGGGACTCATCACAACGTCGATGGTGTCGGTGCCGGTGAAGTCCCTGACGTCGACCTCGTCCCAGGTCTCGACGTCCTACCCCTCAACGCCGAACGTCGTCGTCGCTTCAACCCAGAACCCTGGGTCGACGGGGAACAGATGGTAATCATACCTCTCGACGCCGAAGCCCTCGACATCGACCGGGACCGGTGCCTTTTCTGGGCCTTTTCTTGACTGGGGAGCCCCCCAGAGGCCGATGCGCGGGCAGAGGATGATGACAGAGTCCCTCCTTTGCCAGAAGTCCCACCTGGTTCTAGATGTCTCCTCTGCTCCAGGCCTTGGAGACGAATCTTCTCCCTGTCACGCAGAGTCCTCCTGGAGAAAGGGTGACAGATATCACGGACATGGGTAGAAGGGAGACAGTATGCACACTCTGTGGGGGTCAGATTTAGCCTTCTTCCTACCACTCTCCGGGCACTTGTCGAATAAAGCTGGCATTTCGACAATATAGAGGTGGCAAAACTGGTAAAAAAAGACCGCAACTGGAAGAGGAAGACCCCAGACATCGAGTGAAAGACTCAAATCACTGAAACAGCTCTGAAAATTGAAGATATGCCCAAAAAGGTAGAGCTCAATGCTCCAGGGTCCTGCTAGCAGGAGCCGGAAAAAAGAACTGAAAGTAAAAGGCCTTTGGCTGTGCATGCTGGGAATACCGAGTGTCTCTGGAGAGTTCCTTAAAGGCACGGTATCCCTTTTCCAGACACATAATGGCAGTCTATGGGGCTCGTCTGTCCAACCCTTTCTCTCTATCATGACAAAGGATTTTTGTGAAGGGGAGTTTCTCTAGGTGTGAAACTTTACAAAGTGTGTAAAATTTAATATTATTTGGCTATCTTTTTCACTTCGAGATGAAGTGCTGGCCAATGTAGCCTTGTAGTTTTAGGCTGCATTATTTGTCTTTGATTTTCTCTTAAGTGTCTATGCAGGACTGCAGAAGAAGACAACTTAAGAGACTATTTCGATTGCTCCGGGGTCCACGCACATGGGTGGGACTATTCACAAGATTATGACTATACACAGAGATCCCATACTACAGAAATATTTTTCCAAATCTTTTTCTTTCTAGTTGCGGCGAGTGTCTCAGTGGTGTGTTTTCTCTGCAGATCTTGCAGTATACGGAAGAGTTTTGTAGACCCTTGGATACTATAGGTATATGAGTATTGTTAATTGGGGTAAGGTATCCAGGTTGGTCTTAAAATATTGCCTCTGGCCCTCCCTTAAATGTTAGTGTTTTTGTCATAATACGATCTGCATTTAAAGTTTTAACTTGCACTTGATTCAATTGAATTACAATATATTGACAGCTAATTAAAAGCATTTCATTAACCAACCAGGGTACATTTGTTTTTCAATTATTTACAAAATGACAGCTAATGCTTTGAACACATACACCATGGGCGGGGAGTCTCTGGCAAACGGCATGGCTGCCTTTGGCGCTACTATGGCTAGTTAGGTTGCTGGCATATGCCCTGAACACAGCAGGTTAGTCACGCTGCAGGCACCATTAAAGAGGCCCATAGGAGAGGTGATGGCCCGCTGCAGAGCAACACTGCTGGTGAGAGCAGAGTGGTCGCTCTTCAGAAGCACTGGCACAGTATGAAGGCTGAGGAACACTATAAAGTCCTCAGTCACCAAAGTGAATGCCAGTATAAGCGGCACTAGTGGATCACACACATTTGAGATGGCCAGAGCTGAGTGAGTGGGCACTGCAAGGAAGAGACCACTGGAAAACAAGCCCACTCCACACAGCCAACTTACAGCTGGATAACAGCTGTTCAGATTGGGGATCAACAGTGGAAAGCACAATTGTATCCAGTCACAGAGGAAAGAGGCTTCAGAAGAGTCTGCCGAAAACAATTTGGTCAAAGGACAGAAAGATGATGGGGTGCTTTAGACACCACTATAAATAAATTGGACAAAATGGAAGAAACATTCTCTGCTATGGAAGCGTAGCGGGACAAAATGGAGCCCAGGATAACAGGTGTGGAGGCAGTAGTGAAAAAAATGAAAAACAAATGCTTTAGCTGGATAGCAAGGTGGTTACTTTGAGGAACATGCACAAGAACTAAGTATTTAAAATCATGATGACAGAATCTGTGTGGACAATAAAATGTAAAGGTATGAAAATTAGCATAAAGTGGTCAACATCTGCCTCGTGGGTGTTGCTTTGGTAGCTCTGTAAACCACCTCCCATTTAGTATTGGTCAGCAGGCTGCGGAAGATCGGTGTCAGCAGCAACGCTCTTTTGTGGCTCGCAAATCTTTTAGAAATCCACACAAATGATCAGGCGGGATCTTGTACATCCCGTGCCATATCCATCAATAAGAGAGTGCTTCAGGGCTCATCTTTGAGCCTGACTTTTTTTTTTTACATCTATGTGGCACCCCTGGCCCAGTTGGTGAAGTACTGTGGCTTTGTTGTAATTTCTTATGCGGAGGACAAACAACTGATCATTTCAATGTGACAGGATATTAAAAATGCGAAACATCGGTTTAAGATTGTCTGAGGAAAATCGCAACCTGGATGACTACCAATTGCCTCCAGCTGAACGGTGAAAAAAAAAGAGATTTTACTGTTTGAAAAAAGATCAGTACCTCTGGGTTCCCTAATGGGGGCCAGCGGAACTTGGGACAGCTCATTCACCATGTTACACCGTAAAAAATCTGAGCATCAAAATGGACCAGAAACTCTCCATGAAGAAGCATATTGTGGCTACCTGCAGCACCTGTTTTGTGAGAAGTCTGAGGAAGGTCTTTATTTTGCTACCATCCTCTGCCAGGAAAACACTGGTCCAGACACTGGTTATAAGCCACCAGGGCTACAGTACTGCGTTGTTCATGGCAGTCAACAATACCTTACTGCCTAAACTCCAGGTGGTACAATATATAACTGCTTGTCTCGTTTGTGATCTCCCGTCAGGCTCCGCCTCAGCTTCTATTCTGACAGATCTCCATTGGTTCTTAGTCTGGAATTGTACCCTGTTTAAGATCTGTTGTCTCACCCATAAGTCCTTGATGGCCAATGCCCCTCCTTACCTAAATGATCAATTATATTGCTATCTGCCTTACTGCACCTTAAGATCCAGCAAAAAGGAGTTTCTGATTGTCCCCCGTGTTTGAACTGTGGGATATGGTGGTAAAGCCTTTTCCTTTATGGGCCCCCAGTGCTTAGAATCAACTGCCTCTTCATGTTCGCCGCTGTGCTGACTGCACCTGATTCAGGAAAAGGGTGAAAACGTGGCTCCTTTAGCAGTTGGTTATTTTGTCTGTACTGACCGAGCACTGAGATATACCTTAGGGTATGATTTGTTGAGTTTTATCAAGTGAGATTAACATAACATAAAATAACTTCGCACCTTGACTGAAAATGTGCAGTCCTTTTTACAGGAATATCTGAACTTTTTCCAGGCTGGAGAGGGTGAGGTGGTACGGAAAGTATACAAGTTGTCCTCAATAGTGCCACAACCAGGGGGCTCCTCTGATAAAGGCACAGACATAGCTGATCTTTGGGATACAGAAATCTGGAATCCCATCTTGGGAGCAGTCGCCAATGCTAGGGGCACTCTAAAGATGGATGACAAGAAAATACTATTCTTTGTATGTTTTGGGTAAGAGAAATCAGATGCCAGCCTTTCACAAGGAATTATTGGACTTGTATATAAAAGCAGCTATAAGAAATCCAGCAAGATTCAAAGTTTTAACAAGATTATTGAGTCTAGCACCTTTCAAATGGTCATCCTACCTAAAACCAATGGGGGAATGAATGGTTAGAAAAGATGCACTTGGTGGCATTGTAATTGGATAGCAAATTTGTTATTATACTCTCGTTTCTGTTCTTAAAGCTTTTTTCATTTTCTCTGAGGATTCAACTATTTTTCCAGGTGCCTAGAGACTTCATCGCCTTTCCTATTCTTTGCCCTTTCAGGGATCCGCGCACATAACATTTGTACGTTTGTGTTAGCCATCCCGGGGTCAGCCCCTAGTAATAAAGATTAGTTGTGATGCTGATGGAATAGTGTGTAATCCTAAAGGGTAATCCTTTGCTTGCTGATTGCTCAGTTAGTAGTAAAAGAATGTAGAGCTTAATATTCACCTCTGTGTCTTTGAAAGAATCAAGCAAGACTCTCTTACACATTATTATGGAAAACAGTTATTAAATATTTTTCCGAAAGAGAAACAATACTTACCTATGTGCCCATGAGGCTGTGACTAGTAGAGACATGATTGGTATGACTGTTTTGATTGGTATTAACCCCTCTCTTTCTTAAGTTTTCTTGCTATTTTCAACGCTTGTTAGTCAACAAGTGAACAACAAGTAGGTAGGGAAATATCCAACTGTTTCACAAATATTTAATACACATATTCTTTTTCTTCTTCCGTAGAATTATTGACTAATTCTCTACCAAGATAATCTTGATACTAATGCAAAACATCAGCCTTGCTGAGATGAAAAAAGTTGTCCAACCGTGACCAATCTGTATAGGTTTCTCTTTACAAATACTCAAACTTTTCTGTATGTCATCCCCCTGTTGAAGACCGCAACGAATACGGTTTTCATTTAAAGGTATTAGTTAAGACTATCTGACGATGATAAAAAGAATGTGTGAGAAAGAGTAGCCCCAGCTATGCATTTTGTGTATCCAAAAGCAAGCTGAAGCCACCTTAAATATAGCTACCCATTTTCATAGGGGATATTACCCTACCAATGAGACGCCAAAGCCCAGAAGTGGCATAATATGAGGCAAGTTTGTTTTTTTAGATCTCAACTACAAAAAGCTTTAGCTGAGTGTTGGTCAGGCCTATTATTTGTAATGTATATATAGTGGGCTTTGATTCATCCCCTTGCTAGATGGATTGGATCGATGTGTTGTCTATCTAAGTTGCTTTCTCTGGAGTCTTTGGCTTTTCTACCTATTCTTTTGTTGGTTCCTGCCACAACCATTCTGATCTCACACTGTTCTGAATGATTGACTTGTGTCCTTCCATTACTTGCATTCAGAGAACTACTTTATTTTACCTTCTGGACTTCATGGGAGTGCATGTTTTCATGCTCTCTACCCTGTTAGCTGTTTCCCTTTCACTTCTCCTTGCTCTCTGTGTTGCTTTACCTGTCCTGCCCCACTTGCCCTATGATTACCCCGAGACCCACATTGATCATTCTTTTAATTTGCCCCCCTACACCAACCCCCAACTTATCTTTGTTCCCTCCCCTTTGCTCTTATTTATGTTTTGGGAGAGCAGCAGTTGCAAACTGCTGTTACCCGCAACCAGTGGCATCCTCAACCCCTTGCTTCACACAATTATTTATGAGCCTGGTCTGTCTGCAAGCTCTGGCGCGAAACTGGACAAAGGGGAAGGGGTGTAACCACCCCTCCCCAGAAAAGTGAGGAAAAAGTAAAGAAAAGAAAAAGAGGGGAAAAGAACATGCCCACTCTAGGATATTTGGTATTCCCCCAATTGCACACAGAAGGGTGCCCAGTGTCATCATCTGGGTTTTAACCAAACAACTATGTATCGCTCTCTCTTCAGCAATTGAGAGAGCCTATAGTTATAGTTGTATACTCTTGTGGTTACTCTCAAGGGAAAGAGAGTATCCACATCCTAGAGTGGTCATGTTCTTTTTCCCTCTTTGCCCCTCTTTTTCTTTCCTTTACTTTTTCCTCACTTTTCTTGATCACAGTCGCATGTATTGGAGTGCCCTAATCTTTACGCTTTCGGAATTGTTCTGATTAGAGACAGACAGAGGGTATAGTAGTATATAAATTATACTACTGATCATTGCGAGACCACCCACACTTTTTGCCTGGTGTTTTGCTGGTTTTCGACTTAGTTGGACTGGGATCCTGCTATTCAGGGCCCCAGTCTATCTGCTTTCTCTATAAAATGGATTGCATGTACTTTAGGTACATACCAGATTGGCTACTGGGTCATCTTTGTGAGTCCCTGTTTAGGGTACCTTAGGTACCCAGGGCATAGGTACCCCAGAGGCCTACCAGGGGCTGAAGCATGTATTATACCACCCCTGGTTAGCCTTCCAAAATGGCACCACAGGTCTGCACTTGCAGCCTGGGTAAGGTGGTGTAAGCACCCATTACTCAGATATAGTATACCTATATCTACCTCTACACATAGACTCATATTAACCTACAAGTCACTCCTATGGCAGGCCTCGACAATCCTGAAGGCAGAGTTCTTGGTTTTGTGTGAGAGGGTGCCCTAGCATGAGCTGAGCCCCTCTGCAGCTTTCAGAAATATCTCCTTATAGCTGTTCTATGATATAGCCATACCATATTCTCAAGTGCATTATAATCTTCGCAGTTAATGCTAACTTTGGTTTGGCTTTATCAAAACATGTTGTGCTTGGTGTCAAACACTTTGGAATACTACCCCCTGCCAGTTCTGGCGGCGGGGGTAGCATTCCACCTTTCTAGAGGGAGAAGACATGTACACACTGGTATATCCGGTTAAAGTTAAACAGAGCCCCAGCATCACAAAATGGATGCTGCTGCCACAGACACGAGTCTGCCCTCCTGCTGCTGGATGAAACTCCGGCAGGGGAGGCCTGGACAATAGGTTTCCTGTCCAGGGAGGTGCTAGCACCTCCCCAGACAGGCTTTAGTGTATTGGGGCAGGGTAGGTTGCATTCAGTGAATACTTTTCAGACACTGCCTGGGGCACACAAGGTGCTCCATGCATTTCCCAGTTCAAACCGGTTGCTGGGGCACTCTGCCCCAGCTCTGGCGCGAAACTGGACAAAGGGGAAGGGGTGTAACCACCCCCTCCCCAGGACCTACCATAGGTGGGACCCTAGAGTTAGTCCAACCCATAAACTTACTTTAAGAATATGAACCCAGTCCCAAGGACTTTGGATTACCCTGGACGTAACTCTGCAACATATATCTTGGACCTTCGACATTCCATATCGACTGGAAGATGGAAGAAATCTCCCTTGTGGTCAAGGAGTGACCACCCTGTCCAAACAGGCACCAAAAGCATCTTTGCCGGTCTGCATTTTTTCGAGGCTCCTGCAGAATCTGCAACACAGGACACAGACTTCCAGACATCTCTGAAGCTGACCCGAGATCCCAGCAAATCTTAGACCCGTAGCTGACACGAGAGACGTGGGACCGGAACTCCTGGACATCCTGCATTTTTGCAACTGCACCTACTTTCCGAGGTATTCCAAAGTTGTGCATTAGGGTATTTGAAGCCTCTGCCCCAAGCACCTTTTGCACCGAAGTACAGAGGCCAGCACTCCACGAGTGACCCGTGAGTCCCCTTTCTTCACTGCAGCTCGAGGCTCCTTTGCGGTTCCTAGTCCGTTGGCTAGTGAGCCCCCAGGAAGGCCAATCCTTTGTTTCTTGAGCTTTCCTGGCTGCTCCAGATGTGCTCCGACTCCCCTCCAAAGGAGGAGTCCCCCAGACCTTGCTGGTCTGAACCGAAGCCAATCTTGTCATCTTGCGTGGGTTGCTGTTGCCAAGGCTTGTTGGGTCCAATCTGGATTCTGACGCTGCAGCGCTCGACATGGAACAGCTTGAATCCAGCTCCTGGCCATCGTCAACCCTCCTGGTCCTCGTGGCTGAAGAGTCAAGCTTCACCTCTTTCACCTGAAAACACCCAACATCGGCTGGCATCTTCCTGTCGCCATTGAGGTCACTGGCTAGTAATCCAGACTCTGTATCCTCTGCTTTCAGGTTCTTCACATCTCCGATCCACCCTTGGATCCACCCGGACACTTTTCCTCTGGTCGCCTGCAGCATTTCTTCGCAGCTCTCCATTGGAATCAACGACGAAACCAGACACCAAAAGACACCTATGCACCGGCTTCCCTGGGTGAGCTAACACGAGTACTCCGGTGCTCCCATGGGTCTTGACTCTCGAAGTGTCCTAGTCTAAAAGGGTTCCATCATAGTTCACCTCTAAGTGCCCTTATTCTTTAAAATTGTAACTTGTTCGTTCTTCATAGAAAGTCAATGGTGATTTGCGGCTGTGTTTAGACACTGCACGCATCCCCTGTGGGTCTCCTGCGTCCCTACCTTGGGTGGTTCCTGGTTGCCCCAGCGGTTCTACAGGCCCTAGGCCTACTTTCTAACCCTCACGTGGTTCTTATACCACTAGTTTAGTATATGGTTTGTGAGGCTCCCAGGGCATAACGTATACTGTGCAACTTATCTGATGCTAATTAAGTTCCTTGTATTGTACTTTCACCTCTGACCTCATAAAGAGTCCAGAGGGGTTGTGTTTAGAATAAATACATATATATTTGATATATACCTTGTGTGGTGAACTTTCATTTGATCATTCAAGAGATTATAGACTGGTAAAACAACTTGCTTAACTCGCCTCTAAGTCTTAGCCTGAAGGCTGCTCTCCACAGCTACCACTAGGATAGCTTTCTATAAAGGTGGACTTTAAACCTACCGTCAATAAGGGTAGTTTGGACTGGTGCAAGGTGCCCACTAGAATAGTGGACATCATATGCCAGGCCAACTTCTCACATAAGGCTGGCGAATTTTCTAGATATTAACATAAAATCAATTGTGCTGGTCTTGCCTCAGCCCAGATAAGTTGAATACTGTATGGGTGGAGTACTAACCAAGGTGTCAACCAAACATAAATAGTTTACAACAATGATGGTATTTAATGCTTCACCCTGCGAAGTATGTTTAAAATGTGACAAGGGTTGGTTCTCAGTATTGAGAACCCCACATACTTCATACAAACTACGCTGGCATAAGGTACAATTGAAATCACTCGGCCAGATTGTACACAAAGGATAACATTTCCCCGCAACCTTGTCATTTTCCTCTTTAAGGGTATTAATAACACCATAGTTATTCGGATCAAAAATATTGTAATACCATTGATTCAATAATATTGTAGCATCAATAAAGTCAGAGATCAAAATGAGCTGGTACCAGGGGGAATCAATTTTGTTCTCTATCTTTAATGACCCATATTTAACAGAGATCAATGTCATCAGTCCTCCCTTTGCTCTCCCTGCGAGTGATGGTGTTGCCTGGACATTAAATGAACAATATCCATCTATATCAATATTGTCCCTAACTCCTGGTTTCCTGGGCACAGACAATGTCAAATGTCTTGACATATTGTAACCAGGTCTAGTCTGTTAATTTTGAGGAGATGCCCTCGATGTTCCAAGAGATAAGTCTAAGGGGGCGGGTGTCGTAGCAGGCACTGCTGTCGTAATATTTATATTCAACCCCACGCTTCCTTCTCTCCCAATACAAGAGGGTAAAGAAGGGTATAAGCTGTTCTCATGGTCATGTATATGAAAGGAGGCAGCTATACTATCTGCTATATTGGGGACTTTCTCTAAATCCTTATTTAAGGTGTCCTTTTTCCCTATTTTCTCAGGATGGGAGTTAGTCAGTCTATATCTACAAGACCATTCAGTGTCTCAAAGCGATTTGGGCAAAACCAAGGAGGAAGCAGGGGGTGCTGATTTGCCCGCATGAACCTCTCCTCCTCTACAATGTGCCATGGAGGTCTGGGTGATTTATAAAAGAACCCCAGGGGTAAAAGGGTTATCCCCTCGTACTTACGGGCCAATTGTCCAGTCTATCTAACATAGTCTGAACCGAAACTGGGGATCTAAATGATAATACTATACAATCTCCAGGGAAAGTCTTGGTAGATTATCCCACCCACCCAATCTGATGCACCATCTTAAATTTCTGAGAACAGCAAATTATTATTAATCCCCGTCCTTGCACTCAAGAAGAGCATTGATTTCTTCTTCAATGTTGACCAGTGCTCTGACTCACCGGGCAACAATGGGGGAACGTTTGCCAGTACCAAGGTGTATGGAGTTGCTTCTGGTAGTAGATGCAAATTGGTATGTGGGCCACCGGAGCCTCTTTGGTCAGGAATATGTCCTTCTTTGGTGCTTGTAATCTGAGATCTCTTGTCTTGAGTGTGGCTAATCTAGTCAGTGCGGGCGATACTTGAGGCGTGTGTAGTCTGGGCCTGCCTGGTGGACTGACCTTCTATCTGCTGTGGGGTCTCAATACCATTTGACAAAGTACATGCTACCCTTGGGCACAGTAGATCATCCTGAGGTCTTAGAAGAACTTCAGGATGATACCCACCCCCACTCGCGGCAGTGCTCTTAACACCTTGGCTGCGGCCGGAATTCCACGCCGGTGCTGGACATTCCGATTGAGGGCGTGGTCATGACGGCTCCCGGCCGTCATCAGCATACACCCACCGTGACGCATGACGACCGGGAGCAGTCATCAGCACCGAAGGGGTTAAGTTGGACATTAGGGGAAATAACCGCCACCCTCTTTTGGCAATGATCAAGCAAAGTTGAGGAGGTACAACTAATCACTGGTTTTTCAAGGTTAGTTAGCCTAGCCTTGATTTCAGTTAGCTTTTGCAATATCGGGTCAAAAAGGGCTGAGAACGTTAACTCCAGCTTTTTCCAGAAATCATCCCTCTCCTGGATTTGTAATACTCCCATTGATACCACATCTTTTAAAGCTGGAATAGGCCCCTGATTATACTCTTTTTCAACAGGTTTACTCCTACGTCCTAATGGTTTAGGCAAGAGGAAATTTTGTTTATTAGGGGCCTGCCCTTTCCTTTTCTTTGATGGTGGTGCGAGGATATTTCCATGGTTAATTTTTGCTTTTTGGCCCCGTCTAACTATATTTGGCATAATAGCTTTATCAGATTTATCAATAATATCAGAGGCATTAATAACTTCTGGGTCCGAAACCGTAGAGTGCAACATGCTGGTATGCGATGAGTTTACTTCCGGGTTAGATTGCAACACAGGGACGATAGGAGCAGATCGTGTGTGGGAGTTTTGGGGCTCCAGGGACAGTCTGCGCTCTGTGAGTTTGATTTCATGAATGAGTGCAGACTCAGCCTTCAACAAAAAAGCGTCCAGTGTGCCCACACCCACCTGCCCATTTCCACATTTGGGCCTACTCATGGTTATGCCCCCTCAACCCACGCCCAATGTCAGTTATGTCAATAACCCAGTTCCTTGGGTTGTCAAAGAAGGTTGTCTCTGGATCCGTATATTTCAATAATGTGGCCCGGCCTCCTTCTGTCTCTGACTGGCACAGACGGGCCCGCCCTTGGCCCGGGCGTGTCCCGCGCTGCGGGAGCCCTGGACCGCTTAAAAGCTCCTCCTGGCGCAAAATGGGGCAGTTGGTGACAGCGTCCTTGCCGCTAGAGAGCCTGGGATCTGTCGTTCCTGCTCCCAGGCAGCACAAAGCAGACAGGCTTTCTGGACCCCCTGGTTCTGGATGAAGATTCTGTAAAATGCGGGCAACAAATGCGGCAAAAGTAAGTATCGGCTCCCGTCCTGCGGGAACCCTGGACTGCTTAAAAGCACCTCCTGGCGCGAAATGGGGCCGTCGGCAGCAGCGTCCTTGCCACTAGGGAGCCTGGGAGCTTTAGTTCCTACTCCCAGGCAGTGCAAAGCGGACTGGCTTCCTGGACCCCCTGACGCTAGATGAAGATTCGGCAGAATGCGGGCAACAAATGAGGCAAAAGTAGGTATCAGCTTCTAAATCATAACAGATGAGAGCCAGTCATTGTAAAAGAGGCCCAAAAGGTGAGAGAAAGAAAGAAGTGTACAGGGGCGTAGCTTCAATTGGTGCAGCAGGTGCATTGGCACCTGGGCCAAGAGGCTTGAGGGGCCCATTCAACCCTGTTTCTTATGGTATGTTATCATTCAAAAAACAGCCAGGGGCCCACACTTCTTCCGTGAACTAGGGCCCGCAATACACTGGCTATTGAGAGTGTGTGAGAGAGGGTTGGAAGGAATAGTGAAACGTGGAACATATGAAAAGAAGAAAAACTGCAGCAAGAAGGAAGGGCTGAAAGCATGAAATGATTAATGCAAAGGTGAAAGATCGATTAATGAAATGTAAGACAACACTGAATGGGAGGGTGGAAGAAAATGGCTGGAATGATGAAAGGCTGGATGTGTGGAAGTTTGGATGAATTGATAAAAGTAAAGTAAAATGATGTATGGATGAAAAAGAAGGGTTGTATGAATGGGAAAAGGATGGATGAATGAATGGCTGTAATTGTTGAGTGGGAGGCTAGAAGGATGGATGAAAGTAATGAAAAAAGGGTGGATAGACAGAATGGTAAAGGAAGAATGGATGGAAGCATGAAGAGATGGATAAAATGATGCATGAAAGGATTAACGGTTGGAGAGGTCCATAGATGGAAGGTGGGATGAAGGGAAGTCATTTAGAGTGGGTAGGGCTATCTTGCTTCCCTCACCCGATGGCATTTGCGGTATGGAGGAAAGTGTGGGGAGCGGGGGTATTCTCATTTTCTGGCTACTCCCATGCCACAACTTTCTAAAAATATACTTTTTTGCACGTGTAATTCTTTCCGACACATTTTACAATTTTCAGAGGGGCACCTGCCATCCTGGAACGATAAATTGACCATGCATCTGTAAAGTGTGCTTGCACGTGCGTCGTGATGCTGGCCGTCTAGGAATGGGTCTCCTTTAATAGGAAAGCATCCTAATATTGCCGGACATGACTGTACATGGATTTTGATTCAAACAAGTATTGGAAAAGCAAATAGCTCAGGTATGTCAAGCAGCGACGTATTGGCTTTGTCAGTGCTTGTTAAAAAGCAATATCTGCCCGGTCTTCAGTTCGCAAATAGAACTGCCGACAGTCTCAGCTCAAGTTGCATAAAAAGTGCTACACATGGCACATACTCACAACCTGTGAATTAGCAGTGTAAATAAAATAGAATCAATATCTATTACATTCTTTCAACATGAACTCTTATCGCCTCCCTTTAAAATGAAACACTGTACAACTGCAAAGCTGCACAGTGGTTACCAAAAGGAAGCTGTGCGCATTTGAATGAAATCCATAATTTCCTCCTTGCCAAAACACTTGTTAAAACGCCATTTAATCTTTCGATGAAACGGTAAATGCAGCTGACAAGGAAATGGCCTGCTGGCGCTCGGAGTGCCTTGGCGGCAGTGCCAAGCAGCCTACAGCAACAAAGGGTACATGAGCATTTCAGCACGCATTCCTGGGCAACACACGGCGCCCTGCGAAAACACCGCAAGCCCGCCGCGAGCTCCAGCAAAAGCAAGGCACAAGCGCCGGCCTTTCATGCCCGCCTGTATCAATTGTACGGCGCAGCGGAAACAAGATGGATGCCACCGGCGCGTGCCTCCGAGGCTTCTGAAGCGGGGTCATGGTGCAATCCCGGGAAAGCTAACGTGTTGTCAATGTGTCTGCTTCTTTCAAACTCCTGGCGCGGCTCACGCGAAGGCCCTTACTGAAAAGAGCTCTTTAATGATAACGCAGCAGTTTTATGAACTTTTGCAGCTGCTCGTGCTATCTGGACTGATCTAATATGCTAAATTTGCCAAGCATTTGTAGAATTCTAACCACTCTGAAGTCCAAATATTCAAACTAACTCACTCACCGAATAGGAGCACCTGCTAAGAGCACTGAGTGACCATTCTGGACATAAGGAACTGAACAAGGCAGTGGGCCTTCTCCATCTATGCACCCAGGTTCTGGAAGAACATTCCAGAATCCATCTGGACCAGAGGTACAACTGGGGGGGTGGGGGGGGGGGGGGGATACTAAATATTTCGGGGGGGGGGGGGCGGGGGGAGAAGGCTAATTCTTCCAGTGATAGAGTGGAGATACAGTGGCTCAGAAGGGGTGAAAAACAATAGTCTTGTTAGCAAGTAAATGGTCTTTTAAAGGCCTGTGAAGTACTCGGGTGCGGCTATGTGTGAGCCCGGGAAGCTGTCTCAGCCATGAGCAGGACCACCCGGGATCTGGAACAACACCACATTTCCTTTTGGCTAGGTTTGTACTATTGAAGTATCATATTTATACATACACACACACACACACACAAGGGGACCGAAGATTGTTCTTCACTAAGGGCATTGTCCTGGTAGATGCAAGTAGTCCCTCTACTAAGCTGCTTGGAAGCCTCTGTAGGGAGGCCAGTCCAATGTAGACAATGTTCTTACTATCACATCTGAGAGGCACGCAGGCAGTGCCGTAGAGCCAGTAATGTCACAAAGATCTGCCAAGGTTCACACACTGCTACCTAGGGGAACATACCCAAAAGATACTCTCCACCAGTTAAAACAAAATGCTCGGAATGGCTTGAATTACATTGAGATTTCTGATTTAAACTCGTACATGAATCTAAGGAAGACACTTTTCTTATACAAGAGAACCCAAAAAAGAAGACAAGAGAACTCACTAATGTAGTATTGATGGCTCCGGCCTATCAGCTGTCATTAGGAATCTCTGGCATCAGATTGATTCTTCAGAGGCTCCCGAGGGACAGCTCACTTAAGACTATACTACCTGTTGGACACTAACTCATGTACCTGGTTACTGAACTTCTAAGCTCAATCATTTGCTGATGCATTCTTCTGTGTATGTACCTTCCTGCCTCCAGTTGTCTGTACAAGAACAGAAATAATTAATGCAAGTTTTATCGCATGTGAGTTTCAAATATAATACTTCACATTTGTCTTTGTTTGTATTCCACATTAGTGTCAGATTGCATTTCTTCCGTAGTCCAATATGTTGATACATTTTATGTGTTTCCTGCCGGGCTGGGTTACACCTTCGGCAAGAGCTTCATGCTGGTGTGTGTGCATCATCTCTCCCAGTGCCTTTTGATTTGTTCCAGAATCTTCATCTGAACTCAGATCAGGTTCAATACATGATGGTGATGGAGGGATCTCTGCGTCTGTTGGCATGACGGATTATAGGGGCTGCTGGAAAATCCCAGGACTTTCAAGACAGGCTGATATGCTCCTGTCCAAGGCTTAGGCAGACAGCACAGTCAGCAGTTATGGGTCGGCCTGGATAAGATGGATGAGTTGGAGTCTGTGACAGGGTGTGGATTCGTGGTTGCCAATTTAGTTCAGGTGCTCAATTTTGTGTCCAGCCTGGCTCCGGAAGGTCTGCACTACCATCCTATTAATGTCTGAGGGACATGCCCAGACTGATGGGGCCCCAGTAGGGGAACATCCTTTTGGACGCCGATTACTGCGTGGAATTCGCCTCTCCCTTCCTGCAGAGCCTCACTATTCAGCTTTTTGGGATGTAGATCAAGCCCTTACCTTATTTCTGTCCTGGCAACCTAACCGGTTTTTGTCATGATAAAACTCTCAGCAACACTGGCCATGCTTCTATGTCTTGTGTCTTGCAGGAGGGCCTCGGACGTGAGGACCCTTGATGTAACAGGTAGAGTAATTTCCCCAAATAGGGTCTCCTTACAGTCAGTAAACGGACTAAGACCAATACTAGAGTTGTAACTTATCCAGCTTTTACTTATGTCGCCAAGCTGTGTGTTAGGTACAGTGCTTGAAGGCCAATTGGGAGATAAATGAATCATTGAGTCCGGCAGGGGAGCGACAACACCTCATCCCACCGCATAAACCGCATAGAGTGGTTTCCTCGCAAACGATAGCGCGTTGTGTGCAGTGGGTCATGCAGGAAGCCGACATTGACAGCAAGGTGTTTGGGGCGCACTCAGCAAGAGAAGCAATGGCATTCAGTCTGGGAGCCCGTTTAAAGGACATAATGATTGCAGCGCATTGGTGTACAGATTGTACCTTTAAGAGGTTCTTCTTCAAGCCAGTAGTGGAGGTGGCTCAGTCGACGGTGAGCAAGCTTTGAACTAGCATAATCCTCGCCTCTGGTCCTGACACAATGTAATATTTCTTAACTTTCATAATGGAAAGTACAATTCTATTAAGGACTAGGAGGCGATGATTATCCCACTCAGAGAGATATTTCCACTGTGTTGCCCTCCCGGTCACCAGTACTTTTTTATTTTTTTATTTTTGTGTTCTATTGTTTTTTTTTTGCATACCCGTGCTTCTTTGCTGAAGTCCATTTGAGGCCGACATGTTTCCACCTGATGTAATGTTCTTTGCTGACATTGGGTTGTTAATATAAGTGCAATTTATTTATTAATTTATTTCTTCTTAGGGGTTGATGATTCCAAACAGGACACATGAGGAAGATGCAGTGGCGTGATTCGCGCAAAGTAGGAGGGATCTTCAACAGAGACAAAGGACTTCATATGGACTGTTTCTAACCGATTGGCTTTCAGTATTATTATTGTTTCCCACATGTTTCTGGGAAGGTTAGCTTTAGTTGCTTTACCATAATGACTGCTGTTTGTGAAATAATGTAATGTAATAAAGCGAAGGAAATAAAGCCTAATACTCACCTCTGAGTCCTTAATAACATTGACACTTTCCATTGTGAAAGCTAGGAAATTTTACATTCTAAGGCGGTGTCCACACTAGAATCAGGGGAGGCGGGGGGCAAGGAGAAAGAGGCAAAAAATGATGGGGAAAAAGTAGAGACTCCCTCTGTTCTACACATACGGTATATCACAATGCTTGGCCCGCCACCTGCTATGGGTACCTTCCCGCCTGCATTTCATGTGGCCTCTCGTCCTTTTTGGCCCGTAGTGTCAGTATCATAAGGTCCCTGTCTGCACATGGGCCCAACTCTTTTTCATTGTTGGCTCTTGAAACCATAGCTACACGTTCTGCTTCCTCATACATAATCAGTTCCCTCTACCATCCCTCCAACTTCAGGGAAGAGTTTTTTTCAATTGCGTGGCTATAGCCGATGTTCCTAATACGAGTGCCAGATCCATTAATCTAGCTTCCACTTTATATTTCTTATTTATAGACATGAATCCTAAGAACACTTACTTCCAGTTTTCAGGATGTTATCCGCCTCATCACTCTCTCTACCTCACCACGCACTCTCTCCCAGTAATCATTTAGGCATGTAAAGCTCCAGAACATCCGCAATAAGGCAGCTTCCTCTCGCATACATCTGTGTGACTCTCGAAAATACCCTATGTCGTCTGTATGGTGTAAGGTTAATACGATGTAGAGGTTCAACTGCAGGAGCCTAAATCTAGCTTTAAAAAACACTCGTTTTGGATACTCCATGACATTGCTCCACTGCAGTTCTGTGAGTTCTCGCCTAATGTCTTCCACCCATTTATACCCATTTATTTTTAAGTCCCAACGCCTTGAGACAATCAAACAGATGGGTTTAAATGTGTTGTGCACTGTGGAGAAGTGTAAAAGAATCTGTGTTGACAATGCTTTTTTAGGTCTCGCCTGAGCCAGCGCATGCGCTAATATGGCGAGACATTTAGTGAGTGGGCTTTAGAAATCCGACCACAAGCTTTTGCTTGTGGCTTAAAGCTTGCGCGTGGGCACGCGCACCGCCGCCTTGTGCCTTTCCTATCTCTTCCTACTTAAGCGAATTGCTCAAGTGCATCGCTCGCGGGCGGACTTCAAGCCTCAAGGCTCAAGCCCGCCCAGCTGCAAGAGTTGTCTCCTGTGTGTGCGCGTGCACTCCCCCACCCCTCCCACTTGTTTTGCAATTTTACTCGGTTCCTTTAAGACGTGGGAGTTCTCTGGTAACCGCTCCCACCTAACGCTTCATTAAGCTTCGTCACACGCAGAGTTCACATCCAGCGAGGAAACGAGACAAGACTATCTTGGTAGGCACTGAAACACTTTTTATCTTCACTTGAGCCGCATGTATACTACGTTACAGCATGAATGCATGCCTGTGTTAAACTGCTTATAACACATTCAGTGCATCCACGCTCAGGTGTTTTCTTTCAGTGTTTTGCTTCTTACATAGCCTTCTCTTGTGGTTGGTCTGCGCCATGCGGTGCCTAATTCTTTATCTACGTATTCAATTTCATTGCTTTGCGTCCAGTCGTGGCTCGTGGGCGCACTGCTCCTTCCCATGCCTGTTATTTTCCAAGGATGTCCAACTAATACGCCATTGCTTTTCTTGTATCCGTACGTTTGTCATACCCCTCTCCACGTGTTTTGCTTTGTTTGTCTTGCAGTCTGGGGTAAGTCCCCCCATATTACTTTCCTCGTCACCTTGTCTCGCCATTGTCCTGCTCTCATCGCAGTACATTTCTTTACTTGTACTCCTGGTCTGCTCTTATCCCAATACGTTGCTTTATTTGTCTTTCTGTTCCGTGTTTGTTCCGTCTTTATCTCAGAGAACTGTTGTTCTTGTAGTCCTATCCATTGTCTCTCCCGCTCAAAATTCCCTGAATTGGTTTTCATGTAGTTTTGAGGCTGTCCTGCCCTTATTCTCGATGTATTGCTTTATGTCGCCATTCTCAGTCGTTGCCATGTACTCCTGTTTGTCATCTTCCTGCTTCAGTGCATTGCTTTTCTGTCATCTTGTTGTGCGCCTGCCATGTTCCCGTCTCAGTGAAGCGCCATGTTTCGCTCCCAGTGAAGCGATGTGTTGTGCTCCGAGTGAAGCGATGGTTTTATCTTCTGCACGAGGAGGAAACACATGGGAGCCCCTTAGCATCCTGCAAACAGTCACACTTCTCCACTGCACAGCTTAAAAACATTGTCAAAGTCAATAGCTCTACCTAAACACTTATAAGGCCCCCCCAATGCATAGCCGATAGGTCTCACCTTTAGGACATTATAAGTGTTTAGTTATCCAGCACAATATCCTTGATTAAATAACATCAAGTGTTGCATGGCTAAACACTTATAAGGTCCCAAAAGCGAGACCTATTGGCTATGCCAATGCTTGTCTATCACTGCTCTGAGATGGAAGATACCTGCAAGCAACACCAACCCCGAACTGCGGCGAAGATGAAACTCGGTTTGATGGACATTGAAAACCTTATTGGAATCACAGGATTTACTAAGTTGTTTGACTACTGGCCCTTCAAGAGGTTTTGCTCCAGTCATTACCAGGGAGGCTGGGAAAATACTAGATAGCTTCTTGGGTTGGATTCTGTTTGTTTTTTTAAAGGGGAGGTAAGACCAAAGATACTTTGAACTGATCTCACATAAGTCCCATATTGATTGAACTGGTTAATATATATTTAAGAGGGAGTAGGAATAAATGTCTTGATGAGCTACAAAATCATTTTGGGACCAGGGTTGTGTCAATATTGCTAGAGCTGATGAAGTGAATCAGTAGTGAAAGAACAAAACAAGAGACTGTTCTGGTTAGATGGAATAAATAGTGGTTCAGTGGTAGCTAAAGGGATGGAGGTATATGAATGGGAGCAAATAGAGTTATGAGTCAACAAAATTTTCTATTCAAAATAGTGTCGGGGGAATCACTAACTCTGAGACGGCAGGATGAAGAAACTGAAGATCAAAACAAGCACGTATCTATGCCCATCCCTTTTCCGAGTACTAGGGTACCTCCCAAACCTTTTTGAGAAACTGAAGATCAATACATCCTCCTGGGTGTTTTGGGCTTCGAAAACATTGTTAAAAAGAAAGAATGAAAGCGATGTGTGCACAAGCAGCTGCAGGCTTACAAAGTTGCCGCATATTTAAGTTTTGTCAAAATAGGGCGCCAGACACTCTTTGTAAACTTTAGTGTTGTTCCGAAATTAAACCTTGGAGAGCCGGTTTTATGCCGAATGTGTTTGATTTTGGTTGACAGGGGATCTTGCCGATCTGGTCTTAATCCATGAACAGAAAGAATCTTACACAGCCGTGGGAGATGCTTCAGCAGAAGGCAAGTGAGACGTGATGAGGCTCAACAGAAGACCTCGTGCATATGGTGATAGTTTCCTTATTTTTGCAAAGGAAAGGGGTATGAAAGGTAAGCAGAATGTAACCAGGGACCTGTTCTTGCGTCTACTGGGAAGATGCCCTAAAGCTGCTCTCGGTCTCGTGTGCCTTATTAGTACCGACTCAGTTCACATGCAAGTAATCTGACAAAAGAGATTGCTCTTTCGCAACAGGTTATTTCGCAGAGCAGCTGACAGCAACAAGACAACTCAAAACGGAAACATCAGATAACAGGGTTATTAAAATGTGTCCAGTAACTGAAAAAATGTCGAGCACTTTACTAATTTATCTGATAACAAAAATGACATGTTATCTTTTGCTGTAATTCATTGCCTAAACCCTCGAAAACCCATTCAAAACAGAAATGGCCAAGGGAATGCTTGTTACAAAAAACACAAACCCCCAGTTATTTTGTCAGTGGAACATCTTTACTTTGGTTAGAAATAAAATGCTGCACAGCGGTTACTAAAATCTCCCAGAAAGGAACCCACTTGTTGCTACCGACCAGATCCAACGTGTGTTAGTACAGAAATAGATGTGCTTAAATCTGTGGAGAATTAAACCAAAGGAGAGTGACAGTTAATTACAGGTTAATAACAGTTAGAATGAGGAGGAGCTTGGCGGGCATCCGAGATGGCCGCGTGAGCACAGCGCTCCCCGGACCCCCGCCGCTCCCGGCATAATATCCTGCATAAATCCTGATTTTTCACGAGGATTCGTATAGAGGACATTGGGCTGATCTACCTGGACCTTTCAGAAATTTATTTTGACACCGGGTGCCTGAGTTACGGTGATTCGAACTTTTGGGCTCCGCCCTTGAGGTGCGCCCGGGACTGGGTGAGGTTCAGTGGCCGTCTTGGAGTTGAACAACAACGGCAGGGGGATTGGACTTGTGGGTCCCCTTCTTAAGTTTCGGTTTCGATTCTGCCTCTGACTGGGACATCGGCGAGAGGATCGGGCCAGAGCTGGGTCCAGGACACGAGTCGGCTGTCGGGCCTTTGGCTGGACTATTCTCCTATTTGGCTGTCCCTATCCTAGTGGTACCCTTGTTGCGGTCCTTTGGTCCCGAGGCCTCCTTTTCTGTTGCCCGGTCCGTTGACCCTGGTGAATCTCCTTGTGACGCATCTCCAAAATGGCGGGCAGAGGGGACCGGGAGACGCGGAAGACGAAGACACCTCTGCGCGGGGGTCCGGTCCAATCTAACGTCATGGACCGTTATACCCACTCTAAGGGGTCCCCCGGAGCTGCCCTGCCCGGTCCCAGTGCGTCTGACCACGTCGTGGATGCATCGACGGAGCCTTCCTTGCAGGACATCATGGGCGCCATTTCTGGCATGAGGGAGTCGATAGGCCAACAATATGAAACCTTGGCCCACAAAATTGACACCGTGGCCATCGATGTGAACTTAATTCGAGCCGATCTCTCAAAAACGAACGAAAAGGTGAAGTCATTGGACATCAAATCATCCAGCCTCACGGCGGACGTCTCTGAGATACAGACGGAGATTGGCAATCTCCGTAGGGTGAACGATTTCATGACCCGGCGCTTGGACGATTTTGAGAACAGGGCACGCCGCTGTACTGTTCGCGTGGTTGGTGTTCCGGAGAATCCGGAACCCCACTCGGTTGATCTCCTGGTTGAAGACCTGATCCTAAACCACCTTTCTCCATCTGGCCTTAGTAAATTTTTCGCAGTGGAGCGTGCACATCGTGTTCCGGGGGGCCAGGGTAAGCCAGGTGCCCCGCCGAGACCTATTGTCGCAAAACTTTTCCACTATAGGGATCGGGACGCTATCCTGCAGGCCTCACGGGTGAAGGGCCCGGTGGCCTTTGAGAATGCCACGGTGAACTTTTATCCGGACTTTTCCCAACAGGTCCAGAAGCAGCGGATGGGATTTCGTGGTGCTAAGAAGCGTCTTAGGGACATGGGGATGCGCTACGCTATGCTTTTTCCGACCAGGCTGCGGATTGAGTATAATGACCGAACTTTTTTCTTTGATCGGCCGGATGCTGTGAGTGACTGGCTGGACTCCTTGCCTGGCCAACCTCCTGAGACTGAGTCCGATGCCCACCCGGGCGGTGCTGAAGGTGGTGTAGAGAACTGAACATTTCGTCTTTGCCTGGTGCCTTGTTTTGAATAACTCTTTCCAGGAGTGTATGCCTCCGTTCCTCTACTGCTTATGTGATTTGACATATGGGTTTTTTTTCTCGTTATTGGTCTTGATCGGGGTGGCGGGTGGGACGGAGCCTTTCCTCCTCCGGGGTCTTTGTGTAGAATAGGGGTTCTTGGGCGACAGGCACACTGCAGGTTGGGGTGGCTTTTTAGCTTTTTGCAGGGGTGCAGGGTGGGGGGTGTTTTGTTGTTATTTGGGGGGTGGGCGGTTGGGAAGTTCGTTGTTTGTGTGTTCTGTTTTCAAGGCGACTTTATCCTGTATTTGAAGATGTTTCTTGTGTCCGGCTCATTGGTGGGGGGTTTTGGCTTTGCTGGGTGGGATGGGGGGTAGCGGGTTGAGATTTGTTTCGTGGAACGTCAACGGTCTGGGTGATCGTATCAAACGGAGTGTGGTGTTGAGATGTATACGACGTTTATCTCCTGATATTGTTTTCCTGCAGGAGACTCATTTGGTAGGCAATGTTTGTCATGCGATGAATAGGTGGGGCTATCGCCTCGTAGCACATTCAGGGTTCACCTCGGGTTCTAGGGGTGTGGGTATCCTTGTTCGGGCTTCCCTTTCCCTAGCTATTGACGATGTGATTCAGGATGATCGAGGGCGATATTCTGTCCTTGTGGGTCGCTATGAGGGTCGTGCCCTCTCCCTCTTTACTGTTTACGTGCCCCCCGGCTTGCAGACTTCTACCTTTTCCGATTTGGGCCGTGTGTTGTTGGACCTCCCTGATAGTACTCTCTTTCTGGCTGGTGATTTTAATTCGGTGTTCTCCGGTCTCCACGATCGCCACCCCCCTAGAGATACTCCTGCGGCCCAACAGTGGTTGGGTGGGTTTTTGGATACCTTTGGCCTGGTGGATTGCTGGAGGCTTTTGCATCCTACTCAGCTTCAATACACCTTTCATTCTGGGGCCCATGGGAGTCTGTCTAGGCTGGATTATTTTCTGATGCCTGCGGCTCAGTCGCCAGCGGTGCGTGAGATTGTACACCTACCCAGGGGTATTTCTGACCACTCTCCGCTCTGGCTCCGTTTTGAGGTTGGAGTGGAGACAGTGGGCCGGGTGGCTCCCATCAATCCGTGGTACCTTACCTCCCCCGAGACCCGCAGCCTTTTGCTTCAGTCTTTGGACGCATATTTTCTGGATAACGAGGGGTCGGTTTCCTCAGCTGTGTCCCTGTGGGAGGCCTTTAAGACGGTGATTCGTGGGCAGGCCCTCTCCCTTATTGTTGAAGCTAAGAGGGCGAGGAATAGGGAGGTGGTGGACCTTGAGGGGGAGATTTCTGCATTGGAGGATGCTTTGGAATCTGGTGTCACGTCTGCGAAACTCCACGCCCTGGGTCTGAAACAATTTGCCTATAAATCTATGGTCACGGATGCTGCTAAAGTGATGTTTCGGGAGCAACAGGGTCGTTTGTATGATGTGGGGGACAAAGCGGGTAAATTGCTGGCATGGCTGGATAAGAAGGAGAGAGCTAATCGTGTGGTGCCCGTGATTCAGTCTTTGAGTGGTGAGAGTGTGACGGACCCGATTGGAATAGTTGACTGTTTTGCTGAGTACTTCCGTGTGGTTTATACCCCTGTGTCTGTGAGGGATGTGGCTGACTCTCGCCTTCTATTGCGTGATATAGCTCTGCCCAGTGTCTCCGACTTGGATCGTGTAGCGTTGGATTCCCCCTTTACTGTTGATGAGATAGCTACTGCCATCCGTTCACTCCGTTCGGGCAAAGCGTTGGGCCCGAACGGATTGCCAATTGAACTGTACAAGTTGCGTCCCGACAGAGTGGCGCCATATCTTCGCGCCATGTTTCTGGAGTCCCGGGAACGGGGTATTCTCCCATATGATCAGCGACTGGCCACGATAGTTGTCATCCCTAAGGATGGTAAACCGCGGGATCTTTGTTCATCCTACAGGCCCATATCCCTGCTGAATGTTGAGCCCAAGGTATTGGCGAAACTCCTGGCGTCCCGCCTCCTGTCGGTCATTGGTGGCTTGGTCCATCCAGATCAATCCGGATTTATCCCGCATCGCAACACGGCTCTTAACCTACGTCGTCTCCACAGTGCGATTGCGAGGGCGGGGCTTCTGACGGAGCCGGCCATTTTGGCATCGTTGGATGCCTCAATGGCTTTTGACACTGTGGAATGGCCTTATCTTTGGGCGGCTCTTGAGAAATTTGGTTTTGGGCCTGAGTTTATTGGTTGGATCAAGTTATTATATGCTGAACCTCTGGCGCAAGTAGTGGTAAATGGTAGAGTTTCGACCCCTTTCACCCTTGGCAGGGGTACCCGTCAGGGCTGCCCCTTGTCTCCGTTGCTTTTTGCACTCGCCTTGGAACCATTAGCTGCCTGGCTTCGGTGGGAGCCTTCGCTTAAGGGGATTCGCTGGTCACCGGACTTTGAGGACCGCGTCTCGCTTTATGCGGACGACATTCTTTTATATCTCACCTCCCCGCGTAAATCTCTGACTGTTTTATTTGATGTTCTCACTTCATTTGGTGCCAACTCAGGCCTCGTTATTAACTGGGCCAAGTCCTGCGTGTATGTTCTTTCGGGTGTTTTACCCCCATTGCCGAGCAGACTTCCTATCCAGGTGGTCCAGTCTGGCTTCAAATATTTAGGGATTTTCATTACGCTGGACCCCTCGCTCCGATTTGAGCGGAATCTTCTCCCCCCGTTGCTTAGATTGCGATTGGACGTGGCCCGTTGGCGTAAGCTTCCTTTGTCTCCTCTGGGCAGGGCGGCTCTGTTTAAAATGATGTCCTTGCTGCGGTTCCTCTACGCGCTCCAGAATTCCTATGACGATATCCCCAAGACCTATTTCCGAGAGATCGAGAGTCTTCAAAGGCAACTGATTTGGGACGGGCGTCCACGTATTGCCCTCGCGAAGCTCACCATCCCTTGGTACGACGGGGGAATGGCGCTCCCCGATATCAGGCGATATTATTGGGCTTCCCAGTTGTCTGCTATTAATCATGTGATGTTTTCACCGGATCGAAATCCTGCATTCGAGATGGATAGACTCCAGCTGCCGGGTGGGGACTTTAATAGAGTGCTTTATTCTCGATCAGCCGGGCGCCATCTTGTGGGCCCGTCCAGGATTGCAGTGACTGTGTGGCGAGCCGCGAATGTGAGTTTGGGATGGGAGGGTCGAATGACACTGGCGACGCCGCTTTATGCCTCGGAACGTTTGGGGTGTCTCTGGTCTACTAAGGGCTTTGACCGCTGGGATATGATTGGAATATGTAAGGTGGGTGATGTATGTTCGAAAGGTAGTGTGAAGTCGTTCCAGGCCCTCCAGGCGGAATACGGTTTGAATGGTAGGGAATTTTTTCGTTATCTGCAGGTCCGACACGCCCTCGCCTCAGTCTTGACCCCTGACGAGGCCCTGCCCGAGTCTTCCCCCCTCGAAGATCGTGTCCTTGATGGCCACCTGCCTGATAGCACTATTTCCCTGATCTATAAGAAGCTGATCAATCATCGGGCGGACTTGTTGGTCCGACTTCGGGAGGTTTGGGTCGGCGATGGGTTGGAACTGGACGACGAGGATTGGCAATCGGCACTCTCCTCTCCCAAGGAGGTAGCCATTCCTGCCCGTCTCCGTTTGGTTCAACTTAAAATCCTTCATCGAGTGTACGTCACTGGTCCGCGTCTGGTGACGATGGGCTTTTCCCTGGATGGGTTATGTAAGCGTGGTTGTGGGTCGAGTGCCACTTTTTTACACATGCTTAGGGAGTGCCCGGTTGTGGCGGTTTATTGGACTGCTGTGCTTGAGGTGATGACTGCTGTGACTGGTGTTGCCCTGCGGCCGGAGCCACGACGGTGTCTGTTGAATGTGTGGGAGCCCACTGACTATTCTGTAGCCCAGACCAGATGGGCTACCTTGGGTTACATGATTGCGAAACGGGACATTGCGCAACTCTGGGGCGCATCCAGGCCCCCTGAGGTCTCGAAATGGGAGGACAACATGGACTGGTCCATGTTTCGTGAGAAGACTGTATATGTGGCCAGGGGCAGACCCAGGGCGTGGACGAAGATTTGGGGCCAGTGGAATGAATATCGTGGGGATATCTGTACCCCTCCCCTTGTAGGCACTACTGATGTTGTCCTATCTCCCTAGGCGAGCGTTCCCGGAACCTTTTCATACTGTTTTGTGAATTTCCGATTCTCCCCGCTGCTCCCCCCCCCCCCCGACCTTGTTAGAGCCTCAGGGCTCTTGGCATGTTCTCCTGATTGTAGACCATCCCCTCCGTTCTCTGGGCTGACCTTGATTACTGTGCATTCGCCTTTTTAGTGTTTGTTTTTCTTTTTGTATAAAATAAAAATTCAATATGCTCTGTGATATGTTGGGAGTAATGCTTGGTACTTGATTTGTGCCTGACCACGGGAGTACATTTCTAATTCATGCCTTGTGCCTTATTATTAGCGGCCAGCCCGTGAGGTTGTAGGCCCATTCTTGTATTTTTCTATGCTTGCTCAAATAAAGGTTTTTGGAAAAAAAAAAAATAAATAAATAAAAAATAACAGTTAGAATACCAACCACATTTACAACTGACTCTGCTGTGAGACCAAAAAAATCTTATTCTCACTTGGAATTTTTGCTCAAGACAGTCAAAAATCCCCAAATGAGAGATGACACACCTTACAAATTTAACAATAAGAATCAGGTTGGAGCATTTGCTAAACACACCGTGCCAGAGTCACAAAAATATGTGTGTGTGTAAGATTACACACACAAATAATCCATTTTATGAGTGCAAAAAGGCTTTTCCTTTTTTCACAAAAGTTGGTCGGTCACTCAAACAACTATTTACTCATACGGAGAACCACAAGTGAGTAAATCCATTGCTGTGGGTGGAAAGTGGGGTGTTCCAGTTTGGAAATATCTATATGTTTATTAACTATTTTTGTCTCATTATCGTCTTGAACAGGGTCATATATTTACTATTGTCAACACAGGGAATAAATCCTTTTATGGGTGGAAAAGTCGGCATGGAACCGACTCCCCAAAAATTGGTGTTTGTGAGTTTTGTTTTTCCACCGAAATATTTTCCCTTTAGGAAAAAAACAGTTTGCACTTGATCAGCAGATTTTTTCATATGAAAATAAACACCTCTTTATTTTATTGTGAGAAAATTGAAATCACAAAAGTTTAGGAAGTACACCTGAAAAACTGTGCATATTTCAAGGCATACTTCAGCAAACTTTTATGAATTTCTTAAAGTTGTACATATGCACAAGAGCATGTTCAGAGATCTGTGAGTGAATATTCACAACTTTCTCTGTGAATCAGGCAATACCCCACAATCGCATCCTCAATGCCAAGAGGATTGGCTGCTCAGCATCTGCCCACTCAACTTCACAATTGGTTTCTTTTAACGTGTCATCAGGTGGATAAACGTTAAAGGAAAAAGAGAGAGAAAGTGAGTGGGACTCGAATAGCTGAGTAAAAAAGTTAGCACAGCCATTAAACGTTTTACACAAGAATAATTTCTGAATAGGAAAACCACCTTTAGACTGGCAGCTTACTCCAAGCACTGTCTAGGTCAGCAAAGTTCTTTTTAAACACTGATAAAATTAAGCATCAACTCTGGAACTCCCACCCAATGAATACAGCATACGGAGATTAGCCATGCCCATGTGACTGTTTTACCCATGAGGTGAATTAGAGTAGGACTTTGAAAATCCAATGATGTTGCCTTAGCCATATGTGCCTAAGAGCGTGAGAAGGAAGGAAGGTCACAGTTATACCACTTTCCAAGTTGCATGACAATACACTGGACCACAGACATCTTCCTTCGATTGTATCTGTCAGCTGGAGGACTTAGCTTTTTTTCGGTCTTACATTTTGTTCTCTTATTGTTGACTAATAAGAACCTCAATTCTCCTTTGGAGGCTCATAGAGTCCTCCATAATGTGGAAGTCAAGGAACTACTCGAACAGTTTTTGGGTGATTTTGCTGCAACTCTCACGAGAAGCATTAATCCTCCTTTCACAAGCACAGTAGACTTTTGGAGCAATTTACTAATAATGTCCGAGTGAACTGGGTCTTGACTGCCACTTCACCTCGAATGCAAGGTGAGCCTGACCATGATCAAATGAGTTAAAGAAAAACTAGAGGTGAGCCCGCATAAACCCTCCCCCACCCCTGTCTGCAGCCCAGAAATTGAACCCAGGCCAGCTACAGAAGCAGATGTCTGCCACCCTCCTACAGGTGCACACCTTGTTGGATCGAGGGAGGGAAAATGTGAACCTCTGGTGTCCATCAGTTTCAGACTGAGAAAAGTGTAATCATCAACACAAGGTGAGCCTGCCGGGGTCCCCCTGCTCCTAATCCTCCCGTGGCTTACTTTACTCACCCTGGTGACGCCGACTCTCCCTTGGGTCGCTTGACTGGTCCCTGGTGCCGACTGAATCTTGCTGTCGCCCAAGCACTGTCCCCGATATTTGCTGACCAAGGGACAGTTTTTGTTTGGGACTACATGGTCATTCCAAGCCCATGCGCTCGACTGCTCATCTTACGCCAACACTGGACTACAATGTTATTATATGCCTATATTTTAGTCTATACCTATATGCTTTGTTGCTCTCACTCTATGCCTACTCCAAATATAATCCATGCAACTGCTACTATCTATCATACACCTCTTGTGTACTCTGTTGCATGCATTGTTTCCTAAGTCGTCACACCCTACTGTAACTACCTCAGAACTACACGGCTCACATTTCCTACTGTCCTCCATACTCTTCTTACATATTCTGCTGCTATGTATCTGAGCTTACCCAATGCAACTGCATTTACTCCATATGCAACTCGCACAACTATTGTTTACAGTATACTCCTTAGTTTACAACGTGTCTAGGTATTTGAGCCTTTATGCTCTTTTGCTACATGTAACTCGTGCAACTGCTACTGTTGATCGTACACCTGCTGTATACAAGGTCGCATACACTTTTAATAAGTCCACACACCCTACTTTAACCACCTCAGAACTATACAGACCACATTTCCTGCTGTCCTCCATATACGTCCAATATACTCTATTACCATGTATCTGAGCTTACCCCATATAACTGCACTTACTCCATATGTAGCTTGTGCAACTGCTACTGCTCACCGTGTAGTTCCTGTGCATACTGTGGCTATGTATTCACCCCATATGTAACTCACACAACTGCTACTGTTCACCATATACTTTGTGCACGTTATAGCTATTTTGCCATCTATGTAAAGCGCTCGGATACCCTCAGGTCGAGTTTGTGCTATACAAAATTCTATAAATAAATAAATATGCAGATCCGACAGTGGAATTCGACCTGGCACATACGCACCATGTCAAATATTTACACAACAAACACGCCCTCCTCAATTATAAAGATTTGATGGCAAACATCCTGGAAGAATCGCCACTGGAATTTAGTGTCTTATCATCAACACTCATGAAACATGCAATAAACACTGACGACCAGCATCAAGAACACCTTTCAATCACTTAGGGAGGAATAAATGATATCAGTGGGAGATGATTGTATCCAAGACTGTAAATATATAGAAGAGAGATGGCCATGAGATCAGGATCCAGACGGATACAGATAAAAAATACTATATCAATATTATAGTAGGGAAAGGCTGGTGAGATTTGGATGGTATGCCACCTTTAACACCCATCATTTACCATGCTTCACCATTGCCATGTAGTTTTTACCACTCAGGTAAGAACCACGCAGCCTATTTAAAGGTACCTTTACAAGCTGGTACTTTACCACGCAGGGAAGTTACATTTTATGGCATTATGAAGAAATCACGTTCACAGAGAAAGGTAAGTAGTCAAGCAAATAATTTAATGAATACATGTCAAGATCGAACCTCTAATGTCTTCATGCTCACCTCACAGGACTTTGTCTGACTAACATTCTAAATACCATACAGTGGGACATACCAACCGGGCAGGTAAAGTGTGGGGAGGAACAGGAATAGATTAAGTGGAGTGTGGGTGGAATGGACTGAAGTGAAGAAGGAAACAAAATGATGACGCATTATATACATATGTGTGTGTATACAAGTAGATATATGAAAATATATTTAAAATCACATGTCAGAGTATTTAGAGTTAATGGGTAGTAAATTGTATTTGGGGTTGATGGGTGGGTATGTGTAAGTGGTAGCAAGTGTTTATTGGATTTAAGGGATGGATAGGAGTAAAGGGTTCAGAGGTGGGCAAGGGTTGGATGGGTTGAAGAGATGGGTAAAACTAAAGGATGGGAAAAGGGTTTTTAAGGTTCAGGGGTGAGCAGGGAGTAAGTGGAGGTAAATATGTATTAGGTTTAAAGGATAGGTATGAGTAAACTGATTTTAGAGTTTTGAAATGGATGGAGTAAAGGAGGTAGTAAAGTGTTTTAGATGTAAGAGATGGGCGAGTGATAATGGGGCAGTAAGGGTTATTTGTTTTGGTTTACCAGAGGGTGATTAGAGACACAGACACAGACAGACAGACACACACATACAAGATTTATAGACCACCTGTTCTTCATCTGGAAGGGAGAGACAGGTCGCCTGGAGAATTGTACTGAGAAACTGAACAGGAATTATTTGAATCTGAAAAGTATCTACAGCCTGAGTAGTGAAAGTGTTTTTTAGATATCAAATTAGATATTGACGATGGAAATATAACAACCTGCTTATATAGGAAACAAACATCTGTAAATAACGCACTCCATGCAAAGAATTTCCACCCTAGACCACAAAAATGGAATATCCCCTATAGTGAATAATTTCGGGCGAGACGCATTTGCAGTAGAAATGAGAAATTTGCTCAATAGTTATAGGATAATATCTCTGTAGCAGTCCATCGTACAAGTAGATAAATAACATGATGCCTCTCTCCAGGATCACTACATCCCAAAGCATGAGTTTTTTTTATCACTTTGAAGACAGATTTTAAAATATTGTACATTACACTCATATTGTATCCAGAGCTTCAGGTATCAAAGCTGCCTGGCAGCCCATGAATTGTAGAGATACATCACCAACCGTTCCTCTATTTGATATTAATTTAGCACCTATTTTATGAGCTGAGTTTAACACAATTTTACTCAACTATTGACACATAAAGCAATAGCGGCTGGTGTGTTGATAGAGTGGTGGGCTGGGGGTTGGGGATGGACCCACGGATGACGAGACAAATAAAATAAATGCTTTTTTTTTTTTTAAAGGTACCTGTCACATTCCGCTTCTCTCCACTGCAGGAACAGGCTACCAGAGTCCACTATTATGAGAGGGTGGCCTGGTATATGATGTCTAATAATATAAGTGAGCACAATGCACCAGTCCAGACAACCCTTTTGGTGATTTAAGAGGTCTTAGACAACCTTAGAAAGCGCTCTACGTGGTAGCTGTGGAGGGCAGCCTTCAGGCTTAGTCCAGAAGGAGTGTAAAGCAGCTTGTTGTACCAGAAGGCAATCGTATAGTATAGATTAAGTGAAAAGAACCACACCAAGTATTTATAAAAGTATGTATTTATTATATAATACTCTCTAGAATGTCAAGTATCTCCAACACGGAGATACACACAATGCACACAATACTTTAGCAAAGAAACACAGTAAATAGCAAGAAATACACAGTGGCCCGAATCGGTGCCCAAACCATATACCAAGAAAGTGGTATAAAAACCACAACTGGAGTCAAGACAGTGTTGAGAGAACATAGAATTGCTTGGGACCCACAGACCACCCAAGGTAAGTAGATAGTGACCCCACGGAGGGCTTGTGCAGTGTGGGAACACAACTGCGTGCTCCGTACAATTCTATGTGCAAGTCGCGTTTGGATTTTTAAAGATTAAGGACCCTTCCAATTGGACCCTGAAGGAACCGCGTGGAAGACCGAAGGTTGGAAACCCACCACACCCGTGGATATCCTGGTACCCACATTACCCACACCAGGGAAGCCAGGTGCATACGTGTGAAGTGGTGTCGGAAACCACTGTCAAACCCAATGGAGGACTTCAGGAAAGTGTCACTGCTGGAAGAGGAGAAAGTGCCCCTGGGAATTCAAATGTGGATACTTGAAGAGGAGTGCCTGAAAGCAGAGTGGACAGAGTTTATGTCACTCAGGGGTGATCAGGAGACTTAGAAGGCGACTGCCCTCCGATGTCGGGTGCTTCAGGATGGATGACGAGGACCTGGACTCTGCAGCTGTGAAGACCAGGCGACGCTGAGGAAGACCAGGCACCGGATGCAAGCGGTCCCACGAAGGATGCCGAGTGCTCAGGGGTAGCTGTCTTGAAGGAGCATCAAAAAGTCTTGGCAAAGGTAGGCCACGCAGGAATCAAAGAAGGAGCAGCGTCGAAAACAGCAAGGACCAGAAGACTCACCAAAGGCAGGGGAGTCAGGGCAGGCCCCAAGCAATCGGGGGAGTCCAGGAGAAACAAAGGTGACCCTCAAATGGACCCACAGACCGGAGTCACAGGAGTTGTGAGAGGACCTCGAGCAGCTCACCAAAGGAGCAGGCCACGGTGCCAATAAGGCGATGTGGCTGAAGATCTTGGTGGAAGAAGTTGCCGGAGGTTGGGGCAATGTACTTGTCGCAAAGTTGCCAACAAGCATTTGAACTTGCAAAAGTATGCGGTGAACAGGGGTTCGGTTAACGCAGCCCCCATGAGGGATTCTGGCCTCAAACTCAGTGAGAGGACAGCTCGGGCCTCTGGAGACGTAGGTAACCACCACCTGTGTTGTTGAACCCTTCGGAGTCTGCAGGAGCTTGGGATTAGCAGACCAGTCAGCAGTGCTGAGGTGCCTGCGCATGCAGGGGAGTGACTCCTTCACTCCAAGTGAGATTACTTTGGTTGTCTTTGATGCTTCACAGGCCTTGGAGGTTCCTGTATGATGCACAGGCACAGAAGATACAGCAGACTGGAAGGGAGACTAAGTCAGGCTCATACGAAGTCCAGAGTGCCCAGACGGAAGAAATGCAGTGGTGTCTGATCTGAAACTTATCCCATGATGAATCTAGGCACCTACACCCAGGTAAGCCCTTAAGTACCCTAGGGAAAGGGTTGGGAAGATTCAGGGGACCATCCCAGCGGAGGGTTTGGACACGGTGAAGGTTCCTCCTATGTCCTTTGTCCAGTTTCTTGCCAGAGCACGAGCCAAAGGCTTCCAGAACTAGTTTGAAATGGACTATGCACAGGGACACCAAACGTGCCCCTCATGCAGACTTTCAAGCACTGACAAGCGCACCCACCCGGTCCCCATACACTAAATCCTGTCTGTGAGGTGGTCTCACCTCCCTGTGACAAGATACTTATTGTTCAGCCTTCCTCTGCTTGAGCTTGCCTCAGCCGCAAGAGGGTAGAAATGTGTCTCTGGTAGGCAGCAACGATTTTGTGCTGTCCAGGACTAGAAGGTTGGCACCGGGAACACTGAGAGCCTACCGGACGGCTCTTCAAGTGCTAGGAATCATACCTCCCACACCGTTTAGGATGTGGGGGTATGATTCCAACATGTTCGATACCAAACATCGTTTCAGCCGTTTTCGAGATGGTAATTGCGTAATTACACGGTATCCCTCTATATAAAATATGGCTGCTTTACTGACAACCTGGGAGAATGGACTCCGTAGGCTGCAGGGGTGTCCTGCTCATGCAGGGGCACACTCTCACTTAAAACCAAGCACCCTGCCTTCAGGATTGCAAAGGCCTGCTATGGGATGACTTATAGGTTTTAGGTGCAGTGACCCTTAGATATAGTAAACCTATATATTTAGTAAGTGGTGCATGCACCAACTTACACAGGCTGCAATGGCAGGCCTGTAGTTCCATTTTGAATGGTCTCTCATGGGTGGTATAAGACATGATGCAGCCCACGGGAGACCTCAGGGGTACCTATGCCCTGGGTACATGGGTACCATATACTAGGGACTGACAAGGGTACCCCAGTATCCAATCTGGGATGTACCCAAGTACTGAACAAACCAATTTAGGGAGAAAGCAGATAAACTGGGGTCCTGATTAGCAGGATCCCAGTCAGACTAGTTAAAAACAGCATCAAATGAAGCAAAAAGTGGGGGTAACCATAAAAAGTAAATCCTACTTTCTAACAACCATGGCCAATCCTGACGCCGTTTTTATGCTGCTGAAAGCAGCGTCAGGATTGGCCTGAGTGGCGATGATTTGCACTCCCAGTTAGACTGGGAGCCTTTGCCTGCTCTCTTCAACCCGGCAACACAGCTCGGGTTGGAAAGAGCTTCAGTGTGCATGACTGTTTGGCCGTCCTGAGATGGCTGGCCAGACAGTCATGTGGACTGAATAGCAGCGCAACCACCCCTCCACCAGCCTGTCATCCTCCTGGCCCGAAGCCTTGGCTCCGAGAGCAAAAATAAAACTATAATAAAAAAGGGTTTATTATCATTTTATTTTTCATTCTTATGGCTGCTGGCAGGTGCAGCTACGCTCCTCTGCTATTGCGGAGGAACCGCCGCTGACCTATAGCCAACTTAGTCTATTTGGTCAATTAGCCTTCAATCAATAACAATATTAAAGTCATGCCTAAAATATAAACAGAAAATATCAGGGCCCATGTTAACAACAAAACAGAGTCTCTCGTTCACCGAGCACAGACTTGGGTTGTGAGCCTCAATCACCCAAAAAAGTGCTGTCACTAGCTGATGCTTCAGTAATATGCATTATGTGCAAGAGGCAAGAGGTTGTGTATGCATAACAAATACACTGAGGCAAACAATCAATCATCGCTGTCAAAGGCATTCCCTTATTTCCTTGTATTATGGACCTTCTTCTCCACTGATCTAACCTCCGAGCCTTTCCAAGTAAACAGTCATAGATAAACAAACTGATTTAACAAAAGCTCCCATCTGTGGAAGAGCACTGCTATAGAAATTACTGGAAGCCAGGTGTTGTGAAGAAAAAAAAATAATAATAATAATAATAATTTTCAAGCATTAAAAGATAGGTGTGGGTTGCACGGTTTAGTCGACGGATGGATAGCAAAACATCCAGGGGATCCTGGGTACACCTATTTTTCTCACCCGCATTCAAAACACGTAAGGTTAGATTATATGCTTATGTCTAACGCATTGAAATCAGGGTGCCAAATAGAAAAAACTGCCAAGAATCCTTTCGGATCATAATCCACTAGTACTCAGCCTTATGTATGACATAGATAAACCTTCACTAAACACATGGACGTTTGAAAAGGCACTTTTGTATAATGAAGGATATTGTCAACATATGAGAAAATGGATCCCGGTTTTCCTGTCTGAAAATATAGGGTCTGCAACAGTGGATGTAGTGTGGGATACTCTGAAAGCCTGTATTAGGGGCGAAACCATGCGCTTTTCTCTTCAGCTTAATAAGGAAAGGAGGTTAAAAATGACAGCTCTTGAACAGAATCTATGTAATGCGGAGGAGGATCTGATTAAAGCAGTACATGAAGGCAGGGAAGTAGATTCCGCTGTAAGCAGGGTAGCAATCGCAAAGAACTATATTTCAGACATTTTAATCGAAAAGGCGATTGCGAGGGCAAACTCTCAAAAAGAGAAAACGTATGAGCTAAGCGAAAGTGTAGGTCACCAATTAGCTGTCCGAACCAGGGAAGAATCGTCAAGCACTTTAATAAAAGAAATCATTGATCCAGTAGCTGGCCTGAGAGTAGAACCTTCTGATATTAGAACAGCTTTCCAGAAGTTCTATCAGAATTTATATCATGAAACTGATAATGTGGGTCGCAAACCCGATTTATATCTGGGTTTAATTATCAAAGATCAGTTGGATACAGATGACCGAGATATACTAGATGGTCCCATACAGTGGGAAGAAATTCTATTATCAATTAATTCTATGCCTAATGGTAAGGCAACGGGCCTGGACGAAATACCCACAGAGTTTTATGTAAAATTTGCGCCACAAATCAGGGGGATTGTATCAGAACTCTTTAAATCCATCGGGCAAGGGGGGAACCCACCGAGGTCATGGTCATTAGCCAAAATAGTAGTTTTTCTGAAAAAAAATAAAAACCAACAGGAAATGGGATCTTATCGACCAATTACCCTGATAAACGGGGATTCCAAAATTTATTCTAAAATATTAGCATCACGGCTGGCACCCTTGATTCATAAAATAGTCTCTGAGAGGCAACACGGGTTTGTGCCAGGAAGGTCTACTATTGACCATGTACAAAGAGTTATTTCTCTCTTTGACTACACGGGAACTACAGGAGACCCTATGGCGCTCATCTTGCTAGATGCGGAGAAGGCGTTTGATAGGGTCTCCTGGAAGTTCCTGTGGGCGGCAATGGCAAACTGCGGTATTGGTGAAAAATGTATAATTGCTATTAAACAGCTGTATGTAAACCCCAGAGCCAGCGTCTTGATTAACGGGACTCTGTCAGAAAATGTCATTATTACTAGGGGGACTAGACAAGGATGCCCTTGCTCACCCCTTTTATTTGCTATTTATATAGATACATTTATCCGGAGGTTGGAAAATAATGCACTTATTCCTCCCATCCTAGTACATAATATGGATACAAAATGCTTAGGATATGCTGATGACATCGCCATTGTTACAGGGGACCCTATAAATGCCATAAGTGTGATAGAAACAGAAGCACTACTCTTTGGTGAAGCCTCTGGGTACAAACTGAATGCTAGTAAGACACAGATCGTGTTGAATAGTAAGATCATGATGAATGATTCTAGAGTAACTGAAAAGGCAACATATCTGGGGGTCAGTATCTGTGCTGCTATAGAGTTCATTGTCAGCATCAATATAGATCCACTTATACAACGGACCAAGAAAGAGCTGACCAGACTGAATAATCTCCATCTAACTATTGGTGGTCGAACTAACGTAGTCAAGATGCTGTTTTTACCTAAGTTTCTGTATTTTTTCAGGCTATTTGTTTAGAATTTTCCCCACAGGTGTTTAAAAATATAGATACATTGTTTTCTAGATTTGTCTGGGAATATAATCGACCACGCAGGGCATTGAGGTGGCTCACTAACACAAGAGAATGTGGAGGTTGGGCTCTTCCCAACTTCAAGTTATACTACTGGGCCACAGTATTAAGGTATAGCTTGAGTCTTATAACTGGTAACCGAGGAAGCGGTAATATATCAACACCACAAGAACTTATTCTGGGAGAAGGGGCCGCTGGATGTCTATGGCGACATGTTAATGACGGGTATTTTAAAAAGTCAAATGTAAGACTATTAATAATGTTATCAAAGTCTGGGGGAATGTTAAAAAGCTATTAGGACTAGGTCGCTATTCCTATTACACTCCCGTGAATCAGAACTCAGATCTTCCTGAAATTTTCCACGACAATTATATAAAGAAATGGAATGATCTGGGGATCACCCAACTTGGTTGTTTTTTTACGTCTAATGGATTTAAATCATTTGCCGAATTAAAGTTAGAATTCAATATTCCTAATAGAGATTTTTTTAAATATCTCCAAGTGAGAGATTTTCTTTTGAAGAAAGGGGGTGGCCGGATCAAATTTCAAACAGGTTCTTTCATAAGAAACTTACATAGGCAAATACCCTTAAAAATTGGTGAGATTTATGGGGCTATGAATGTATTGTTACCAGATGATATGAATAAACATATAATGGCATGGCAGACCAAACTTGGATTATCTAACCAAAGTTTGGCATATTCATATGAAATGTCACTTTCCTGCCTTATGTCCATAAGGCTTCAAGCACAATATTATAAGACCTATTTTTCATTGTATTATACCCCATCTAAATTAGCTAAGTGGGGAACTGGGAAAGGCACAACCTGTCCACGTTGCTCACTCCCCGCGGCAGATATCATTCACATGTTTGCCTCTTGTGACTCGCTAACTAATCTAATCGCTAAAATATCAAGCTTTCTCACAGAGATAGCGCATTATGAGGTAAACATCACAACATCAGAAATCATGTTGGGGGTATCAAACAACGAAAGGCCAAAACAATTACAGGGGTTAATTTTTGTCGCAATGGGGGTGCTTAGTTTGTGTGTGGCATCAGCCTGGCTTGATCCAATACCTCTGTCATATATACAATGGAGGGCCAGACTGTTGGCGACCTGTAGTCTTGAAGTTGCCATCTATAGAAACAAAGGGTATAATACTCGTAGAAGAGGAATGAAGATCTGGGGTCCCCTACTTGACTGGATTGAAGAGAATGATTAGAGAGAATAATGGGAGATATTAGAAACAGGAATATGTTGAGATTCTATGAGATCTTCTTCCTCTCTCCTTTCATGTTTATGTACTCCTCTCTTTTCTTTTTCCTTTCTTTTTTCTATATCTGTACATATTTCCTCATCTTAGAAAATTACTGAGTTGTGATCTGTATCCTCTTATGTTTGATTGTATAATTACCTCTTGGTCTCCAGGGGGGAGGTGGGTGGGGGGCTGGGCCAAATGTAAAGTTAATAAAAATCTGCAATAAAGATTGTTTAAAAAAAAAAAAGGAAGCCAGGTGTTGGCAGGGCTTTAAGTGAGCCGGGTCCTGCCGGTGCTCAAAACTGGCAGTTCTAAAAAGCAGGTGCTGAGACGGGTCCCTATCAGGCTCTCCATTTCTGCCCTCTCACTACAGGTGAAAAAAAATCTTACGTCTGAAGCAGTCCTGCCCTTCAATGCCGTTGATGTAACTTTGAAGAGACTCCTTGTAGGTCTTTCATAGAGTTATCATCATTTCAGAACTGAAGCATTTTTAATATTATAAAAAACGAAGCCATAGTTGTTGTTTATTTATCTTATGCAACTAACAAAAATTGACAATGCCAATAGTCCTGGCTTGTTGTAGGTATAATGTTACTTATTGCATCCAGATATATATTACAACGACAGAAACAGCAACATAACAGTCAGATGGCACAGTTTGCTAGGCACAGGTTTTCAGCTTGGGTGCTTTTAAGCCACACCTGTAATTACATAGGCCACGCCCCTTTGAGAGCCTCCCACTCCCCTCTAGTTATTGATCCCACTTAAAGACCTGGGGGTTGGTATGGGCTAGGCACAGGATCATGATGGTGACCCTGTGGGTAGCAACTACAAAACGTTATCCCGGTTTCCATATGGCTGCTAGCCACCAGGATTGAGGGATTTTCCACCCACTGCAACATTTAACTACTTTACAGAAGGCCTCTGTAATGGAATCTGTAACAGATTGACGCATTAAGACTCTTGTGGCTATGAGTCCCAATGTACTTGGGCTGTCTGGATAACATTTTTCAATTTCCACAGGTGAAGACAGCGTGTTTTGTGCAGAGTTTATCTGGGGGGCAATCATATATACATGTTGGTCTGCTTTTAGACTGTACAAGAATAGATAATTGATCATATGCAGCAGTACCATTGTTAACCACTATGTTTTGTATAATTAAATACTGCCCATGACGGTCATCAGCACCCTACCCGATCAGTGAAATATATTTTTACATTAAAAAACATGACATTCCTTTCCCAACTCACAAAGTTTTCTGTTACTAAGTTGTGACATTTGACTACAACACAAACTTTACTGTTGTCACATAGGCAATGCATGCCTAAATGTTTAGTAACATCTAGGATGAATGTAGAAAACGTCTTCACAATTAAGACTGATTTCTAACTACTCATGTAACCGCCTCAACCATAACGTCTTCACGGTGTGAATGAAAACGGACTTGTGCCTACTACTGTACCCTTCTTCAGAGATATTTTCCTCACTGTGTGAATGAAAACAGACTTGTGCATACTATTGTACCCTTCTTCAGACATATTGTCTTCACCATGTGAATGAAAACGGACTTGTGCCTACTCATGCGACCGGCCTCTGCCATAACTTCCTATAGTTGTGTGAATAATGAATAAATGTAATTTTAGAAATTCACTAAATGGACTTGCTTCTTCCGTCCTCAACAAACACTTCCCAGACACAGGAAATTCACTGCTACACACATATTGTAAGTTACTGATGCTTTACAGCACCTCACACGAAAGTTGCCTTGCGTCTACCCATAAAAGTATACAGTACACTGCAGACTTTTGCAAGTGCCCCTGTTGTCTACCGCCTAGTGGGCGAACACACAATGGTGTCTCCATTCACAAAGTAATGTATGAGTAAGTGGCGTAGAAGTGCATAAGTATTAACTTGCGTGCTCTTGTTAATTGGCCTCAAATCACAATGCATTTCTGGAAAACTTCACTAATGTTCTCCTTTCTCTGTTGCTACAGGGTCGGAGCGGCCGCCATAACATCGTGAAGGAACTCTCCAACCCCAGCTCCAACACCAACGACATCCCACCATCGCAAGACCTGAGCAACTCCCTGGCCACCTTCTTCCATCGCAAGATCACAGACATCCACGACCGCTTCGACAACCAGACCACCACAATAGCCAACGACACCTCAGACCCCACGACCACTACCCACAACGACCACTTGCTCACCTGGACTAACATCAACAACAACTACACCACCAAACTCATGAACACCATCCACTCCGGCTCTCGGTCAGACCCATGCCCACACCACATCTTCAATTAAACAACAAGTGGTTCTGTCGGGTAGAAAGTACGTTTGTTAAAGTTGCTTATAGTGCATTTGAAATACTTGGCGCAACCTCTACACAACGCCTGTGGAATAGAATACTTATCACTTTATAAATGAAGAAAGAGAGAAAAATTGCTTTATACTGTTTTTTATCAGAATTACTTAATTAGAGTAAACAAAATACAAAAACTGTCAACGTGGGTTATTTGACAGAACCACTTGTTGTTTAATTTAAACTTACCCAGGTTCTGAGGGACACAGGGCTACCCCATTTGTACCTAATCACACCACATCTTCAACAAAGCCAGCTCCACCATCGCACCCCATCTCCGCAAGGCCATCAATATCTCCTTCGAGATTGCGACCTTCCCGGAGAGATGGAAGCACGCCGAGATCAACGCCTTGCTCAAGAAACCCAAGACAGATCCAAGGGACTTTAAAACCTTCCGGCCCTGCTCCCGGCAAAGGTCATCGAGAAAAACGACAACAAGCAGATGACCCGCTACCTCGAGAAGAGCAACATCTTGGACCCATCCCAGTCCGGATTCCGCAGCAACCACAGCACCAAAACTGCCCTCATCGCCGCCACCGATGACATCAGGGCCCTGCTGGATAACGGTGAAACCGCAGTCCTCATCCTCTTAGACCTATCAGCCGCCTTTGACACGGTCTGCCACCGCACCCTACGCACACGCCTCCACAACGCAGGGATCCGAAACAAGGCTCTGGAATGGACCACCTCCTTCCTCACCAGCAGAACCCAGAGCGTCCGCCTCCCCCCCTTTCCATTCCGAAGGCTCCAAGTTCATCTGCGGCATACCCCAAGGATCAACCCTCAGCCCGACATTGTTCAACATCTACATGGCCCGCTCGCCCACGTCGCCAGACTGCACGACCTCAACATCATCTCCTACGCCGACGACACACAGCTGATCCTCTCTCTCTCCAAGGACCCCCTCACCGCCAAGACCAACCTCCACGAAGGAATGAAAGCCGTCGCCGAATGGATGAAGAACAGCCTTCTGAAGCTGAACTAGGACAAAACTGAGGTCCTCATCCTCGGCTCCACCCTCTCAGCCTGGGACGACTCCTGGTGGCCGACTGCCCTGGGAGCAGCACCAACGCCCACTGACCGCGCACGCAACCTGGGGTTCGTCCTCAACGCAACACTCTCCATGACCAAGCTAGTCAACACCATCTCATCCTCCTGCTTCAACACCATCCACATGCTCCACAAGATCTACAGGGGGATCTCCAGCGACACAAGAAAAACGGTCACCCAGGCCCTCGTCAGCAGCAGGCTGGACTACGGAAACGCCCTCTACGCGGGAGCCCCGGCCAAACTGCTGAAATGACTGCAACGCATACAGAACGCCTCGGCCCGCCTGATCCTCGACATCCCTCGACACAGCCACATTACACCCCACCTGAGAGACCTGCACTGGCTGCCTATCAACAAGAGAATCACCTTCAAGCTCCTCACCCACGCACACAAGGCACTCCGCGACACCGAACAAGCATACCTCAACAGACGACTCACCTTCTACACCCCGAACCGCCAGCTCCTCTGACCACGCGCTCGCAACCACCCCCCGCATCCGAAGAGTGACCTCTGGTGGCAGATCGTTCTCCTACCTCGCCGCCAAGACCTTGAACACCCTCCCCATCCTCCTACGGCAGACCCAAGAGCTACTAACCTTCAGGAGGCTACTCAAGACCTGGCTGTTCGAGCAGTAGCAGCAATGCCCCCCCACCTCCAAGCGCCTTGAGACCCTCACAGGTGAGTAGTGCGCTCTACAAATTCCTAGAGTGATTGATTGATTGATTGATCCTCTCCTTTCTCTGTTGCTAAATCCTGGGGAATCCCGGCGCCTGCAGACTGAAAATCCCAGAGTATATGTGTTATCCATTTGGGGTGTAACACCTACATGGCTGACTGAAGAAAATCCGATTTTAATGACATGTGCCTTGGATATTTCTCGGTTTGTGAATCAGCAGTAAGGTTTATTTACATAACTTACGATTTCCTGCAAGATTAAATCCGTCAATGTCAATTCAGCAAGGACTTAAGCAGATAGAAGAAGTGAGGAGATGAATACTTTAAGACTGACATACGACCAATAATAGCTTTGTAAATCAGTCTACTCTTGCAGAAATACAAAATCCACCCACGCTCTTCTGACTTGAGGAACACATGCCAGGTGAAGATCTGCGGAACGTAGCACAAGGCATGGGATGTACGAAGTAATAAGTTGGATATAATAGGGGGCGCTTGGGAGGTAAGGATTCTGTGTGCAATGCACAGTGTCTTAAAGTGAATTCTCTTATCCACCAGAAGCCAGTGAAGTTTGTGAAAAAATGTAGAGACTGAGCAGAATTTAGGAAGTGCGAATAGAGTTCGGACCACGGCATTTCGAGCCCTCTGAAGTCGTTTGATCCCTGCTTTATTAACACCCAGATACAGAGAGTTGCAATAGTCCAGTCTAGAGAGCATAGTGGACTGGATAATAAGCTAGCGTGTCTGTGGGTCAAAGAACCCAAGCAAAGGCTTAAGTCCTCATAGAAGTCCGAAACAGACACCTGCCACTGATTTCGTCTGCGCTTCAAAGGCCAATGCACTATCTACCCAGACACCCAGATTCTTTACGGCCTTCTTAGGCAGAGGCGGTGACCCTAGTGGAGCGGGCCACCAATGAGTGCCCCATAAATGTGTAACTTTTCATAGAAGAAGAATCTCTGATTTGTTAGCGTTTAGCTGCAGACAGTTGGCCGACATTCAGTCCGCAATAGCCACCATATCATCATGGAATTTCAGCAGGCTCTGGTTAAAGTTGTTGGGAAATGAGATCACAAGCTGAGTATCATCAGCACATGATACTAATAAGAGCCTCCTATCTTTTGCAAGAGGTTGTATATAAATGCTAAATAGCGTGGGGCTCAGAGTCAATCCCTGAAGCACTCTCAGTTGAGAGTGGTGAGGGGAAGAAACAACCTGAAATGATCTCTGTGAAAGAATTGACAAGAACCAGGCTAAGGCGGCACCTCCAAAGCCTATCTCCTGTAAGCATCGCAACAGGATCTAATGCGATACTGTGTCAAAAATGGCACTTAAATTGAGTAGGATCAGGGCAGAGGTGTGGCCTTCATCTAAGGAGCCCTGCAAATGTTCAGTAACCGCCTGTAGGTCAGATTCGATACTGTACAGAGGTCTTAAACCATTCTGAGAAGAGTCCAAGATTTCAGTGGACTCCACAAATTTGTTTAAAATGGAATTGATGTAGGATTCAATAGTTTTAACCAAAAAGTGAAGAAGGGAAATGGGACGAAAGTTTTCTGGTTTAGATACATCCAAAGTAGGTTTTTTCAGCAGAGGAAATAGGTTAGCATGTTTCTATGAGGCGGGTAACAACGCCAACGACAAGTTAATCAGCTCGCAACACATAGGTTAGGAGATGATCTTGAAATTTCTGGAACTGGTCAGGTTTGAGCGGGTCAGCAGGTGAACCTGATTTGATTTTACTGCTGAGAGTGCATTGTTCCATATAAGATAGTAATGGAAAAGAAAGTAGTAAAGGGCCTGCATAACAGATGTGAGTAGGATGTATTTTTCATTCAGCCTAGGGGAAATATCAGAATCCCAATATCAGTCCGCCGGCACTTTATAATATGTCTTGCCAGATTTATTTTTAAAAACGTTAAATCTTTTATACAACTCTGTTCCCCTGCAGCAAATCATAGCGCAATGACATCGAAGCAAAGTTTGAGGGCATGGCCATAACTCAGGCATCACACTACAGCATAATAGTAATCGACGGAGACCACAAGCATGCGAGCATGAAGAAAAGCTGCCTCTACTACAGTGAGCCAGTAGATGGCAGGCAAGACCTTTGCTGACAGACAACGCTGCTACCATATTTAATACTTAATACCGATGCCCTACAGATAAGAACAAAAAAAAAGGGGGCACATATTTTTTTTTCTCCGAAAGAGGAGACTGTGATGTGCCCATACTCCCAGAGAGAACTTTTACAGTACTAACTGCACTCCACTCCTGAACCGCCTAAATTAACTTTACTCCATAGCCAATCAGTTTAGAGAGAAGCAGCCACCAGTAGCAACTACATACAGAATGGCAAAAATAAATCATTAATGTCTAACTTATTTTAATGTGTGTAGACGCTCTATGTCCGGAAGAACTAGCTCCAATGAGCAGCGGGTCAATTTACAACATAACTCAACATGGATCACTGTTAGCAGCAGCACAGAATGGAGTGTTGTGGGGGTTCCAGTCCAGACTGCATAACACAAACCTGGAAGTAATAGGAATGGGTGGACGGGGTATGTAAGTGATACCATTATGAACTGAACAATTAAAAAGAAAATATTTGCGTGACACAAAACTAACATTTGAGGCCCTGAAACAGTCATTTGCCCAGAATCGCAAACTATTATAATCAAATATTAAAGTGGGGATCAGAACCCAGGTGTCATAGTTTCAAGGTAAAAAACGTAGCTACTCAGACCACATATCCTCCCAAATCAAGCAACAACATGTACAGTTGAATGGTGCACTGCCGCCTTTTTTCTCTGCACCACCCATGAACAGCGCCGGTTTATCCGTTCACCAGACTTACCCTCATCGGATGTATGTCGGCGTACGGGGGCTTGCCTTCCGCCATTTCGATGGATGTGATCCCCAGGGACCACAGGTCTGCCACACAGTTATAACCAATTTCTTGAATTACTTCCGGAGCCATCCAAAATGGAGTGCCTATCACAGTGTTGCGTTTGGCCATGGTATCCTGTCAAAACAATTTGTGCAAAAATATAAACCATAAATGCGGCAATGCGGCAGGACAGGGCAATATTTAAACATGAGGGGAAAAAAATCACACTCAAGAGTCACAACATTCATTGACAGATTATTTGGAAATGCTGTTAGCTACTGAACCACGTACTCTATGAAGTCACAAATGACTTTACATGGAAAGGACTGTTTTCATTAAGAGACTATTTTAAGGCATTACTAACGAGTAGCCAATAATGGGGCCCGAACTCACATTAGCAGTGTATGGTCACCAGAGCACCCTGGCACAACTTTATGGTGGCATAAAGTAGTGTTTAGGACATAAAACCACCAAACTGTGTTATATCCTAAGGTTTACATGTATAAGTGAATCAGCCTAGGTCCTCCTAGCTGCTCAGCCAGAATGAGAGATGGTGACGGAATGTTGGTGTGACTGTGATGATTGGAATGCCTGGGTAGATGAGTGGTGACAGTTGGAGATGGGCTGAGCAGCTAGGCAGGCTGCTCCTGGTGGGGCTGGCGTAGGAGATATATGAGAGCTGGGTTAAGAGCTGTTACATGGCTGGTCCTTATTTGATACTTCTTGACATGGATTAATAAAGAAGACTTTAAGAACTTACAACCTGGCTACCAGTGTCTTCATGTACAGAGTACAACAAACTGTTTAGCGCCGAGCGGACCTGGACCCAAGCGTACATATGGATTGAACAGTAATCCAGAATCTACAAAGAAACCTATGTAACCAGCGCAACTACAAAGAAAAAAGAAAGAAAAATACATGAAGAAGAATGGAGTAAAAGGCAAGGCAAGCCAGCCCCACCAGCGTCCTGTCATCGGACGGCCCCAACTTGTGTCCTGCCTGATCATGCTCGATAGACTTGACCACAGGTATGGTCTGAATGTTAGGGTATGAATGTACTGACTTTCACCCTACCACTTCCCTTTGAATCTGCCGTGTGGATGTATCCACTGCGCAAGGGAATTGTGGCTGTTCAAGATATGAGTTCTGGTCTAACTCAGTGAAAGTAATTCACAGATGCCACACAGGAGCGGTGTGGTTCTTCAGAGATTGGTGTTTTGTTGCCACATAGTGAACATTGCGGAAGTAATGTCCCTGGGGATCTTTTCACATCCTAGTAATTTTACATGACCCAGTGAAATCCAAGAGTGCTGTGAGAGATAGGGTCACTAGTGGTCTGTGCAGTGTTTGCCTAATGGCACATGAACAGAGATGCTCTCTTCCACACAAATGGACCCGTGAGAATCATTAGTGCTGGGACAGATCTAACCATTTAGGGGTCTGCGCGATGTTTGTTTAATTCTTGACTTGAGTATAAGAACAGAGGTGCAGATCAAAAGTTCCATGGTCTAGAGCGTTGGGACTTGGATTTTTCTATGGGGAGTAAAGCAGGTTGGCAAGTTGTTCCTTTATTCTACACCCGTTATCTTTATGTTCACTTGCCACCTAATCCAACAAGTTCAAGATCATTGCTTAGATCCGGTTGTGGTGCTATTCTGGTGTCAGCGCTCGGAGCAAGTCATTTGGGTGAGACATTTTTGGTCAACTATTATATTTGAAGTTTGAGGCTCCTCCTTTCAATTTCTGTTACACCTCTGTTATTGCGGTTTGAAAAAAACAGAGGCACGAGCAACATTCAGCGCGCACTCACCTATTGTCATCTTGCTGACGTCCCACAAGCTTGTGTCTCCATGGAGCCCTCTGACGTCCTTCTTGTTTGCGGTGTTTTGCTGCTTCGAGATGCCTGCGTGCTTGTACGCACCATGAACCACCCCGCACTACGTAAAAAACGTGCCGCCATCTTAGGGTTGGTGGTGGCACATAGTAATTCAGAGTGTTCTCCATTTGCTGCCTACTACGTTGCGGGTACTTGGTGCAATAAAGTTGCACAAAACATATTGGAATCCGGGGACAACGCAAAGTTTGTTTGTGCAGGTGCTCAAGTGAGGAGGACTGTCAGTCTCACGGAACTTTTTCTCACCCGGTAAGCTCATTAATCAGAAGAGACGTTTCCACGGGATATTTCTTCGACGAAGTGGAAATGTGTTTACACAGTGTTTAAAGATGCGCATCGTTAGGGGGCTTAGCAGAAATCGTATTACACTGTTCGAATTGACATCGATTTAAATAGTAGGGTCAGTCTAAATATCAAAGAGAGTTATGATAGCAATGTTACCTTCTCTACTTGTTAGCAGCATATTTATATTTATGTAATTTTGTCTGCTTCTCATTTTCTTTCAGGTAATGGTTGTTGCATTATTTTCATGTTTATAGTGAATGTTGTGGCACAGGTCCAAGAAGCATGAATGATTTTATCTTTAAGTGACGCATGGGGTCTATTTATAAATCAGTGTCTGTATACATCTCCACAGTTGTTGTTACATCCTTTAACCATAGTATTGAGTCATAGGTTTATCTACACTTTTATCTAGAGACCTTAGGTATCCTTATGCAAGGGATGTTCTTGGCACAACTCGGGTGAGTTGTCCCTCACCGGCGGGGGACACAGTTAAATAGTGTTCTATTGTTATTGGAAATGTACTTGTATTTATCATGCAACGTTATTATATTATGTGATGCCACAGTTTTACTCTATCTATAGCTTGGGACGTCTTAGTCTTCTGGTGGGTGGATATCACAGATTCTCTCTTGCATGAGGGTGGTTTTGGTGGGTGGATTCCCACATCTATGTGTAATGGTGACATTATTCTTGTGGATTTGTGTTGTGTTGGTAAGTCGCATTGCGCTGCATGTCTTATATGTTTGTATGTGTGTAAGTCGCCCTGTGCCTTACCTTGCTGTCCTGTGTAAGTCGCCCTGCGCTTCAGATGTTGTCGTGTGTAAGTCGCCCTGCACGTCACATGGTATCCTGTGTAAGTCGTCCCACGCTTCAAATGTTGTCGTGTGTAAGTCGCCCTGCGCCTCACTGGATTTTGATGCATGTTTTTAATATGTCGTTTTATGCCCATCTTTTCTTGTTTGCTTTGTTCTCTCTTTGGTGATGTTTTGAATTCATTCTCATCCCTTAGTTATGAACATTATAACCTTTTGTGTATAGTTCTTTTCTTCTTAAATTGTAAGTTTTGTTTTCATTTTAAAAGGAAAGGGATAATGTTATATCCTAAGGTTTGCATGTATATGTGAATCAACCTAGGTCCTCCTAGCTGCTCAGCCAGAATGAGAGATGGTGACGGAATGTTGGTGGGACTGTGATGATTGGAATGCCTGGGTGGATGAGTGGTGACAGTTGGAGATGGGCTGATCATCTAGGCAGGCTGCTCCTGGTGGGGCTGGCGTAGGAGATATATGAGAGCTGGGTTAGGAGCTGTTACATGGATGATCCTTATTTGATACCTCTTGACATGGATTAATAAAGAAGACTTTAAGAACTTACAACCTGGCTACTAGTGTCTTCATGTACAGAGTACAACAAACTGTTTAGATGCTTCCCCTGCAGAAGCTGAAAGTCGTGACAAGCATGGAGATTAATGCATAATATTGGTGAAAGTGATTAGGTTATCAATTTGAACCTCAAGAGTCTGACGATCTTACAAATAAACAGTGAAACTGAAAACAAGCTCCACTGATGCTCTTTGGGGAATGTATGGATAGATACATCCGTGGTGAGATGCTCCCTGACAAAACATTGATAAAGGTTCACAAAACAATGAAACACAGATAGAGGAATTGTTGAGCCATGCAAGAGGGTGCAATAGGTGCTCTGGGGTCAACTGTCCACAAATCTGCAATATTACTGAGCATTTACTATCAATACTCTCGTCATATTTAAACCAAACTGCTCAAATACCTCCTTGTTAATAATGTATTCGACTCCAGTCTCCCCAAGGAAAGTAACCCACCGCTACTTCTCAAGTCTTTCTCCACCAGGCCGGTATCACAAGCCACTCTCCCTTTCCATCAATCATAGCAGCAAAATGTCTGCCGACAGGATACACTACCTGTATTTCTTACAGAAAAAAATGTGTGCTAAAATTTGTATCTTTACAGAAAAAATTGTTAACCAAATGTAACGTTCTGTACCCGTTTAGAGCAAGGGCACTCCAAAACGTAAACTACAAAGTCAAATTCGCCTAGACTGGCTTTAGTAATTTGCCATTGTGGTTTTTGAAGTGGAAATATATATAATTTAACAGGACTGCGGTTTTTATATGCTAAGCAATTTGCACAAACATCACCTTTTATTCAGCCAAGTGTTCGAGTTCTCACCAGAAAAATAATTCTAAATACAAGAATCTTTAACGGATTGATATCGGCGAAGGTTTATCTGTGGAGTGTCGGGTATAATGGAGCAATAACTTTATATTGGTTTGCATTGCAATATACAAGCAAACCACTGTTCAGCAGACAAATCGAACTGCCGCGTTTGACTGCTTCCTAGCAGACTTCAAGACTCACCTCACTATCGCCACCTCTCACGACTGCGAATTTATAAGAGTAAAAACTGTTCAAACTCTTTTGCACTAGTGGGAGGATCCTGCTTGCTTAATAGCTGCACTTTCCACTATGACATACTACAGGCTGCACACTCAGCTGCGTTCAAATGTCCAGCTAAAGACACATCATGCAGGGACAGGATGGTGTTGGTTGGAAAGCCCTCTGATCTTGATTGATTGATTGATTGCAGGGGGTTGTGAGGCCGTGCAGCCCGGCTCTTCACATTTGAGTTCGCCGTTGTATGTTTCTTGGCCGTCCTGCCCTTCTACCTTTCTCGTCAGCCCTGTGTATTTCCACTCAGTGAGCTTGACAATCCGTCCGCCCCACAGATTTTGCAGCCTGGGATGGCAGATTCTAGGGTAATAGAGCAATATTTGCAGCCCCGAACCCCAATATATGTTGTTTTTTAGTGGCAGGCAGAAAGTGTGCCTGTCCTAGAGAGACCTTGGTCCTTGGTCTGTCTCTCCTGGGCACACTGCCAAATCACAGCCCTGGAGGACTGTCCGGTGGCACCGCATCTCGGAATAGGAGGTTGTCTGGTACCAGTGTGCAGATTTAAATGTCACAACTTTGTTCTCTCTGGCATCTGACAACCTCCATTCCAAAGTGCACAGGGCAGCAGGAGGGCGAGGTAGGGCACAGGAGTCTCCTGGGGTAGGATGGGTGTCCTGGGGGTGGAGGAGGTGAGGCGGGGGTGAGAGGGGTTCCAACCACAGCAGGAGTCACAGGAGAGATGGGCACAGGCGGTGGGGAGGGTGTAGAATAGTCCAGGAGTGTGGTGGGCACGAACCAAAGGAGCTAGGAGAACGCAGAGGCCTGGGTAGATATGTTGAGCGCCAGGCTGCAGCTTTCTAGCACAGGAGAAGGCCCTGTGCATTTGCAAGCTGAAAACAGCCATGCGGCAAAGGAACTCAGCACCACTGCTGACAGCAGGCTTCTTGCTCACCCTTCTTTTATTGGCTCAGCTGCAGAGCCAATTCAAGGAGGACCGGCCTTATCTTCTCTTTAAAAAAATTACACTTTTTTTTTTGCAGGCACTTTTATAAAAACAGGAGGACTTTTCCAAAAGTGCCGATTTCATGTCTGTTTTGCCTGTGGCAAATCGCTATATCTTGGGGGTCTGGACAATAACGCAAGCCCAATGAGGAATCGTTCCCCAGTTTACTGATGGCAAAACACAGAGTAGAACACTGATGTTGAGAGGGAACCCCAACTGTAGTCCTCTGTGTGGTTGACCGCCATCCTTTCATTCCAAGCCATTTGTAGACTGGCAGTGGTGCCAACAGAACCAGTAGTTCGGGACAGGCCGTGCATCCTCTATCCTTATGGCGGGGAGGTATTTCTCCAGGTAAAGTCTGCACCTATCTGGGACCCCTGGACTCCATTACTTCCGGGACATATCTGGAGTGTGAGTATGTTCACATATGTGCCTGATCAAGTGAAGGGTGGGGTTTATTGGTTTCTGCAAGCATGTATGCCACAAGATGATAACCTATTTTGAGTAAGGCTGCCCACGGTGTGACCCAGACCCAGGATCTCATGTCCCCCTTCCAGAATAATTTGTCCCTGTGATTGGGGTGATGCAGCCGTCCAATGCTTTCAATTACCCACAGGTCCGTTGCCGGGATGAAATGGATCCCTTCCCCACTGGATATGTCAAATCGGCATTTCTGTAGAAAACAGCCTCCAGTCTGGAGCCATTGCGCATAAATTACTAAACCAGCATAATCCAGGCTTGAGATGGGTTGCCGACATACATATCCTTCAGACAAGAAAATCAAGCTTGGGCCATATAACCCACAACCTCCCAAACCTGCAGGCCACCCTCAAGATTTGAAAAGTACAGATCTCATTATTGTAAATTCCAAGCCAGAAGGGAAGGATACATTGAGGTCCCAGTGACAAGTACAGTGTTAAATGTTGAGTCTTGACATCCAAGGAAGTCCTACACACCACTTTAGGAGTGAAGACAATGGAAGACCCGGGAGCAAAGTCTCTGCAGGTAGCTTCTCTTCTCCAGACAGAGCGGATGTTCAGTCAAGACTGTGTAGCTGTGCTGCTGACCTGCGCGGAGAAGAACGCCTACCTGCATGAAACCTGGCCAGCGAGGAGCTGTGTTTAACAGTTCTTAGGCTGTCTGCCAAGGAAGCACAAGATTGCCCCTGCCAGCAGCCCAGGAAATAGGACCTGAAGCACATCATCATAGGGGTCTAGGAGACAACTCAAACCTGCGGAGTGATAGGCAGGTGAGCCTGCGTCACTCTGACCTTGCTTTACCCTTGAGAAGTCAATATTGCCCTTTTTAGCCCTAGAAGTCTGGACAAAGCACTCCTTCACTCCAGGTCTGGGGTGGCTAGAGCGAATATCCCTAATTCCAAAACCACTTGAATTATCTTTTTAGTCAAATCGGTTCCGAAGATAATGTGATCACACAGTGCCTGGTCAGGAATTCCATGTTAGTCTAGTTGCCAAGTGGGTATTAGCCTCTTTCATTGTATTTTGTGGGTGCCTCCCAACCTATGGCACTGGCAAACCTTTAACATGACTAATGGGTTCTGATATACAGGTCCTTCGTCATGGCCATCACTGTGAGAAGTACATTCCATCCCATTTAAACTGCCTGGATTTTGTTTTTTTTGCACAACTAGGTATATGGACTTCTGTTGTGAGTCTCACTCCCTGTAAACACTATTACCATGAATCGGGAGTGCTGACCTCCAGCGTCCACCTTTTAACATAATGTCTGCAACTTCTCAGCTAAGATAACACGCTCTCGGCTGACTGCACATTAACACTTGTGCACACACTTATGTGTGTTAAGTGTGAGAGACTACTGGTTAGACTGATATCTGCACACAGGTAGCCTGCAGAAGAAGAGATCCTGCAGAGATTGATTATAAACTCAGAGATGTTTTTTCGACAGACAGCTTCACATCACCATATTGGAAAGTCCCAAAATGCTGGGCTGAAGGGTTGGGGCAGGAGTGGAAATGTGTCATCCTAGGACTGAGCTGAAATACCTACCTTCTGGAACTTTCCACCACCAATTAAAAACCCTGGACATGGTAGAGACGTTGAGTGGTCTGGACCAGGTGGCAGTGATCCCCGAGGAATGTTTAGCTGGAGGAGGGAAGACCTGATCGCACTGCAAAGGAGGACTCAAGGACTTTTGTATCCAATTGGCAGCCAAGAAACAGGACTTGTTCCCCCAGGGCCAGGAACACAATCCTCTCTACACCATCTAGGGGACAGTACAGGAATAAACCTGCCAGGGGGAACACTGCAGGTTCCCATGGAACTTCTGTGGACTGGTCCTACAAGAGTGTGATATCCAGAAGGAGGGGTCCCTGACTTCCGCTGACCTAGGTACTCTGGAAGTGGCCAAAGAAGGTCCTGGAGGGTTCAGGTAGGAGGGCACTCTGTTTTGCGGTCCTGACAGTTGTGCTGAGGAAGACCCTGGGTCCAGGAGAAGTGCCAGGCGCCCAGGTAGGCAACAGGTCCTGTACAAGGGGAACAGGCAGTCAAAATCAGGCTCCCCAAGAACTGCAACACTTAAAGGCCAGGAGAACTGAAGAAACCGCTCCTGAATGCAGGAGCGCGCCAGCTGGAGCCAAATGCAACTTACCTCGTGCAGTCATTACATGTATTAATGAATGTCACTGTAAAATGATAAAATCTGTAGTGATTTTAATGGAGTTGCATTGGCTGGTTATGACATATTTCTACTTCTATTATTGGGTTGAAACCCATACAAAGCCAGTAGGCCTGCCTTTTGATAACTAAATACCATTGTATTTTATCTCCTATATAAGGGCTGGGAGGGTGGTATGGTGGCCAAGGCTAACTACGAGAGTGAATTGTAGGGTGTCACTATAGGTATTTCCACATGCCATCATTTGCATATTTGTAAAGTAATTTGTAGTATTGAGTAGTGTGTGCATAATAAATTACTTTACTTTGTCGTGTTGCAAGGATCCTACTCATACACAGAACTGTGCACAGAGACCTAGGACATCAGTGAATAGTGGTGTACCAGAAACTCATCTCAGTACCTAGAAAAACCCAGCTAGCATCAGTGTCACATTAGCTCTTCGTCCTATAGCAAAGTAACCAATGATTAGACAACCTAGAGCATACGACTTAGTACAAACTCAGGAATAGTGGGAAGTGAGAACACTCTTTCGTTATACTCTCATGCTAGTTCACAACAGGAGTAAAGAAGAGATACGGTAAGGTTAAAATATTTATTTTAACGACGTGATCTCAGGTGCAGTATCTTAGCCAACATAAGCAGACATATGATTACAAATAATATGGTCAGCATTGTTACAATGCCATAAAATACAAAAGGAGAAATCATATTACAGTGATGGTGAAAACAGGACTTATAGCGCCTAGTTTTAACACCCTCCCTATATAGGAACTATGTATCATAAACTAAAGAAGGTCTCTTAGGCTTGTTTAGGGGACCCATTACCTTTCTGCTCAGCAAGAGTAAATCACATCCGGATCAGCTAAAGCTCTCTGCATCCCTGGAAACGGAAAGTCTTCCAAGTGTGTGAAATCATGGCAACTGTGTAATAATAAGGGCGCCAGAAACTCAGTTGGCTCACAGCTGCCAAATTGTGACTAAAAAGCGTTACTCGATCATGCCGAACAACATCTACCATGTTATGATAACCTTGACGGCTTCAGCACTCACTGTGCAGACTAGGGGCAAGATGTAAGTCTAGAGATGTCGAAAACAAACCTTTTCTCATGTGTAGACCTTCACGAAGCCTAACTTACAAAAACAGCTAAATGCAGTTGTTTGTGCAAAAGCAGCAAAAGGTAAAATGGCGTTTAAACTTCTAATAAGCCATGCTAACATAACATGTATGCAAAGCAGGGCTTAGGCCACACTACAGTCTGAGGCATGATTTATTAAGTACTGTCTGGTGCGTGCCTACAGGGTGCCTGAGTAGGCTTTGAACTGCTCAACCTCACTAACCTTAGAGAGTCAAAGGCTTCCTAGCTGATTCCTAGCATATGAAAGGTTGCAGACATTGCTTGAGATGGGCCTAGCTCCTTCCCAACTAATAACCCACTTTCTTACAATCACCAAATGGAACACCAGAGGAGAATGGCACCCCTGCCTGCCACTTGCCCCAAACAAATAGTTCATTGGCTGCTGGACTTTGTGCTCCAGTTGCCTGTGCCTCTGCACCAATTGCAAGAAAGCCAGGCCATGCACACCTGATATCACCAGAAGTCCATATGCCATTTTGTTTGCAAAGCAAACAGGGGTAACATCCTTCATTGGGTGGTGGGTTCCACTGTGAAACGTTGGACTCGACACAAGGAGCACTGGATGCATTCCACAGCACATAGCAAAACGTCCAATGAAACTGTAAAACTACTACAACATTCCTTTAGCTTTTGAAGTAGCATTTCTCACTAGATTTTGTTGCCAAACACTTTCCAGCAGATCCATATGCAAGAGTCCCCCCCCCCATAAACTAACACGGGTTGTGGATTCAATGTTAATTTGATTTCTAAGCCTTAGGAGGTGGATTTGTTTGTGGTCAGATCTCAGACACAGAACATGCTAGACACTGCTTGCTTTCACCGACTACCCTAGTTTTGTATGTACATTATGCTTCTTCCTTTTTAAAGTAAAGAGCTGACTCCACCTCATTAGTTGCTTCCAACAAAACTACTGTATTCTGTGTGTCCAGTGAACCCAGATACACCCAATGCCACAACAAAAGGTCTCAGAGATGGGCTAATCAGACCTAGACATGGCAGGTTAGAAGCTAATACTGGGCTTCCCGGAAGCAGATAACTCTACCGTCACTGAAAGCAATAAGTGTGGGCACTCTACCAGGTTTGAGAGCGGCAACATGAAATTTGGCTTTGGGGGGAAATCTTTGCACATCGCACCTTGAGAGAACTGGATGAGACTGCTCCACTTACATTGTATTTGGTGAAGCGTTGACAATTCTATGTAGACCTGTCAAACAATCAGTCCTGTGCACTGGCCAAAAGGGATACGTTTACACACCACAATGAATAATTTTATACAAGCAGTTCTGGAGGTAAGTAGCTGTTGAGGTAAGCATAAACTCGTTTTAGCAATCTCTTCGAAAATGATAAGCTTATCTTTCGGAGTCACAATATTTACTATATAACTGATCAAACAATAATTCAATAATTTAGTAGTTATGTAGGGTGAAGAGGAAGCTTGTGAGCCAAATCAATAATTGTGTTTTGCCATCTACTGGTCACTGGTGGAGATGCGGGACAGTGATGTCTGAACAAAAAGGCACAGGTCTCAGGGAAGGGGGAGGAGATTCAATGAACGGTCCCTGCCAGCCTTCCTGCAGCAGAAAGCAGCTATGGCATCACTATAGCCTTCCCACTAGTCACGACAGAGAATCAGACACACGCCTGCACAGAGATTCCATGGAGGCTCATTCAGAGATTCATCCACCTGAGAGAGTTTACCTATTATCTGCTGCAAGTATCCAAAGACACAGGAAGGGACAGTGGCCATCATGTAAGGGGATGCTTCAGTCGTGCTAGAGAGGACCGACAATTGATGATGTCCGTCCATTGCGCCCACTGTTTCAGGAGACATGTGGCATAGGGGACCGTGCAAGTACAGTTTCCAAGGCAGAGCAATAACACAAAACAGGAACAAGGCGTGATGGGGCATATGCACATCTTCCAAAGGCTGAGTAATACAAGACGGAAGGGAATGCACAATGAAGGCAGGTGCTGTGATTGCACATCTACTGCTCTGTCAGTACAGAGCAGACTATTCGTGATGAGTCCAGTGAAATCCACTCCAGTGCAAAACGACTGGTGGCGAGTCATGGCCAGCTTAGGTCAGCTGAACGTCATCCCCTGACCCAAACTAGTGCTGGGATATAGTCCACAAGGAAATATTAGGCACGTGCCCAGTAACATTCTTTATTAATAGTGCATGCACAAAGTCAATGTGCTGACCTCTGACCCTTCCAAAACTTGTGGGTCCTGTTTCGACATCTATGACCTACTTGGTATTGGGGTGGGAGGTAGCGGGAGTTGTACAAATACATGTCATTTGCACAGCGTGAACTGCAGGTCTGGAACCACTCCTTTGTGAAACTGTCCAGAATTTTTTTAATATGGAAATATAAATAGATTGCACGTACACCACTAGGCAGGAGGGATATCCCAAAATGGAGGTAACCTTGTATTGCAGCTCTGCTTTTCACAATTTCCTGATTTTGCACTCTATCCACATACAGGTAACCTTGTATTGCAGCTCTGCTTTTCACAATTTCCTGATTTTGCACTCTATCCACATACGCAGCAGGAACCTGTCCACCCCCAGGAAACAGATTTGGTGACATCTCAACATGGGGATGTGACCCATTGTTGTATTGTCAGTATCAAGACCTAGAGCTGTAGGAAAGTGTTTGAAAGGGAAATCACCTCAAACAGAGGTGGGGAATGAGTAAACTGTGCTTTGCTCTTGTAACCCCACTGCCTTGGAAGCGCTTCGACACAAAGTCTACCCGCAACCAATGTAGTCTTCACTATATTCGCATCTGAAAAGGCCCATTAAGCACCAGGAGGCAGACGTTTGTTATAAACCATGCAGCGCGTTGGTTTCTCTGGTGCATCTGCACTGAGGCTGTCGTGCGGCTGTCACTCACCGTCAGCTGACCCGCTACGCCGAAGTCCGCCAGCTTCGCATGTCCCTCCGTGTTCAGTAGAATGTTTCCTGCCTTGATGTCCCTGTGAATTTTCCTCATAAAGTGCAAATATTCAAGTCCTTTTAGTGTAGATTTAAGAATGGTAGCAATTTCGTCTTCGGTTAACTGAAATAAAACACAAACGCATTAAAATGTGTGAAGAACAGGAACAAATAGGCTATGTTGTCACATTTAATTAAATGAATAGTACCACATGCTAACAATAAATCAGTATCGGTGTTGATATTTCATTTTAATTTCAGAAAAAGAGAACGGAGTTAACATTCATCTGAATGGCGCACTGCACAGGGCTGGCTCTAGGCTCACGGAGGCCCTGAGCAGGGAGTGTAGTTAGGGGGCCCGAGGCCGCCAAATCCCTGCCAGGGGCCGCCACGCAAATATGTATCTAAGGATATATATTGGCGTGGCGGCCCCTGGGGTTTGGCGGCCCTGTGCAGGTGCACAGCTTGCACATGCCTTAGGCCGGCCCTGGAGTGCAGGTGACGAGTCGCTCTGTGGCACTGGGCCCGACCTGCGTTCACGCACCCACACGCAGGGGCGACGGAGAAGCGAAAGTTCAAGCCACGCTTCATACAATAAGCGTTTCTTGAAACCATGGATACTGCCCGCACTCGCGTCAGAGCTGGTGAGCGGCAGTGAGGGTGCAACTACAAAACAGAAAAGTGACAAAAGATAACTGCATGCAAGATGTATTAAAGAACAGCTAACTTAAGACTTTTGCCACAACTAGAGTTTGGTACAATGATCTCCTTGATGAATCGCAATAAAGTCTTTATATTATAAACATGTTTTAATATTTTTGATTTTCATCAATTCACAATTAACTTTTCACATGTTTCAACACCTTCAGTTCGCAGTGTACCGTGGTAAACGTCATCAGCAAGTCAGACCGGAATATTCTGTTTTTACAGTTTTATCATTTAAGTCGCAAACCCTCTAATATTTTGCACATTTTCTGGGATGTTCAACACGAGTGCCTCTCATCCTACTCACTGCAGCAGTATTAAGGGGGCAGCAGATTCGCTCTTATGCTCCATCATGAATCATGGCCTCATGGGTGGCTCCTGTGTTTGGGTTCTGTCCAACACCATACAGTGATGTACCCTCTCCAGGCGCTCTATCTTCTGGGCCATCTCACAACTCTGATATCAAAACTGCCTCCTCTATCAGGTCTTCTGTAAGCTTCATTTACCCCCCTCCCCTCCTCTGCCGCTCTCCATTCAGTCATGTCCACCTCACATGCCAATTCTCCTGGTCCATGCAGCTTCAGACAGTGTACAGCTATGCGTCATTTAACAAGTACTGCCCCCACGGAAACAAATGAATGTCTTCTTTTGAACTTTTCTTTGGGTTTGCAGCCAATCGCACAGGAATTTCTTGAAATGGAGGAAATCCGTGTAGGAAATCCGCCTTTTCTGTATGGTCACTCCAGATTTTTAAATAAATATTAAGGAAAATTAACTTTTTAGAAGGAGTTTTACCTGCATGCACTGTCACAAGGGTAATTAACTTAAGATTGCCAGCTCCCAGCCTGTGCTCCGCCTTGAATAGGTGTAACTGGGAGTGAAATAGCCCACAGGAGCAAAACATAGGCTCACCTGAATGGGCAGAGAGGACTCCTCGCCTCTGGAACATTGACCCCATTGTGAATGACACCTGGGCATGCCCTAGCACACACTTGTTAAGGAGAAAAAGGACCCATGAAGGAAGCCCTGAGAACCAAGTTTGGTTTGACCCTTGAGTAGTATCACCTGAAGTTCAGGGATAGCCAGAGGCAGTCACACTTGTCAGAGGTTGTGTTTGTGGATTCTTCCAGCAAGGTACTGGATGGTTGGGTGAAGGGCAGCAGAGCCAATTATTATGATGGGCTGCACAATGTGGTTATTAAGGAACACATTTAAGTGACTGTTTTATAGAGTTGGACCAGCACCTCACAAACATCAGGCTCAGTGTGCCCAGAGAGATTGGGAAGGAAGCTGATCTCTGGATTTCCACCAGAGTGTCCTAGAAGGTATCTGGGATGGCCACAGGAATGGTGGTTCAGGTTCCCCTCCACAGGAGGGGGAAGGCCAGAATAATAGAGAGAATTATGCCAAAGGCCCCCTAAAAAGTCTGGAGATAAAATATTCCGATTCCTCTTCAGAGCACATGAGGGGGGTTTGATGGGCAGAAGCCCAGGGCACCTTTTCATCTGCCCCAGTGTTTCAGCTATCTCCAGTCAGGGCATAGGAATGTAGGAAGGGGGACTCTATGTCCCAGGAAGCCACCCACAGATGGGACCTCCACAAAGGTGGCCAATGCAGCCCTCTTGGGAGATTATGCTGAAGATGAGAGGGTAGAGCATACCCTAGTATTCCTTAGTTGAAGCTAGACACAGACGCTAAGCTGGTAGCCGTCACATCCAGCAGGTCACAGTGAATGGGGTTCCTGTCACTGCTCTGTGGTATTCCTGTGCCAGCAATACCATGGTGGTAACAAGGCTGTTTTCCCCTGAACAATATCTAACAGAACTGGTCTGTGGGGTGACCAGGCCCATGGGCAGGACTTTGTCCGCCCTATGGCCATGGTACCCTTAAAATATGAGCAGGAACTTGTCCAAAGGAGGGTTACTGTCAGTTGCCAGATGCCCGCTGACCGCATTCTTGACAACGGGCCCAGGCAAAGAGTAAGGGGTAGGAGGTGGATACCATCTACAATGGGAAGACCAGAGGATCAGGGGTTACCTGCTTCTGAGAAAAGCACCCCGAGACTGACCCTGGTGAGGCCACTTCTGACCTACGGGTGCTGCCTGCACCATCACACAAACAGTGCAGCAGCTCGGCTACTTGGGGAAACCCCTAACTGCTCATGGCCACGCGATGCACGGTTTATCCAAAAAGACATCACAAGAGCACGGTAGTGTTGCGCCCAATACCACATCTTTCCTCAGATAAAAACATACGGAAGCTGAAATCACACAGAGCCCATCCACCCAAATGACTTTTAAAACACTATGTATCCTTGCAAAACACAAAGAATACAACAGGAGAATTCCCATAGTCCCAGTTGAGACCCGGGTAAATGTGGTAACAGACAACAATGTCTCAACAGCCAAAATTTCAAAAAGACAATTACTAGAATGTAAATTAAATTACAAAAGGAAGGCAAGAAAGGAAAAACACCATGGTTTCATATCACGGTCTGTATTAGGAATTATGAGGAAAACATTGATTTCAGACAGCAGTATTGCATTTCATTATATGCCAGTGTAAACCTAAACATAGGTGCGCACAAAGTGCTCGTGGCAGTGTGAACGGCGCAAAGAGAGACACGTGACATAGTGAAGAAAACAGCGAAACGGCGCAGATTAAAATGGTACTTAACATGAACATTATATTCAAGGATTGACTAGAAACATGTTAAGGGCCAAGGAAGCTGTAGTTCTGCTCTGTTTTGTCAACATACACTTTGTATGCTCATATGCTTAGGATTTCACTTGCATATAATGAAATGCAATACTGCTGCCTGAAATTAATGTTTTCTTCTTAATTCCTAATACTGACTGCTATATTCAACCTTGGTGTTTTTCCTTCTTTTCTTAGCTTCCTTTTGTAACTAATTTTACATTATAGTAATTGCCTTTTTCAAACATTTCCTGTTGAAACATCGATGCCTCTGGCCTCCTCGGCAAGCACAGCATATGCCCTGACACACAAGACATCATGAGTGCCTTTATACACAGAACATTCCACCTTTAAGCCTGGGCACTGTATCTACAACTGAACACTGGAGAAGGGGTCTGTTCTCAAATACTGGAAGCAGCATCTACACCAACACACTGGCCATTCTGTCTGTTCTCACACACAAGGATAGCACACACTTCTTCAAGAGCTTGTCACTGGACACTTATGTCTGGTGCAGCTTATACCTTTACAAATAAGGTACAGTGTTCCACTTACACATCAAGGCATACAAAGGAGATCACGTACATAACACTGCCTCTGCCGTCACATATGCTGTCTTGCTACTGTAATACAGACACCGCACCTCTGCACACAAGTAACACACTGTGCCTCAAACAAGTACACAGTAGTGTAACTCACACGACACGGCATTTATGCTGAGAAACATGGCAACATACCACGCCCATCAGACTTGCATACTGGGAGCTTCACTGTCTGTCTCCAAAAATAAACTTGCACACACAGAACCACACCCAAGTATGAAAAGGAGCATACAGTGCTCAATGCCACATATCAAACATGGCAACGTGCGCATCGTCTACTGCGAATTGCCCATCATTTATATTCTAAAGCTCCCATCTGGAAGAATGAAAGCATTTGTGGTAAGGGAAAAGGACTTTCCTGGCCTGAATGGAGCTCGAGAGAAATCTTAATCTTAGATCAACTTATAGTAGATGGTGAACTGAAATCTTTTGGGATTCTCTGTGAAGTATTTGATTTTCCTTTACATCAGGCTTCGAGATATTTACAACTACAACATTCTATGAAGATATGTCTTGGCCTTCCCCCTTGGACACTACAAACTTCATAGATTCTTACTTTTCTTTGCACTTGGGGCCTACATAAGGGAGTCATATCAGGATTATATAAATCTCTGATTAACCATATATATTCGTGGGGGCGTGGCTTGACCGTGCAGCGGAATGGCCGTCTGCTAGAGCGGCTCCGCGGGCCAAGCTCATCAATCCGACATATATCTGGGAACTGGGCAGCAGATCTTCTCCCCGACCTGTGTCGGAATACCTAGTGGACCCCTGGCGTGAGTTACTGGCCGATCGACGCTGGGATCTGCTGGCAGAGACAGCGCTGGGGCGAGACTGGCGTCGGTCTGCGGCTGCGGCCTGTCGCACACGACCAAGTCGGGGCCTGGAGTGGGCAGAGACCCGACCAGTAGGGGACGTGGCTGGGCCCCGGGCGACGCTGCGAGGTGGGGCGACCGAGCCCTGCTGCAGAGCTCCAACTGTCCCGTTTGCTGCGGCGGACGAGTGGGGACCTTCCCCCCCACCCCCCGGTAAGACACAGGCAGAGACAGAGGCACCAGAGCGGCTGGGGAGGACGCGGAGGCGCGTTGCTCGAGTGTGAATCTGCCCGAGGGGAAACGGCGCTGAGGCGCGATCGGGACCGGGTGCTGGAGGTGGAGCTACGACCTGGGACACACTCCTGAACCCCCCCGTCTGCACGGCTGGAGGCCCCATATATTTCTACCGGGGGGCTAGCTGCGGCGCCATTTTGTGGCCACCACACGGCCTGCGCAGAGGTGTGGATGTACGGGCCCTGCATAGTCCCTGCCCGCGTGGTGGTTGAGCAGATTAGGGGGACAAGGTTAATCAGCTGCAGTAGCGCGGAGCCCTCACAGCGCAGCTGACGTGCGCTCCAGATACGCAGGGGCCCCTAAGAGAGAACACGCAGCGAGTTCCAACGCTTGAGCTCCACTCACGGATCGCGTGGGACCTGGGCGGCGTTGGACGCCCCATAAGGACAGCTGTACCTCCTCCTGCTTCTGGTGTACTACTGTGAGCGTGGTGGCACGAAAACTGGATACTCCAAATTACCTGCAATACTGACCTCCAGGATCTATTGCTCCTGCTGTTGCGAGAAAGCGTTGCAGCCCTGCCTGGTGGTGGACTTAGTCTACATCGAAACCGCTGACGCCTCCTTGTCGCCATGGGAAAGCCGGACACGCGCCAACCGCGCATAAACTTCGAAGGAGCCGGGGGGAGGGGGGCAAAGACCGCGGGGCCTGAGGAAGAAGAGCGCCAACATGCTGGAGGGGAAGCGGCGGAACGACTCCCTACGGAGGATATCAGGACGATGTTCCAGGAACTAAAGGCCGGCCTGCAGGGGATCGACTCTAAGATGGACGCCCTGGCGGGGAGAATGGACCAAATCACCAAGAGAATGACTAAGCAAGAGGGCCGAGTGACCGTTCTGGAGACGCGAGTCACGGAAGCTGAGGAGGGCCAGACAGAAGTGGAGAAGAATCTAAGAGGCATGGATAAGATATTGGAACTCATACAACACAAGAATGAGGATTTAGAAGCGCGCTCGCGCAGAAATAACGTTCGCATTATGGGCGTGGCGGAATCCTCCAACATAACCAACATGGAACTCTTTGTAGAAGGTATGATGAAAGACTTATTTGGCCCTGATCTCTCTCCAATGTTTCTAATTGAAAGAGCGCATAGGACACTAGGCCCAAAGCCTAAGCCGGGAGCTCCACCGAGACCGATCTTGGCGAGGGTATTAAATTACAGAGATCGAGACAAGATACTCCGCCTCACTCGTGAGAAAGGAGCCCTCCAGTATCAGGGGAATGAGATAGCGTTGTACCCGGATTTCACAATGCAGGTGCAAGCGGCGAGGCGAGAGTTTATTCCAGCCAAGAAGATCTTCCAGCAAATTGGAACGCGGTATTCCCTAATATACCCGGCGAAGCTGAGAGTGCAGGGTCCCGGGAAACCCCACCTACTTCACCGATGCAAAGGTGGCCTTCACCTTCGCGAAACAGATGGCCAAGGACCATAAAGCGCAACAAAGAAAGGCTGGCGAAGATGAAGCAGACAACCTAAGCGATGTCGAATAAGTGTAACTGCTGGTGGTTAAGGTAAAGGAGTTCGCCGCCCGCTGTAGCTGGAAGCCGTAGGCTGGTAAGAGAGCAGACACTTGATTGCCCTATGAACAATCTGGTAGCACAATGCTGCCAGGATAGACTGTTATGCGAACACTCACTGTTGACTGCTTATAGACATGAGGGGAGAGATGTACATTGCTGGTTGCAGTTGGCACTCTGCAGCTGGTAGGAGAATGAACACCTGTTTGCCATGTATTGATACACACAAAAGCTTCCGTCATGTCACCAGGATAGACTGTCATTTATATATACACTGTAAACTGCTTCTTGAGTTGGGTGGAGAGATGTTAGCTGCCGATTGCAGCTTGGCCGCCCTGCCAAGAGTGCAGGGGGGAATGCCGGGCAGCCATTGAACCCACTGGGATGATTCCCTATGATTGTTATCCTATTTCGAGTTGGGGTTCAGCGGGGGTGGGGGGAGGATGGGATGCTCAACCTGGTTGGGAGGTTGGTGTGGGTGGGGGGAGGACGGGGAGAAAGTTTTTGCTACTTGCATTACAGTTAAATACTGAGTCACCATGTACGCTAAGAAAATTGGACCTTGAGAGTGGGCACGTTGAGATTTCTGGTACAGGCCCGACATCTGCAAAGCACGGGACCCTAGGGATGAAAGTCATTATGACTATACTACAGTTGCAGATCTGGCGAAAGTCGCCTGCCACAGCTGATCTTTTTAATGTTGTTTTCTTGACCTGTATGGATGGCGGGGACCACTGACACACATATCGCAAACACATTAAGATGCCTCACGTGGAATGTACGGGGCCTCAATGACCGTAGGAAAATTAGACTTACACACTCATATTTAACGAGACACGAGATTGATATCTGCTTTTTCCAGGAAACGCACCTGCTAGGAACCGACACTACCACTCTCAGGAACAAGCGGTGGGAGGTGATTGCTGCTACTGGATACTCTAATTACTCCAGAGGAGTGGCGATAATGTTGAGAAGGGGTCTGCACTGGCGCACGCATAACACAATTATAGACAAAGACAGCATATACATCATATTGATGGGGGCACTTTATAACACACCTATCGCCCTAGTAAACATATATGGCCCAAACACTGACAGCCCCGACTTTTTTAGAATAGTGTGGCATGAGCTACAAAAACTGGCGCCCGTATCAATTATGTGGGGAGGAGACTTTAATGTTCCTCTCTCTGCATATCTTGACAGACAGGGGGCCTCTCGCGCTCACCACCCTCAAACGGCTGAACTTTTACATGAAATAATTGAAGATCTCATTCTGACAGATTCCTGGAGGGCCATACATCCGACGTGCAGGGAGGGGACTTGCATAATACATCACAGAAACGCCTGGTCGCGCTTGGACTACTGGCTTCTTACTAGAGATTTGCACGCTTGGGTGACGGATGCTACCCACCTCGCCCGCACTCTGTTGGACCACGCCCCTGCACAGATTACTATTGGGATACCCCCGGCATACACGCAGCCTTTTACATGGAGGTTCCTGACTGGGGCCCTGAGAGATCAGGTTTTCCAGGAAAGCCTTAGAGCCAAGATAGAGGACTACTTCACGCTCAACGAAGGCTCGGTAGACTCACCCGGGCTCCTATGGGAAGCCTTCAAGGCTGTGGCAAGGGGAGACTGCATAGCTTTAAAGACTGGGGTATTACGAGATATTCGAAACACCTTGCATAGGCTGGAGAGAGAGATTAAGGATCTTGAGAGACAGCAGGTGGATAGGCTATCACACCACACGCTTGCCAATATAAGGGCCAAACTGACTGAATATCAAACCGAGGCTGATAGGGAGGTAGTGTATTTACATAAACTCGCGCAGGCAAGAAGATATGGCGAAAGTGATAGGCCTGGCAGGACGCTTGCAAACCTGCTCCGCACACCTAGGGGCAACTCTTATATTGCTGAAATACACACGCCTGAAGGTGCGGTACTACGCACGCCTCCTGATATACTGGAGGAGTTTGCCGGGTACTACTCCGAGCTCTATACTTCTAAAGTGTCCCCATCGCAGGCTGTTTTGTCGGACTACTTTGACGAGATATGCCTTGCGTGGTTTAATGACGGTGCGCGACAGTACATGGAGCTGCTGTTTACAGTGGAGGATATAAAACAGGTTATTAGTGCCATGCCGGGCGATAAGGCCCCGGGGGCAGATGGCCTGACAGCAGCATTTTATAAGGAATATGCTGACATACTGGCTCCCTGGCTGCACCGTATGTACCAAGAGGCACTGGAAACTGGTGTGCTACCGCCCACTGTCCAAGAAGCAACAATCATAACGATCCTGAAACCAGATAAGGACCCTGCTAAGACGGACTCGTACCGTCCGCTGTCACTTATAAATCTTGATGCAAAGATCTATGCTAAAATGCTCGCAGATAGATTAACGCCTATGGTGCCACAAATTGCTCTGACAGATCAATCGGGCTTTGTCTCCGGCAGGTCTACTGTGCACAATTTGAGAACCTTTTTTGGGATGCTACATTATCTGGCTCCACATGTGCAGGCGACAGCTGCCCTATTAGATGCCACTAAGGCATTTGACTCCCTGGAATGGGACTTCCTCTTCACCTTGCTACGCCGTCTGGGATTTAGCCCTCTATTCATACAGCAAATTCAGATACTGTATACTAGGCCCACTGCCAGAGTCCGTGTAAATGGGCGTACATCCGAACCCATCACAATAACCAGAGGCACCAGACAGGGGTGCCCATTGTCCCCCCTACTTTTTGCCATCGCAACGGAGCCTCTGGCGGCCAAACTCAGACAGCAACATGCCAGCAGAAGCATAGGGTTCACTACGCGCGGTATCATCATCTCACTGTACGCTGATGACATCACTGTCTATCTAAATAACCCACGAGAGAACTTTGATACGATAATGCGAGAATTCATTAGATACGGTGGTCTAACAGGCATACAGGTTAACTGGGCCAAATCGACAATGATCCCCTTGACTGACGACACGGCTCAATTCACTTCCGAATTTCCAATAACCTGGGCAACTGAAGGGGTGAGTTATCTGGGCATTCAATTGAGCCGAACGCTGCAGGAGCTGTGGACATTGAACTATGGCAGAGCAATGCAGTGGATAGAGAGCAGGGTGGTGAGATGGAAGAACCTCCCATTATCCCTGACTGGGCGCATAGCCATTGCTAAGATGTTAATCCTCCCTAAATTGCTATACCTTTTTGTAAATTTGCCCATACCACAGAACTCGCATTTTTCCAAACGTCTGCGCACAGCGGTCCTGGTCCTGGTTAGGGCAGGTAAACAACCGCGAGTCTCCTGGCAGGTGCTGACACTGCCCTTCGCACAGGGAGGCTTGGGAGCCCCAGATTTCGAATTATATGCTTATAGCGCGCAGGCCCAGTTCCTGCATTACTGGCAGCACCCTATTCCCTACCAGCTGCATGCAGTGATTGAGATTGACAGGATTGCTCCTCTCCCCCATAATACTGCGATTTTTAAGCCATACAGGCACCCACGCCAGGACGTAGACACCGTTGAAAGTGTAAGATGGGCTTGGGGTAAGATCGCAAGGAGAGCTCATGTCAAAACACTATATGCCCCATCAATGTCCTTGAAAGGGAACCCATTACTCCTCTTGTAGATGAAGCGATAGCGAGAAGAGCGCAGGCCCACAACCTACATAAGGGGAGGGACCTGTATCTGGCGGGAGAATTTTTGACACTACAGGCTATGTGCAACTCGCAAGCCCCCACGGCATCTGACACCTTGCTCTACTACCAGATTAGGGAAGCCTGCAGAGCCACTTACAGTGATTTTCCTCACGAACCACCTATGCTGCCAGCGTTAGAGAACGTACTAGCTAATGCTTCGCCCCGTAAGCTTGTCACTCGCATATATAGTATAACACAAAAAGAAAACCCACTCACCAGTCCCAAGTCGCGAGAGGCTTGGATTGAGGAGGCCGCTATAGACATCACTGAGGAAGAATGGGGCTACTGTTGCACCCAGCTGGAGCATTTGTCACCGAACTACAGGCTCCGGCTCATTCACTTTAATTACTTACACCGTCTATACCGCACGCCCACACAGATGCACCGCATGGGGCTAAGTGATGATGATAGGTGTTGGAGGTGCAATGTACACAATGCCAACTTTACACATATGGCTTGGGGCTGTCCCGAGGTGTCACAATACTGGGAGGACATATTTACGCATGTTGGGGATATAATAGGCACTGCCGTAGAGAGATCAGTTATGCTGGCATTACTGGGAAATCTGAGGGACATACCGGTGCAGAAACGTAAACTTGCTGCGATGCTGCTGTTGATGGCGAAGAGACAGGTAGCAATACACTGGCGGAAGAGGCGGCCGCCGGCGGTGGCGACCTGGACAAAAGCAGTTACATTTTGCAAAGACCAGCTCGAGAGATATTGGGAGCAAATGCCGAGTGGCTCTAGGCCTGCGGATATATGGTCCCCATTTGTAGACTGGCTCAGACTGAAAGGGGCGGACCTCCAAACAGAATAGCTTATACCTTGTAGATCGCTGATACCTACGCTCACATAGAAGAGAGCTAATACGAGAGAACTATAGCGCTATCATGTATTGGCATCAGGGCGAGACCCTCGGGAAAAGGTGGGTGATGTCTGCGGGAGGTTGCTGACTGACACGGATTGAGACTGGTCTTTGTGATCTTTAAACTGTGCATTCTGATATCCCGTACTGAGCTGTGCTAACCGAATGATGCATTCAGAGGAATTTTTGACTAAGACTTAAACGCTGCCTGCCTCAGTGGTTGTTGGCTGAAAAGCTGTGTACTCAGGGAAAAATTTCTAATTGCCGCCGGCCTCCGGGTTGTAGGCAGTGTGCTGTGTACACTTTGGTGACTCAATAAAGGTTTTTGGGGAGAAAAAAAAAACATATATTCGCAACCACTTCTTGCTACTCTCCGTGATAAATGGCAGTAACGACTTCATATCACCATAGACGAAGATACCTGGCCGACATATTGGATGCCCTGGATAAGGGCACTCGTGAAGCACGACTGAAGCTCTGTGATTTTAAAACTTTACATGATTGGCATTGGACTCCTTTAAAGTTGCAACGAGCTGGATTATGATCACATTCTAGGTGTTAGAGATGCTCTGGAGCTAATTGTGACCTCCTGCATATAATCTTTGAATGTCCTTTTATAAAACAATTTTGGCTGCAAATAGGAGGTACACTACTAGAAACTATTCCTCTTTCACTCCCTCTCACACCTGCCACTATTATGCTACATGACTTTAGATGTTTTCCTACTATTTCACGACCTCAGAGTGGACTCTTACACACTGCACTTTCTACTGCTTAACTATGTGTTTTAAGATTATGGCAATCACCTAGCTCTCTCTCCAAAGGGAACTAGATGGTTGCGACGATACAGACAGCATCCTATGAACAGGTAATATATTGGATGCCAGACCAAGAACAAATATTCCAGCAGGTGTGGACCCCCTTTCTTCGCGATTCCTGAAATTCTAATTCTCTTTTCTTCTCTTTCCCTCCCTATATATAGCTTTTTCCCTTCTCCTTATTCCTTTTCTTTCCTTTTTTCCCCTTCTGTATTATATTACAAATGTATATTATTTGTCACATACTGATATATGATTTACTATATTGTTTTGTTTCCTATGAAATTGCCTATCTTTTATCTCCAATAAAAAATTATGACACTCAAAAAGAAGCATACAATACTATGACAGCGCACACAATACCTCTGTTATTCACACTTAAAACACACACTGCATAAATCCACAAATCACCATGCCTCATCATTCATACATGCCATCACATTAAAAAAAATCAAATTTTGTGTCCTCAAACACTAACACAAGATATCTCCTCTCGTGCCCTCGTTCACTTACTTCAGACAATATGGGCATGATAACATCCTTTGCAGGACACCAACTTTGGCTGTATTTTCAGGGCACAGGTTTATGAGTTGTCGATTTTTGACTTCTGTGTCCTTCAAGTGGATCCATGTATGGAGGAGGCAGTTTAGTTATCATCAAGCAATGGTCTTCTTTTCTCCAGATTTCAGTGCGCTACAAGAACTTTCTTGGGTTCTTTAACCGGGACTACCCAGTGGCATCCCAGTATGCATTCTTTTTTTAAATTCATGATTGCAGTTAGAATAAGGTTGGTTGTACACTTTACCTTTTGGCTGTGTCTCTACAACCTGGACAGGCCAAACCCCCTTCTCTAGATGCTAAATATTTCTAACTGAGGCACCTGTATCTTATGTGCATCACATTTACGTACAGTCGTAGGTAGAGCAGGAATCATCACAAATCAAACTGTACTTCATGCTATTGGTCCATCAAAGATCGATGCAGAGGAATAGACTCTTAAATCCTATGCCGCACTTTGAATGGTGACCAGAGGCTTACCCTGATTGTTTGTATTTCCCCATGTCGATTGGTAAATTGCAATTGAATGTTTGTGGCTTGGTGACAGTAAATACTTATGTATAATGTATGCCTTCATGCGCAGTGCGTATCCAAGCTGGATGCAGGAAGGCGGTCTCCACACTGTGCTAAAGTGTAGCTCCCTTGCTGGTGAACCTCTTGATGACTCCATGTGAAGAATAAACCACCATCAGGCAAGACAATCCTGGCAACCTCTAAGGGCAGGAGTGAGAAAGAACATCCAGGAATTTTTATTTGGCGGTCTAAGGGAGCAAGACGTATCATTAAACCAGACCTCCCACTTCTGCCCGAGTGAAGACAAAGTAGATTCTGTCTCATATTCCTGCTGTCTGAATGATGGGGAGGAAGTATCGTATAGGAACATAATATAATATCAGAAGCACTAAAGAGAATGGCGAAGAACCTAAATTGGGACTCAGTGCCAGGAAAGGCTACAGCAGGATTGATGGATGAAGGGGGTGAAGGACATCAGAGGCAACAGTCTAGTGAGTCTGCTCCCCAAGGCAGTGGTGACATCCAGGCCCTGCACGATGAACGTCGCTGTCCTCAATGGTGCTATATGGTATTGTAACAAAGAGATGCAGCTGTGTTGAGACACACCTGCATACACCATACTGAATCCTTTGATAACCCCGACCAAAGAAGACTATAGATAAAAGCATGAATATGTTTTAGGGCTCCTAGTCAAAAGCCCAGCTACCAAGAGGAGACCGGTAGAGTCAGGTGGAAATGATATTTAGATGCCTGTGTGCCTTCCCTGCCCCCACCTTCCCTGCAAGCCTCATAACTGCACCCTTCTTTCTGTGGAAAAGTAAATTTTGTCATGTTCTGTGTCCCTACGTGTCATCCATCATATGTTATGTGTGCATGACCAATATGCATATGTTATTCCCCATGTCCGATTCAAGACGCAATTATAGTTGTGTCCACCTCTGGTATGTCATTTCCCAGTCCTCATGAGTAATATGAGTATCAGGCCTATGTAAAGTTATGTTGCCACGTTTCTCAGTGTGCACGTTAATTCATTGAAAGTCCCCGTTTCTAGGCCTCAAAAGGGCCCGGACACCAGATTCAGCTCCTGTCTCCTGAAGCCTCGCTGAGGAGCGACACGGCCCCCACCTGTATCCTCGACCCTTCACTTACTTCCTGCCTCGCAGTGCCCGGTGCAGCTTGGCTCTGCCTCTGAGTCTGCCAAGACTATGTTATGATTCCAGCTATCAGTTTAGTCCTCCTTCTCTGCATTCCCAAGCTACTGAACTGCATCAATAGTTTCCGTCATTGTCTAGCCTATTCGGCCCCATGTTAAGAGAAATACTGTATTTTATGGTCATTTAATATTCTTCAACACGCACTACATGTAGAATAATGCATGGTCCAGTCTTAGAATCAAGTTAGCTTTTCCCCTCATGACTTCTAGTTTATATCAACATGTTCCCTAAACATTAGATACCAGATAGGGTTTAGGTACATGTCGCTCCGACCCTCCAGACTTTAGTCTCTGCTCCTAGCACAGAGTTCATAGCCCCCAGCTTCTCCTAGTGACACGTCATTGCCAGTTTGCGCGCACCACCAGATTAGAGGTCCCGGCTCCTTAGGTAGCCCCCTCCAATGTTTCCGCCCATTCATGACATATTCTGTTACATTTGCATCACATGTCTATGTATACACCCAGTTACACCCTCTTTTGCCCTTATCTTTCGCGACTGCTACGCGTCACACCTTCTGCTCCACCCACTGCTACGCCTACTGCAATGTAATGCTATGTGTTTGCGTTATGTATATATGCTCATGTATTGTTATTAAAAGTCAGCGCGCTCATCCCAGATCCAGCCCCAGCAGCTGCTGGGCCCTGTCACCCTGTCATCCTATTTCCATGCAGGTTGTCCTGTTCCTGTCCTTATGCTGTATTAAACCTGCAAAACTCCTACTACCTCGAATCTTGACTCTTATTTATTGAGCTATCTGTTATGATATATGTCTAGTCAAAAATAGGGTATTATTTATTTATTTACCACATAATGGCGCCCGAATAGGGACCTGCCCTTTCCCCACGCGTCGGTGAAGCCACGCCGACCCCCTGACCCTCTGCAGTCGTGACGGAACTCTTCTGCGCAGTGGCAGATATTTCTGCTCAAGTATCCCTCAGGCCCACGGAGGAGACGGAGGAGGCGGTCCAGCATCCAGACGAGACGGTGGAGGAACGCGGCGAGTCCCGACCAGAGCCCAAGCCAAGAGTCCAAGGTCCGAGGTATCCGGAGGTCCACCCGTAACTGAAGTCCGAAGTCCGAAGTTCGTCGTCGTAGCAGTCCAGTCCAGTCTGAGGCCTTCCGTTCTTGCTGCCCGGTGAGTACCGTTACTGGGGTGGTATCTAGACAGGGTCAATTTAATTGACTCTGGTCTGTGGGTTGGTGGTACACAGTCCCACAAACGAAGTGTCCACTTCGGTGGATGCGGGTCCTGACGTGTCTCTTTATGAGACCGGTAAGTTTCGTACTGTTTCAGCAGTGCATCTAGTTTCTGTTCTAGTCAGTTTCTGTTTCTCGAGAAAATCTATGTGTTCTGTTCTCAGTATTTCCAGGTAGTATTCTGTTCGAACTGTTATATTTTAAATGTTTTTCATGTATTTCAATGTCGTGGTATGAATGGGGAATAAGTATCGTGTTCATTGTGTATTGTATTGTGTCTAGATTACAGTTCAGTCATGCCCATATTTTCCAAGTTACGTCAGTTAAAAACTAGAAAGGGTCTGCTGGAAGCAGCAGTTCCCGTCCCGCCCAGGGACAGTCCAGGTCACTTTATGTATCAGAAACATGGCATAAGTGCCATATTGTATCTAGATTTATGGGTAGAGTATACCAAACAGTTAGAAGAAAAGTATAGATGGCCCGTATCGGGTACATGGGATGCTGAGTGCATCATGCGAGTAGAGGAGGCATTATGGAAAAAGAAAGCCAGACAATCACAGAAAGATGCCATTGAGTTATGGCGCAAAGAAGCTCATAAAAGAACCGAAAAAGAAATCAGAAAGTCAGAACTAAGTAGAGAATCCCAAGAACGAGCCCAAGAAAGGGAATTAATCGAGATAGGTGAACGAGTTAGAACTGAGCAATCAGACAGACAGAGGAACGCCCTCATTAAGGGTATGTATCCTCTTCTTGCCGAGGGCTTGCCAAAAGCGACCCCGGAGGCATCTAGTAATTTCCCGCCACCGTTAGTTCCGACCAAGCTACGTCACAAACCGACCGCAGCTGATATTTTCATCTCGTCCTATTTGTACGACACAATCCCTGAATATGTAAATCCTGTCCGCGCTCCGCCAGTCCCTGTAAATCAGGTAATTCCTACTCCCCCAGACACCGGGGTGCCCTTAACAGCCCCCCCGGGTCAGCCCGCCATACAAGTCCAGCCCACGTTACAATTACCCACCCTGCCAGGACGAAAAGCATCAGTTGATGATTCTAGTTTAGGGGCTGCAGGAGGAGGTCTTCCTCAAACCCCGCCGCCATACAAGCGTTTATCAGCACTCGAATTACATGCTCAAGCATCACAGCGTACTCCTAAAAATAATAAGTCTGTTGCAGAGATCAGGCAAACCCTTGGCGAATGTGTCTATGACCCAGTTCCAGGCGAGTTTAATATGGTTTTATATTCCGTACGCGTAAGGAGAGTGACCGAGTATCTAGTCACCCTACCGAATATGAAAGAAGATCTAGACAGGATATATCGTTTCATCCGTACAGGGGATGACCCACAAAGTATTAGTGATGCCATGTCTCAAAGGAAAGCTGAGATCCAGCGTATGATATTAAAGTTTTTAATTAACTGTCTAATAAGAGAACAAGATTACCCGTCTAAAGATCCGGCCGAAATGAAAACCCTGACAAAGTGGAGTGATAATATAGCCGAGGGTAAGCACAATACCATTAGTGCCATGGAGAGTATGTACAAGAAAATCCGTAGAGAGATAATAAAGATACACGAACAGCGTAAAGCAGCACAAGTAAGCGAGAAAGAAAGTACCTCTGATCCTGAAGAAGAAGACGATGAGAATACCGCCAGAATAGCGTATGTAGGAAAATCTAGATTTCCAGATCGCCATTTACGTCTAGAACACAAGTCAATTTCCCATCTTTCAGCACCAGAACAAGGTTCCCTAGAACAAGTATTCCAAGCTACCGATCACATTCTGAAATCACGAATCGGTTATAGTGAGTTAAGTACCATGCATGAACAAGAAATAGTTCGGTCAGCAGTCCGATGGATTACTGATTCTACCACTTTTCCAGACGAAATAGTGGCACAAATGTTTCTGAAAATGCCCCCAGCCGAGCAGCGACTGGTGGGTATGTATATGATTCAGCACCTCATTACTCTGTATGAGGGTCAACATTCTGATCCAGGCCCGTTACATGATATCCTGAACGAGTTACTCCAGTACAGATGGAGAGGTCTAGGTACCGATTTAATTAGTGTCATTCTAGAACAACGCCATAAATATAGAATGTTCTTGAACCCGCATTTCGTTCATGTCTCACCCCCAGAAAGTAAATCATTCTACATAGACAGACAGAATCCGTTACGAGAAGTCCACCCAGTCAGAGGAGCGGGTGGCGAAATGCAGCGAGTGTTTGTATACACTCCGATCACAAAGATGGAACTCCTCGAAATGAAGAAATTAATTCCCTGTCATGACAAAGATCCAGCAGGGTTCCATAGAGAATTAAAAGATATGCTCCGTATGGGAGAATACACATACCCAGACATAATTAAAATGTTAAAGGTCCTGTTGCCCGCAGGGGTGTATGAAAAGCTCAAAGAGAAAGAATGGGAGGTGGGAGAGAAAAAGATAGATTGGGCAGTCCTAGAAGCAGAAGATAAGGCACGAGTACCAGGTACCGGTCTAGGAGAGAAATGTAAAGAATTACCAGAATTATTGATTCAAGTTTTACCCAGATTATTGACAACTAGAAAAGAAGACTGGGATGCAATCTCAGCCTGTAAACAGAAACAAGATGAAGATATTAGTGATTTTTATTCTAGATTTGAAAAATGTTTTAGCATCAATAGTGGCCTCAAGACAAGTAGTGAGTCGTACCCTCACCTTTTCGTTACTAAATTAGTCGAGAATTCAAGTCCACCAATTAAAAACCGAGTTCTGAAAGTCGAGAGTACCTGGCAAGCTAATACCCCGTCCCAGATGTTGCAAATGCTCCAGTACCACCAGAATAGAATCAGGGAAGAGCAAGAACACGAGAGAAAACGTATGAAAGACACGAAAATGAAAGTGCTAGTTGCACAATCTGTTCCTCAAGACAGTCAGAAGAGGGGTCCGAATCAAGCCAGTCATCCTGCAGCACCCGTTAAAGGGAACTGCAATTATTGTAAACAGCCAGGTCATTTTATAAATGAGTGTGCAGTTCTGAAACACAACATAGCTACCGGTAAAACAAAAGAAAGACCACGTCCGCCTAGACAAGAACAAGTTTCACAGACTCCTCAGCCACAGAATGCACAACAGACAGTTACCGCACCGCAGCCTATCGCTGCAACACAGCATGTCACACAGCAGATGTACCAGTATGCACAGTCTGAGTATCCAGAGTATCAGCAGTATTCATGAAACAGCCTAGAGAGGGAGGTAGGCTTGCCTCTCATCGAGATACCTGTAGATCAAGAAGGTCCCTATGTTCACAGTCAAGTATTAGGGAAAGACAGAAAGTTTTTGATTGATACAGGGGCAAGTAGGACCACAATTAGTCACGCCGAAGTTCCAGGGGCTCCGCTCTCAGGCTCAAGAAATGTTTCCCTTGGATTTTCAGGAAAACCTATCGTAAATGAGATTTCAAAGCCAGTTACTCTAGAAGTAGGTCCATTGTCCCGTACTACTGATCTGTTACTTACTAAGTCATGTCCAGAAAATCTGTTAGGCATTAAGACACTGAAAGAGTTAGGTGCAGTTATATGCTGTTCCCCAGAGGGAATACGTTTGTTCCTACGTGACTTTAAGGGTCACTATGTATTACGAGATTTTGATCCGAGATTGTCTTATGTTCCACAGCATTTATGGGCGCAAGGTCCAACTGATGTAGGTTACATGCAAATCACACCCCATCGTGTGACTCTCAAACCAGGTGTAGTGTTACCACGAATCAGACAGTATAGATTGCCACCTGAGGCTGTAGCAGCCTTATCCAAAATTATAGACGAGCTCATGGCTCAAGGAGTAGTTGTAGAAACTGACTCCAATGTATGTAACTCTCCGATCATTCCAGTCATGAAACGTACTGATCCAAATGCACCCCCAGTATATCGATTAGTGATTGATTTACGAGAACTTAACAAATGTATTATTCCTCAGTACCCAGTTGTCCCAGACATCTCTTCCCTATTGACAGCCATTGATTCCGAAGCCATGTTCTTTACAGTAATCGATCTTAAGAATGCATTTTTCAGTGTTCCTATTCATCCAGACAGCCAGTTCCTTTTCGGATTTTGTTTAAATGGAAGGAGCTATATGTTCACACGCGCTCCTCAAGGTTTCACAGAAAGTCCTAGTATTTACAGTCAAGCACTTAAGAGACAACTAGACAATATTCACATGCCAACTGACACTGCCCTGCTCCAGTATGTCGATGATCTATTGATCACAGCCCGTTCTGAACGTGACTGCGAGCGAGCGTCACTGACGGTTCTGTATTTCCTAGCCGAGATGGGGCACAAGGTGTCCCCTTCAAAGCTTCAATTCTGTGTCCAGCAAGTGGTTTACTTAGGACACTTGCTGTCCAAGAGGGGTAGGCAGTTGACTCCCGATCGTATCCAGTTAATAGCGAGTCTTCCTCAGCCCAAGACCCAGAAGGAGGTACGTGCTTTTATTGGCCTTACTTCTTACTGCAGACAATGGATTCCTCAGTATGCATTTCTAGCCAAACCACTGATACAGTTAACGACACAGGAGGCAGCCGCATCCGACTGTTCTCCCTTGGAACTCTGAACATACACTTAGTTTCAACGAGTTAAAGAAAGCTTTATGTCAAGCTCCAGTTCTAGCCACACCGAACTACAGTAAGCCTTTTACACTTTTCGTCACTGAACGCGAAGGTACAGCATTATCTGTTCTCACACAAGATCAAGCAGGACAATACAAGCCGTGTGCTTATTTTTCGAGCACATTAGATCCTGTAGCCCAGGCTTTGCCTGCGTGCCTTAAGTCAGTTGCAGCCACAGCACTAGCTATCAGACAAAGTGATTCCATAGTTTTAGGACACTCCCTGACAGTACAAGTTCCACACTCCGTGGAAGTTCTTTTAAATAGAACACAAACACAGCACTTGACAATTGCACGTTTAACGGGTTATGAATTGACACTGTTCCAGCCACACATAGAAATCAGACGCTGCAACATTTTAAATCCTGCTACACTGTTACCATCAGCTAAATCAAATCCTGACCCACATGACTGTGTGGAAGTAGTTAACATTACGACAAAGCCAAGACAAGATCTGACAGATATTCCGTTACCAGACCCTGACCTGACACTTTATGTGGATGGTTCATGTATGAGAACTAGTACAGGAGAACTAGTAGCCGCGTATGCAGTGACTACTGACACTAAAGTTATTGAAACACACCGTATTGACACCCTGTCCGCTCAAGCAGCAGAGCTAGTTGCTCTGACACAAGCCTGTATACATGCCAAGAACCAGAGAGTTAATGTTTACACAGATTCACGTTACGCATTTGGAGTTGTACACGACTTCGGAGTGCTCTGGCAGGAGAGAGGTTTCATGACTTCTCATGGAACCAAAATTCAGCATGGTTTCCTTATCCAAGCTCTGTTAGATGCAATACATTTACCGACATCCATTGCTATTATGAAATGCAAAGCACATACGAAAGTTACTGACATTATTTCCCAAGGTAATGATCTAGCAGATCGCACAGCCAAGCTTACAGCACAGACTCTAGACAGTCCAGTTAACATGACACACACTCCAGATCCGATTACATGTATGACAGTTAAGGACCCTACTCAAGATGTCATAGATATCCAGTTACATGCTACTCCCGATGAAATCAAGAAATGGTCTGAACAAGGAGGGGTCCAGACAGATCAAGGATGGGTGACGAAGGGAAGAACCACATGGTTTCTCCCCGACTCTATGGTTCAAGTTATCATTAATACCGCACATAGTCCAGCACATTTAGGAGAAAAAGCAATGTTAGACAGTATCCAGAACATTTGGTTCAACAAGCATTTACGAGCTGCAGCCAAGCAGAAAGTCCGTACCTGTATGATATGTTGTCAGTTTAATCCAGGTAAAAGTGTCCCGGTGGAACAAGGTGGTTTCCAGCCTCCTGACCACCCTTTTGAGGTCCTCCAGATGGATTATATTCAGATAGAGCGATGTTGAGGTTTCAAGTATGTTCTTGTAGTTGTATGCGCTTTGTCCAGATGGACAGAAGCATATCCAGTCCCAGATTACACAGCCGCGACCACTGCCAAGCAGTTGGTTCGTGAGTTTTTCCCTCGATATGGACTCCCTAGAGTCGTATATTCTGATAACGGTCAGCCATTCTCATCTGAACTCATGAAGCACGTTTCCCTGTTGTTAGGGTACCAGTGGAAGTTTCATTGTGTACGCCATCCTGAAGCAGCTGGTCTGGTCGAGAGACATAATCAGACTCTGAAAATCCGAATTGCCAAAATATGTAAAGAGAAAGGTGTGGACTGGCTAGTAGCTCTGCCAGTTGCTCTATTTTATATGCGCATGGTCGCACATTCCAGATCAGGTCTGTCCCCGTATGAGGTCGTTTTCGGCCGCCCCCCTAACATGTGGGGTACTCCTAGACCCCGAAGTATTACTGATGTTTCATGTAATATGCTGACAGATTACCTAGCTTCCTTGATGTCTGCCCTCAACTCATGTCGTTCACAGGTTGCCGCCGCATTTCCAGACAATACCGAGGTGGCCCCGCATGAAATCGCTCCAGGTTCAATGGTCCTCGTACGTAACTTCGACAGATCAAGTCCGCTGGAGCCACGTTGGAAGGAGCCCCGTCAGGTCCTCCTCACCACCCGTACAGCCGTGAAATTGGAAGGACGCCGCGGCTGGGTACACCTTTCGCACGTCAAGAAATTCTACGGATTAAAGCCGGTCTCCAAGAACATTTCCCAGGATTTAAAAACTTGTCAAAACATTGTTCCTAAGGACTGTCCCGCAAATGACATTGACGCAACCCCTCCCCTGTTAGAGAAAACTCCGCAGCAGGAGTATAAGCAAAAGCTACGGTCTAGTAAAATAAGTCAGCCAGTTTGATTGTCTAAGTCCTCCCCTAGGTGAAACGGTTAGACTGTTTCTGACATGTATAAAATAGACCCCCATAGTGAGAGAGTTAGTCAAAACTCAATCCGATGTATCGTTTTTCTAAGTTTCATATTATTTCTCAGCCTTTTGACTTCCTGCACTAGTTACGCATTTTATCTGTGTTTTCCAGTTCCTCATGTAAATAAGCATTCTAATGTTACAGTAGAGCACACGTTTAGTGATCTGCCTCCTCATGAATATTCATACCGCCTCGCTATGCGTAACAATACTTTTATCCGCATGTTGCATTATTCACACCAGACCAGCAATGCCACTAATTGTTGGGTGTGTGGTCGACTCCCCCCTTTCCAGACGTCAAAGGGAGTTCTGCCACTCTTTCCTTATCCTTTTTCACATAATGGTTCGTGTGGAGCATGGTCCACGTTAACGTCATCCTCAACAGATATGTTTTTTCTTAACAGTACATGTTTCCCAGACAAGCAAGGTCTTCCCCACAGAACAGGTTTAGATCTAGAAAATGAAGTGTATAATTTAGGTAATTATTCGTCGAATTTCATGGTCCTGAATGTTCAGTCTGATACTACTCCAGACTTACCTGCTATTTCAGTACTACCAGTCAAAGGCGAATTATGTGTCCGAAATAATGGTTCTGTACATGTAGGACATAGTGAATGTACTACTATTGTCAAGTATAGTGACAGTGGGAAATCTATTTTCAAAGCTTCACGTCATTCTTATTTTATTTGTGGTCAAACCGCATATGTTCGTCTGCCCCTCGATTAGGAGGGAACCTGTTACATTGCCTTCCTACTGCCACCTGTTTTTCTAGCCCCACCTGACTACCATAGGAATTCCTACCTAGTACATACTAGACACAAGAGAAATCTCCCGATTGTCGACTATACTGAAACTGCTGCAGAGCAATTCATTGATATTGATAAAGGTGTTTTCCCTTATTTAGGTACAGTTGTAAATAGTAAGCTAATCCGTAGGTTAACAAGAACCCTTGAAGCTGTAGTAGATGAGACTGCCTCCGCTCTAGGTAACTTAACCGAAGAGCAATCCTTTATGAGAATTGTTGTGCTCCAGAATCGTCTCGTCCTTGACGTCATACTGGCCGATAGGGGCGGGGCCTGTAGACTCATCGGATCCAGTTGCTGCATTTTCATTCCAAATAACGCGCCGTCTGTTTATTCAGCTATAACCAGACTTCATAAAATTGCCCATCTGTTACACCAAGATCCAGGCACCTGGACATGGTCCGGTTGGTTCTGGAATATAATTTCCGCCTGGGGATGGAAAGTCCTGTCCTTTCTAGGTATCGCAGTAGCGATCATACTCAGCTGCTGCCTCTGTATACAATGTGGCCCTGCGATTTGCGGCATTTGTGCTACCTCTTGTATTCCTAGTCCCAAGCCCAGTTCTAAATCCCGTTCCAGGATAATTCGAGACGAGCAAATGATACTGTATGAAATAATAGATGGTATCATGAATATTGATGTTTCCTGATGGAAACGTAGTGACAAGGAGGGAATGTGGAAAAGTAAATTTTGTCATGTTCTGTGTCCCTACGTGTCATCCATCATATGTTATGTGTGCATGACCAATATGCATATGTTATTCCCCATGTCCGATTCAAGACGCAATTATAGTTGTGTCCACCTCTGGTATGTCATTTCCCAGTCCTCATGAGTAATATGAGTATCAGGCCTATGTAAAGTTATGTTGCCACGTTTCTCAGTGTGCACGTTAATTCATTGAAAGTCCCCGTTTCTAGGCCTCAAAAGGGCCCGGACACCAGATTCAGCTCCTGTCTCCTGAAGCCTCGCTGAGGAGCGACACGGCCCCCACCTGTATCCTCGACCCTTCACTTACTTCCTGCCTCGCAGTGCCCGGTGCAGCTTGGCTCTGCCTCTGAGTCTGCCAAGACTATGTTATGATTCCAGCTATCAGTTTAGTCCTCCTTCTCTGCATTCCCAAGCTACTGAACTGCATCAATAGTTTCCGTCATTGTCTAGCCTATTCGGCCCCATGTTAAGAGAAATACTGTATTTTATGGTCATTTAATATTCTTCAACACGCACTACATGTAGAATAATGCATGGTCCAGTCTTAGAATCAAGTTAGCTTTTCCCCTCATGACTTCTAGTTTATATCAACATGTTCCCTAAACATTAGATACCAGATAGGGTTTAGGTACATGTCGCTCCGACCCTCCAGACTTTAGTCTCTGCTCCTAGCACAGAGTTCATAGCCCCCAGCTTCTCCTAGTGACACGTCATTGCCAGTTTGCGCGCACCACCAGATTAGAGGTCCCGGCTCCTTAGGTAGCCCCCTCCAATGTTTCCGCCCATTCATGACATATTCTGTTACATTTGCATCACATGTCTATGTATACACCCAGTTACACCCTCTTTTGCCCTTATCTTTCGCGACTGCTACGCGTCACACCTTCTGCTCCACCCACTGCTACGCCTACTGCAATGTAATGCTATGTGTTTGCGTTATGTATATATGCTCATGTATTGTTATTAAAAGTCAGCGCGCTCATCCCAGATCCAGCCCCAGCAGCTGCTGGGCCCTGTCACCCTGTCATCCTATTTCCATGCAGGTTGTCCTGTTCCTGTCCTTATGCTGTATTAAACCTGCAAAACTCCTACTACCTCGAATCTTGACTCTTATTTATTGAGCTATCTGTTATGATATATGTCTAGTCAAAAATAGGGTATTATTTATTTATTTACCACATTTCCACTGTAATACTCCGCCCTGTTTCCCCTTTCCTCTGCACTACTCACAGTAAATCTCCATGCTGGGCAATGCTCTGCTGGTTTGGAGTTAGCTATGCACTGCAAGAAGCATCTATACATGGTGACATCGACTGGCATATATTAGGACACCAAGATACACTTAACGCAATGCGGCTAGCTTCTCCTCGTGAATTAAATACAAACTTTTATTTTCTGAAAACTACTGACTAAAATTTGGCACATCATACCGTTCCACCACATTTCACGGTGCTATTTGAGTGATAATTGATGCTGATGGGGACACGCACAGTTGACAGTATGCCTCATCTCCTTGAATGCAGAAGACACTTTGTGATGTCCTGGCTTGTGTGTGTGATTACTCCACCGGGGCATGCGCAGCCATTCCGAGTTGCGTGTCTGAGATTCTAGATTCGGGGGGGACGTTTAGAGAGAGACTGACAGTTGGAGTTGGACCAACGGCTGGCTGTGTTGTCATTGAATAAAGCTCACCACCTTAAGTTCTCCAGCATCGGTGTCTATTGTACCGGCTTTTACACTAGACGACCAGAACGAGATCCAAACCCACGCATGCAAAGCATCCTGGGCAAGGGCAAATGTATTCACCACGCTCGACATGACATCAGCTTATCATCAAGTTGAATTAGATACTGTCTCACAGGATCTGACTGCATTCATAACACTACTAGGTGCTTTGAAGTTTCAAAGGCTGCTGTTTGGTCCTATTTCTGCGGCATCTGTTTTCCAAAGAGTGATGCCAGTTGTGTTGAAAGGTCTTCATGGGGTCAGGCGTTACCAAGATGATTTGCTCATATTTGGAAAAGAGAAATGGGAGCATGATGAAAGAGTACAATTAGTACTAAAGTGGTTAATGAAATCAGGCCTTACTCTAAAAGAAAAGTGTACATTTTGTGTACATGAGGTAGATTATTTGGATCATCTCGTAACAGGTACTGGAATTTTACCAAAAAGAGAACTTGTGGATACTATAATGAAACTGGAAGTGCCAAAGAATTAGGAAGAGTTAGTTTCACTTTTAAGAATGACACAATATTACAACAAATTTGTTTAGAAATATTCTAATAAAACTGTTTGCTTAAGATCTCTCTCAGGTTAAAAAAATAAAGTAGACTTTCTGTGGAGTGGGGAATGTAAGAAGGAATTTGAGGAGTTGAATAACAATCTGAACAAAGCCTGAGCTTAAAGTCTTTGGGTCAGATGTATTAACATTGTATTTTGAGAGTCCCTAATAGCAAATTTAACAATTCCCTATTATGGACTCGCAAAATGCAATGTAAGAGGGATTCGTAAAATTGCAAATCCTACGCATTCCTTATTTGCGACTCACAAATTGCGAGTCGCAAATAAGGCATGCTTCCCATTTATTTCTATGGGCCTAGAGGCCTATGGGAATGAATGGAAATTCGCAAATTGTGCATGCAATTTCGAGGGTGCAAGGGTGCAAAAAGGACACCCTGTTGCACCCCTGAAATATGCATGTGTGCACATGGGACGCACATAGATGCCCTAAGAATGTGCATTTTTCTAAGGATTTGCAATTTACCACCAACTTCAAGTTGCCTTTTTGGATGATACATCTCAAAAGGCTTTTTCCTGTTTGCAAACGGGAAAACGCCTGATACATCTGGCCCTTTTATTTTTGTGATGAGACAATTACAGTGACAGATGCCAGCCTTAAAGGTCTGAGAGCAGTTTTAATTAAGAAAAGAAAAGGTGCTGAGGAATTAATTGTGAATGTCTCCAGAAGATTGAAACAAGATTGGAGAAATTATTCAGTAATCAAAAGAAAAGCCCTTGGAATATGTTGGGCCTTAAAAACATTTAGAGATTTTGTATCGGGTACTTATTTCAAAGCTAGGTCTGATCACAAATCTTTGAAAAAAATATTAATGAGAAAGGGACAAGAAGCGATCTCTGCCAGGGAAAGGAGATGGATTATTCAATTGCAAGATTTCAGCTATGTGGAAGAGTACTTACCAGTAGTCAAGAATTATTCAGCAGATTCTCTTTCGCAGCGAGTAAATACTTACAGTGATGAATCAGATGAGGTAGAAGAGGGCCTGTTTGAGGGGACTATCTGCATATGTGAAGCTACCCTTGGTGCCAATTCTGGTTAACTGAACTTTAGAGACACCGCTGATAAATAGAAGTCTCCGATGCCATTCGCATGAATAGACCATATACCCTAGGTAAGCCCTACACTAGGTTAAATGAAGAATAGAGCAGTTGATAAAGGCATTCTCCAGAGGGTAACTAAGCCTATTCCTCCTGTGGGTTTAGGGAGTAAACTCATCACCGTAATGCATATGGGGCACATGGGAAGTGCTAAGACCAAGGAAAGACTGCAAACAAACTTTTGGTGGCCTAGGTTGTATAGTGAGGTTGAAAGATGTGTGCGGGATTGTATAAAGTGCTGCAATAGTGATAAAGGCCAGGTCAAGAGGCAAATTCCAATGATGTGCAGAAAGCTGTCAGAACATCCATGGGACGAGGAAGCTATGGATATTGGAGGCCCACTTGAAGGGGAACATAAATCTTTATATTTGATTGCACTACTTGACCTTTATTCCCGGTGGGTAGAGGTTTGTTGTGCCCAAGGTATTTTCTTTGACAAGCATGATAAGGTTTTTGAACGAGAAATTCAAAAGGGAAAGCTACCTTAAGTCCCTCTTGACTTGACATGGTCCTCAATTCTGCTCAAATGAGTTTGAAAATGTTCTGAGTGAATGTGGGGTCAAGCACAAGAAAGAGTCAATATATCACCCAAAACAAATGGAGCTGTAGGGAAACTAAACAAAGCTCCTAAAGAGAGTGTACAGTTGACAAATGTAAATAATTTGTATTGACAGAGGGTCTTTAAGACTGCATACCAGCGTATCACGTGACTCCACACTCCTCCACAGGAAAGTCACTGTTTGAGTTATTTTTAGTACAAGACTATGCCCAAGTTGGATGGTGTTGGAGAGGGGAGTGAAACTCAATGGCCCAAGTAGTTGGCTAGAGAAATAACTTGCTACTAAACAGAAAAGAAAATAATATTTTGACAAATACAAAAAATAAAAGACAATTCTTTGTAAGTTGGTGGCATGGTAAAAATACGAGCATCTGTAGGATGTGCTCAATGGTCTAAATTCAATGAAGAAAAAATGGTGACAAAAGGCTTCATGAATGATATCAAAACAGATGATGGTAGAGTTTGGAACTTGAAGAGAACAGTAAAAGTATATGGTGTACAAGGTGTCTCACTAGAACATGTTGGAATGGTTACACCAGACCATGTTGTGATGCAAAATTCTAATCAGAAATGAAGAGGTGGGTCTGACATAAGAGAGCTACAGAATGCACAGGGCTCCATCTCATCATTAAAACTGTGGTCCTGATTAGGAGTCTGGCAGGCCACAGGCCACCAGACACGCAGGTGCTCTGCAGTTGTGGTCTTCCGACTGCCCCATTACAACTAGGGTGGTCAGCCCACCATTACTCCTCTGCAACCGCCAGAGATCAGAGATTCCTGGCAGTGATGTGCAGATCTTGAGGCTGCAAGATGGTTGGCAGGACCGCCTACAATTTTCATGGCAGTTCCTCCTCCATGAAAATTGTGGCGGAGAGGAAACAAAGTTGCCTCTGGGCCATGAGGTGCATGCAGGGGACACATGTTGTGCCCCCTGTGTGCATGCACCCCAATACCGGCACGGAATGGACTGCAACCAGTCCATGCCGTCAGGTACTGCCTTTGACATGCCCATTGCGGTGCCTATTTCAAAAGCACCGCTGTGGGAGTGCTAAAGAGCAGCCCGCCAGTGACTACAAAAGTTGTAATCTGGCAGGCTGTGCATACATGGGTTTGGCGGTGCGGCGGCGGGGAGGTCCCACTCTCACACCGAAAAATCCTAATCAGGCCCTATGTCATCGACAAGTAGTTCTTTTGGTCCAAATTATTCTTTTATTAATTTCCAGTGCATCTACGGACTACACAAATGTATTCTTTTTTGGTGGTGTATTCTTGGGGGTTGCATTTCATTGGATGGTTATAGATCTGATTTACTTTGGGTTATTGTAACTTTTTGTATTGAAATGTGTATTGGGAAGGGAAAATGTGATGTACTGGCTTGTGCATGCGATTGCTCATCCAGGGCACACGCCAGAACCCTGGTTGTGTGTGTGTCTGTATGAGGTTCTGGAATGGGGGGGTGCGCTTTTAGCGAGAGTGTGGCGGTTGGAGTTGGACTGGCGGCTGGCTGGGATGTCACTGAATAAAGCTCACCCACCTACATGCTCCTGCCTTTATTGTATCGGAAACTTTACAAACTTTTTTACTGCGGTGACTTATTTCATAATTTGTGTGGAACCATTGCAAGACCTTTATTTTAACCTTTTTTATCAATTAGTTACATGTGCAAAATAACTGCTGTAAGATAGATGTATCCACGCTAGGTGTAAGGCGAGCAACAGAGCTGCTATTGGGGCTCAGTGTGAGATGTCTTTAATTTTAATTTTCTCCCCTTATCCCTCTAAAGTCGAGACAAAGTTATACTGAGTGATCTGAGAAGCAGCAGGATGAGGACATGAACAGCGGCAGAAGATAAAAACAAGGCAAATGCACAATATTTTTTGAAAAATTATACAGGCCATGTCATACTGCATGCACATTATTATAGTGCAAGTAAAGCAACATATGACTTTTTTTTTTTATCAAAAACCTGAATGGGAAAGTGTAAAAGGCATTCATTGTTTGATTCGAATATTTAAACATTTTCTTGGTATGCGAGCAGCCTCGAACACCCCTGGAGTGTCTAGCTCATGCATCAGACCATGACATTTTGCAGTATTTCATAAATGTGCTTTCATAGCTACCATTAAAACATTTGGCGTTGTAGCCAATTTCTTTGGAAAGTTATGCCGTGGAACGCACCATCTGATCCAATTTTTCATACCACCCCCTACTTTCTCCCTGCGGCCATCCCTTGGAGGAGGACGCCCATCCAGTCCTTGCAATTTAGACATGGTATTAATGCTCAGACCAGCCATCAATGTAACATGCAGGGTGAAATCTCCTTCAGCAATAAATTAATATTTTTACACACTAGAACCCCTCAAATGTAAATATGAAAATGATGGCATGCCAAAATCAGCATAAAGAATGAAAAACACATATCTGAAATACTTTTCATTAAGGAAATCATTTACTTAATTATATTAAGGAGCAAAGTGTTCCAGCATAACTCACAGATTACAAAGTATCTTATCTGCGATGTAAGGATGCCACACACATGATACGAGTTTAAGGGGCTAGCTGCCAATTTTCAAAAGAAGCCTGGCAACCTATCAAAGGAGAAACTAAAAAGGAGTCAAAGTACACGAATAAAGTAAGGTGAGCTACAAAGAAATGCAAACTCCCCCAAGGATTGTCGAATAAGTGGTTTTAAATGTCTCAGCGCGAGATTTGCAAAGGCGAGCATTAAAAGTACAATTACTAAAGTGACCATTTCAAAGAGAACAGTCCATACATTTGAACCCATTTAATTCAAGAGTCATATGGTTACGAAGGTTGCATTTCAGGATTACAAGCCCTGACCTCGTTCTTATTAAGAATAGTGCCGCACAAACAACCATGACAAAGAAAAGATTTCTGCTCGTACACATGCCCTGCTACATACCAATGCAGTTCAAGTGATGTCACACAAACTAAAATATAGTCGGAGGCCACAAACTCCTATACAGTCCCAACACTGAAAACTCACACAGGTGAAGCCACAATATTCAAACATGAAAAATAAGTTGTATACTAAGCACTATCTGAGGAGAAAAGTAATATTATTGAAGTTGCATCTAAAAATCCGTGGCAAGCCGAACCACCGGTTTTACAAGCTGCTCCTCCATTAAGATCAGGCACTAATTATACCTTCGCATCACTCACAAATTAAGTTACCATTTACCATGCCTGCTGCAGCCTTCCTACCACACCCAGTGACTTCTTCCTCCAGCCTTCTTCATTGGTCGCCCTCACGTTCAGAGTGGATGTAGACAGACAGACAGACAGACACACTCACCCCTCCCTCCATCAGCACAGCATTTGTGGGAGGATAGGGCCTGCATGGTTGTAAGGAACAGCACGGTTGTACTGAGCAGCACAAGAGGTGAGCTGCCCGCGGGCTGCTTATTCAGCATCCACAGCTACGCCAGCCAGGTTCTGCACAGAACCCCCCCACCGCTCCAGCCCGCCCCAGCCACCACTCTGATCCTCTGCATTCAGGACCATACATCACAGAATGTGACCCTACTGTAGCTAGGAAGTGTCCATGCCACACTTCTGCAACTCAATCTTCTTCTGCAGGCTTTTTTTCCTTACGGATGGCTACGTCAAGGACATTGGTACTACTAGATCTTGGAAGGTAAGGCTATCCTCCCCTACCTTACTTTACATACTTACGCCCCATACTTTTTAAATGAGTTTAGGGAAATCTAAGATTGCCCTTTGCAATACATCAATCCTTAATCACAGCCTCATTCATTGTGACAATGGTTACTTCCTCTGACTCACTGAGGTCTGAATCAAACTTAAATATGTGGCTGCTCTGGTCTCTCTACATACTTCTAATCTAACTATTCTCACTCCCTGTTTATCCTGTGATGGAATATAAATCCCATATCGGTCCTCTTTGTTTCCACCTCATTCTGCTACCTCATTCAATATGCCAATCCTTTCATGCATACCTACACCTGCATCTACTTCTTTCCTTCTAATCTATCATCTGTTATTTGATAAAGCAAACACCACACACACCTTCTGTTGGTAGTACCCATATAAATAAAACAATAACCTTAAGTATAGTACCTCATGTCTTAATTGTGCAGATCTTATTCAGCAGTAACAAGTCAGCCAAGATGCATACACAGAAAAATTATTATTTTTCAAAATAGCATCCTTCTATTGTAATCACAGTCAAGCCAAATAAAGACAAGAATCCCTCTGCCAAAGTAAGTTAAGGGATGCTATATTATCATAAGGCTGCAAGTTGGTACAAAGATGTCCATGCCTTGGGACCATACATACAGACACACAGCAGTAAGAATTTCTTTTGGAGAAATCTCATCAATCCTGTTTCCCTAAAATGGATCCCACAGAATAGCAAGTGAGTACGAATTCTGAGCATCTTTGATGATTTGGAGACTAGACAATCCCCAAAATGAGACTAGACTAGACAATCCCCAAAATGAGACTAGAGTTTATCTTAAACTCATGATCAATAACTTGCTTCAGTACTCCATCAATCTCCGACTAGTAGAACTACAAATTCCTGCACTGAAACAACGTAAACAGCAGGTTGGTCAATGTGTGATGGCTTTGTAAATGATGCAGCTGGCTTTATGATGGTGCGGGTCTGCAGGTTGGAGCCAATGGATTTCGATCAGTATGGGGGTGATGTTACCATCATTCTAAAGGCCCTGGATGAGAAGTGTTGCAGAATGTAGGATGCCCTTAAGGGTGCCAGGGTGGACTCTAGGAGGCCGTGGAGGAGGTGTTTCCAAAATCCAAATGCAATTGTATGAGAGCTTGAATAGCAATTCTGAATTAGTTTCCTAGAAGAAATTGTTTCTCTTTCTTTAGAAGAAAGAACTGATACCAGGCTGTCTTTGTTTTTATTAGCAATGTATTCCTTGAGGGTGAGGTTGAGAAAGGTCAGAGACCAGTTTAGTGCCGAACTGATATATGTAAGTGAGGAACTGGCACAAGTTTTATATATTTAATACATGTTTGTGTATTTTCAAAAGGTTTTTGGGAGCCACCCTATTTCAACATTCTACCACTTATTCCTCAAAGTATTATTAAAGTTCTAGTTTCAAATTACTTTGGATGCAGCCCTGCTCTCTGTAAACAAATTGAAATAAAATGTGTTACATTTTCATTATCTTTTTCGGTGTTCATTTGATTAACTTCTAAATTTCTATTGCTTCATTTTCCTTTCTTACATTAGTTCCAGTGAAAATTATATCACTTTACTCGAATATGATATATATATATATATATACACACACACACACACACGCACACGCACACACACACACACACACACACATTTGACCAGATTCATTTATAGACCCTTTTTTCAGCTCTTTGCCCTGAAAACAAGGGACAAAATGGCAAAAGATAAAATAATTCTTACCAACTATTGGACATATTCTTATCATTCACAGTATTCATTTCATAGAGCGCTCCTCTGATACACTGGCTTCTTGCCACGTATTATACAGTGAAGTATTAAACCAAACTTGGTAAGAGATAAGCTAGAAGAACTCCAGTGAGGGCTGAACTAGTTCCCCAACCTAACTTATTAAGAAAACAACAGTTCTTTTACTTGATAACAAAGGCAGATTGATTGTTGATTCAAAGAGGCTGGCATACTTACAAAAGTGGCATGCTCTGCAATCAAGGATGCAACAAATGGCGAGAAATGTACTAACCAAATCATCTTCTTATGAAGACAGCACCACTGTCATGAACTGTATTTTGAACCAATAAAGTTGTTTCAGGGTGGGAGAATGTGCCCTAGTCTCGTGATGAACAGAGGCGTTTTGAAACTGCTGTAGTAGCAATGATCAAATATGATTCACAACAAAAGTCAATCCTGAATCACACTGTAGTTGTTAAATCAGCATTCTCACAGGTTATGTCAACAACGGAAATATTTTATTTTTTGGCCTCTGGGGGGCTGGAGACAAGATTTAAATGACATTCAAATCTGTGGAGCAACACTGAGCTCCTTATTCAGCTGGAACACCAGCTGAGCCAGACCAGCTGTGCTGGACTTCTGACCAGAAATCAGGGGCTCAATATGATCTGTTTTGACCAACACCAAATTCTCGATTTTAGTTTCATTTTAAAGGAAACTAGAGTAAGTCCTGTGGCATCTACAAGTTATTGTCAAGGAGATAAAGATAGCGTACTGGGAAATCTCAACAGACTTCTGTACAGATGACCCCTTGAGATTGTTCAAACCCCCGAAGACAGATGAGGGACAACATGGCACTCTCTGGCCCTGGACCTGTGGCCAGAGACACCTTAGCATTCTCCCCAATGTGCTCATGTGTGCCTCCATACACCAGGGATACGTTTCTCTACCAGATGGGACAATGCTAGGAGGGTGTGAGTGGGGTGAGAGGGAGGGACAAGATTGTTACACTCACTGGTGCCGAAATGGTCTTTGCTACCATTATAGCTGCAATTATCACGGTATCATTTTATACTATATGATAATATACAAGTCACTATACCCAGTTTGTTATATGCAACCTTCTGAATTTCACTGATGTGACGTGTTATCAATAATCTGTTGTTAGATCAAAAAATAATAAATAAATGTTTTGAAAAAATAAAATGGGAAATTTCAAGGGAAAACCAAATGTTACACCCCTTAGAAAGACGATCTCGCGCTCCTTAAGCACCACACTATGGCGTGTGCTGCTTGACATTATTGCTAAAATCAAGAGCTTGCTAATTTCAGGGGTCCCCTAACACACTCCCTTTTGCGTGATGTGAAGGAATGGGTTGAAAGGAGCAGTTTGTGCAGGGAGAGTGAGAAACGATTGAAGGTTGGAGTGGATGGTATGGGCTTTTTGAGTGGTGGGGAAGGTGCATGGACGAAAATATGTTTGGACTTCATAGGCCCCATGGATTATTTGAGTGATTCTGAAAGATTTGCAGTGGCGATGCTGGAGGTGTTTTCCAGGGGGACGACAGTGGAGTTTATGAGGATCATAACTTCTGAGAGTTTGGTAAGAGTTTTGGAAAGACTGTTAATGAGAGAAGGGTGTCCGAAGTGTTGGTAACGGTTAATGGTACACAGCTTACCTTCACTATTATGCAGGAATTTTAGAGTAAGCATGCTATCAGGCGTGCAAGCACATCGTTACACAACCCACAAAGCAATGGCATGAAGGTGCATGTGAACCTTATGGTTAAAGGTACCGTACTGAAGCGATGAGTAGAAGGGAGAATGTCAGGAATGCAGTGGAGAGGATGATATGGGCGTAAAATACCACAAAAAATGGAATAACAGGTGAAACACCTTTCGTTAGAATGAGCAGAAGAGAAGCAAGGACAACGTTGTCACCGCAGTGGAAGAAGGTGTGTGCAAGTACAAAGGAAAGTCGTGTAGGTGTGAATGATGGAAGGGTTGGAGAAGGGGACAATGAAAATCAAGTAAGGAAGAAGGAGAGATGGGGGCAACAAGTTTTCAGATCCCATGGAAGTGCGGGTAGTGCAAGAGTGGCATGCTGTGCTGAAAAATGGGCAGCGATGGAATAAGAGGAGGGCACCATTGTAAGAGGAATGACGAGGCAATGTTTTTATTATTGTAGTGCCAAGAAACCGCTCGGTGTACGTGTTTTCTATAAATGCTTGTAACATAACAACATACCATGGAAAAGGTTATTAGGTAAGGATGCAGAGAAACAATGTGCAGTGGATTCATGTTGATGGGTGATGCAGAAGTGATGAGTGCAGCGGTAAAGAGTCGCGCAGTGGAGACACATGAAAGTGTTAATGTGCAAGGTACAGGAAGGCTGCAACATTGTATTCCTCGTAGGTTTCAGGATTATGTAATATGATCTAATGTTTTTGGAAGAAGTATATTGTGGTCATGGGAAGTTATGAGGGTTTTTTTAAAATTTAAATGTAGTAATAGATGCATCTAATTAGTAATATGCTATGAGTGTAATGTGGTAATAGGATAGCATGTAGTTTAGTAATATGACATGCATGTAGTGGTAATAGGATAACATGTAATTTAGTAATTGGACATGTTTGTAATTTAGTAATAAGAAAACTGTCGTTTGGTGATAGAAAGAATGTTGGAATAGTGATTATATAAGTTTTACATGTACGGTTGTTCTTTATTGTGTAAAGAAAGGAGCTATGTTACGGGTGTCGTCATTGTTGTCATGGTGCCCCGGAATGTGATGAGGGATTGGAACCTGGACCCGGCAGCAGTGACACTTGGAAGGGGCAGGCAGGGAAGCCTCGCCGCTGCAGCTGGACACTAATAAAGCCATGTGAAGCAGTGCCACGTACATTACCTCAGCCCCCAAGAGTCCTGTGCTCACAGGCTATTTACAGCAACAGTTGGATCTTTAATGGCCACCTCGAGAGTACTTCAAAATCCGGTTTTTAATCTCAATTGTGAGCATTGAATCCACTAATGTTCAGGAACACTTTAAGACTGCTTGATATACATTCTCCCAGGCTTAAAGTTGCCACAATATCGTGAATATTTTACTAAAATTGCGTCTCCGTGTTGAGCTTTATTTCTTAGCTCTTCCTTTAAATGTGAGTAGAGACACATTGTGAAAGGTGCCACTATAAAAGCAGGGCATAAGTTCTTCCGTTTAACGTGAATGAAGACGCATCATGAGAGGTGCCCTTATAGAAGCAGGGCATAGGTCAGTTTCTTCGCAGACACTCTTTCTGCACGCTCAGAGCCTCGCTCTTACTTGCTTAAGGGCCACCCAAATTCAAAACCATGTTTTTGAGCGGTGTCATTAGTCCGCCCACAGTGACTGTCAGTTTTAAACACAGATGCTCGCTCGGCTCACTGTGCAGTACCAGCCGAGAGCCTCCAATCAGGGTTGAACTGACTTCACTGCAATTAACATTCAGCCGCGTCGAACTGAGTCAGGAGTCGAGTTATTCGGTAAAAATGCAGGGATGCCCTCTGGGAATGCAGAGCTCTATAATTATACAATGTCACAGATCTCATAATCCCAGCAAAGCTAGAAAAGCGACCACGAAAAACGAATTACCCCCCTTTTAACAAATTCAAATTCAAGTTCCAACATTCAAATTAAAAGGAAATCTGTAGCACACGCTTCCAGCGCAAAAGAAAGGCCCCTAGGGGATAATGTTATGTTTCCACAATCAAATCATAGCCCATTTGTGGTTAACCAAAATCATTTCAAAGTATTCAACTTCTTTCTCTTTGAGCTCATGTAAATCCAACTTTCAAAACGATTTACAACACAAATACGCATAGCAACCAACTACCAAGCAACTATACAATGATGAGCTTATTGGTCCCCTGATCATTTTTTATGCTCTCATAAATCCACCGCTGGCAGAATGTCTACCGACATACAATCAGGGTCATCCTATAACTGACCCAATAATCCTGCAGCTCTAGGGAGTTCATTCCTCTCTGTCTGATCTGCTTGTCAAATTAACCAACCTCTCACCGGATTGCCTCCTCGCAGTCTAAGGTTGGGCGTAACTTGCGCAGTTTGCTTTGGAGTAATTACAGCAAAATTATGCAAGATAACACAGAATTGCGCAAGGAGCATAACCTGCATTGACAGCTCTTTTCTTATCGCAAACTACATCCTTGCCTCTAAAATGGACCCAAGGATGCATTTTGCACCAACAAAATAGCACTAAACGAAACAGAACACGAACCGCCGTAGCCAGTTGCGCGGTTCATTGTTGCTGGTCTCCTGCAATAGGTTTTTGTGCCAAATTATTTGTTATTATATGAACAGATGTAATCTCATAATACTAGATAATTTGGAGTCTAAAGAGTAATGCGAAATTCCCTAAATTACTACGGCACAATTAAAAGTTCGCCCAGGACTATTGTATTCTCTTCTCTTTTCTTCTCTTCTCACCCAGTCCATTCCTTCCTCACCATTTCTCTTCTATCCGTCTTCTGCTCCCCATGCAAGTTTTCTTATTTTCCTACTTTCTTTTTTACTCCCCTATCCCCTGTCTTTCCTCTTCCACTACTCCACAACCTGTTTTAAACCTTTTTGGTTTCCTTGTATTGTCTATGCTTATGCATTGCAGATATTTGTGATACCGTGTTGCATTAATACTTCAGGCTGGATTACGATGTCAGACATCGCTTGAAAACTGGGACGGAATGACCTCAGGTCGTCGGTCCAAACAGTTCGGTCACATTCCTATTCTTTAGAATGGGAGCATGCAGTCCGAACGGAGCCCTGCACCCCATCCGGATCCCTTGCACCCATGGGGGCCCTGTTGGGGGCTCCAAAGTCAGATTTCCACAGCTGTCCTGTGTCGGAAAGGCCGGCACAGGAAGGCTGGTGGAATCTGCCATCGTAATCCCTCGGGCGGAAAGAGCCGCCCGAGGTATTACTGGAGGCTTTCAGAATGGCAGACGGGCTCCCTCGGGTGGAAAGAGCCGCCCGAGGGATTACTGGAGGCTTTCAGAATGGCAGACGGGCTCTCCAAGCCCGTCTGAGGCCATTCGGAAATCCAGTTCGGATTCCTTTCCGACCGACTCCATCAAAATGAGTTGGTCGGAAAGGAATCTGAACAGCCGATTACGATGCCGAGGGTCGGAGCCGTTTCCTACAGCATCGTAATCGGGCCCTTAATTGTAAAGCGCATATATAACTTGAGTGACCAGGAGCTATAAAAATCTGTGAAATAAATATATATACTCTTTCCAGACTGACCAGAGGCTCTACTGCTTCCAATTATACATTAACTCTGACCCTTGAGTGTTGCCACACTCAATCAGCCTTCCATTTTTAACTTCCAACCCAGCTCGTGATACCCGCCCAGCCAGTGGATCCTAACAGGGTTCGTCATTTCTGGATCAATATTGCCCACCCCATGAATGGTAAATCCTATACAGGATATTGTTGATTGTGTTGTATAATCCATTTCTTAATATCAGATGAGGTGGCCTCACAGAGTACACCACTGCCAGTTTAACCTACTAGATGATCCTTTGAAGCATTCCAAAATTAAAGGCCAACAAAGTGACCCTACACTCTGATCATACATAAATGGCTCCTTTGGCCTCTGATATAAGTTTGAATTAAATGTTCAGTTTTCCATACAGCCCACCCCCAAGTGCTTCACCAATAAAAAAATATGGACGTTATTCCAGTAACCACAGATGTATCATGTGTCATGATTATGACAAGATCCATTGTTTGGATGTACAACTGTACATCTTGGCAAACAGTATACAGTACAAATTGTCTTGCAAAGAAACAGCCACTAATAATATCTTAAGGGCGGACAGTGCACATCCTACATCTGTGGTTACTAGAATCCCCTACGGAGAGATTATCAGAATCCACAGAAATTGTAGCAAAGATGGTGACTTTAATAAATGTCTGGGTAATCTGAAAAATAGATTAAGGGAGCCTGTGACTACTAGAAGACTGTATGAGAAAAAGCTGAAAGAAGAATCCGGGGTGTGAAAAGAGCTGACACTTTAATGCAAAAGCCTAAAAGAGAACATCAGGATAGACTAGCCTTCATATCAACCTACAGCCAAGAATATAATCAGATTTATAAAATATTATGTAGGAATTGGTCTCTTTAGAGGGGTGTCCCTGGCCTAACAAATGTGATTACAGACAAACCCAAAGACACATATAGGAAAGGTCAAAATATAAGAAAAAATAATAAGAGAAATTATCTGGAACCTGTTAAAATCTCACATTCTAATTGGTTACCTATACAGCCTAAAGGATTTTATATATGTGGAGCTTGTGGCATATGTAGATATGGGTAAAACAAACTTAAGGAATTCAAGTACAACACTTCCAAATTATATCACATAAATCGGTTCATCAACTGTAATAGTTGTTTTGTAATTTATGTAATTGTTCTAAGATTTATACTGGGAGTTCTAAGAGATCACTTAACTTAAGAACTCACGAATATCGTAGAACCATATTGAATAGGGATAAGCGGTCACATTTGCCACAACACTTGAAAGAGTGCCACCCTAATAATCTGAATTTCAAGTTTCATGGCAGACAGATAATTCACAAAGACACTAGGGGAGGTGATATGGAACTTAGACTTCGACAAGAAGAGGCCAAATGGATTGGGAAACTTAGGACTGTTCAGGTTGGTCTAAACCTTGAAAATGAACTGCAAAATTGCTTATACAGACATCAGTCCCTGGGTGTGATGTGTATTGTATGGAGTGATACAGATATGTATGATGATGAAACTGTATGATTGATCACATCTGAGGGTCCTGAAAATTCTTCGACACAAGAGCACTGTAGAATTTTCTGGCAGACTATGTGTTAAGTGTTCTTTGACTGGAAATTCATGGAAATTATTTGAAACTGGCTTACTGCACCCGGGATAATTATTGTCTGATTGGCAATATTGTGATTATAGAGTGAATATTTAATCTACAGAACTTGCAAACTCATGTGATTGGTTCACTGTCAAAATTCGCCTTTCATTATGGCTTAGTTACCTCGGGTAAATGGGAAAATAGCTTTGACTCTTCCTTACACTTCAAAAAACCACTTTCTCCATTGGGGCTTTGATGGTGAAGAAATGAGTCAGGAATTTGCTCAGACTGCTGCACGTTAGAGTGCAACTTGCGCACTTCAAATAGAATATGAGATCTATAGTTCGAAGAGAATCTTTTATAGGGATATAATGAAGGGTGAGGCAAGCTGCATATCAATTATAGTGGTAGTACTCTGAGCAGCTCAATTGGATTAAGATTTTTCTAAAGAAGGTTCTGATTGGAAGTGACGTGTGACGGACCAAATACAGCACAATACCTATATCAAGGAAAGTACGACCTCATTTACGTTTGACAAACAAATCACTATCTGAATATATGTTATTATAGATTATACATATTTTTTTTAACAATACGTATGGAATGAATCTTTCCTAGCTCGAATTGGATTATGAGGCCTGTGTTTTTGAATTAAGAATAAGTATTCATGGGCAACTAAGCTTGCAGAGGATAGCTAGCAATCATATAGAGCATTAAGGCTATCTTCCAATCGGTGTGAACACAATTTTTGGGAAGAATGGTTCCGATTGGACACAACTGAGATCGGACTAGGGTTGGAACAGGGCATATTTTTAACCGATTATACATCCGCTACAATTAGTTAGTTTCAAGTGCAAAACTGCTTAGATTTGACAAACATACTTGTGACTAACTTATTGGCTACAATTACGGTATTTTGGCTTCCATCCCCGAAGTCAGTTTGACAATATATATGACACACATCTTTCCTGGCTTGAATTACATTACAAGGCCAGTGTATTTGAATTAAGAATGACTATTCCTGTGAATACTCCGGTTGCAGCGGATAGCTAGCTACCAATCATATGGAGCATTAGGGTTATGTGTCAATGGATGTGAATACCATTTGTTGAAAGGATGGTTCTGACTTGACGCAACTTATATGGGACCAGAGAGAGAACAGGACATATTTTTTACTGATTATGCGCAGCTACAGCTAGTTCTTTTCAAGCGCAAAACTACTCAGATTTGAAAAATAGACTTGTGACTAACTTATTGGCTACAATTACGGCATTTGGGTTTGCAGGGGGCACATACGTGGTACGAGTTGGTGGCGGACTAGAAAGTAAACCTCGACATGCACTGAATGTGCAATAGGATTATACTCTGTTAGTGGGACAAGTTTCAAGAAGGACATATATCAAGAAGCGGGATTGGTTGTTACCTAGTCTAGATTGGACTAGTATACAGAGAAGAAATAATGCAATATGATTGGCTGCCACAGTGTTTAAATAGTGAGTTTGTGAACAAGTGAATTCATGATTGATTTCCCGCATTTGGTGCTGCGTCCTAAACAGTGAAGGCCATACAGGGTGTGCTATACTGGTTTTATGGATACTGAATGAATGTTTTAGGGCTTTTTAAGTGTGGGATGAGTTTGGTTAATATTTCAGGGTGAGAGAAGTATACCATTGGGAAAGTCTTGGTTGAGTTCAATTGTGGTTTGAAGAATGTGTATGAAAGTGAGATTGCATGGTGATGAGAGGAAAGTCTGTTGTTTCAATATTGGGGGTATATGACGACATCTAATATCCCATTGGGAGAGACTAAAATACCTGAAATGAGGATAATTTCCCTCATGATTCTGGCCATGAGAGAAATAGCATACTACACTGTGATACTAGGCACATGGATATACCAAGTGAGCCAATATTCTATCATTATTACTCAGTAACAAACACTTTTTCTAGCACCAAGTTGTAAGGAATAGTACCAAGACAAATGAGAGATTAAATTATTGTAAAGTAGGATGCGTTGAAAACAATATTACGGAACTCTTTGTTTGATGTGGCTACAATGGGTATTATATAATTCTAAGATGTATAGATTTTTAACAAAAATATTTTTTTGTTCACTTCGGGATTAAGGTGGTATTTAGGTAGGGATTTGTGTAGTCCATGTTAATTGTATTTATATGTATTGTGTGTGATTATTAAAAGTATTACTTGTGCAAAATTGTACATATATATATATATATTCACTGAAAAAACCATAGGTTATAGACCATATATAGTTAGGAATTAGCATTTACAAAACCTTGAAAATTCACTGAAAAAACCATAGGTTATAGACCATATATCGTTAGGAATTAGCATTTAAAAAACCTTATTTTACTCACACAAAACCATTGAAATTCCATATATAGTTAGTTGCACTAACTATATATCGCGCACCCGCAATCCACTGCTGATGATGTCACATATTACATCATTCATGACATGGTCAGTGACATCACTGATGACATCACTGATGACATCTCAAATGACATCACTGATGACATCACTGATGACATCTCATTTGACATCAATGACCACATCACTGATGATATCATTCATGTGACAATACAATGCATCTCCTCACATTTTAATATAACCTGTTTCACCCAGTGTTAAATACAGAATATAATTTTTGAAACCATTGACACACCAATACTAGTTACTACATACGCACTCACTGATTCCTACGTCTACACACACCTTCACTCATTCACCCATAAAATCATTCATACATACAATCACTCATCTTTACAACACTATCATATGCACTCATACACCTATACAAACACTCACAGTCTCCCACTCATCCATGGAGTTACTCACACACCTAGTCAGTCCTGTAAAGAATCAATGACACTTCCATTTTCTTGTCTATACAGTTAAACATAGAGCACCTTACATTTTCAAACATATACTAACACATACTTACCTTGTTATACAATCATTGATACAAGTACACATTGATCTGCACAGAGTCACACACCTCCCAGCCAGCCACACACACACTCAGTCTCCCATACAAATACTTGGACAATCAATCAGTAACCCATATAGTTAATCATATAGCTACTGATCAACACATGCAGCAGTTTACAGAACAACAGACATAATGATGCACAAATTAAGACACTTTAGTCACTAACCCATGCACTCAGTGAGACACATTTAATCACTCACTCATACATTCAGTCATGCACCTACTAAATCCTTTGTCCAGACACTTATACTTCCACTCATTCTTCAATATTTAAGACACATTTTAACTTTACAGAAACATACAGTCACTGGATGTTGTCATCAGTGATGTCATCAGTGATGTCATTTGAGATGTCATCAGTGATGTCATCAGTGATGTCACTGACCATGTCATGAATGATGTAATATGTGACATCATCAGCAGTGGATTGCGGGTGCGCGATATATAGTTAGTGCAACTAACTATATATGGAATTTCAATGGTTTTGTGTGAGTAAAATAAGGTTTTTTAAATGCTAATTCCTAACGATATATGGTCTATAACCTATGGTTTTTTCAGTGAATTTTCAAGGTTTTGTAAATGCTAATTCCTAACTATATATGGTCTATAACCTATGGTTTTTTCAGTGAATTTTCAAGGTTTTGTAAATGCTAATTCCTAACTATATATGGTCTATAACCTATGGTTTTTTCAGTGAATTTCAATGGTTTTTTAATAGCAAATATCATAAGCTGTCGAATGTCAAGTACGTGGTAAGTAAAAACATTTTCGTGTTTATGCACACTGATCTGCTTTGAATGCTGCCCCCCACCCCTCATTTCTATTAGGAGTACTCTCTCTTTGCAGATAGTGAAGGGTAGTTAACGCAGGCCTTTGCCCCCGTTGTAATCCGTCGTGCCTGCTTCTCTCTCCATTTGATTGATTGTTCTCTTTGGTTCATTCTCTATTTACAAACAAGCACAGAGTCGCAATACTCTGTTTAGTCTTTGCAGATAGCGAAAAATCGTGTAAAAAAACAAAAGGAATCGAGCAAAATCAGTAGGCCACTAATGGGATCTCTTTTTGACCTCGCTAAAATAGAAACATTAGGAACAACCTGTTGAAAATAGCAATGTGTATGTACATAAGCGGCGTTCATTTGTGTTCACAGTACCCCTTGTTGATTGTTTGAATCGAGCATTGAATTGTTCGAAGTTGGTTCTCTTAAGGATCTTCTCTGCCTGCAAACGAGGAAGAATAGGAATATTCTCTCTCCCTTTGCAGATAGTGAAGGGTAGGTAACGCAAGCCTTTAACACGTCGTACCTATTTCATTCCTCATTGATTGATTGATTGTCCAAACATTGAGTGTTTGGGAATTAGTTCTTTTTTGAAGTATTCCCTGTTTGCAAATAAACGTAGGAAAATCTTTGCAAGTAGTGAAAGGGTACGTAATGCGGACCTTTCTCCCCCGTTGTAATCTGTCATGCCTATCTACTCCCCACTGATTGATGCACCTGTTTCACCCGGACCATTTACTAGAGATAGGTCATCTGGCCCGACCAGAGAGCACCCCTAGTGAAAAGGACATATGCAATAATAACGAAGTGATCACTGTATCCTGTTAACAGAAACTTTAGCATGAAACAACCTGGAAAGAAAAGAATAGGAAAACGAAAATCAGTAGGCCACTGATGAACTTTTTATTAAATAACAAACAAAGAAACGATAACAATACGTAATGATAAAACCTATTATTGTCCTAGAAACAAGAAACGTTAGAAGTAAGCCCGTAATAAGAAACCTGAAAACATCGCCCCTCACTGCCCCAAAACGTGTCTGTCCCACCGCCTGCCACGGCCAAATAACGGCAAACTGGGAAAGATAGAAGTCAGCAGACATCCGCCCCATTCTAGAAACTTCCAAAAGGGCAACAGGTTTTCGGCTACGCCCAGCCGGAAGCAACACATATAAGGCGGGTCCTGCTGCCACGCCTCGGCCAAGAGATCATCACGTAGGGTGTAGCCGGAGGAGAGGCCGAGGCCAGCGGGACCCGGCCAGGGGGATTGACAACACTGGAGAGTTTCAGGGGGGGGAATGTCCGTGTCCTCGACCCTCCCCTCTCTCTCCCAGTCCGGCCGCGGTGGCCCTTGAGAGTTGCAGGTTGTCCCTCCACACTCTCTCCCGGTCCGGCCACCAACGGCCGGGGGCTGGGGCCGACGGGATCCGGCTGCAGCCGATGAGCCAAGGAACCCGTTCATGGGGCCAGAGCAAAAGGCGTCCGGCCGCCATCCACCGGAGGTCCGGCCCAAAGACGGACGGGACATTTCTTCTTTCTTGAATAATTGCTGCAACAACCCTGGGGGGGGGATGTCTTGCACATGCCTCCGACCCCCCCCCCCCCTCTCGTCCTCATCGCCTGGTCCGGCCATAACAAATCTCAAGCGAGACGCCGTGGGGTGCACTGGGAGGGAGAGACGGTGCGAACAGGCCTCTCCCGCCTCCCCAGGTGGAGGCTTCCCAGCTGCACCCTCAGCGCTCCAGGCGCCCGGAAAAGGGTTCTTCCACTGTGGCGATGCTGCAACGTCTCGCCCGGCTCTCAAAATGGCGGTCGACCTGGCAAGAGCGGGCCCAGCATAAAGAAATGGCCCGGTCACTGGTTGACTCCACCACCGTAGTCCTCCACGACCTTGAAGATTCTAGAGGAGCCGCGGGAGTCCCCGACCCCCGCAGACACCCCCGATGGGGAATGACTGCCATGATCGCCCGTGGAGTGACGAAACTGTAGCCGCGGGACGTCGGCGCTCCCATGCTGGCGCCAGCCTCAGTTTGAATGACTAGAATCCTGCAGACCTCAGTTCCGGTGAAAGCACAGTGTGACCCGGTAGGAAAAATTGTTGCACCCCCTCCCCTTTTTGACTGATGGTTCAAACCACCGATCCTTTCCTTTGCCCTTTTAACGGAACTTTGGACTGCCTCCCCCCCCCCCGCGGCGCCCCACGCCGTTATTTGCCGGGCGGCAACTTACTAGACATCACCATCGTGACATCCAGATTTCAGCGCGTTCTGCTGCCTTGGAACTATTCGCACAACAGACCGCTACTGACAACCCACCCCCCGGGACGCCCCACGCCGGATACCCAAATCAGTGCGGCACCCAGGCAACATCTTCTGAATTTTCATAATTTGAAGGAACTAGTAACATGTCCTCATCAGGAATTTCATCTTCAATCATCTCATCAGGAATTTCCTCATGAAAAGTCTGCAATGATGATTCTTGTAACTCTATGGTCTCCAAACATTCGATAAATTCGCCATCAAGACATTGATCAAAAAAATCATTCAAGTCATCTCCTCCTTGTGAGAATATTTCATTATTGGTGCTGTCAATTTCAATAAATGTAGTGGATAATTCAAAAGAAATTGCCACGGTCTCTTCGTTGTTTAAATGTTTTTACTGTTTTTGTTTTGTTGTATATATTTATAAGTTATTAAAGTTTTATATTCCTACTACTTTGTTGGAGTGCTATATATTTTTAATGTGACACATAATTGTAAAAACTTTGATGTACAAAGAGTCATCCCTGGAATCTTCCGCTTCAGGCTCGGTCCCCTCCCCAATCACAATACAGGATGGTTTTCAGATAGTATGAACACGTGTGGTGTGACGGATCTCATCGGGTGTGGGCCTTGATCTACTATAACTCCTTTGAAGAGGGGTGATTCTTTACAGCTGGGGCCATAAACTACATCTGCAGGGCTAGCTGATAGCCTAGGACCGGCCTGGACAATCGGACACAGAGGAAGAGGAGTGTCAGAGGGTGCGGTAGTGAATAGGGCGAAAGGGAGGTGTCGGGCGGGCACAGAGTGTGATTCTCAGCGAAGAGCAGCGCAGATGGGGGGAGGTTTATTGCCCATGCATAAGACAGAGAGCGGGGGTGAGCAGTGCCTGGGGAAGATGCTTGCGAGGGTGGGGAGCCATGCTACGAATCGACAGCGTGCAGAGAGTGGGTCTGGTCAAGGCATCTAAAATGGCTGCCGTGCACAACAAAAGTGTGGCATTTCAAAAAAGGCAAGATGGCGCAGACAATGTTTTTCAACACTTCCTCATTTCCTTCGAATCGAACGTTAACAGACGTTGGTGCATATTGCCAAAGTTAAGCGATATTTATCGCTAACGATGCTTAGCAACGAATTTTTTACCGCTAAGCATCGTCAGAAATTATCGAAGATAAACCTTGCTATTATCAAGGTTTATCGCAAATGCGATAAAAAACGGCCGCAATGCATGAATATCGCTAAAAAGTCAGCGATATTCATGCATTACCGAGCTAATGCTCTTAGCCATGTTATCCACCTCCCATTGGATAACATGGCTAAGAACTGCTCAGGGCAGGTGTTAGTTTTTGGAGATATTCGCGCTTAGCGCGAATATCTCCAAAAGTTGGTAATAGGAGATAGATATCTTGCATGTTGTAATGCAAGTTATTGTGGTATATGGAACTCATACCATAATCTCTCAGGAAAGCAGAAACTGATCCTTTTGGGACCGCCTGAGAAGGCCTAGGGGGTTAGGGGTACTCTACTTTGCCCCCTTTTCACGTTCCGAACTATTTTATTTTACTCTCTTCTGTAATTACACAAAATGGCAGCGATAAGATGCATCAGAGACAGACAGTGAGAGAAAGGAGGCCGGAGATGAAGAAGAGATGTCAAATACACTTTGGAGATAATATAGTGGGAGAAGGGAAGTAAATATGAGTAAACTTACCATGTAACATAAAAATGTTCCACTCTATACTATAAGTCTCATTTTATACTACAATCACTTCGCTACAACCTCATAAATTAAAAATAAAAATGAATAATGTCTCAAACAATTTTTGTATTTCTAAATATAAATTTATTCTTCTGAATTTTCAAAATTTGAAAGAACTAGTAACATGTCCTCATCAGGAATTTCCTCTTCAATCATCTCACCTGGAATCTCCTCATGAAAAGTCTGCAATGATGATTCTTGTAACTCTATGGTCTCCAAACATTCGATAAATTCGCCATCAAGAGATTGATCCAAAAAATCATTCAAGTCATCTCCTCCTTGTGAGAATACTTCATTATTGGTGCTGTCAATTTCAATAAATGTAGTGGATAATTCAAAAGAAATTGCCACGGTCTCTTCATTGTGAGCCATTTTATTTTGAAATTGCTTGCTGTAAATTGCAGAAAAAAATAATCGCTTTCATTTATCGTTTTTAGTATTTAGTATAACAGAAGGACTGTAAATAAATAACAGAAAACATTTTTCAAATTATCTTAAAGTGTACAACATAGTTCCCCTTACAAATTAACAACTCACCTTTTTAAAAGTAGGAGAAGTGTTAGTACTGTGTAAACCAAACACCAGAAATTGAGCACCAAAAATTCCTCACAAATGTACCTCAGACAGTAGTATCACAAAATGGCTGTGGTTTCCTCTCATTTTAGATATATACATAACCAATTAACTTTCATCACACACAAATACAAAACCAAAGTAACATTTTAATTGGTTCTAAATTTCAACACTTTCAAATGTGTTTTCCCCATGCAATTTTCCATAGGACATTTAGATACGTCTACAGCCTGAATGGCTGAACGGAATTACACCAAACTTGGCAAAATGGTACATCAAACCTAAGAGGTCAGGGAGGATCTACTATGCCCCCTTATGGTCATTTGCCCCTTCGCTTTGGCCTCCCTCTTGTCTCTCGATCCTACCGAGAGACAAGATGGCGGCCGCTACGGACTGTTTGGAATGTTTACAGACGCCGGAGAACCAATCACCTTCGCAAAGCTCCGTAACGCGAAAAGTACGCGAAGCGGAGCGCTGTTATATATCTTTTTTTGAACGTTAATTTCTCAAAATCCACTGGAGCACATATATTGAAACCTAGCAAAGGCACATCGGGCTACCAGTCCCTAATATTTTGCCAAGTTTCGTACAAATCCATTCAGCCGTTCGATTATTATTATTATTTTTTTTTTTTGCCCCGCGGGGCCCTTTTAAAACCTCCACATCAAACCTAGGGGGTCAGCGAGGATCTACTATGCCCCCTTATGGTCATTTGCCCCTTCGCTTTGGCCTCCTCTTGTCTCTCGATCCTACCGAGAGACAAAATGGCAGCCGCTACGGACTGTTTGGAATGTTTACAGACGCCGGAGAACCAATCAGCTTCGCTTCACAAAGCTCCGTAACGCGAAAAGTACGCGAACTGGAGCGCTGCCCGGTCCGCTGTTACATATATCTTTTTTTGAACGTTAATTTCTCAAAATCCACTGGAGCACATATATTGAGACCTAGCAAAGGCACATCGGGCTACCAGTCCCTACAATTTTGCCAAGTTTCGTGCAAATCCATTCAGCCGTTCGGGCTAAAAGTGAGGCCAACCGCCCTATGGAAAACTCAATGTTAAAAACACGTTTTGGGACCCCCCCTTTTTTCTCGGCCCCCCCTTGACGAAACCCCCATGTTCCATTTTCCTGAAAATTTCAGCCAATTCCGTCCACAAACGCCAAAGTTATTAGACATAGAATTTTCAAACATCCCATAGAGAAAAAATCCTAACTATATATACCTACTGGCGACCGCCAGTAGGTAATATATATATATATATATATATATATATATATATATATATATATATATAATTACCTACTGGCGGTCACCAGTAGGTAGTTATAATTAGGACCTATTTTCCATAGGAAATACGCAACATTCTATTTGCAATAACTTTGGCGCCGGTTGACGAATCTTCGCGAAATTTTCAAAACTCATGGAGCGCTCCGGTCCGCTCCTATCCTGAAAGTTTGGGGTCATTCGTCAAGCGGGGGCTGAGAAAAAAGGGGGGTCCCAAAACATGTTTTTCCCATGCAATTTCCCATAGGAACCTCTAGTCGCAGCTACAGCCCGAACTGCTGAACACAATTACACCAAATTTGGCAAAGAGGTAGTCCTTGGTTCAGACTTGTGCCTTATTGTTATTTTATTTATTTATTCAAAGTTTTATATAGCGCGAACAGGATCCTTACAGATATCAGAGCGCTTCACAAAGACAGGGTAGGGGCAGTAGGAGTGAACAGAGATAATGGGAGCAATATAGTAGTCACTAACATGGTCGGGTAGTAATAACATACATAAAACATATCAGTATACAATCAGTATACAATCAAGTAAACAAATTATATAAAACGGTACAAGTCATTGATCCCACTACCGAGTTGTTCAGGTACACCTTGGGTGTGTGAATGGCTTATATCAATGCCTTAGTGTAGAGTGAACACTGAGTGTGGGCAAGATGTAAATCTGTTCAGTAGTCTTTTAGATATTAAAGGAAAAAAATATATATATATATTTGGGCAGAGCCTAACAACACATCTCATCGTGAGATCTGATTGGCTGTCAGCACTTCATCCAAGAAGTGTTGGCAGCCATCTTGGGACCAATATACATGATAGCACGTCATTAAAAAGCACTGAAGTTAATAGAAGGTTTTAAGACTTTAGTTGCATTATAAATCATTTGTTGATGTTACCATACTCATTTTAGGAGTTGTGGTGTGTTCTAAGGTGATTTTACCATGTTAAAAAGCCTTCTGCTGGGATATCATGAATCATGTTTGAGAGAAAACTATTTTCTCATTATTTTCCCACAGAAGTTTGGAAGGTGATCTATAAGCTAAACTGAGAGCATATTTTCTGTAAATTCAAATTATCTTTCTCAGTCATGTGAGAATGAAGTCTGACTTTCTCAGTAAAACATGTAAATCCAACAAGGGCAGGGACTGTCAGTTGATTCCTTTGTGTTCTACTGCAGCTTCCCAGAGTGAAGAAAAATTAGGGCACATTTTGACTTCTCAAATCCTCTTCTATTTCATTAAAAAAAAAATATCTGACATGCAGACTGAAACATGCACTTTGAATACCAGCAGCAGACTTCCCTGGTGAACAGTAGCTTTACTACAGTAATCTACAGAGCAACTAGAGTGCTAACATTCAGAATTTATGGCAACTGTGTGACACATCTGAATGCCTTCTTGATGGAATCAAAGTAAAAAAACTGAAAGTATTTCTTACTGAGGAGACTGTAGTTAATGAGGAAATTAGGAAACTTCATAACAAATAAGTCTCCCAAGATGCCCACCAGAGACAAAAGAGCCCACATGTAGCACACATATCACCCAGATGTAGCTCAAGTATAGCCCAATGACAGAATGTCCCAGAGTGTTCTAAAGAACAACTAGAGCGCTAACAGTCTTACGTATGAAAAAAGTATGGAACACCTGAAGACATCTTGATTGGAATAAAGTGGTAACACTTAAATATTTAATTTGTAAAGGAACAAAATGAGGGGGTTAATTTTGCCATAGAAATTATGATTAGTGCTGCAGAAAGAAAAATTAGGACACATTTTGACTTCTCAAATTCTCTTCTATTTAATTAAAATGTTCTGACATGCAGACTGAAACATGCCCTTTGAATACCGGCAGCAGACTTCCCTGGTGAGCAGTAGCTTTACTACAGTGATCGAGTGCTAACATTCAGAATATATGGCAAATGTGTGACACATCTGAATGCCTTCTTGATGGAACCAAAGTAAAAAAAAAACGAAAGTATTTCCTACTAAGGAGACTGTAGTAAATGAGGAAATTAGGAAACTTCATAATAAATAAGTCTCCCAGACGTGGGTCCCGTGCTCTCCATGCCACTGTAGTCAAGCGCCGTGAATCGTAATGCGCATGTGTTGCGAATGCGCGGGAGCAGGAGTCGAGGCGTGGTCGCATACCAATCACGCACATCAGGTTATATTAAATATATATGATGTAACTGAAAAACACACAGCCATCGCACACCGTACGCGGATCCTTCACGTCTTTTCTAAAATGGCGGCTAGAATCCGCGCACCCACCGTGATGTGTATGCTTTGGGTGCGCGACTCAGAAAAAAATTTGGATTTTTTAAAAAGAAAATAATATAAATATGGTTGTACTCTTGTTGTTTACTAAGCCTAGCAACTGCTGCCTGGCAACTGAGGCTTCCACTACTGGAATCCGGTATGTTGGAATTCAGGAGACGGTAGCTGATGTTGGTGGAGACAGCTGTTGGGGGTTGCTCCTGTAATCTACAAAATAAACCTCTTTCTGCAAAGATATTGGTGTCCCTGTCTTCAAAAATGATGAAGTGCATTAAGAAGGTGTATTGGAGTGTAGGAGAATTTTGGAGCTATACCTGAAATTTTGACGGAGGAAACTGTGCTTTGCTTAAACCTCGAAGGCCCCCAGCGGCAAAAATTATGGTCTGACGATTGTAATTCAGGATGAGAGACTATTGTAAGTAAAACATTAATTACTTACATGATAACCTCGTGTCGACCGTTTTAACTGAAGCCGTGCACAAGCATCTATACATGTGTGAAGGCGAAGGCGGTGAAGACATTGGAGCACAGCGCAGCGGCGTGTCTTAATTTGTAGACTTGAGGCCGCTGGATTTAGTTTACGATCCACTTGGTTCTGGGTACGATTGGAGTCCCTGGATGAGACACATTTTTGGGTTTTGTGTGGCGCGTGAACCTGGATTTGTCTGTGGCGTTCCTTTGAATATACGGCGCGTGAGAGAGTCCGCACGTTCAAGCAGTAACACTGAAGTCCTGCTGGTGCGCGTGAGAGAATGCGCGCGTTCTAGCCGCAACGTTAAAGTCCTGTTGAGCACGTCATACAGACGTATTATTGGACGTATCTTCAACGTAGACGTGTGCCATATTGTTTGGCAATTTCATGAAGAAAAGTCATTGTTAGTGCTGGCTGCCAACCACGTTCTTGAAACTGATGGAGTGCTGAAATCGTTATTGCTGTATGTCAACCAGGTTATTCATTATTAACGATTGTTAAAGAATAATGTCGGAAGTAAATTACGGTGATAGGCACACCGTCTTTCACATATTTTACCACAGTTCATACTTTAACTCTAGCTGTCAATCGCAAACAAATAATTGTCAACATACAAGTTTTTTTTTTAGTTTTTTTTTTTAGAGTTGGCATTTTAGAAATCTGACAATTTCTTTATTCCTGAATATTCTTCCGGTAGCATTGTTCGAGGAATTTTCCTAAAATGACCTTTCAAGTTACTAATCCTCCGCCTACGTTTCTTCAGGATCCTGGTTCTCCTTGCATGACCTGGGAGGACTGGAAATAATCTTTAATTACTTACTTGGAAGCAATTGGGGGTGAAGATTATGTTCCAATAGAAAGTTAGCGATTTTAAAACATCATTTGGAAGGAAAAAATGTCTTAAAAACACTTCCCAAACCAACTTCTATATCAAGAAACGATAATGAGGGATCTGGTGATGATGTTGAGGAAGATTCCTATGAGGTGGCTTTAACAATGCTTGAAGAAAACAATGGTAAAAAAATTAAGCATTGTAGTGGAGAGACACAAATTTTTCTCACGTAAACTAATACAAGGAGAAAAAATGGAGCAATATGTTGCTGCGTTGAGGAGATTACACAACCACTTGCAGATTCAAAGATCTCTTATTATTTAATCTCTAAGATCAAATGATTAATGCTACGAATAACAACAAAATTCAAGAAAAACTATTGGATCAAATTGACCCTACGTTAGAAAAAGCCATTAATATAGCTAAACATATAGAAAACACATCACTATATGTTAAAATAATTAAATATTACTGAATCTAAAAATGATAATAGTTCAACAAAAGTGTGTAAAATTAGTGATAAGAGCAAAAAAAGCAATGTTTCTGAGGAAGTTAAAACTGATAAAAGTAAAGTTTCGACTAATTTTTGAAAGTTACGTTATAGATGTGGTAGTAACAGGCATTCTTCGGTTTGTCATTGTCCTGCTGCCAAAAGCAGATGTTATAAATGTAAAAGAATAGGACATTTTTCAAGGGTCTGCAAATCTACTAGTACACCTCATTCAAAATCTGTCATCAATGTCATCAATGAAGATGTTTGTAATGATGTAGATGAAAGTGATGTTGAAGTTTATATGATTGATGAAATAGATATTACCAATGGTGAAAATGATAATCCCCCAAAATGTGACATTTGGGTTCACGGAAATAAGCAAGCGATGTGGGCTGATTCATGTTCTCACTTCACCATAATCAACAAACGAGTTTGGAAAGAATTAGGTTCTATAAGTCTTCGGAATTCTGACGTAAATCCTGTTGGTTATTGTGGTCAAAAATTGCCAGTTATGGGTTATTTTATATCCAATATCAAATTTCAAGACCGAGAAACCGAAGCTAAACTGTATGTTGTGGAGAAAGGAAAATCCCTTTTAGGGTGGAGAGAACAGAAAGCTTTAAATATCATTTTGAATCCTAACCATCCCATGCAGGTACTTTTAACAGAAAACAATGATAATGATGAATGGTTGTCAAAATATCCTGAGCTTTTTAAAGAAGAATTAGGATGTTTAAGGAACTTTAGAAATCGCATTATTTTAAAGGCATGTGCGATACCTCAGGTGCACAAAGTACGGACTGTGCCATTAGCGTTGAGGAATACTCTAAAGAAAGAGTTAGAGAGATTGTGCAAAGGTGGTATCATAGAACCAATAGAAGCTTCCGAGTGGCTTAGTCCAATTGTTATTGCACACAAACCTAATGGCAGTATCCGCATGTGTGTGGACTTAAGAGACTTAAACGAAAATATTTGGGTTGACCGAAACCCTTTGCCCCACATAAATGATATGCTATCCACCGTTGATAATGCTAAATTCTTTTCCACACTAGATTTGTCAAGTGCGTATCACCAAGTCTTACTACAACCTGAATCAAAGCATTTGACTTCTTTCATCACTCTTGAAGGAGCGTTTCAATTCGTGTGCATGCCATTTGGTTTGGCATCTGCTTCGGCAGTATTTCAACGGATTATGCAAGGTGTTTTCTTAAAAATATTTCCAACATTCTAGTGTTTCAGGACGATATCTTAGTGTGGGGAAAGGATATGGAAGAGCACAATAAAGTCTTAGTAATGGTGTTAAGTAAATTAGAGCAAGCTGGTTTAACAAATAGTCTTAAAAAATGCAAATTTGGTCAGTCTGAAGTAGATTATCTTGGCTACACTTTAAATCAAGAAGGAATCAAACCTAAATTTAAGTTAGTGGAAGATCTAGAAAAAGCTCCAGTTGCACAAAACAAAGATCAGTTAAGGTCATTTTTGGTATTGGCCGAATATTATTCTAGATTTATTTCTAATTTTTCCAACTGTGTGTTCCCTTTACGAGAATTGATGAAAAAATGTGATATTTGAGTGGTCTGACAAATGTCAAAATGCTTTTGAAAATGTAAAAAGGGCTGTTGATAACGCTGCTTCCTTAAAACCTTTTAATGCCAATGACAAATGCATAATTGTGACTGATGCAAGCGGATATGGTTTGGGAGCGGTACTGATGCAGATTCATGAGGTTAAAGCAAGAGTAATCGCATTTGCCTCCAGAACACTCAAGGAAGCACTGGCGTGTTGGTGGGGAGGGCAACATTTTCGGAATTTTGTTTGGGGAATGGAGTTTGACTTACACACATATCACAAACCATTAATTGATATTTTCTCTACTGCTGGTGCTGCAAAGGCTACATCACGAATTGCCGAATGGATTCATCGCTTACAGGAGTATAATTTCAAAATCAACTATGTACCTGGTGTGAGGAATGTAAATGCCGACTGTTTGTCACGCCTTCCAGTTGAAAAAGGTGAAAGTGAGAATTTAGATTCTGAGGTTGAAGATTTGGTGGTGGCCAAATTGGGTGAGTTGTGTCAAGCCATTGAAGAGTCGGATTGGAAAGGAGCAATTTCTGATGATGTTATTTTTAAAAAAGTGGTTGAATGCCTTCCTTTGAGAGAGGGTTGGAAGTCTCGTGATGATCTACTGACTTACAAAGAAGTTAGGTGTGAATTGTCTGTCGTGGATGGTATCTTGAGAAGGAATGATAAGTTGATAGTTCCTTCTAGGAGACCCAGGTTGTTACATTTGTTACATGACGGACATGGAGGCATGCCGGCTAAGAAAAGAAAGGCCAGGGAGGATTTATTGTGGCCTGGAATGGACAGGCAAATTGAAAGGTTTGTTAGGGATTGTGTATCGTGTTCGCGCAGTGACAAGACTCATGTATTACAGGAAACTGCCATCCATCATGTGATTTGGGTGATTTGGCCTAAACAGGCTTGGGAAAGATTAGCAATTGATGTGTGTGGTCCATTTGATATACTTGGTGTTGGCAGTAGATTTGTCATTGTTTTAATGGATTATTTTTCCAAGTGGCCAGAGGTAACTTTTGTGTGAGAAGTTAAAGCTGTCACTGTGATTGATTTCTGTGAAGAAATTTTCCGCAGGGAAGGATGTCCTGTGGAAATGTTAACAGACAATGGACCCCAATTCACTTCTAATGAGTTTAGTGTTTTTCTTAAAACATGGGGCATCAAGCACCTAAAAACTCCAGTTTATCATCCTCGCGGAAATTGTCTTATTGAACGATTTAATCGTGTGTTGGGTGAGTGCATTCAGATGGCCATTCAAAGTCAGGTTGATTGGAAGTGTATGGTGAAGAAAATGTTATGGAACTATAGAACCACACCACATTCTGCTACTGGTGAAACTTTTTTTGTTTATTAAAGGGAAGAGTCCCTTGTTCCATTGCTGTACCTGCATGGATGGGAAGATGTGGTAGGGAGTTAATTGATGAAAAATCCATTAGATCTAAGGTTGAAGAGTATCAGAGCGCTTATGAACATAGACATAATGTCAAGTTGCTCAAAGAACCTCAACGATTTGATTTAGGAGATTTTGTAAGAGTAAAGTTAGGAATAGTTCAACACAAAGGAGGGTCTAAGTTATCTGACCCCAAGAAAATTGAATCTATAAATGGTGACTATTTTAAACTATCGGATGGAAAGTGGCGGAATGCTAACCGTGTAACTAAATGCAATGTAACAGAGGTGCGCGAGTGGTTAAATAAAGATGTACACGATTTCAGTTCTGTGGAAAACAATGAATCTAAGGGTGTTACTTTTAAAGCTACTTGTATTCTTCCTTGCAATACTTCTAAGGACAGAGCACCTAGCACACGTGTTAAGAATTTGCCGAAGAATTGACAGAATTATATTTGTGAGTAGTTTATGGTTAATGTGTTTTTTTTTTAAAGGAGAAGGATATGTTGTACCATGTCATGAATGATGTAATATGTGACATCATCAGCAGTGCATTGCGGGCGCGCGAGTTATAGTTAGCAGAACTAACTATAACGGGGGAATTTCTATGGTTTCGTACGAGTGAAATGTTCAGCCAACTATAACACCCCTGAAACCGATGGTTTTTTCTGTGAATTTCTAAGGTTTTTTTAAATGCTGATTTCCAACTATAATGTCACTGAAACGTATGTTTTTTTCAGTGAATACATATACATATATTGTAGTGTAGCTCCTATTTTCCCAATAGGCTCTGCGCATTGGAATAATACCTACAGCAGTAAAGGCCTAGACCAGACGTTAACTAGGTCTACTACTGTCGATACTAGACTTAATTTTTGGGTTTGCCAGCGTAGCTCAGAGTTCGCTAGAAACTTTCTCGAATGTTCAAGGAGGAATTAACTTCCCTGATTAGACAAGAAGGGATTTAGTTTCTGACAACCATAGAACATGACAACTTTGCTCTCCCCTAATCAAGAGTCAATCTCGAGAGTCGTGTGAGCACAAGGCAATTATTTTACTCAGTCAGTACGTGCATTCTTAGTCTCATCAGATTGTAGAGAAAAGGAAGAGACGGGCGTGTTCAATAAAAAGGTGTTATTTATTGATCAGTCTCTTTTCTCGTACAAGAGAAATGGATCGATATTATTGCAATACTTATAGTTAAGTAAAGTGCATACATTAAAAGCAATAGTATAAAATAATACTGTAAAAACATTGATATGGTTTCTGAGCCATATGATGTTTAAAATGATTAAAATATATTTACATACACATATACATTTGACTAAACGTACTCAACTGGTGTTTCTAAATACGCCTACCCCGTGTACCTGACCTAAGTCTAATGCGTGGGCGGGAATAGAAAGTTACAGTTTAAGTTAAGTTTGTTTTTGCCAAGTGAATAACTAAAGAATTCTCTGTGAGGGGTTATTCAGTTCTGTACCTGGAAGTTAGGATGAATGAGGAATGGTATCTCTTTCTCTGCTCTCGATATTCCAGGCTGCCTGCGAGGGCTGCCCAGAAACGCCGGTGCTGGGTCTCTCGGCTTGAGATAGCAGCGCGTCTCTCAGCGCGTCAGGAAGGCGGGGCTGCGCCAGCGGGGTCTGCTTCTGCTCTCGGCTTCGGCAAGTATGGCTGCTCCGTCTTGTCACCACGCGTGTGTTTGCATAGGGCAAGATCGGCAATATTTATACCTTAAAGGTGCCGAGATTGACGTAAGGATGGACATAGATACGTCAATAAAGATGTCATACGACTTGCTCGTTAGCACATTCTTTTACTGAAGTTCTCTGTGAAATCAAAACAATGGCCGCACGGATTTTCCAGGTTGTCATAGGTTTGATTTGTTATGAGAACGTCGTATGCCTTATCAGGGGCTGGAGGAATGTCGCTTGTCTAATTAGATCTCAAGCGTTATGACCTAATCAGATAACACGTTCCTGTGCCGTAGTGTGACTGCGTCAGATAACGGTATCTGCATCATGGGGGCTGTTCTTGCCTCATGGGCTGACTGTTAGTTAACTTGATAGTTAGTTTAACCAGAATAGGGTCAGGAATAGGGGGATCGATTCAGAACCTATAGGAATACATGACAATATACACATGTAAAAACAAACAAATATATATATATATACATATATATATATATATATATATATACATATACACACACACACATTTATATATATTCATATATAATATGTGGTTTGTAGATGGTTTGTACGAAACGCATTGGCTGGTTGAATATAAATACATGACTCCTGATGGACTGAATTTGAGTGAATGGATGCTATTCGCGACTTTTGAATGAAAAATGTTCTCTTCGAATTCTTATTAATCGATTGAGATGAACAAATTGTGATCATCAGAGCTCCTTTTACAGTTTGTGTAGAAAAGGGTGCTTAATCACTTAATGTTGTACCTCCTCCACAAAGCTAATCACAGTTAACCACACTTGATGATACTGCAGTTGTGTCCAACAGAGATAAGCACCTCTACCGAATTTGCAGTGTAACTCACTGTACCCATCGGCGACTTCACCTGTTGACCCAAACATGTTGTCCAGCATTTCCAGCTAAAACTGTATGTTTGAGGAGGGCGTGATGGAAGGGGCATGGGGAATCATCAAAGACAAACTGTTTCAGCTCCTCGCCTTATATGAGGGTTTGAAAATGCTGCAGTACCCCTACGAGGCCAGCTTGAAGCATAATTAGTGGTGAGGATGCCATTGCTGGGATGCAGCTGGCCCACGAGTACATGGTCCGGCCTGTACCAGGTGAAGCCTGTCCCGGTGAACCGATCTGCTGGGCCACAGGCCCCAACTATTTATTTATATGGTCCACTGTGATCCCCTGCATTGTCCAGCCCTAATCAACCCAGGGCCTATACTTGGCAGTAGAACTTAACACAGCAGGGCACGAATGATAAAGGAAAACAACTGAAGCACCAGCAAGACGACTACACATGGCAGGCATGGCTCTTGATGGCAACCAAACTGGTTGATGGGGCTGCCAAGCCATAGACCCTCAACCATCTATCCACTAGAGCTGCTGAGTTCCAATGGGTGGCGGTCACTCCTGTGGTCATTTGCTAACCCCAATCCTGACTCCCATATTGCCCTGCGCCTTATTGTGGGCCTGTTGCAAACGGTAAAGACAAAAGGATTGGCTTGCTTCTAAGTAGGCAAGGGAGTGCCTTCCCACTACTAATCCATTATGGGTTCCGGAGTAGCATGCTACTCGCAGAAAAAGTTGTTTGATGCAACATCAGAGGTTGTAAGTGCTATATAAGTGCAAACCTTTTTCCTTCCTCTATCCCCTCCACTATCCTTCTCAATCCAAATAACTAACTAACATATCCTCCACTCAAATTACTTTCATATTTCACTATACTATTCACCACTAATCCTTGATGGGTTACGGAGTAGCGTGATACTCGCAGAAAAGCGCTTCGATGCCTCATCAGGGGTAGTAAGCGCTATATAAATGCAATTACAATACAATAAAATATGGAAGCATAAAAGTGTACTGCTAGTTTTATATGCGTGATGAGCATTTGCCTCGATCTATATGGCCATTAGGGTGCATTCTGGGCTGTGGAAGAAAGCTGGGCTGCTTAAGCCTACCTATTGAACCATCATGGTGTATGGCGGGCCAGGGACTAAGTAAATTGTTTCTGGACAAGACTCCTGCACTTCCCCGCTGGATCGGACAGAGACAATGATGTGTGTAAGAGCCAATTCAGCCCACACATTAAATGAACATCAAACAGGATGCTTACCCAAGCCCAACACGTGATGACCTAAAAGGATGTTGTTCTCCCTCAATTAATGTGTGGAACAGCACAACATTTAATAATTGATGGTGAAACAAAAAGCGGGGTCTGGGGACTCTCTCATTATCCCCTCCACCAAAGATCAACCACTTTCAGGTAAAATGGGACATTTTGGCTGAATGACTAACTGTTTGCCCTAGCCCATTATCATATATTAGGAAGTGACTAACCCTGCATAAAGAAAGGCCTCCCCCCTCTACACCAGCTATTGAGCTTAGCTACAGATGGCTTGATAGATAATCAGAATTGCAGGTGAGAACAACAGCTGCTCATGCTTGTCTCGGTCGAGGAACATGGCGGCAGTAGGCTAGCTGCCGCGGTACGCCGCTCTGAGCCGAGCGGAGCAATGCGTTTGCCTTAGCCTTAAAAAGAATGAGGACTTCACCTATGAAACTTTTGTGAAATTTTCGTGATATTCGGGGACTGGTAAAACAGAAATTAACTTACTGGAAAGTTTGCCTCATGCTGCTCGCGCCCATGTGCATTCAGAGGGGCGTGTTACAGCTTGCTCCGGCGTTCCTCCACGGGGGTTCGACAAATGAGCCTGCGGCCAGCCTGTCATCACAGCAGACGCCGTCGGCGTTGTGTACGTGGTTCAGAGCCGCCCTGGAGCTCCGTCGTGGGAGGCACCTGCGGTCTCTTCGTAGAGACCCTCGATTTTTTGTGGTTCCCGAGGGGAAGGTGGCGGAAACCGATGCCGAGCAAGCAGACACAGCGGTAACAGCAGCAGCGACAGCTGCTTCGGGGGTTATTACAGACACAGCAATTAATGCCCCATCGATATCCACGGTCTCTGCAGCAACAAACGAGGTGAAGGGGGAGCAAAGTGGGAGGGAAGTGGCCGATAACCAGCATTTGGAGTCACCTGGGGAAGGGCTACTTGACCCACGGTCAGAGTTAGGTCCGTGTCCCAGCGCAAAGCAGGGAGAGCCCTGCTTGGTAAAAAAACCCCGATCGACAACCCTAAGAAGTTATTGCCTAAATCAAGCTAATCAAGCTGAGACTCTCTCAAAGCTAAATCCGGCAATTGTTAATAGGGGCCGCGGCAGTAATAAAGGCAGCAAATATCAAAAACAAAACAGGGGAGGCAAAACCAATAGAAAGAAGGAGGGGACGAGAGCCCTGGAAACTAGGCTGGTGTTTGGGAAAGCGACTCAGGGTACTGCTGAAGCGGGTCCTGAGCCGACTAGTCCAATTAATATTATCACCACTAAAACGCCTCCTAAAACTTCCTCCTATCTCTTCTCCGAGGCAAAACCTAAACGAGCGAAAAAACCTAAGTCAGCCAAAGCAGTTCTTGGTTCTAGTTCCAAGGTAACACCATCATTGCGATCTTACTTTAAGGCCATTCTACAGGTCCTAGATTTGGCGCAGAGCCATCCTCCCTCTGCACGTGTCCCGCCATGCATATCTCCGATCACGGTTCATACTGGTCGTTTGATTTCCTCGGTGTCTAGTCTCCAGAATATGGAGGCGGCACGCAATGAAGCACAACCTGGGGGGGGGAAGCGGGCACACTTACAGACATCACTTTGATTGAGGCAAACCCTGATCTCTCGCTCACGACATCACCAGCTGCATTGGGTATTGTAAATAATACCAGCCCTAGTGGTCCTCTGGAGTCATTTGAGGCTCCTACTACCTCTGCGGCACCCATCAGTTCTGTTGGGGCGGAAGTCTGTAGTCTTTCGGGGGAGCCCATATGTCTGGAGGTTGAAACATGTCTTGAGTCTGTCGCTCCAGGACCCCAACATCCAGAGGGCCGCCTACAATTAAACCAAAACAAGGTACTGCAAGCTGTTCCTAATCCCTCTTCCACTTTTGACACCCCCTCCAAAATTCCTGCTTTTGCTGCCAGCATACCTCCAGATCCCTCACTCGCTTCATTATTACCCATGTTTTCTAATTTGTCAGCTGACATTAAACGGGGTTTTGAAGAGTCATCAAAAATCCAGAGAGAGATCAGATCATACTGTGAGTCTTTAGACAGTAAGATAGATGGGTTTTTTTCAAGGACTGGTGCTTTGGAAGAAACAGTGGCTGGGATGTCTCTTGAGTTGGAAAATGCCAAGGAGGATATAGTTAAATTAAAAAGAGTGGATACTGTCCTGGCAGAAAGAATGGAGGTTCTGGAAAATAATGCGAGACGATGTAACATTCGCATTCCAAATGTACCCGAAGGTTGCGAAGGATCAGATATTAAGACTTATCATAAAACTTCTAAAAAAATCTCTAAATCTATCTCATTCTGAAGAGGAGTTGAAAACTGACATCCAGAGGATACATAGGGACCCTTTCAGGCGTAATCTACAGAAGACTAAGCCCCGGAAGATATTAGTAAACTTTCATACTTTTTCATTGAAGGACCATATCCTCAACTTAGCCCTGAAACAAAAATCCCTATCAGGAGAAGATTTCACTTTTCAAATAAGATCTGACCTTTCAAGGGCCACCCTGGATAGACAATGGGAACTGGGCAGGAGGATGGAGGCCTTCAAGAAATTAGGTGCATCAGTACAGCTGAGCTTCCCCGCAGCCCTGAAGATTATGCTCAACAATAAAATGTACAATATTCGCTCAGTTCAGGCTGCAGACGAGCTTCTGATGACCCTCACTGCACCCAAGGGGGCCAACGGCAGGTCGGGTCTGGGCTGAGAGAACAGGGGCATGGCTTTTTCTTTCTTGGCATTTAGGAAAAGGGGATAATAGTCTCCAGGATCACAGACCCTCCCCAATCTTTCCCAGCTCTCTTTTTTTTTTTTTTTTACGATTTCAAAAAAAACATATACACACAATCAAAATAAAGGGAAGAGGCGAAGGAAAAAAAAAAAAGAAAAGAAAGGGGAGGATATTTATTTCTTCACATCATTAAGCACATAGAATGACAAAATGAAAAAAAAGAGAAAAAAAAGGAGAGAAAAATATATAAAGTATAAAGTATAAAAACCTTAAGCAGAGTTATAACATAACGCTGTCACTAATAGATGGGAAAAAATATAACCTTCAAATCCCGTACCTTGAGTATCCTGAGGATCTTTCCCCGATCAGGTCTGGAGTAATAACAGATCAAACTATATTGGTAGTGTCTTAGTCCTCGACATTACAACGAAAACGCTTCGTGGGGGCTCAGAATGGGTTAGGAGTACCACAAACCGGGCGTGTTCCGGTTAGACATACAAGGGTTCCTCAAGGGTGGGGGGGTGGCGCTCACTTGGGTGAGGGGTAGGGTAAAAAAGCATATAAGGTTCCTCATTTTCGAATTGGTTGTTGATAATTGTATTTGTATCTCTAGAAAATGGATAGACCTAATACTACAGATAAAGATTAAGGGTTGTATGCTTGCATTGTCTATCTTTACTAATTATTTTAGTGATGAGTACTATTAAGATTCTCTCCTGGAATATCAATGGCCTGCGCACCAAACCTAGATCGAATAGGATCTTACAATATTTACGTGATTTTGATGCGCAGGTCATTATACTTCAGGAGACACACTTGGTTGAGGCTGAGTTACTCAGTATGGTAAACAAAAACAGATGGATAGATCTGTCAGTTTCTACTTCTCAAACTGCCACAACTAAAGGGGTCACCATTCTTTTAAAAAAAACTATCACCACCAGATTTATAGCACAAAAAGTAGACCCCGCAGGTAGATGGGCTATAGCTACAGTGGTTATAGGCGGCTCACGCTTCACGATAGCTGGGTATTATGGGCCAAATCGAGACGACCCCTCGGCCTTGGAATCATTATTTTCTGAACTTCTGCACTTTCCAGAACCTGTTATAATTGCAGGAGATTTCAATATCGTACTTGATCCTTTGTTAGACAAAACTCCCTCTAGTCGACAACACACCTTATCTAAATCCAGAGCTTTCCTACTTAAAGCTGTGGGTCAATATGGAATTATAGACATCTGGAGAGCTAGGTCGGGGCAGAATACCGGTTTCTCTTTCCGAAATTTCAAATATCATCGATCAAGGATTGACTTCTTCTTAGTAAGTAGAGCTTTGCTTAATATAGTAAAGAATGTTACCTACTTAACATCACACTTGTCGGACCACTCCGCAGTCCTTTTAGATCTTGAAGACCTGATTCAACTTCCGATCAGGTCATCGTCTATCGATAGGTCCCTTCTTACATCTTCAGATGATCTTGAGTATATTAGAGCAGAAGCACGAGGATTTATTTTAGTTAACATCGGTTCTGCGAGCTCCAGCTCTGTTTGGGACGCTTTTAAGTGTTCCTTGCGAGGGGTTATTAAGAATAAAACTACTTTCCGTAGGAGGCAGTATACCCAAGAAGTGACATCTATTGAGGCCAACCTGCTACTAGTTCAAACTGAACTAGAGGCTTCCAGCAATGCCCCTAATCCCATTACACAGGCCAAACAAGAGAAACTGCTGGAACCCAAAGGGCAATTGGCTGCAGTACTTAATCAGCGCATCCTCCAAAAGTGGGAAGCAAGTAAACTAGCCCATTTTGAATTTGGAGAAGGGGCGGGTAGGCTACTAGCTTGGAAGTCCAGAACCGATCGGACGCGTAATAACATAGGGTCCATTACAACTAGTCTTGGTTCTGTATCTTCGGATCTAGAAATAAGATCAGCCTTTAAAGATTTTTTTCAAACTATCTACCAAGAGGACAATAACATCTCCCTCGAAGATATAAAGGAGTGGCTGAATTGTATCTCCTTGCCTTCATTTTCCTTAGAACAAAGTGCTTTCTTAGATCAGGCTATTACGGAAGAAGAGGTGGTGACTGCTATACACAACAGCAAAGGGGGTAAGGCGGCGGGGCCTGATGGTCTGCCTGCTGAGATATATAAACATCTTGCGGGCGTTATAGCCCCTTTCCTCGCCGTTTTATTTAATGAGGTTTTGCAGGAGGGAGCCTTACCGCCCACATCCTGGAATAACGCTTCCATCACTCTCATCCTGAAACCAGGCAAGGCCCCCACTGATTGCGGTTCTTACCGCCCCATTTCAATTCTTAAGGCTGATTATAAGATCTTCGCGTCCCTCTTAGCCAAGAGGTTGGGTCAGGTCGCTCACTCAGTCCTACATTCTAACCAAAAGGGCTTTGTTATGGGTCGCCAGCTCTTTGAGCTGACGTACGACCTCAAAGGAGCAATCGATATGGCAACTAGCTCCTCTATGCCACTCGCAATCCTAACGCTTGACGCCACCAAGGCCTTCGACAGGGTCAATTGGCTGTACCTTTCGGGGGCCTTGGAAAAATTCAGCGTGGGTCGGGCTTTCCGCAGAGCGGTGGAACTCCTATATCATAGCCCATCTGCTTCGGTCTTGGTTAATGGCGGCCTGTCAGACCCATTTACTATTACAAGGGGCACTCGGCAAGGTTGCCCTCAATCTCCACGGCTTTACGATCTCTATATTGAGCCGTTTGCTCAAAAAATTCGGGAGGACAATAACATTATGCCTTTCAGATATAGAGAATGGGGAAAAAAAGTGTCCCTATATGCAGACGACATTATGATCATGACGTCCGATATCAGCACCGCTTTTCCGGCAGCTATAAACTTAGCATTGGAATTCGGTAAAATATCAGGGTACGTGGTTAATGCCTCCAAGACCGAAGTTATGACATGGAACAGCGAAGCAACAGGGCTCTCTGAGCAACTAAGCAGCAAGATGAGATACCTAGGCCTAAGAATTGTTAAGGACATCAACCTGATTGCTTCTACCAACTTTGCCTTAGTTGCTAAAGAATGTAGGAAGCTATTGGGATTGTGGGGGCATCTTCCACTGACAATATTGGGTCGTGCAAACCTGGTGAAAATGTCTATTTTACCTAAGTTTACTTTTATTTTCAACAGTATACCACTATATTTTGACACAACATTAATAGCAAAGATGCAGAGTGACATCTCTTCATTTATCTGGAAGAACAAGAGCGTAAGAATAGCCTGGAAGAAGTTAAGGCGTCGCAGGGAGAAGGGTGGTCTGGCCGGACCTGTCCTTCAGATATATGCGTGGGCCTTTCAGATGACACATGCCCGAATGTTGTTAAAAACTCCATCGGACCAAGGCATAGGGATGATGTTTATAGCATTATTACAGTGCGAAGGTTTGGGGCAGTCTGGTTTTCTTTTTAAGTTTGGAGACCCCAAGTTTTTCAAGAAGGTCAAACTGAAGGTGCTGCAGGGCCTAGCAAGAACTTGGTTCAATCTTAGAGTCTCTACTAAATTAGGATACTATTCGAACAGATCCCCTATATGGGATCTCCCTGCTCCCCCAGGTTGGGTAAATGATACACTGGTAATTCCATTAATAGACGCTGGAATCTCAACATGGGGTGACCTGTTTGTGGAAGGGGCCATGCTTTCCTGGGAACATCTAGTGAACAAGGTGGGCCCAAACCTCTCTAGATTGAAGTTTTTGCAAATCTCAAGCTGGGCACAAGCACAGTCAGCCAGAGCTCCCCGTCGTTTCAACATGCCTCTAGGAACTGGTGGCCAACTGGAGTCCTCTTTGCTTGATAAAACACCAGCACCCAAGGAGGTGTCCCTCTGGTATAATCTAATCTTGGAAGAGATTGATGGGGAATTAAATCTCCCAGTCCTATTATGGAGCTCCTTGTTGCCTTCTTTGAATTTGAATGAATTATGGCTAACCTCCTGTAATGTTCTCTGGGACATAGTTAAACCAGCCTGGCTCCTTAGGAACCACCTTTTTACCCTTCACAGGGCCTACTACTCCCCCCAGAGACTGTCTAAATTTTCAACAGGAGAACCGGTGGCATGTGCCCGGTGTGGTTTAGTGGCAGCCTCAGACGCGCACATGTTTTATGATTGCCCACACTTGGCGTCTTATTGGGATTCAATTGGCAACAAACTAACATCTTCAATAGGTTCCACAGTGACTATAGATCTTCGGCTAGTAATCTTTGGTGTAGTGGATCAAAAGTGAAGTCCTGCCAACAACCTTCTGTTCTACTCTATCTTGGTGGCCCGTAGAGAAATCTGCAAGCGGTGGAAAGAGGCTTCTCCTCCTTCGTTACATGACTGGTGTTCCTCCATGTTACAAATATCAAAAATTGATGTCGCCAGAGCCGGGAAACCAGATAAAAGAGCTTTTTGGCATATACTCGATTGGTCCCATTAGTCTGAGCTGGGTTTTTTTTTTCTTTTCCCCCAGGTCCGATGATTACGAAGCCATGATATACTCTCCCTGCTAAAACATCTCTGCCCTTTCTTTCGGCGATTTGGTGTTATAAGTAATGGTGGTAACTGGCTTATGGTTAAAATCTGAACTACAGGTAACAAGGAGTAAGGATTGGCTGGGTGAACGACATAGCTGTAGGGTTTTTGACAGATCAGTACATCAGATATACCCTTACCAGTCCTGGACTGAGACAGCATGTCAACTCCCCATTATGCCATTCTTCCCTGTCCATAGTTTCGACAGATTACAACCATGGTGGAGATGAGGACAAAAAAACAAAACAAAAAAAAACCAGCTGCACATGCTTACCCTTTGAATTAATTGTGGTGACCCTACATTAGATAATCAGAGTGCAAGGCGTGCTGGGATCCAGTCGCTAAAGCATGAACTTAATACGGAAAACTGTGCGACCTAGACAATACAATGTACAGAACACCCAACATACTTGATGTCTCTGCAACCTGATTTCATTTGAACAACATTCTACAACGCAGCACAAGTGCTCCCTGACTACATTATCTGTTTTAACAGATAAAACGACGTCTTTACACTATTTTATGACCTCCGTAGTCAAAGTCATTGCAACAGAAAACTGATAAAACCCAGTAAAAGGGACCTCAAATGTTCAAGACCCATGGGTAAATAGAAAGGCCGCTATAAAATGCTGCAGATTAGCCAGATGATGCAAGATACTGGACCAGAATCCTGCGAGATCACGCCAGTGGTACAGTGCAAGCAAGCTCTTCAAGATGAAGGTGGGAGCTTCCCAGACAACTAAATAGGATGAAAACACGACATCTGCACTAGATGCACAGACAGATGCAGAGGCCACAGATCTAGAGCGATTGAGGAAAATACCAACAGAAACTAAAGGAAAGAGTACAATACAATAGGAATGCACTGCAAGACCTCCTCCCTCATACCTCAGACTTAAATATCCACGCTCATGGAATGAGTAGGATTTCTCGAGGGTCACACTGCGGTTGTAGAAGGCTGCAAAAGATGTAATGATCTCTAAATTGTTGGTTTTCCAGAGGACATAGAGGGTACAAATGTTACCACAGATATTGAAATCTATCTCCAAAATGAAGTAGCCCCTCACAATCTGACTCCCTTTTTTATAGTGGAAAGAAGCCAGCAAGATAACCCCTCAGTAAGGCTCGTAGTGGCATAGATTGCATGCATAGATTTTAAATTACATGTGCACCCTCCCCTACTCCCCTCACTCCTCTGCCCATCCGCCTCCCACCTACCCCCTTTACCTTCCCCCTCGCCTTCCCCACTTCTGCCCTTCCCTGTGAGAACTTCCCCCTCTCGTAATACACGTCACCCTCCCTCCCTCCCTCTACACCCAATACCCTCCCCTGCCCCCTGGCTTCCTGGCACCGTGGTCCCACATGCTAATATTAGCTAAGTCACACCCAGTTATAACATTAAGGCCCATCATAAGTAGACGAAGCTTAACACCCTCCCCTCCCTAAGACTCTACTACGCCCTCGGTATGGCCAATGTAACTTTAAAACAGGGCACCTAACCTCCCTCATACCCCATGCCCCAGATGACACATGCCAGAGGCGTTTCCTTTTCTTACATCACCTGCCACACCTCTCTACAGACTTAGACACTGCGGTCATAGTCCTCCCCTGTGCCTTGGTTCCGGCAGGATCCCAACGTGATTTGATCAGACACAACATGGCCCCCTATAAGTGTTATCGCCGTCACGTCAATTCCTCCCCCCTCTCTCACCCACACCTCAACACGGCACGTTTTAACAACTGATACGCTGAAATAAACACATCTCCCCTCTCCTCTCTTTCTTTCTATATCTCCCACCCACCCTATCACCTTCTTTTTTAATACTTTCCTCAATTTCCAAGAGGCACGCACCACACAATTGTTTGCATTAATATCTAATGTGGCTATTGTATCTGTGTGGCCGATGCTGATGTTCCTACAATGTTATTTTATTTTAAAATTGCTAATAAAGAATTACAACATGTAGTGTAGTTCCTATTATCCCAATAGGCTCTGCGCATTGGAATAATACCTCCAATAGTATAGACCTAGACCAGACGTTAACTAGGTCTTCTACTGTCGATATTAGACTTAAAGTTTTGGGTTTGCCAGCTAGCTCAGAGTTCACTAGAAACTTTCTCGAATAGGCAAGGAGGAGTTGAACCTCCCTGGATAGACAAGAAGGGATTTAGTTTCTGACAACCATAGAACATGACAACTTTGCTCTCCCCTAATCAAGAGTGTATCTCTAGAGTCGTGTGAAAACAAAAGACAACTTATTTTACTCAGTCAGTACGTGCATTCTTAGTTTCACCAGTTTGTAGAGAAAAGGAAGAGACGGGCGTGTTCAATAAAAGATGTTGTTTATTGATCAGTCTCTTTTCTCGTACAAGAGAAATGGATCGATATTATCGCAATACTTATGGTTAAGTAAAGTGCATACAATAAAAGCAGAATTATGAAATAATACTGTAAAAGCATTGATATGGTTTCTAAGCCATATGCTATTTAAAATAGATAGAATATATACATACACATATACTTTCGACTAATCGTACTCAACTGGTGCTTCTAACCACGCCTACCCCGGTGTACCTGACCTAAGCCTAATACGTGGGCTGGAGTAGAAAGTAGCAGTTTTGAGTTAAGTTTGTTTTGCCAAGTGACTGACTCAAGAATTCTCTGCAAGGGGTTATTCAGTTCTGTACCTGAGATCTAGGATGGTTGAGGGATGGTATCTCTCGTCTGTGGTCTCGATATTCCAAGCTGCCTGCAAGGGCTGCTCGGAAGCGCCGGAGCTGGATTTCTCGGCAGGAGAAAGGCAGCGTCTCGTTCTCAGCGCGTCAGGAAGGCGGGGCAGCGCCAGTGGGCTTCGCTCTCTGCTGGGCTTCGGCAAGTCTCGCTGCTCCGATCTCGTCACCACCGCGTGTGTTTGCTTAAGGCAATGTCGGTAATATTTATACCTGTAAGGTGCCGAGATTGACGTAAGGATGGACATAGATACGTCAATAAGGATGTCATACGAGCTGGTCGTTAGCACATTCTTTTACTGAAGTTCTTTGAGAAATCAAAACAATGGCCGCAGGGATTTTCCCAGGTTGTCATAGGTTTGATTTGTTTTGAGAACTCCGTATGCCTTATCAGGGGCTGGAGGAATATTGCTTGCCTAATTAGATGGCAAGCGTTATGACCTAATCAGATAACGCGCTCCTGTGCCGTGGTCTGGCTTAATCAGATAACGGTTTCTGCATCATGGGATGGCTGCTAGTTAATTTGTTAACCAGAATAGGGTCAGGAATAGGGGGATCTATACAGAACCTACAGGAATACATCACACCCACTCCACGCTAACTATGGCCATATTTACGAATCTAGGCATAGTAAAACATACTGTAGAGTATCGTGTATACCTTACCACCCCAAAATACACATAATGCATTTTGAAATTATGTAATATACGGGAAAAAAAAATTGTCACATGTACTATATGCACTCAAGCAGTAGAATAATGCTTAATTAATCACGCATATGTATACATTATTAGTAATTGAATATGAGAATTACACATGAAATGGCTCTTAATACAGAAGAAAAGTTCGAGACCACTTCATCACAGTTCAAAAATATTTATGAACATACCAGCGGGCAGCTAATGTCTATGAAGTTTTTTTAAAAATAGAAATTAGTTCTCTAAGAATAGTTCTTACTATAAGCAGAAGATAAGTGTCCCGAAAAAATTATAAAAATATTTTGGGGCTGCTAAAAAATTGCTGTCCGTGAACTGGAGGAAAAATTGTTCTTGCTACTTTATTATTAAAGTTGAAGGCCAAATTCAAGGTGTCGGGAACGCCGTGTGCTAGCTTGCTCAAGAGTCGTTATTTCTGCTCTGGTGAGAACATCATATCATTGAGACTGCTGAAAAAGCTGTCAACAGCTTCCTGTGAGAGTTCCACTAACTCGGAATAAGATGTAACCATGCATTCATGTGCATGATTGTCTCCATTGACGTTTTGAGTAGTATTGCTGACAGAAGGTCGTACCTGATCGATGCTGCTTTCATCTTGATCTTCACTACCCCTCAATCGTAGTGGTGAAGTTTCCACGAATGCCGTCATCAGGATTGGCAGCCGTTGAGGGCAGCACAATGCATGAGCCGTTACCGGACCCAACAATGTTTCTGCATCCATTGGCGCATCCGATTGTAGCGTCAGACAGGTGTCCAACACGCATTCTTCTCCGCACAGCATGCACCATAATACAGGTAAAACACATCTTTGCCATATCGGCCGAAATGAAAGAAACCAAGTCATGTTCAGGTCTCTAAGCCGGGTTAGTCCCAGGATTTTTGATATCCGGTCCCGGTATCCAATGGCTCGGATTGTTTCTTCCCTTGTCGCAGGTGTTTTGTCTGTGACATGGTTTGCCATAACGAAATATAAGGACCAAGAATAGGATTCCTGCAATTAGTCCCAAAATTAGGGGAACTCCTCCAAAAATCGAATGGACGAGGTCTGGAAAAATACCCAGTATGGCTTTGAATGGTGTTAATGCCCCTGAAAACAATGTCTTAAATACATTTGAGACTCCACTGGTATCAGAAATATTTAAGATTTCATTCAGGATTTCTGCGAAATGTATGGGGGAATTAGTTGATAACAATGAGTGAATCTCTGCAGTCGTCCTTGCGACTAGGAGATCATACGTTTCATTTGATGACGTGAGCCTGGTCGGCGTCTGAAGAAGCACTGTTTTCATTCTGCTTAAAGTATCAATTCGAATAGAAGTAATTTTCAAGTTAGGCCATGTCCTTGCCTCCCTGTCTGGAAGGGAGCTGGGGAACAATAAGCGTCCACAGCACATGACCTTCGCAGTCGTACTTATGAGATAAGGAACCCCGGGCAGTAGACTACAACATCTGCGATCCACAATTAGGATGTAACTCCCGTTATAGAGTCTTTTAAAGAATGGTTCTATCTGTGTTGCAGGTGTGCCTAGCTGGTGACATGAAAGGTTATTTGAGTTCCCTTCACAGGCTCCATGCAAACTAATTCCATTACACAGAAGTGTACCGCTTAGTGACATTGCACAATTATTGCCACTAAGGAACACTTCCTGTCCTTTATTACTGACACATGCATGTGAATAGGGCAAGTTCCATGTTGACTAAATGTACCCTTTTCCCAATTTTTCGTACATGCCAGCCTGTATATATTTTTGGCAGTATTGAAACCTGAAAGTAGATATCGGAATATTAATTATCCCATTTATTATCCATTCAATGACAGGTCGTTCTGACATTGTCAATGGTAATCTCTCGAGTTTCTCAATGCTCAGGATTGTATAATCAGCACCCTTTTGTGCCATACTGATTTGTTTATCAGTAAGGTTAAAGATATTGAATAGTGACGTTGTGTTGATTAAACGCCAAGGCACATAGCCTGAACGCAGATTTTGTAACGTCCATCCAAGCTGTATAATAGAACGCAATTGCGACTGGCCGTGTTGTAACAACAGTAGGTCTTGCGATATTATGTCGATTGCTGAAGACACAATGCTGTCCAATGAAAAAATTCTGGAGGACAGAGTCATTAACCCATTGTCCACTACAGAAAGCGATTTTTCCAAATTAATACGGTCAATTTCCCGTATACTTTCTGCTGTCTCAATTTGAGTTATCTTCCAGGCCTCGTTGTAAGCTGCATATATAGAGGCTGCTATGAAGCGTTTTTGACGCTGTTTGCGCGGTCCCATAATGAAATCACGCAAGTCAGCACCATCAGTAAGTAAAGTTAGGTGTTGCTTAATTTCTGTCAGTGTGGAAGTTTGTAGCCATTGAAGGCAGAGTTTGCCCACACTGTAGGTGGTGATTATCCCTGGGTGTTGTCTTTGGGAATATCTAGGGTCTGGCCTGGTCAATGTGAACCCCTGTGTTTTGTTCAGGAATCTGTCTTGACAGTTATTAGTATCTGTGGGCCAGATTAACCATTGTTTCCAATCAGGATTTGTTCTGTTTTGGTTTAATACATAGTTTACGTCTATCTCTTCATCTGCAGAGTTATTGCTGTTCATTGTTGGTTTTGGAATAGACGGTTCAGTTAAGTCTTTGATTTTGGCTAATCCAAGACAGGTAGTTTGTTGAATAGTATCATTCAAGAATATAATTTGTTCTGGGATCATGCAGACTCTAAATAATGATTCTATACCCTGAACTTGCCATTCTCTTGTACCCCAAACACTTTTTACTTCCACATTTTTGTCCCAATAATCAAAACCAAATGTATTCATTTGTTCAAAAAATGAGTCCGAATATATCAATTTTGTGTTTGTAAGCATGGTTTTTGTTCCTGTCTTATTTGACAATTTAAAATAAAATGTTTCAGCTTTACTTGTATTGAACCCTGAAAAATATGAATATTTGTCATAAAAGGTTCTTGAGCTTCCTTTTGGAGGGGTTGCACAATGTTCCCATTGATTATAATTTAAAACATTTCTAGGTTGTGCAGATTTATGTAGAAAATGGTTACCATAGTGGTTGTAGCAGTACATACTATCATAATTAGACGAACCCTGCAAATAATCATGTTTGGTAAATTTAGCAGACAGCACTAGGTCAGACATCATGTCATTAATACTTTCAAAGTCCCAATCATCAGCAAATGAGTTTGGTTTTACAAAGTCGCTCAAAGAGATCTTGATTTGGTGTGGATATTTGAGGATTTCAACCGGACCATAAATTTCATAGTCAGTATTGTCCCATGCTACCCCACCCGGTATAGGATTGGCTGTGAAGTTGACTGAAGAAAGTTCTCTTTTCTCGACGTGTGAAGACGTGTGTGGCTTGAGGATCAAGTTGATTTTCTGGCTTGCTGTGTCCATTTTTGTATATTTTCCCTCAATGAAGCGTCCCAAGCATAGTACCATGATGAGCCAAAGTATGAGGATAAATACACCAAAGGACACCCAAAATTCAATCCATGGAGAAATCAGATAGGTTTCTTTCAGTTGTTTCAAAAGTTCCTTAGCTTTGTCTTTAAGGGTTTTTGTTGATGGCTGTGTCTTTGATTCACTGAGGTCTTCAGAGGAATAATTGAAGTTTATGAAGTAGCCGGATGCTGTTCTATCAATTGTTCCAATTGCTTCAGGATTACTGTTTCTTGCATATTCATTTGTTACTTCATTGTAGGTTGGTGTGTCTCTACTAAACGTTTTTATTTGGGTTTTCAGAGGTCTGAGTTCCATTGCATTGTTGCATAGTTCTTGTTGTTGTTCTGTAGGCGTTTCGAATGTGATTAGCCTTTTAGTTAGCACCTCTGTACTTGTAGCAAACCTCGGTGTTCTACTACTTATCGGGAGTCCACTTGGCCTACTGTTTGTTATCGGCCACATGATTGTGGTTTTACCAGGTCGATGGATACAACTCGGTTCTCCTTTTTACCAGCAAGCGGCGGTAGTACAACTGATCTTGTCCCGTTGATGGACAAGACAGGAACTGCTTTTCTGTAAGAAGGCCCAAATTCCTTCTTTACCGCGATCTTTTCTCTGACTAGATCCCCGATTTTTGGAATCCAGACAGGTCTTGCTGGGACAGGCGGTGTTTCTTCAGTGGTTGTTGGCTGTTGTTTCAACTTTATGTTGCTCAGGTCTTTTCTTGTTTCGTTTAAGTCCTGCAAAATAGCCAAACGATCTTTGATATCAAAGCTTTTTTCTTTCACCACTGAAGTCTGACTGTCAAGATCTAAGACTAACATCCTAGTCCCAAACAATAATTCGTACGGACTGAATCCCTTCAGAGAATTTCTTGGCAGGTTTAGACTACGTTGGACACTTATTAGATGTTTGACCCACCCAGCTCCCGAACCTAATACCTTTGCTGTTATAGATCGCTCTCTGCCTTTGATTTTTTCTTTACACCATCCCGTATCCCTCAGGAAGGAAGTGAGAAGATTCCCGCAAATGCAATGCTCATTCTGGCCAAGCACTCCCCACAAACCCGAGAGGCAATGGAAAGATATTGGTCAGTACGTAGCATGCTTCTAGCGTATATGCCATTATAGACTTGCAAATCTTGATATAACAGTTCTGGCGTCAGCCGAAAGTTGGGGTCTACATTATAAGTGAAAACTAGTCTCTGTATGTTAATACGACGCATTTTTCATATTGGGTTTATTTTTTATTGTTGATCCTTTCTGGTGTGAAACGCCAAGGTAATATACCGTTTCTTTCACCACTGCGATTTCTGTTACAGTTTGGGCAGTTTTTTACAAAAATGGTATGATGCAGGCCCATGCCTGGCCACCAGTACACTGATTGTAATTCTTCCAGAGAATCTTTTAGTTTGAGGTGTCTGAGACCCTCGCCCATATGTGCGTCTGCTATTAACAAGCCTCTCCTGTCCATGTTTGGAATCACTCTATCCCCCACTCCAGGGATTCGAGCAAAAGGAACGGAGTTTGCATCGATTATGTATGTATATTTGAGTGGGTAACTGATCGGTAACGCTGAGCAGTCGCCTTTTGATGACGTTTTCACCGCCAGCATTGTTTCACCGTCAATGTATTTTACTGCACGCTTTTTTCTAGCTACGGAAGCCGATTCAGTTGCTACCGTTGTGGCTTTCTCAGCCAATGAATTCCCTGCAACGTGAACGCCATCACGCTGATGACTCAGTGAGTGTATCACGTGAGTCTTTGGTAGTTCTCTTTTTAACAGAACTATTTGTTCCCAAAGCAGTTTTTGCTTTATTGTTGCACCTGTGTCATCTTTGTAACCGTTTTGAATCCATTTCTGCAAATCGCTGTTATATGATTTGACGCAGTAATATGAATCGGACACTATAAGTGTCGGGAATTCGCGATCTGCATTATCTAGCGCCATTTTCAATGCTATTATTTCAGTCTGTTGTTCTGAATTAGTTTCTACTGAGTGTGTCTTTGTTAATAGAGGTCTTAGTATACCTCCGCGCCACACTTCTTTTGTAATCTCACATGTGGGGTTGTATGCTTGTTCTCCCCAAACGGAGGGTTGAGCATGTCCGTCTGTATAGATTACACAAGCGTACTGTCGTAATGGCAGAATGTCGATTGGCAGAGGGAATGTTCTTTCATATTCTAGATATTTTAGTTCCTTTAGTTCCGGATCAAAGTAGTATTTTACTTTGTCCATAGTAATATGATTCACCCATTGTATCCATTCCGGATTCAATGCTGTTGTTGGTAAATTACATGGGGTTGTTAATGCCTCACAGGCTGATTCTGCTGTTCTGACTGTGATGTGTCTACCGTCAGCTTTATCTTTTTCTCTAGCTATTGCGGTTTGAACTGCATGAACAATGTTTTCTTTAATGCTGAATTTCTTTTCAGCTTCTGTGTACAAGTGTGATTTGAATGCAATTGGTACCTTTTCTCCCTCGTTAGAGGTCAGGTATGTGAATCCGCATCTTCCTGGGATGACTCGAATCACAAGGTTGCGTGTGTTATCACGTGTTTCTAATTTTGTTTTAATTAACAGATCTGTTTGTAAGGATCTCAGAATTTCTGTGTGTATTTGAGTCCAATTGTTTTTTTTAAAATCTGGTTTTATTAGATCATAAAGGGGTTTGACCCTTTCTGCGTAATTTGCAATGTATGTTCTTCCGAAATTTAGGAAGCCTAGAATTGACTGTAGGTTTTTTAGTGTTCTAGGTGCTTGGAGTACGGCACATTTCTCTAGGAAATTGTCAGCCAGGCTTTTCCCTTCACTTGATAATTCATATCCTAAGAACAGGACTGTTAGATGGGCAATTCTAGATTTTTTAAAGTTGAATTTGTAACCCTCTGCTGCGAACCCAAGTATTATGGTGTTCACTCTCTTCAAGTGAGTATCCAAGTCATCATCTGTTAGGTATATGTCATCGACATAAGATAATGCTTCGTCATCATATGTTTGTAGTAACTCTGTTACTCTCGCTGAGAATAATCCTGGGCTGTTCTTGTACCCCTGGGGTAACCGACAGAATTCTTTTTGAGCACCATTTATTGAGAACGCTGACAAGTATCTGCTCTCTGGTGCTATATTTTGACAAAAGAATCCATTAGAGATGTCTAATGTTGTTTTATATTTTTTGCGCACTATGTTATTCATTAGTGCAGCACTATGCGAGTTTTGTACTGCAAAAGTTTTGCAACATGAGTTAAGGTGTCTGTAATCCAAAACTAGACGATATGAATTGTCTGGTTTGGAGACAGGAAACAAAGGGTTGTTCATTTGTGAGGTGCAAGTTTCAATCACCCCCTGGTATTCTAGTTGATCTAGAATTTCTTTTACCTGTTTTTTAGCTTCTTGCTTGATTGGATACTGCCTTTGTGCAGTAGGTTGTGATTTTAACTGGATTTTGTGTGGAGGAGATTCCTCATCCCATCCCACATGATTTTTATATAAAGCAGGAGCTTGAGCTACTGCCCACTTTCTTGCAAGTGTATATTTTTTATGAATTGGAATATGATTTGAGAAGGCAGGCATAATTATTTGTTCGCCATGTGGGCACTCCCTGACAAACTCTGGTGGCCAATCTTTTTCAGCTAGAAGGATGTCATAGCCCTTGGAGAGATTATCCCAAAAAAGGCCCCTTATTTTTCTAGTCTTATCCCCTTCTATACGTAAAGTTATTTCATATATTTTGTGAGGTTTGCTAACTCTGGTGTCTGCAGTTTCCACTTGAATGTATTCATTCGTGTCCACTGTCTCCAGATGATTCATAAGGACTTTGCGTGCTATGCTCTCTTCTGCTGCGCTGTCTAGCATTGTCTGAGCCCACTCTCCGTTTTTCAGCTGTGTCCTCAGTATTCTCGGCATTGTTGAATACTTTAATACTGGCTACCTTCTTCTTTGGAAACTGTAATTTTTTATTTGGATGAGCAGGTTCCTTGTCTTTGGACTTGACGTGCCCTTCCCTGGGTTCCGATCGTCCTCTTCTTTCCGATTTCTGCGAGGAAGTCTGAAAAGATTGAGAGGGACGTGTATCAAAATCTTGATATCTATCAGGTTTCTTTATGTTATCCCTATTTCTAAGGTTGTATCTTTTCACAGAGGGCTCCCTTTGGGGAGACTTGGGTCCTTGGTCCGGAGATCTTTCTCTCCGCCGAGGAGACCTTCCTCTGGACTGGAATCTTTTTTCTTTTGGATTGGATTGTTTGTTTCCATCCCAGTTCTTCTTTTGACTGTTTAGATTATTTTTTATAAATATTTTTTCAGGACTTTCAATTAGTTGGGGCTTCACTGGTATTCCACCCAAACTATCTCTACCTAGTTCTTCATAGGATTTTTCTATAATTCTGGCAATTTCAGCTGGTTGGTCTGCTATATCTGTCTCTTTTAACCTCTGGCGGATCGCCACATTCGCTGCTTCTCCTTTTATGTTGGCTAGTAATATTGCCGAGACCTGCTTGAAGTCTTTTAGTAATTTCATACCGAGAGTTAAAGCGGGTTCTGGACCGTATTCGTCTTGAATTTGTTTTAGCACATCTGGTATTACTGACATGGATGGAACTCCATGTGTTTTTGTGTAAATGGAAGCAAAGACTGTACCCCAAGTGTCACAGTCCTCCACGTGTGGTGCGATTCCCATTGGAAGACAGATAGTCAGAATCCTGTGTTTTTCTACCGGGGTGGTATCTGGAAATACCGCCTCTATTTGGGTGATTTTTTGTGCTAACCAGAATGGTATCTGTTCCCGTTTAGCTGGTACTTTACCTAGGCAGGACTGTATGTTCTGTGGTGTAATTTTATTTGTGTTGCCCTGATGAGGGGTCAGCTGTGGAATTTTAATTACTGGTTGGACAGTTGAAGTCCGCATTACATATTGGACTAATTGTCTATATATTTTAATTAATTGTTTTAGTTGTACTAAAAGATCTACTGCAGACATTCTTTCGATGTCTGGATGTGGTGTGTATCCGGCTAGGACCGGCCACGTTGCTCCTGGTCTACCTAGTGGACCGAGCCTGGTGATGTGATTTTTGTGTTTTAGGGCGCCATTAAACAAGAGCAGGTGCTCTTGGAATTTGAGTGGTACTTCCACTTCCTCGAAAGGAGTGTACTCATTAGGAGGTTCCTCTATTTTATAATAGTGGAAGTCCTTTGTTACAGCATTTGCTGCTGGAAAGTTTATCCATGAATAGAATACCTCTGTCTGCCGATATTCGTGTGCCTCAATTACGAATATGACTGTACCACCTCTTGGTGTCAGTCCATTTTCTATAAGTTTTAACGTTATAGATCTTCTTATGTTGACCGGGATGAGTATTATATCCGGGTCTGCTTCTTGCATAGTATTATCAGCTTCTATTAGTTCAGCTGCTAATCTAACTCGCTCTCTTTCATCATCACTTTCTGACATTTTACTGTCAGGAAGGTTATTCTGTTTGTTTGCAGATCAGGTTCCTTATGGAAACAAAGATTAGATGCACAATATTTTGGAACAGTGTATCCTTCAACGTTGATTGAACCAAGAACCATACATAGGAGTTCCCTCCTGCGAGGTTTGGCGGATTTTACCTCTCACCCACTCCAGACGTCTTTGGAGTATTATGGGAAAAAAGGGTCTGAGTGAAAGAGCACGACTGAGTTACTCTAAAGTCTTGCGTTAGTTTTATCGCCTTTCCAAACGTTGGGCGCCATGTAGTGTAGTTCCTATTATCCCAATAGGCTCTGCGCATTGGAATAATACCTCCAATAGTATAGACCTAGACCAGACGTTAACTAGGTCTTCTACTGTCGATATTAGACTTAAAGTTTTGGGTTTGCCAGCTAGCTCAGAGTTCACTAGAAACTTTCTCGAATAGGCAAGGAGGAGTTGAACCTCCCTGGATAGACAAGAAGGGATTTAGTTTCTGACAACCATAGAACATGACAACTTTGCTCTCCCCTAATCAAGAGTGCATCTCTAGAGTCGTGTGAAAACAAATGACAACTTATTTTACTCAGTCAGTACGTGCATTCTTAGTTTCACCAGTTTGTAGAGAAAAGGAAGAGACGGGCGTGTTCAATAAAAGATGTTGTTTATTGATCAGTCTCTTTTCTCTTACAAGAGAAATGGATCGATATTATCGCAATACTTATGGTTAAGTAAAGTGCATACAATAAAAGCAGAATTATGAAATAATACTGTAAAAGCATTGATATGGTTTCTAAGCCATATGCTATTTAAAATAGATAGAATATATACATACACATATACTTTCGACTAATCGTACTCAACTGGTGCTTCTAACCACGCCTACCCCGGTGTACCTGACCTAAGCCTAATACGTGGGCTGGAGTAGAAAGTAGCAGTTTTGAGTTAAGTTTGTTTTGCCAAGTGACTGACTCAAGAATTCTCTGCAAGGGGTTATTCAGTTCTGTACCTGAGATCTAGGATGGTTGAGGGATGGTATCTCTCGTCTGTGGTCTCGATATTCCAAGCTGCCTGCAAGGGCTGCTCGGAAGCGCCGGAGCTGGATTTCTCGGCAGGAGAAAGGCAGCGTCTCGTTCTCAGCGCGTCAGGAAAGCGGGGCAGCGCCAGTGGGCTTCGCTCTCTGCTGGGGTTCGGCAAGTCTCGCTGCTCCGATCTCGTCACCACCGCGTGTGTTTGCTTAAGTCAATGTCGGTAATATTTATACCTGTAAGGTGCCGAGATTGACGTTACGATGGACATAGATACGTCAATAAGGATGTCATACGAGCTGGTCGTTAGCACATTCTTTTACTGAAGTTCTTTGAGAAATCAAAACAATGGCCGCAGGGATTTTCCCAGGTTGTCATAGGTTTGATTTGTTTTGAGAACTCCGTATGCCTTATCAGGGGCTGGAGGAATATTGCTTGCCTAATTAGATGGCAAGCGTTATGACCTAATCAGATAACTCGCTCCTGTGCCGTGGTCTGGCTTAATCAGATAACGGTTTCTGCATCATGGGATGGCTGCTAGTTAATTTGTTAACCAGAATAGGGTCAGGAATAGGGGGATCTATACAGAACCTATAGGAATACATCACAAACACAAAAAATAAATTAAATTAGCGGGCTTGAAACACCATACTGCAGCCTACCAGAGAAAGAGGATATAATGAAATTGAGGCGCCACAGGTAATGATCGTCCTGGATTACACCCTGCTGATATTTAACCGCAGAGCCTCCTTCATGAACGTTAAAAAGAAGCTAAGAGAGTTGGGCCTGAACGTAAACCCTCATCAAGCACTCAATGGCCAAGACAGGTAAATCACACCAACATCTTAAAAACCGCGTCATGCGAGCAAGAGTAGAAAATAAAGCAGCACTTGTTGCAACGTCAGCCCCCCAGGTCATCAACAGTCCTTTAACAAAGGAAGTCACTGAAGAATCGGAATTGGATGAGGATTCTACAGTTAACACAAACAGTAGTGAGTTGTCTCTGCTTCCAGTGGGGATGTCGCACACAGCTAAGGGCATATTATTATTACTGTTTGACTTAAGAAACCTAAAAGGGTCATATCCATTTGACAGAAACGAGTAATACCCTTACAGGTTTATTTCTTGACCTAAACAAATGTAATATATCAAGAATGACAAACCTGGGAGAGTTAGGAATTGACGTCTATACAATGCAGGATGGGCCTCCCCTGCCGCATGATTTCACAAGGATCTTCAAAGACACGCTGCCAATAAGTGAATTATTTGAACTGTACGAAAGGGCCAGTGCCTATGTAGGATTGCTGATAATAATGAGGACCTCGTCTAACACATTTGAGTTATCTACCCATACTTGGTGACGGGTATGGAGCCCAACATAGAACAACATCAGTCCACCTCATCAACACATTCCAGGTTATTGCCCTTAGTGAAGTTTCTGATATTCAAGAAGTGTTATGGGTTTGTTCGTTGGGCAGATGGTATTCTTTAATGAGTTGGGTAGTTGGAGTGGAATCAGCTGGTTAGGACTGGGCAGGCAAACAAACATGTATGGACGTAGATAGTGGAAACGTTTAGACCACAACAGTTCTTTAGGCATCCCATCATAATGCACAATGGGTAGGCAGAATAATTATGCAGATGTAACCTAGAACATCGAGGGAATGGGAATGGCAGGTAAAAGGTGCAAAATACACTCAAACGGCATTCCAACATTGTGTGCTGCAGGAAACCTACCCGATTAGCATAGAAAGTGGCAGTGATAACTGAGGGGCCAAATATTCTCTACTACATACTCTGTCTATGACATGGGTGCCAGTAAATAGTCCAACACAATTCCTGGCCATGTCAGTTCAATGTTTTCCAATATTAAAAAGGTACATCATAGTCACTTTAAGTACATAGCATAATTATGGCATGCTCAATGCTCCATTTCATTCGAGGAGCCCACCAGTCCACCCCGGCTGCTGTTTTCCTCCTTTAAATATCCTGGAACTGCTCAGGGGCACCTGGAAGGAAGAAACGGTGATCCAGATCTTTCCTCCTGGGCTAATTCTCCATGCCCCAAGTCAACTCCTCTGTCGTGCCCTATCCTCCTTCCCACTTGTCGGTAAAAGTAGAAACGAGGTTCAGATACTCTCTCTGCTCTGCTTCTCATCAATTGATTCAGGAGATCTGCTTTCATACCAAAATCTTATCCCTGGAACTACTGTATCAAATTCCACTGCCTTAGTCCATGAGACGTAATGCTTACTTTCCCCTGAGGCGGAAGCAGGGGGCATTCTTTACTTTCCCTCCACTCTATTTAGCGCTTGCTGGCTGGTAATATATTTTAAAGTGTGTATATATTTTAAACTGTGCTATTTTACCTCACTTAGCGAGGTGATCCTTGCATGCGAGACTGAAGTCGCTTGTAGGGTCTCTGCACACCGGCGCAGCCGATTCAGGCGCTGACGCTGGCACACAGAGGGACAGCCACCATCTTTGGGGAAGGCAGGGTAGCGGTCCAGCTCTTGGACGCCTCCCGCCCTCCCTTGCTACTTAAGGTGCTATTTTCTGTTGGCTGGCAGACGTAATGCTTACTTTCCCCTGAGGCGGAAGCCGGGGGCATTCTTTACTTTCCCTCCACTCTATTTAGCGCATGCTGGCTGGTAATATACTTTAAAGTGTGTATATATTTTAAACTGTGCTATTTTACCTCACTTAGCGAGGTGATCCTTGCATGCGAGACTGAAGTCGCTTGTAGGGTCTCTGCACACCGGCGCAGCCGATTCAGGCGCTGACGCCGGCACACAGAGGGACAGCCGCCATCTTTGGGGAAGGCAGGGTAGCGGTCCAGCTCTTGGACGCCTCCCGCCCTCCTCTCCATGTGTTTAAATGGTTGGGCTTCCCGTCCGCGCAGCGGGCGGGCGCAGCGGGCGCGCCGAAGGTGCGCCTAAGGCAAGCCCGTCTGCGCCCGTCCGCGCCTGGCCCGTACCTAGGGCCAGTCCCCCTGTCTGTCGGTCGGAGGCCAGTCGTATTGGTTGGGGTGGAGATCAGCTTCTGCAGCTGAGACTAGGCATGTGTAAGCCGACAACTCGCTGTTGTCCCTGTTATCTGGAGGACGGCTCTTTTAAATGCCCACACTGTGACTTCACATTACCCCCTTGGAGTAAACGTTCCCCTCAACATCTCGATCTGGGCAAGCGTTTGATTCACCCTCTGACGCTGAAAGCAGGCTTGGTCAACTGCCGCTCTCTTCCTCGTCATGCCAGTGAAATTTGGACGTCACTTGTCTCTGACGCTTGGGATGTTCTGTTCCTCACTGAGTCTTGGTTTAGAGACACTTCTAATCCCGACATTTACTTGGCTACTCCTCCGGGGTATCTCCTAAAGGGTATAAATCGAGAAGGTGGAAATACTGGAGGGCGTCTTGCTATCATTTTAAAAACTCACATTAACTTGACCATCAGTAAACTTACGAATATTGGAAGGATTGAAGCTATGTATTTTACCATCGCTGACTCGGCTGCTGTAATCCTTGCTGGTATTCTAGTATATAACCCTCCCAAAGCATCTAACCTCTCACTAACGTCATTAATTCACCTGACTGCAGACCTCTCCCTCAAACACCCACACTTTATAGTGCTTGGTGATTTTAATCTACATGTGGATAACCCGCTATGTGCGCAGGCCACTTATCTGTTAAAAACTATGCAGGGTTTGAATCTGCCTCAATTAGTGCAGGGCCCAACCCATGTAGCTGGCCATACCCTCGACCTAATTTTTTCTAATCATTCGAATATTAAGGTCCATCCCTCTCTCCCCCTAACCTGTTCAGATCATTATCTTGTTCCTTTTGATTTAAACCTTTTTTCTGTACCTAGGCCCGCGGCACTTGGTAAGGAGGTTGGGAGAAAATGGCATAAAGTTACTTGTATTGCCTTGGATCCCTTATTTTCCTATCAGCCAGATCCCATGTCTAATGACATTGACGAAAGTGTGTCCAAACTCAATTCCTCTCTGCTCCTTGCTATTGACTCCATTGCTCCCTTACAATCTGTTACCTCCGCTAGATCCCGACCATCTGCCCCATGGTTCTCCCCGGCCCTTCGTGAGGAAAAGAGCCGCTGTAAAAAACTAGAACGCAAATGGCGTCAAAATTACGACCTTGAATCTAAAATTATTTACAAGACGGCTCAAAAAAACTTTCTTAAATTAAAACAGTCCACGATGAGAGACTTTTTCTCTTTACAAATCAAAAATGCAGATAACTCCTCAAAAACCTTGTTCAATATTGTTAAGGATTTTGTTAACCCTCCCGCTAGGGTGCCTCAGAATTCTTCTAGCCAGGCCTTATGTAATGGTCTGTCTGACTATTTTCAAGAGAAAATTGACAACATTAGATCTTATTTCCCCACTGAATGGACTCCTCCGACGCCCTGTGATATGGTTTTGGAAACTGTATCATTGAAGTCCTTTAAAGAGATGACTATTGAGTCCGCTTTAAGGCTGTTTTCCCAGTACAAATCGGGTTCCCCTTTAGACCCGATCCCTGCCAAGGTTATGGGTAACTTGGCCCCTTACTGGTCAGACCTTTTCTTTCTATTTGGAATTCATCCCTCCGCACCGGCCAATTTCCGTCTGATTGGAAGGAGGCTATGCTGGTCCCCATCCTGAAAAAGGTGGATGCGGACCCAGCACAATTTAGCAACTATCGTCCCATCTCCCTCCTACCCAAACCAGCGAAAATTCTGGAAAAGGCCGTGCAGCAACAACTGGCGGAATATTTAGAAAGTAACCTACTATTACACGATTCACAATCCGGATTTAGAACGGGTTTTAGCACTGAGACTGCTCTCTTGGAAGTGTCTGAGACGATCCGTGAGTGTGTGGATAGGGGCGAGGAGGCCATGTTGGTCCTCCTCGACCTATCCGACGCTTTTGACACGGTATCCCATATGATACTATTAGATCGTCTGAGTCAAATTGGAATTGGCGGCGTTGTGCTATCCTGGATCGAGTCCTTCCTCACAGGAAGATCTCAGAAGGTTTTTCTTAAGCCTTTTAAATCAGAGGGTAAACCCCTCCTCTGTGGCGTCCCCCAGGGCTCTGCCCTGAGCCCTCTATTTTTTAATGTGTACCTCGCACCTTTGGCTAAAGTGGTGGAGTCTTGGGGGGTCAGAGTGATCTCTTATGCTGATGATTCTCAGCTTGTGTTTTCTTTTAGAGATCACTCTGACTCCAGCTTTGCCAGTTTTCGCCACTGCCTGGACAACATATGCTCCTGGATGACCACCAATCACCTCAGGCTCAACACTGATAAGACGGAGGTCTTATTTTTCAATCAGAAAACCCCGCTGCCTTCTAGCCTGTGGTGGCCTACAGTGCTCAATCCTCCTCCCACTCCTGTTCAAACAATACGTAACTTGGGCTTCCAATTTGATAATGCTCTTTCATGTAAAGCCCAAATTAACAAGGTTACTTCAGCCTGTTTTGCTAAACTACGCATGATCAGAAAGATCTTCCCATACCTTCCTCTAGATGCCCGCAGAACCATTATCCACGCTCTCATTACATCACATTTGGACTATGCCAACAGCCTATATGCCGGTGCCCCCTTATATCAAATTGAACGCCTGCAGATTGTGCAGAATGCGGCGGCGAGACTGATCGGTAACATCCCTTATCGTCAGTCGGTAGCACTCTACCGTAAGAAGCGACATTGGCTTCCCATTGCATGTCGCATCCAATTCAAGATATTGACTCTTGCTTTCCGGGCTCTTAATGGCTTCGTCCCAGGATACCTGAAAAAGCGACTGGTGGTGTCTCTATTCGGTCAGATCCTTGAGATCAAATAGCCTACGTCTTTTGATTGTGCCACGCTTCCGACGTTCCAGAATGGGCGGTAGAGCGTTTAGCGTAATGACCGCCAAGCTCTGGAATAGCCTCCCACTTGACCTGAGGTTCAGCCCCTCGGAATCCCTTTTTCGCAGTAAATTAAAAACTTGGCTGTTTTCCATCGCCTAAATTTGTTCTAATGGTTGTCCTTTCCTTTTCTGAGCCTTCCGTCTTCAGCGCCGGGACACCCCTTTTGGTGGTAGCCGCGCGCTTTACAAGCTTCTTAAATAAATAAACAAATAAATGAGCCCCACCGTCCTTCAATTCTCTCCTTTCAATTGGGACCTGGGAGTCAAATCTTCTTATGATCCTCCCCATACCAGTGCACTTTCTTCTCTCAAAACCAATTCCTCAAGAATCTCACCTGGGCCCCTGTATGCTACAAGGACTTTCCGCACCCTATTGTGGGACCTGTTGCAAACAGCAAAGGACAAAATGATCGGTTTGCTTTTAAGTATGCTGAGGAAAGAGTTGCAGCCTCCACATCAAAAATGAGTGCGACACCAGCCTTTCGCCCCTACTGATATATGGAGGCACAAAAGCGTATAGATGGTTTTGTGTGTGGGATGAGCCCTTGCCTTGATCTACATGACCATTAGGGTATGATATGGGCTGTGGAAGAGCAACTATGCTACTTATGCCTACCCTTTGAACTATCACAGTGTATGGCGGGCCAGAGGACAGGACTCCTGCACTTTCCCGCTGAATCTGAGAGCGACAATAGTGTTTGTGAGAGCCAATTCAGCCCATGCCTTAAATAAACAATAGACAAACAGCTGGCCTCAGCCCAATACATGACGACCTAACAGATTGGTGTTCTCCCCCAATTAATGCATGCAAGAGCACAACATTTAATTCCTGCATCCTTCATCTTGCTGGAGAAACTAAGATTGATTGCCCAAGGTCCTCCATTAGACTCGCACCCTGCCAGTGCTTGTTCTCTCACACCCAGCTCATGTCTCCGGATTGTCCCATGTCAGTCTTCCACTGATTCAAGATCCTGGCACTGTAGGATGTGGTAAAACAAGTGTAGACATGTTGAAAATGTAGCTGTTGGCCAAACTATACACAAGAAATAGGTATTACATATAAGAAATGGATCCTGGGATTTTGGATGCTGGAATCTTTTCATATTTTAGTATCTTATAATTCAGTTTGAATTTGGGGGATCTGATACTCATGGGGTAGTGGATTCTTTGAACTTTTAATTTGGTTGAAATACGCTTTCAAATATTTCCCTTGTATAGGTACCAAATCTGGGACTTAATAAGGTCCCGTGGTAGGTACCTTTTGTGACCTGAAAACTAAGTTGATTATAAGGAGAAGAATGATTTCTGATGTGTGATGATACTATACTACAAAAAGGCATATACAACTCCTTTACAACATTACTTTTGAGGTGAGAGCAACTGCATATGAATATATGGATTGGGGGTTAAGGGGACAGAGGGGATCTAAGGCATAAAATAAAATTGAGAGTTTCAGTTGGTTTTTTAGTACTGTCCTTTGTTTACATACCTATATGTATTAGTCATAAGGTGTGAAAATGTTAATGGGCAAACTCATGATGGGGAGGTTAGTCTACTCACATCGTTATGTATGATGTTATGATTATATATTACAGGTAAATGGTCTTTGTCTTTGTTTGTGCCAAACCTATGTAATAGGTCCAATTTCCATGGGAGTCATGGAAATTGGAACATGTGTCTTTTTAATTATATTTGTGAACTGTTGGGTAGTTTGCCAAATCATGTTAAGTATATTCATGTTGTAAATATGTGTTTATTTATGTAGTCTTTTATGTGATTGTTTTCAGCCCTGATGAAGCTCCTGTGTAACATGGAACGAAACGTGTTGTCTGGATTTTAATATATATACATTATCTATAAAATAAGAATTTGGATAACCAAATTGGATGTGGACTTCTTTTCTGGTTTACCTTTCATTTGTTGAAAAAAGTTCTGGATCTGATCAGTTGCAACCAACGGCGGGAGGTGCTGGAAGAACTGTGCACAGGACACTTGCTTTGATGTATTTGGATTGACGTACAGCTTTTACAGTCCGATGCTGAAGCCTTTATTTCTGTAGAGATGCTCTGATGTTTAGATTATGGTAGCTATATGACTACGGTCCACACAAATACCCCAAAAGAAGCAATTAATGATAGTTCTTTTACTACACATCATGCAGGTGCGACTTAATGGAGCCTTTCATGAATATTACAAAAAGTTTATACAGCTGCTGAAGCACCACCAGATGAACGCTTTGAGCTCTTCCTGGTGAAATCAATACTGCCCTAGCCGTTTATCATGCAGTCAGAAGAGATGGAATCTCCCATTACCGAACAGGAACTCAGGGGGGCAATACTTGCCCTGCCAAGGGGGAAAACCCTGGATACCATGGGTTCCCTGCAGATTTCCTATTTCCTTCATAATTGGCACCACTGTTTGAAGTGGCACATCAAAATAGAAGCTTATCTCCCACATGGAATGAGCATTTATAGTTTTAATACCCAACTTAGGAAGGGATTCTTTGGATGCTGCCTCCTACAGGCCCCATTTGATCATTAAGGAGTATAAAATTCTCAGTAAAATTCTTGTGGATAGGCTACTCCACAACCTCTCAACAATAACACGCAGGGACCAAAATTGATTTGTTCTTGGAAGCAATATGTCCTTAAATGTCGAGTGATTAGTGTGATTATTGGTATTCTAAAAGTGACCTTTTATAACTGACCAAATTCTGGCCATCATGTTTAGCTCTAGAAAGAGCATTTGACACTCCTCACAATATGTGTTTAAAGACCAGGAAAATGTTGGGTCCTGCTGGGCAATAATGCAGTAGATTAAATTACTATGTGCTAAACCACAACATCAAGAGTTCTTACTGGCAGATTTTTTGTAGCAGCATATTCAGTTGCCAGAGGTACAAGACACGGTTGCCCCTGGTCTCCATTGTTTTTAGGTCTCGCGCCTAGCGTTGCAGTGCGCAGCAGTGCGCAGCGTTGCAGTGCGCAGCGCTGCTCACGCAGCGGGAGACCTCATGTAGGAGGTTTTGAAAGTTGACCACACGCTTGTGAGTTTGGTTTTGCTTTCGCCAGCAGGCAGTGGCTTTAGCGTGTTTTTTTTTTTAAAAAGACGCGCAATTGGGCAAAGGCGGGCGCATGTCCCGCCTCTGCTACACCCATTCCTGTCTGTGTCTAGCAGGCGCAGCAGCGCGCGTTTGCCTCGCTGCCACGCTCCCTCGCCCCGCTCCTCTATGGTGCGCGCGCACCACTAGTTTCGATTCCCGGGCCTGCTCCTCTGTGGTGCGCGCGCACCACTGATTTGTTTTGCTTGTTATTTTTTTATTTTCATGTATACTTTATAGAATTCGTGAACACGTGCATAACTTTTCTCAGGCGACGTGCTCCATGTTTCAGCACAGCGCCCGCTTTTAATGTATACGTGCACCTGCTTATCTATAATGCTTGTGTTTGATTTTGGGCGCGCACAACTTTTCTCGTGAGCCGCGCTCCATGTTTCAACACAGCGCCCGCTCCGTTGTCAGCTTCATGTGACTCCATCAATTAACTGCTGATGGCTTGTCACTTCTTTAGCTTCCGTTCCCCAGCCTCTCATTCTCCATGTTGCTTCCATTGCCGCTGCCTCTGCAGGTTACATTTTTGCTTGCAGGGTGGCAAAGAACTGGCCAGCCGATCTCAGGAAATCCACTGAAGCCTACTGCCCACTAGCCTTGCAGGCCAGCGCACCTTCCGACCTCCTAGCAGCATGCTTCATACAAGCCATACCTCACCCTACTGCCTGCGTCTCACCAGCTGAGCCACTCTTTATTATATCTCTTTCGCCGTGCCCAAGTCAGACCTGTCGCTGCTGGAGCATGAATCTCTCCAACGCTGAGCAAGAATCAAAGCGCTGCCTGAAAAATATGTTCTTTATAAAAAAAGCCCACTGGTCTGTAGAGCAGGCCCAAGTATGTCAGAGAAACCACGTCCGGTTTCTTCTTTCAGCGCTATGCTATTTTATACAGCCTCATCCGAGTTACAATAAAAATGTGAGTGATTTTAAAATCCTGGTTTAGTAATATTAAATTATATGCATCCCAATCTTTAATACCTGCATTATAGGATTTCAACTGTATGTGTCTTTGAGTGTAGGTAGCAACTCTTTCGATTACTAACGATATTGCCACACCTCCCTTTTTCCAACAGTCTTGCCACATGATGTCTCCCTGGCCTCCGACTCCCTGCCCTCCAACTCCCTGCCCTCCGACTCCCAATCATCATCTCTCCACACCTGAAGCTCTCTCGACATCTTCCCCATCCTCTCCCTCTGTGCATGGGGTGTTCCCCTCTCTTCCTGCCCATTCTGCCTCCTCACTAGGATTTGTTTTCCTCTCGTTTAGGTTGCCAGTTTACTCGCGCAAAAAGGCTGGCAAGGGCAAAAAACCTCAGTAAACGTACACCATTTACTTCTTGCATATTCTCTCATATAATTACCAGACACTCAAAATATTATCTCAACTCCGTTGCTGCACATTGTATTTATGCATAAAATACTCTCCAAGTTCTGCATTAAAGCTCTCCTTTGCAATCCTACAAAGAGCAAAGGATTACTTATCCCACCAGCAGTAACCACTGTTGTAGGAAGCAACAGGGAAAAGCTCAGTCCTACAACTTGCAGCATTCACACTACTTTCTGCCATTGCTTAACTCCTTCACCCCTGCACACAAACTAATACAATCGGAAACAAGCACAAAGTTAAGTTAAAAACAACATATTTTGTTGTGAATTGACCAATTTGTTCATTCCATTTTTACAAAAAATACTGAACGGTCGACAGTGCTAAACATGTATTTGCAATGCTATAGGTCTAGCATTTGCGAGCGTTTAAGCTATTCGCATATAAATGACAATGCCTGTTATTTAGGTTTTAAAAACCAACACGTACATAAAAGGCATTGTCATTTATAATGTCAATAGCTTAAACTCTCGCAAATTCGAGACCTATTGCATTGCAAATGCTTGTTACTTTGGCTATAGAACCCTTGGCAGTAACACTGTGGGAGGCTGCGGAAAGATGGAAACTTCCACTAAGAATAGTTTTAAACACAATCACATTGTATGCGGATGATATGGTTTTATATTTAACGATGGCCTGATCTTAAATGCATTTAGGAACATGTTAGTTCTGGGCCTCAGCTGGAGTATTCATGCATATTCCCCCTAAACCCAACATGAGCAACTCAAAACAGAACTTGGCAGGAGAAGCGATGCACTGGGAAAAAAAACATATTGCTACTTAGGGATCTAGATTTACCATGAAGAAGCTAATCTACTTTAAGAGAATCTCGGTATATTCATACATGCTCTACCGCCACATGTGACATTTTGGTTCTCTCTCCCATCGTCAATAACAGGCTGTAAAGCACTAATTGAAATTGTAATATCACCATGATTGCTTTATAACTTTCCAAATGTTCCCTTAATGGTAGAGAGCAAATACTTTTAAAATATTGACTTGTTATGGAGTAACTTAATCTTGGGCAAATAGTAGCATAAAAGGGTCCCTAATAAGTTGAAAATGCCTACTGAGAATGGAGGATTCGGAGTCCTGCACTTATAGTTCTACTATCTCGAGCTCAACTACAATGGGCAGCAACATGGATGCATGGCCATAACCTGGTAGAGGCAGGATATATGACTAAAAAATACCAAGATGGGCCATTACATGCAGTCTTTTTCCATGGGGCCCTGCTGTCTAAGGGTCTCCCATGGCTGGGCAGAACAGTTTAAGGTTGTTTTTTGTAAAACCTACACCTTACTTGCTCAGTTCCACTGTATTATGAAGTGAGACTTACATTTAGAGAGGGTATATTGACACATTTCTGGACATTACAAGGGGAAGATAACTTCATACGGGGCAATTTCCGGGAGGATAGAGGGTACTTGGGAATCACTGGAAAGGGACATGAGGAAATGCAGGTGCACACGGTTATTCAGGCCCTGCATGTAATGGTCAATGGGCGATGTCTTATTTGGTATTTTTACAGAACCCTATTAGAACATGTAGGAACAACGTTAGAAATTGTGAAGGAGAAATAGAAGGTGGAGCTGAATCGAAACCAAATAATGGAGAATGGCAGAAAATGTTATTGCAATGCTGGCTTTAAACTCATACAATACTACAGAGTGCACAGAGCTTACCAACACCCTTTAATAATAATAAGTTGTGTGCATGGGTGTCACCCACTTTCCCTGACGTGATTATAAGCTAGCTGATGTCAAACACATATGCCCGCGAACAAAAGCCTTAGGGAAAGGGGGCACGGACGAGATTACAAAAAACAAGAAAAAGAAAAGCCTCCTAAATATGGATAGACGTCTCTTATGTTTGTTCCCGCAATAAAAACAAAAAAAACAGTTCAATCTAAATTGATCAACCTGCCCTAGTAGTAGCAAGTAGGGAGATTACTCTGAAATGGAAGGTATTACAACCCCATTGTTAGAAAAATGGAGGAAGTCCTTATTCCATTGAGGAGCGGTTGCGAGCTATGCCTTGCACAGGGACGAAAAATGAGATCTGAGAATGCACCCAATAGCCCGTCAGTTGGATAAAATATTACTTTTCCATGAAAAAAAAATAATGGCAAAAATGACAATATGCAGCCTTGAAAAGAAGCAATCTAGGACTTTGATAATCAGATCCCTTCAATTTCCCCATAGCAAACAATTATGAAATTAGACTGTTGTACACTGTATTTTTTGTTCTTTGCGGATTCTCCTGCTAATAAACTAATATGATTTGTTAAAAGTATAGCTTGGATGACTCAGTCTCTGATTGGGGTGGAAGGAGGGGATTCTTCTGTTTGCTACCACCATGTTTGGTTATATGGAAGTTATTATTATTCTCGTTAATGGCCAGCACAATGATAGTGTCTGTTATTTCAGTTCATTGATCACTATAGCAGAGTATAGGACTGAAACTCTGTTGAAGGTTACCGACTGTCATAGTTAATGATAAAAAGTATACGTTAGAAGTGTTCTGTCCAAAAACTTAAAGATATTCTGAAGAAAAGAAACAAATAACTAAACTAGGATGTGGTGGATACCATGGATCAAAATGACTGCAGATCTACCCTCCTGCTAGGGCCGTTCAGGAGTTGCATGGAGACAGCAAAGGCAGGAAATGCATTGAGAGTACTGAAAGTGTTATTTCTGTAGCCTTGCTGAGCAGATCAGGGTTGTCGCTCTTTCTCTCTCCCAACTGCCAGATGCTGGTGGTGCATGAAGAGTAGCAATGGCATTCCCGAGCCATGCACGTTGAGGTTTTCGGGTGCGGATAGGAGGCACTCCGGATGAGAGATATCAATGGCATAAAGTAGAGCGAACATGAGTGATCTGCTGCCTTTCAAAGATAGTGCCTGTGACCCTAGTAAGTGGTAACGCTTGCATGGGAGGGGTTGCGCTGACGCCCAAGCAGGCTGAGATCTTCCCGTAACTGGCAAACTCTGCTGGGAGTTGGATGGTCCAACCCCAGGGCCAACGCCAACGACATCCCGCCCTCACAAGAACTGTGCGACTCACTAGCCATCTTCTTCCACCGTAAGATCGCGGACATCCACAACAGCTTCAACATCACGACCGCCCCGACTACGCCAGCCTCCACCCCCCCTGTAAACACCACTAGTGACAGCCGCCTGACCTTCTGGTCCAACGTCAAGGATGACGAGACACGATAGGTCATGAACTCCATCCACTCAGGATCTCCGTCTGACCCGTGCCCTCACCACATATTCAACAAAGCAGACGCAGTCATCGCACCCCAACTTCGAAAGGTCCTCAAAATCTCCTTCGAAACATCGACATTCCCGGAAAGCTGGAAGCACGCCGAAATCAACGCCCTTCTCAAGTAGTCCAAAGCGGACCCCAAGGGCCTCAAGAACTTCCGGCCCATCTCCCTGCTCCCCTTCCCGGCAAAGGTCATCGGGAAAATCGTTAACATGCAACTGGCCCACCACCTGGAAGACAACAACATCTTGGACCCGTCCCAGTCCGGATTCAGACGAAACCACAGCACCGAGACAGCCCTCATCACCGCCACGGACGACATCAGGCGCCAACTAGACAACGGCGAAACATCAGCCCTCATCCCCCTGGACCTATCAGCCGCCTTCGACACGGTCAGCCATCACACTCTAAATACACGCCTCCTAGAAGCCAGAATCCAAGAGAAGGCTCTCGACCTGACCTCGTCCTTCCTCACCGGCAGAACCCAGAGCGTCCGCCTCCCACCCTTCCGATCCAGAGCCACCGACATCATCTGTGGCATCCCCCAGGGCTCATCCCTCAGCCCGACGTTGTTCAACGTCTACATGGCCCCCCTCACACAAGTGGTCCGCCATCAAGACCTCAACATAATTCTCCTATGCCGACGACACCCAGCTCATCCTCTCCCTCGCCAAGGACCCACTCACCGCCAAAACCAACCTCCACGAGGGAATGAAGGCTGTCGCCGACTGGATGAGGAGCAGCCGTCTGAAGCTGAACTCGGACAAGACGGAGGTCCTCATCCTCAGACCCACCCCCTCAGCCTGGGACGACTCCTGGTGGCCGACCACACTGGGAACAGCACCAAACACCCAGCGACCACACACGCAACCTAGGTATCATCCTCGACTCCTCCCTCTCCATGTCTAAACAGGTCAACGCCGTCTCCTCCTCCTGCTACAACACCCTCCGCATGCTCTGCAGGATCTAAAAGTGGATCCCGACCGAAACAAGAAGAACGGTGACATAGGCCCTCGTCAGCAGCAGACTGGACTACGGCAAAGCACTCTAGGCAGGAATCCCAGCCAAACACCTACGACGACTACAACGCATCCAAAACGCCACTGCCCGACTGATCGTCAACGTCCCCCGCCACAACTACATCACCCCCCACCTGAGAGACCTACACTGGCTCCCCGTCGACAAGACGATCACCTTCAAGCTCCTCACCCACGCACACAAAGCACTCCACAACGACGGACCAGGCTACCTGAACAGCAGACTCAGCTTCCACACGCCCACCCGCCAGCTCCGCTCCGCCAGCCTCGCCCTCGCCGCTGTACCCCGCATCCAACGGACGACCTCCAGCGGCAGATCCTTCTCCTACCTCGCCGCCAAGACCTGGAACACCCTCCCTACCCACATACAGCAGACCCAAGACCTACTCACCTTCAGAAGGCTCCTCAAGACCTGGCTCTTCGAGCAGTAGCAGCAGCCCCCCCCCCTCCACTCAGCGCCTTGGGACCCTGACGGCTAAGCAGCGCGCTTTACAAGTACTCGGATTGATTGATTGATTGATTGGGTGCTGAATTCCCTCCAACTACACTGGTCCCGCTTAAGATTTTTTTCCGCCCTGCAGAAATGGTTAGTAACAAGAAAAGGGTTCCCACTAGCGTTAGATGCTTATATTGATCAATTTGTTGCTGTGAGCAACCTCAGTAATCATAACCGGTAGATGGAGGCCTGAAATATGTACAGGACAAGCTATTTATTAGTCTTTGCTAATCTCGAAGTCAATGACATCACTAAGATGAGAATGGCGCCACTTAATGCAGTTCAATAATTAAAAGTGCAAACAAATTACAAAGAGACCAGTGCAAGCAAAAGGATGAGGCGAAAAAGGTATTGAATACATTGAAACACTCCAAACTGCTTGTTATATCTGCTTGTTATACAATCTGTCCAATAAAAGCAAGATTTATGTTTCGATCCCTAGAGTTCAGTTTATGACGTGGACCATCAGGATGGGCAGACAAAGCTACTTGCATAAGTCACCATTCGGCAAGAAAAAATTAAAACAGGCCAACTCATATATGATAATTACATCTTCAAGAACTGTACCCAGTGAAAGTATGCAAGACAGGCAATGGTGGCAAGCAATAGCCGTATAGTGCCAACACCAAATGTATCCCTGGAGTATTTTACCAAATATATATATATATATATATATATATATATATATTCACTGAAAAAACCATAGGTTATAGACCATATATAGTTAGGAATTAGCATTTACAAAACCTTGAAAATTCACTGAAAAAACCATAGGTTATAGACCATATATAGTTAGGAATTAGCATTTAAAAAACCTTATTTTACTCACACAAAACCATTGAAATTCCATATATAGTTAGTTGCACTAACTATATATTGCGCACCCGCAATCCACTGCTGATCATGTCACATATTACATCATTCATGACATGGTCAGTGACATCACTGATGACATCACTGATGACATCTCAAATGACATCACTGATGACATCACTGATGACAACATCCAGTGACTGTATGTTTCTGTAAAGTTAAAATATGTCTTACATATTGAAGAATGAGTGGATGTATAAGTGTCTGGATGAAGGATTTAGTAGGTGCGTGACTGACTGTATGAGTGAGTGATTAAATGTGTCTCACTGAATGCATGGGTTAGTGACTAAACTGTCTTAATTTGTGCATCATTATGTCTGTTGTTCTGTAAACTGCTGCATGTGTTGATCATTAGCTATACGAGAGGCTATATGTGTTATTAATTGGTTGCCCAAGTATTTCTATGGGAGATTGAGTTTGTGTGGGGGTGGCTGGAAGGTGTGTGACTCTATGCATAGATGTGTGAGCAGTTTATTCACTAGGTGTATGAGTTCAAGAGTGCATGTGGAAACAGCTACATGGGCAGTTGACTGTGTGCATGAGTGTATTGATGAGTGAATGGATATCTCAATGCTACATGTCATAGTAAGTACATATGTAAAACACAGTACATGTGAGAGTTGGCATATATAAATAACTGTGCATGAGAGCCACTGAATGAGTGAGTGGTTGTATCGATCATTGTGAACTTGTATCAGGGATTGTATAAGAGAGTAAATATGTGTTAGTATATGTTTCAATAAGTAAGGTGTGTTTAACTGTATAGTTGAAGAAATGGAGGTGAGATTGTTTCTTTGCATGACTGACTGGGTGTGTGAGTAACTCCATGGATGAGTGGCAGTGTGTGAGTGTCTGTATACACTGAGTGTATCTAAGGTTATATTAGAGTCTGAAGAGGTTTATCGTATTAGCACAAGAATGATGTCAAATGAGATGTCATCAGTGATGTCATCAGTGATGTCATTTGAGATGTCATCAGTGATGTCATCAGTGATGTCACTGACCATGTCATGAATGATGTAATATGTGACATGATCAGCAGTGGATTGCGGGTGCGCAATATATAGTTAGTGCAACTAACTATATATGGAATTTCAATGGTTTTGTGTGAGTAAAATAAGGTTTTTTAAATGCTAATTCCTAACTATATATGGTCTATAACCTATGGTTTTTTCAGTGAATTTTCAAGGTTTTGTAAATGCTAATTCCTAACTATATATGGTCTATAACCTATGGTTTTTTCAGTGAATTTCAATGGTTTTTTAATAGCAAATATCATAAGCTGTCGAATGTCAAGTACGTGGTAAGTGAAAACATTTTCGTGTTTATGCACACTGATCTGCTTTGAATGGTGCCCCCCCCCCTCATTTCTATTAGGAGTACTCTCTCTTTGCAGATAGTGAAAGGTAGTTAACGCAGGCCTTTGCCCCCGTTGTAATCCGTCGTGCCTGCTTCTCTCTCCATTTGATTGATTGTTATCCAAGTATTTACTGTTTTAGAATTAGTTCTCTTTGGTTCATTCTCTATTTACAAACAAACACAGAGTCGCAATACTCTGTTTAGTCTTTGCAGATAACGAAAAATCGTGTAAAAAAAAAGAAAAGGAATCGAGCAAAATCAGTAGGCCACTAATGGGATCTCTTTTTGACCTCGCTAAAATAGAAACATTAGGAACAACCCCTCATGACAAATACAAAACTAGTGAGATGAACTGAACTCCACACAATGATGGCTGCAAAACAGCTCGGCTCCGCCACCCACCCCGCCCAAAATAACGATAAAGAACGGCTGCCATGATTGGTTGCGGAATGACCACGACGGAGCTACGAAATGGTGCTGCTCTCATGCTAACCCCAGCTTCAGTCTGAAACATCCAGAAACACTGTAGACTACCAATTCGATCAGTTCCGGTAGCGCCCCAATGTAATCCGGTAGAGAAGAACTAGCCCTCCCCTCTTTGACTGATGGTTCTTGTTGCCTGTCCCTTCTGTTGTCATTTAACAGAACTATTTAGCCTGCTGAAAGGGGTTGTGTTCCGACCGCTGGTTGGTGGAGACATTTTGACTATATTCTGGACCTGCGTTGTCGCGTAATGCGTCATATGACGCGCCGCGTTAGCGCATCCGGAAGTCATCCGGGGCGCGCAGCGCGTAACGTAAGCATAACAAGTCATGTGACTTGTTAATAAAACTTTTCATTGGTTCATTTTACTTTTCTTATTGTAATGATGAAAGGCTTGGTCATATGACCTAAAAATTACGCTTTTCATTACTTCCGAACATTATTTTTTCTTAAATATATGTTATAATGTTCCAGGCTAATGTACTTTCCCGGAAATTTTACAACTGTCCTGCAAGTAAAATATATTCTTTTTTCGAGAAAAAGAGCGTTTCTTCGTCCCATGACGGAGCCGTTGAGCAAAAGAGGGTCGACCTGCTGTCTTAGTCGCCGATACGCCTGAATATGAGATTCTTATCGATCACTTTATGTTGCAGGAATAGAAAACACAACAGCCCTTGACCATTTATCTTTACTGCGTTCCTTCGTATTATACCTTTTACCCTTCATGTAATTGGTCTGCTTTATTTCACTTGCCTTTTAATGATTCTAAAACAGTCACTATTATTAAAAACTTTACCAATGTATATACTACTACCATGTTTTCTTTTAAAAACCTTTATTGTGAAAATTTCATTATACAAATACGAGCCTATAACCACGTGGGCCTGCCACAGAGCAAACTGTAATCGTATATGATGAATAGACATTTACACTGTAGAGGAACGTAACGGGCGGGCCATTAGGTTGCAAGAACTAAGGTGTCTAACAGTTACGGAATCGGTGGACGTACATTTTATAATTAAAATACGACAGGGCCAGTTACAATAAAATTATCTAGATATACATTTGCGGGCAAGTACCATGGGTGACGTTAATTCGAACTTTCAACAGTACAGTAATCAATAACACATCAGAACTTAATATCAATAGGGATGTCGAAATAGTCAATCAATTCTCGTCCCCGCCCGCCATGTGCTTCAAAACTGCATACGTATCTCGTGATTTCAAGGTTCTGCAACCAGTACACAACAAGGAGTTACGAGTCCCATTTATTCCGGTGCCATTTTGGGCGAGGACGGGCAGGTCCAGGATATAGTCAAAATGTCTCTATCAACCATCGACTATGATGATGTTTATATGCTGTATTTATTAGAGTAACACTCATCTGTCCACATGAAATTAATTTGCCACAATCTAAACATGTCATTTTAATCTTTCCAAAGTTCTTCTAAATATTTGGGACCGTTTCCCTTGCCTCTGAAGCTCTCAGTGCCACTTCTTTGATGAATGTACTAGCAGGTCAGGGGTTCTCCTCCAAATCTCTCTTTTATGCAGCACTATAATTAATTGGTGCCACCTCTCCATATGACGATGCATGGTATAGTTACCACAACTATATTTTTTTTCGGTTCCTCTGGAGAGTTCATCGTGGCAGATGAAGCGTGTAACGTACCGGGCATTTACCTTTTTTTGCATGTACAGGAAAGGAAAAAAAAATCGAGCGTCCGAGTTCTAAGGTGTCCCAGGGCCATTTTAGTGGACCAGGCCCAAATCCAAAGAACAGGCCGCCATTTTGAGAGTCCTCTTGCAGCCGCCTGTCGCTGTAGCATCAAGAGCAGCCTAAACTCAGCTGAATGGCAACTGAAACGGTAAAGGGGCCCCCTACTACAGCAGACGAGCCTCCACCTAGGAAGGCCCATTCACGCCGGCTCCCCCCCCCTTCGGGCACCCCACGCCGTTATTCGGAGCAGTATTGTAGGATGGCCACACCAGTGCGGCAACTTGCTAGACATCACCTCGGTGGTAACCGAATCTCAACGCCTTGTGGTGTCTTCTATTCAAAAAACATTGTTATGCTGCCTTCGACCTATTCGCCGCAAGTGCGCACACAACTCAACTGCATAGCTTGCTAGACACCACCTCGGTGCCATCCGGATCTTGGAATCTCAGCACCTTTTGGTGTCTTCTCTTCAGAAAATATTGTTGCGCTGCCTTTGGCCCCATTCGCACATCAGTCCGCTACTGACGCCATCTCACAGGCTAATGGGGCGCCCCACGCCGACTTTCAGCATTGTAGAATGACCACACCAGTACAGCAACTTGCTAGACATCACCTCGGTGCCATCCGGATCTCGGCGCCCCACTGCAGATGAAGTGCCTCTCAACTATGAAACCACCACGGTGACATCCGGATCTTGGCGCGTTGTGCTGCCTTCGGCCTATTCGCACATCGGTCCGCTACTGACGCCATCTCACAGGCTAATGGGGCGACCCACGCCGAGTTTCAGCATTGTAGGATGACCACACCAGTACAGCAACTTGCTAGACATCACCTCGGTGCCATCCGAATCTTGGCATCTCAACGCCTAGTGGTATCTTCCATACAAAAAATATTGTTACGCTGCCTTTGGCCCCATTCGCACATCAGTCCGCAACTTAGACATCACCTCGGTGCCATCCGGATCTTGGCATCTCAGCGCCTTGTGGTGTCAGTCAGAAAATATTGTTGCGCTGCCTTTGGCCCCATTCGCACATCGGTCCGCTACTGACGCCATCTCACAGGCCAACGGGACGCCCCACGCCGACTTTCAACATTGTAGGATGGCCACAGAAGTGCGACAACTTACTAGACACCACCTCGGTGCCATCCGGATCTTGGCGCGTTGTGCTGCCTTCGGCCTATTCGCACATCGGTCCGCTACTGACGCCATCTCACAGGCCAACGGGGCGCCCCACGCCGACTTTCAGCATTGTTGGATGGCCACACCAGTGCGGCAACTTACTAGACACCACCTCGGTGCCATCCGGATCTTGGCGCGTTGTGCTGCCTTCGGCCTATTCGCACATCGGTCCGCTACTGACGCAAACTCACAGGCCAACGGGGCGCCCCACGCCGACTTTCAGCATTGTAGGATGGCCACACCAGTGCTGCAACTTGCTGGACACCACCTCGGTGCCATCCGGATCTTGGCGCGTTGTATTGCCTTCGGCCTATTCGCACATCGGTCCGCTACTGACGCCGCCTCACGTGCCAACGTATTTTCTCCGCATTTTATACCCTATGCCGCATAACAGGTCATGTGACTTGTTTATAAAACTTTTCATTGGTTCATTTTACTTTTGGTTTCCTAATGATGGAAGGCTTGATCATATGACCTAAAAACAACACTTTTCATTGGATGAAAACTTTTTTTTTTTCCCAAACGATGAAAGCCCCACCTTGTTTCTGGATGTTTCAGACTAAACTGGCGTCAGCATGAGAGCACCACCATCTCGTAGCTCCGTCGTGGTCATTCCGCGAGCAATCATGGCAGCCGCTCCCCACCAGAAGCCTGCAGGAGTCGGGGCCCCCAAAACTTTTGATGAATTCTCAAGGCGGAGGGGACGCTTTCGAGAATGGGGTCCAAGACCTAGCAGACAAGCGTCCGATTTCCAAGGTGTCCCAGGGCCATTTCAGTGGACCAGGCCCAAAAAGGAAAGAGCCTGCCGCCATTTTGAGAGTCCTGTGACAGCCGCCTATCGCTGCACCGCAAGAGTGGGCGCAACTCAGCTGAATTGCGGCTTTTGACACAGTGGACCAAAAACGGACGGAATGGCAACTGAAACGGTAAAGGGGCGCCCCACTACAACAGATGACACTCCACCTGGAGAGGCCCGTTCACGCCGCCTCCCCCGGGGCGCCCCACGCCGTTATTCGGAGCAGCATTGTAGGATACCAAAACCAGTGCGGCAACTTACTGGACATCACCTTGGTGCCATCGTTCTGCTGCCTTGGAACTATTCGCACAACAGTTTGCTACTGATGACCCACCCCCCGCGACGCCCCACGCCGTTATTTGCTGGGTGGCAACTTACTAGACATCACTTTCGTGTCATCTAGATTTCGGTGCGTTCTGCTGCCTTGGAACTATTCGCACAACAGTTTGCTACTGATGACCCACCCCCCGCGACGCCCCACGCCGGAAATCTGGACGTTGTGCTGCATTGGGACTATTCGCACAGCCGACCGCTACTTCGTTGTTTTTCCCTAAAAATGTTTATATGTTATTACTATTTTTGTTTTCTTGTATATATTTATAAATTATTAAAGTTTTATAATCTTACTACTTTGTCGGAGTGCTATATATTTTTAATGTGACACATAATTGTAAAAACTTTGATGTACAAAGAGTCATCCCTGGAATCTTCCGCTTCACGCTCGGTCCCCTCCCCAATCACAATACAGGATGGTTTTCAGATAATAGCAACGCTTCTGCTGTGACGGATCTCATCGAGTGTGGGCCTTGATCTACTATAACTCCTTTGAAGAGGGGTGATTCTTTACAGCTGTGGCCATAAACTACATCTGCAGGGCTAGCTGATAGCCTAGGACCGGCCTGGACAATCGGACACAGAGGAAAAGGAGTGTCAGAGGGTGCGGTAGTGAATAGGGCGAAAGGGAGGTGTCGGGCGGGCACAGGGTGTGATTCTCAGGGAAGAGCAGCGCAGATGGGGGGAGGTTTATTACCCATGCATAAGACAGAGAGCGGGGGTGACCACTGCCTGGGTGAGATGCTTGCGAGGGTGGGGAGCCATGCTAAGGATCGACAGCGTGCACAGAGTGGGTCTGGTCAAGGCATCTAAAATGGCTGCCGTGCACGACAAAAGTGTGGCATTTGAAAAAAGACAAGATGGCGCAGACAATGTTTTTCAACACTTCCTGATTTCCTTCGAATCGAACGTTAACAGACGTTGGGGCATATTACCAAAGTTAAGCGATATTTATCCCTAACGATGCATTGCAAAGATTTTTTTACCGTCAGAAATTATCGCAGATAAACCTTGCTATTATCAAGGTTTATCGCAAATACGATAAAAAACGACCGCAATGCATTAATATCGCTGAAAACTCAGCGATATTCATGCATTACCGAGCTAATGCTCTTAGCCATGTTATCCACCTCCCATTGCATAACATGGCTAAGAACTGCTCAGGGCAGCTGTTACTTTTTGGAGATATTCGCGCTTATCTCGAATATTTCCAAACGTTGATAATAGGAGATAGCGATGTTAGCGACTGTTTCCAGTCGCTAACATCTTGGCATGCCCACTTTGCATGTCATTAGTGATAAATATCACTCACATGCAAAGTGGGGCCCAAGATGGTCGCTATCTCCTACTAGCCGTCGCTAACTGGTGTTAGCAACAGCTAGGTAATACAGATATAATTTTATCTCCGCGAAGCGGAGCGCTGTTACAGATATATATCTTGTTTTTGAACGTTAATTTCTCAAAATGCACTGAAGCACATATATTGAGACCTAGCAAAGGCACATCGGGCTACCAGTCCCTAATATTTTACCAAGTTTCGTGCAAATCCATTCAGCCGTTCGATTATTATTATTATTTTTTTTTTTTGCCCCGCGGGGCCCTTTTTAAACCTCCACATCAAACCTAGGGGGTCAGCGAGGATCTACTATGCCCCCTTATGGTCATTTGCCCCTTCGCTTTGGCCTCCTCTTGTCTCTCGATCCTACCGAGAGACAAGATGGCGGCCGCTACGTACTGTTTGGAATGTTTACAGACACCGGAGAGCCAATCGGCTTCGCTTCGCAAAGCTCCGTAACGCGAAAAGTACGCGAAGCGGTGCGCTGTTACAGATATATATCTTTTTTTGAACGTTAATTTCTCAAAATCCACTGAAGCACATATATTGAGACCTAGCAAAGGCACATCGGGCTACCAGTCCCTACAATTTTGCCAAGTTTCGTGCAAATCCATTCAGCCGTTCGATTATTATTATTATTTTTTTTTTTGCCCCGCGGGGCCCTTTTAAAACCTCCACATCAAACCTAGGGGGTCAGCGAGGATCTACTATTCCCCCTTATGGTCATTTGCCCCTTCGCTTTGGCCTCCTCTTGTCTCTCGATCCTACCGAGAGACAAGATGGCGGCCGCTACGGACTGTTTGGAATGTTGACAGACGCCGGAGAACCAATCAGCTTCGCTTCACAAAGCTCCGTTGCGCGAAAAGTACGCGTCCTGGAGCGCTGCCCGGTCCGCTGTTACAGATATATATCTTTTTTTAAACGTTAATTTCTCAAAATCCACTGTAGCACATATATTGAGACCTACAAAAGGCACATCGGGCTACCAGTCCCTACAATTTTGCCAAGTTTCGTGCAAATCCATTCAGCCGTTCGGGCTAAAAGTGAGGCCAACCGCCCTATGGAAAACTCAATGTTAAAAACACGTTTTGGGACCCCCCTTTTTTCTCGACCCCCCCTGGACGAACCCCCCCCCAATTTTCAGGGGCTGCTCAGAAACAAAATGTGCCATTTTCCTGAAAATTTCAGCCAATTCCGTCCACAAACGCCAAAGTTATTAGACATAGAATTTTCAAAAAACCCATAGAGAAAAAATCCTAACTATATATACCTACTGGCGACCGCCAGTAGGTAATATATATATATATATATATATATATATATATATATATATATACATATATATATATATATATATATACATATATATATATATATATATATACATATATATATATATATATATATATATATATATATATATATATATATAATATATGGAGCGTCATATATATATATATATATATATATATATATATATATATATATAAAACACCAGGATTGCCTCCAACAAAGACACCACACACGGAGGGTTTCCGGCACACACCACCGCAGGTAGCAATGCTTGAAAAGAGAAGCATCTTTCTCAATCGCCATACGCGTTTCGAGCCTGACGCTCTTGATCACTGGCTGGCTTGCACACAAGAGGCGAATTTGATAAGAACATGTGATTTATGCAAGCCAGCCAGTGATCAAGAGCGTCAGGCTCGAAACGCGTATGGCGATTGAGAAAGATGCTTCTCTTTTCAAGCATTGCTACCTGCGGTGGTGTGTGCCGGAAACCCTCCGTGTGTGGTGTCTTTGTTGGAGGCAATCCTGGTGTTTTATATATATATATATATAAATATAAATATATGGAGCGTCATATATATATATATATATATATATATATATATGTCAAACCAACTTTCTGGGTAGAAAAGAAGGAAACTCGAGCCACAATCTCCATAAGAGTGATAGATTTATTTCAGCAAAATGGCTCAAACGCCCGACGCGTTTCGGTGCAGCCGCACCTTGGTCACATATATATATATCGGTATAATTCCATCACTAGGAATTATGGTATAGATACATTTGCTCATACATGAGATGAAAAAATTTCTTTCTACAGTGCACAGCCCATTGCTGTTGTACACACACACTAATAGTGGTGTGGCCCTAAAAGATATGGAAAGGCTCAACAACAAGGGCAAAAGAAGTTTCAAAACCATGGAGCGATGTCAGAATCTCCACAGTGGAATGTTAAAAAGTGGGTCCTGTAAATCACTGGCTGGTATTTTGCAAAATAAAATTTAAAAAAACAGAACTAATGGCTTTCGATAATCTCATAAATAAAGGATAGCTTAGCGTAATTAAGGTCTTCAAAATAAATAGGGGGTTTCGCTATTCATAGTCAGCAAATATATAACATTGGGAAACTAAGGATCCTAAAATAGAGCAAAGGTTCAAGTACTGAACTTTCAGACACATGTGGGCAGCCAGACACCAGTTCAGCTGAAAATATCTGAAGCACATCGGAAGGTGAGAATAGATAAGAGAGCACCCAAAATGGCAGTTGTGTCAATATGGACAAGTGGAATGTGAGCAGCAGCATGTTTAAAAAAAGCGCAATTATACAAAATAAATACAAGTAAAGAAAGACATATATGGTGCGGGAGCCATGCTAAGAAATGTCATCTTGGTAAAAGGTGAATCCCCTGGAAAACATGGAGTTGGCGGAAAAATCTTTAAAAGAATTAAGACTGTGAGCTACCTCGCTATTGTTTTTTATCATCAACAAATGGACATAACGTATATCTCCTAGATTCAATAGGATTTTGTTATAATCTTCCTTTTCCGAGGTGGTACATTCTGTCCACCCCTCCTTTTCCCTCTTCCTTGGTTTCCCCCTGCTAGAGCTCACCTTAGAATGTTGGGGCTCCTAGGCTGTTTGTGGAGAGTTTTTTTCCCTAATTGACAGCAACATTAAGATCTACGCGAAAGCTCCAACGACACAGTTGGGTCAGGCGTTACCATATCTGATTCACTCAAATGAATTTGGATTTGTACTGGGTTGCAGCACGCTTCATTGTATTAGGATAGACCATGTGGCGCTATCCCAGACTCCGGACCGTGATGGCACCTTGGCCCTCTTGATAAGTCGATTTCATCAAGGCTTTTGATACAGTGTCATGGAATTTTATGGATAGAGTAGTGCTGTATGATCCATCTTCTCTATCATGCCCCGACCGCTCAAGTTTGTGTGAATGGGATTCCGCCTCCTGCGTTTCCTACTGAACGCTGCACGCACCCGGAGTGTCCGCTGTCCCCATTGCTATTCGCCTTGGTGATAGAACCCCTGACGCGACTTATACACTATGATGCCCAGGTTTCGTGCTGGTGGTGGGGGAGTGGCATCGAGGACCGCACAGCTTTGCATGCAGGAGATATCCTTCTGTTTCTGAGGGATCCGCAGCGCACTGGGCCTCTGATGTCTGCTCCTACTTCGACTATACGGCGAGATATCCGGGCTCCGGGTTAACGAAGGCAAGTCCTGTCTGGTTGATGTGAGGGGAGATCCACTGGGGTAGGTTTGGTGCACCAACATCACACCTGGCACAATTCTTTCATTTATCTAAGGATTCACATGTCCCCCCCCCCCCTCCCGGATCTGGCCAGGGCCCTTAACTTCTGGGGGCTGGACTTCATGCATGATCGCGACCTGGGCTGCTAGGCCACCCTGCCATTGAACCCCATGGGCCACACCACCCTCTTTAAGTTTAAATGTATTTATTGAGTTTTCAAAAGTTAGACAACCATACAGAGGCATGATCAAAAACATACTGTAAAAAAGTTTACAATCCTCAGCTGGTCTTGTAGCAGGATGACGCTTATAGACATTGTAAATGAAGAAATAGAGAAAGCATATATGCAGCCATGAGTGGAGTACAACATAAGAAGCTCTGCCCCCTTCGGAAACCAAAACCATTAACGCCCCGTCCGGTAAACCCTGTCCCAAAATAAGCAAGTCCTGTTTCTGCTTGTACAGCATTGCTAGTTAATCGGCAGGAGTGGCTGGTGGGTCCTTCCAAAGGTCGGAGTGATAAAGCACACTTAGGTATTTGGGCTGGGTAATCTCATTGAACTCTGACGAGAGCAGTTTAAGGAATTGGCCCTAGATTTTCTGAAAGGAGTCGGTGGATTTATTCAAAGTAGCTGAGATACGTTCCATTCCTAAAATGTACCAGAGCCTATGTAACCAACCTGTGTGTGTAGGCGGAGTGGCTGATCCCCAGTGCGATAAGATGCTTTGTTGCGCTGCTCCTAGCGCTAGCCCTATTTGACGACCTATCGTGCTCCTAAGGGAATAGGTGATTGGATTAGGAAGGCCTAGAACAACATAGCCAGAAAGCCTTGGGATCCAGAGTCAAACAACTCATCTATCTAGTCTAGGATCGCGGGACAGTAACTGGACAACAGTGGACAGCCCCACAGAATATGTAAGAGTGTTCCCTCACTGTCGCAGCCACGCCAGCAAGTTGGAATTCTGTGTGGATTACCTCTATGTAGACACGCAGGTGTGAGGTACCAATATGTAGCTATTTTCATGGCTGTTTCTATACTTGCTACATTCTGGGCCGTTTGTTTTGCCCTATAGTAGATGTCTTCCCAATCCTTTGCTGTAAGATCCCCCCCAGTTCTCTCCCCCATCTCCTCTGGCTCGGCGTGGCGTGTGGTGGTGGGTTGTGTCTAATCATGTCGTACATTTCAGATATCAGACCCTTATCAGTGAGTTTAGTAATGAGCCATTTCTGGTATTTGGTCAGATGTCTGCCCCCTTACTTGCTCACCTCCTTTTGAAGCACCCAGTGCCGTAGTGGCCAGTATCGCAAACGCTCGGATTCAGGAATTCCGTATTCAAGCTTCATCTGGGAAAGTGATAGGACTCCAGAAAGATCGAAAAGGTGCCCCACAGAGCGGCAGTAGGTGCCCGCCACGCCGTATAGGATTTGTCGGACACGCCAGGGGTGAATTCGCTGTTCCTGAATAGAGGAGTCAAGGGAGACGGGAAGGTTGTGAGGTTCTTCTCTGTCGCCACCCCATCCCAGACTGACATCACCGACTTAGTGATTGGGGACCCCAGCAAACTGCGTGGACGTTGGGCCCTTCAGAGAAGGGACCTTCCAGGGAGGTATTCCGACTAGGGCTCGGTCCTGGAAGAGCCATTGCTTTTCGGATTCTGGCCTTGCCCATTCCACTAGGTAACGCGGTTGGGCCACTTTGTAGTAACTAAGAAGATCCGGAATCCCCAAACCTCCCGAATCAGGCCGCCCATATCCCAAAATGTTGCTCATCCGCGCGCGTGACCCTGCCCAGATAAATTGTTTAATGTCCCGCTGCAGCGAGGTGATCGTTCCAAGGGAGGGGGAAGTGCTGCCAGGAGGGTCTGAAACAGATATAGTGCTTTGGGCAGGAGTGACATTTTGACCGCTGCGTGTTTGTTCCAGGCACCCAAATCTTTCTACGCCTGCCGTGCTACTTTGGCATAATTCAGCTGAGATGTACAACGCACCGTTGCCAGCAGGTCTAATCCCAGGTAGGGGATGGAGTCCACCATTTGGATTCCGGAGAGCCATTCCTCCTCTGGGGTGAGTGTAGGTGATGTGGGGTTTAAGTTTAAAATGAGCGATTTGCCCAGGTAGACTCGGAATTCTGACACTTTGCCGAAGGTGTCTTGATTCCGCCAGGAAGGCGGGGAGTGAGTAACTCGGGTCCATCAATGCCGCAATCACGTCATCCGTGTAGAGGCTAATCGGGTGTGTTTCACCCCCAAAGGGAATTCCTCTTATGGGACGGTTATCTCTGACCCTCAGGGCCAAAGGCTCAATGTAGAGGGAGAACAGCAAGGGCGACAGCGGGCAGGCCTGGTGTGTGCCCATCTGTATGACAAATGGACGAGAGGAAGTGCCATTTACCCTGATCGTGGCTGTAGGTCTGTGATAGCAGCAGCCCACCCAATCTCAGAATGTCTCCCCTATCCCAAGTTTGGTCATCGTATGGCTGAGAAAGCGCCAATTTACTCGGTCACACGCTTTTTTAGCGTCAACTGTCAGCAGGAGCGCGTCCGTTTGTGTTAGGTGGGCCTTGTCAATGAGGTGTAGTATTCTCTTGGTGTTATCCCCACATTGGTGGGATTGAATAAACCTCGCTAGGTCTGGCTCTATCAAATTTAGCATGTAGGGGCCCATTCTTGTGGCGAGTATTCCGGTGAATATTTTAAAATCTACTTTAAGAGATGGCACCACCCTCTTTAAGATGATGTGCCTGCCATGCTACTGCTACACTCAGGGCAACTACCCCATCTCATACCCTGCAAATTGTTTCACTCCATGACTGTCAGGATGGCCAATTTTGTGTGGGCAGGTGGTAGGAACAAGGTAGCTTTTCAATCACTGTGCAGATCTCCCCTTTGATGGTGGCTTGGGCTTATCGGACGTTTACCTATATTACCTCGCAGCCCATTTGGTACCAACTAATGACTGGTTCACGGGTGGGAGGGATGACCCGGTGTACCGTCTGGAGATTCACTCGATCGGTCTAGATGGTCTGCTCAATCTGCTGTACGGAGCGCGTTTGTCCACCACATTACCTTCTTGTACGCTAGTGTCCCTTACCTGCTGTAAGGCGACTCTTCGGCTAACTGTCTGGAATCGACCTCTCGCTGAGATGACCCCTTTATGGTGGGGAACTTGGCTTAGTCAGCTCTCGAACCAGGAGGGCTTCGTCCCCTAGGACTGTGTAGTAATCTCCTTTCTGGGGAGGCAGCCTGGTGGCATTTCAGGACTTAAATGCCAGCTATACCCTGTCCAATTTGCATTTAGTTTGTTACCTCCAATTACGCCACGCTCTGCAGGCCCACGATCTCCAGGATGACTCGTTACCCGAGTTCAGTCCGCTAGAGGCAAAGGCTTGCTTTGGGCGTTGGGGAATGTGGCAACCTCTGTGATCTATCGCGCGCTGGTAATTCATTCGCCTGACCGCCTTAAGCGGTCACGGCAGGGGTGGGAGGCCTGAGTGGGAGAACTGGATAAAAAGGAATGGAGGGAAGCCTGTATGGCACCCCAAGTGTTGGTGATTTAGTCGTGGCTGCGTATGGTCCAATAAATACTTGCATGCGACGTACCATACCCCGCGGCGCGGCCATCACTTGCGCCCCGGCGATCAGGCAGTATGCATGCGTCACACACTTCCAGCAGCAGATTTCTTCCATGTAGCTTGGGAATGTCCAGGGTTGAGGCCCTTTTGGGAGGGGGTGAGTCGTGTGCTCTCCCCTGTCATGGGCCTCATTCTGGCACTCACACCACATAATGTGATGATGGGGTTGATGGAGGAGATTGGTGGCCCTAGGGCTGAGTGAATCTTTCTGGGGGTGGCCTGTTTGGTCACAAAATGGTACATCGCTCATGCTTGGAAACAGTAAAAACCACTGACTGTCAGGTGCTGGCGCATGGGGATGGACTGGTGCGCACACCAGGAGAAGCCGATCTTTGTGGCTCATGGCTGTTCTCAAAAGCACGGCCAAATATTGGGGAAAGGGTGTAGTTACTATGGACTGTCGAATGTTTTGCAATACTGATGTCTGGGCTTGCTGTACTTTATACATAAACATCGAACTTCTTTTGTACTGTGAGCATATGTGTCTTGCCAGAAAAAATTTAATAAAATTGGTTGTTAAAAAAAAAAAAAAGCAACCACACAGACGACCCTGAAAATAATAATTAACTTTGACCTACCTCAACAGTACTGTGGTATGAAAACAACATTTTTAAATAATTAATAATAGAATAAACAACATTAGGAACAAATAAAAAAAAAAACAATATACAAATCAATGAAAAAAAACTGTTTTAAAATAAGGTATAGTTAGGAAAACTTAATTGGTTATTTATATACAAAGCCAACTTAAACTGCACGTACATTAGAGATTCAAAAGTTATAGTTATAACTTAAAGTTATAATCTGTACCTCACCCAAAACTTAGTATAACTCGGGTATCTCAGGTATACAGTGTTGCGAACATGCTAGCCAGACGAAATTTAAATCTCTTTGCCTTGTCTTTAAGGCCCTTCACGGAATTGGACCTGCAAAAAATTTGACTGGTACGTCCCGACAAGAGCACTGCGCTCTTTATCGGCGAGATTAGTGAGGGTCCCTAGGTTTCGAAAGGTTAGGTCAGGGGGCAGCAGCTAAATTGTGGAACAGTCTTCCCTGGGAAATCAGGCAAACCAGTGAGCTCCTCCCCTTCAGAAAAAGTGTGAAAACCTGGTTGTTTCCTAAGACTTAGTGGCCGCTCCCTGTTTTTCCCCTCTCCCCCCCCCTTGAGCTACTTTCAGCACCAGGATGCCTGCTAGGTGATAGTGCGCTTTACAAATTAAATAAATAAACTATAGCTCACTACTTCACCACGCATTGCTTATACACTTTCATAGCGTCTTAAATCATAGTATTCATAACAACACACACATTATATATATTATATATATATATATATATATATATATATATATATATATATATATATATATATATATATATATATATAGCTTAGCAAAGAAGCCACTGCAGTCACTGAACTCAGATTATGTAGAGTTATATAAGGACACAGGCATCAAGCTATTTACTAGTCGCAAACGGGTCGATTCGCAGAGCACCTTGGACTTCGTTGGACTTCACCTGGCAAGAGGCTGCATCAAGGAAGACTCCTGCTGCTCCTGGTCTCGTCATTCTGCCAGTCTTCTGCATTGTCTGTGCCTGTGCTCCATCCGGGTTCCTCTCCAGGCCTGTGGGCATCAAGGACACCAAAGTAATCTTCCTTGGAGTGAAGGAGTCACTCACCTGCATCTGCAGTCACCGCAACAAAGCTGACCGGTCTGCTGCTTCGAACGCCCTACGGACTCAAAAGGCCAAGCAACACAGGTGGTGGTTCTGCACCTCCCTCAATGCCTGCCCTGTCCTCCCAGCAAGCTTAAGGCCAGTATCCCTCGTCGGAACTGCTGGAACAGAACCCCTGCGCACTGTGTCGACTTGCCAAGGCTTGTTGACTCTGTCCTCCAGAAATCTTTGGGCTACAAGAAGCTCTAGCCTCTAGCATCTCTTCCTACCAAGATCTTTGTCCTCATCATATCCTCTCCACTGTGGGCCTGCATCTTTGGTGCGCTGCTCGAGGTCCTCTTGTGACTCCTGTGCCTTTGCCCTGCGGGTTCTCTTGAGGGTCTTCTTTGGCTTCAGTGGGCTCCCCTGCTTGGGTGGGGTCTACACCGACTCTCCTGCATTTGGTGTGTCCCTTGGACCTTGCTGGTCCTAAACGTGCACCTTCTATGCTTACCACGTCTGTTGCTGCTGCCAAGGATTGTTGGTGCTCCCGCCGGACACGACCCCCTGATTCTTGATTCCCAACACGTGACAGCTCGTGAACGGCTCCTGGTCTTCCACAGCATCACCTGGTGCTCAAAGCTGCAGCGATAAAGTCACAGTCATCACTCCTGCATCTTTCGTGGTTGGTGGTCATTGGTTTCCATGCCTCCTGGTCACTCCGCTTGCAGGTTCTTCTCTTCAATAATCCATCCTTGGATTCCACCAGACTCTTTCACCTTTTTCACCAGTGGCATCCTTTCTGAAGTCCTCCATTGTGGTCTATGGCGGTTTCCGACGTCATTTCGCACCTAAGCACCCGGCCTCCCTGGTGTAGGTATCCTGGTTTCTGGGGTATCCACGGGTGGGGTGACTCTCCAACCTTGCATCTTCCACAAGGTTTCTTCAGGTTCCACTTAAAAACTGCAAAAGCGACTGCCCCACTGACTTGCACTGAGTATGCGGCTGTGTTTCTACTCTGCATACAGCCTCAGTGGGGTTCCTGGGTACTTACCTCGGGTGCTTCCTTCAATCCCCAGCTCTTCTGAGTCTTCTGATCCAAAGACCAGACTTCGGACGCAGTTCGCATTCCACTTCTTTAGTACATGGGTTTGTCTCTCGCCCTGGAGACCACTGTGTATTTGTGCTTACTAACCTGTTTTACATTTGAAATATTATGTGTATTGTGTGGATATCTTTGGGTATGAGATATACCAATATGTTAGAGAGTGTGTAAAATAAATAGAACTATTTTTATAACCACACTGTGTGGCTCTTTTTCATTTAATCTACACTGTATGATTAGTTCTGGTAAAACAAGCTGCTTAACACGCCTTCTGGACTAAGCCTGAAAGCTGCTCTCCACCGCTACCACTTAGAGAGCTTTCTATGGTTGTCTAAGACCCCTAAAATCACCATAGAGTGTGTCTGGATTAGTGCAAGGTGCTTCACTTAATTAAGTGTGCAACATATAGTAAGCCAGCCACCTATACGTGGCATATATGTGAACTCAATGTTTTGCTGTATATTGTTATATCCTGTTAGATTTAAGGGCTTTATGTGAAGAATACAATCAGGATCTCAGAACAGATCTTTCAGTCTTATTTACAGGTGAATATACAATTTCTCATCATTGTTGAGAACAAATGGTGTATTGGTTTTCAGTCAAATGATGAATTTTGATTCCAAGTGGTGCAAGAGTTTAATTCTATCATCACTTCTTTCATTTTGTGCTATCATGGCAATACCATAACATCTCATTGCCCTCCAGTTGATTTTATGTTCTTTCAGATAGTGTTTGGCTATGGCATAGCTTGCTAGGATCTTTGTTTGATACTGTCCAAATGTGTTCTAAAATCCTCTTTTTGAGCATGCATTTAATGCTTCCCAAATATTTAAGACCATATTCGCACTTAATGATGAATACCACATATTGGGATTCACAAGTGATCTTTTGTTTGATTTAAATGATGCAATTCTGTCTGTCTGTTTATATGCCTCATATATTTACCAATTTTGTATGCTTTGCAAGTATTGAATTTGATTATGTGTTTCTAAAAGTTATGAGTGGTCTTGTTTAACAAGCACTGGCATCTTAAAGATAAATTAGTAAGAAGCCATTTTAATGAGAACAAGTCCAATGATTGGCTCACCAACTTACAAACAGGTTTTACCAAATGCAATACTTGCCTTCTGTACTCCATGTACTGCCCAATATGTGTCATCAAACTGCATAGGTGATTTAGCCTTTGTGAGGAACCGAAGAAAGAGTGACTTAACTCACGTATAACTATGAAACTCAATCATGAATGGCATGATTGTGCTAAATCAGCTCAAGACATTCTGAAGCTGTGCGGAGCCTACCTCACATGCATTGTTTACCGTAATTTCTTCACCGCAATGAGCTGGTAACTCTCCAGTTGGTACATCCCGACTTAGGACGTGTGATTGGCGGCAAGCACCTGCTGCACTAGACAATGGCCAAAGACAAAGAACCCAAGATGCAGAAGCAAGGGAAAATGGGTAAGTATACTAAGGTGCTCTTTGCGCATGAATAATGCGAGTGCTCCGGACAACGCAGCCATCCTCCATGCCTCGAGAGAGGTCATCGAAGGTGAAATGGCCGAGATACGAATAGAGGTGTCCCTTCTTTGGCAAGACGTGTGCAACATCGTGGATTGAGTCACTCAAACAGAGGCTCGTATATCTGAGGTAGAAGACGGAACACATAAATCCACGGGCGACATCAAGGAGCTACAGACCATTATGAAAGAGGTGCTGTGGAAGGTTGACAACGCGGAGAACAGAGCCCGGAGAAATAATCTCCGTTTTATTGGGATACCAGAAGGATAAGTGAATAATGATCCAATCGCTTTTCTGATGATTTAGCTGAGAGAAGTCCTACCAGGAGCTACGTTTTCTGCCTGTTTCCTCATTGAACGTGCATACAGGATGCCAGCTACGAGACTCCCACCTGGGGCCCCTCCGTGTCCACTAATCGCGCGATTCCTGAACAATCAAGACCTCAACTAATCCTGAGAGAATCGCAGAGAATAGGAGAACTCAAGTTGGCTAACAGTCATGATCTTCCCAAACTACTCGAGAGAGGTGGAGAAGATGCAGAGTTCATTTGACTCTGTAAAAGTTAAACTCCAGGCTCTGCGCATCAAATATATATTTCTCAATTCCCTGCCAAGCTTAAGGTCCTCTTCCAAGACTCAACCCAGTTATTTCAAACACCCGAGGGTGCCTCTGGGTGTATCGAGGAGCGCCCGAGGCCTAGACCGGAGATTAGTAGCAAAACGACACAGCCTGGAGACTTGCAATCAAGATGGGTGCCTTGACCACAGAGAACAAAACCAAAGAGGCGACTCACTGCGAGAAATCCAATGCGCTCGGGGACTACGCAGTCTGGGACTCCAGATCGGCGGAGAGCGGGACCCTCGGAAGAGGAGGTGGGGGGGGGTGACTCCAGCCCCAAATAGAAGTCAGACTTACAGGGAAAGTACTCATGCTGATCAGTCTAAGAATCCCTGGAGGACACAGACTGAGACCAGCCCCTGCTTAAGGCTATTCATAATGGGGAAGGCAACAGCCACGGAAACAGCAACTGAAAGTCAATTGCACCCAAACAAAAGTGGCAAAGAAATGTGAACCAAGGGGATAGGGAAAGAACATGCCAGCAATAAACCGACTGCAAGGAGGGGACCCCCCCTCCAGGACATATGTGCATCCAGGAGAGATTGTGTGAATCACTTTCCTGGATCAGGACCATATCCTTTGTTTTATTGTTTATTATATAGAGATAAGGGGGGGTTCGACAGACTCCTCAGTGGACACTTATGTCTGTTGTCATGTTGACGGTTGAAGGGTTAACCATAGGGTACATGAGGGTGTGGGGTTCAGGGTGGGGAAGGGAGGGGAGTTTGAGGTTTTTCGATTTGAAGAGTTTTCGTTATTATTTACAGCAGGAAGGTTTACATTGCAGAGTCAGCCACACCCTGACGAGAACGGTCAGGTTAGGGTACACTCCTTGTGCAAAATGCATGAACGATACACATAATGCATGATACACCATATACCATGCTGATGTGGAATGTTGACAGATTGGGTAGTAAGGGTAAGAGGGGCCTAGTGAACAGATCTATTAAACGTCTCAAGCCAGACGTAGTCCTCCTACAAGAGACCCATCTCTGAGGTACCCGATGCACATTTCTTGGTAGAGGGGCATATGTTACACTGCACACGCAGGATTTTCCCCAGAGCCCGTGAAGTGGCCGTCCTTCTTAGGAAAACCCGGCCCCTTTACGTAGTTAAGACCTGGGTTGACCCTGGGGGCACATATGCAGCGGTTCGGGGCACGTGGGGATGGAGGGGGTTCACTCTGGTCACTGTTTATGCCCCGCCGCGACTGCAGCCCCAGACGTTAAAGGCTGTGGCCAAGATACTGTTGGACTCAGTTTCCTGAACCCATATAAAAGGGGGCGACTTCAATGATGTGATGAACCCACATTTAGATAGGTCCCATGCAGCGGCGGGCACTCAGACACCTACCCCACTGGCAGACTTTGCAAACTCCTTAGGACTGACCGATCGCTGGCGCCAGCACCACCCACTTGACCGTAGTTACTCGTATTTTTCTGGGGCACAGAGGCACCTCCGATCACTCCCCATTACTGTTACAGTTAGGGAACATAGGCCCAAATCGGACTGGAGATTGAATGCCTGGGAGCTACGTGATAAAATGGTAGCAGAGTCCGATGCCACTGAGACCAAATTATTCTTCTAAGATAATGAAGGCTCTGTATCCTCAGAGGCCACCCTTTGGGAGGCCTACAAGGAAGTTCTCAGGGGGAGACTACAAGACGAAAGTGCTAATAAGCATGGAGAGGAAATGTTGCAAATACAGGACTTAGAAGGTTAACTGCTAGAATTAGAAAAGAAAATATTTTCGGATAACTAGGTAGAGATGCTTAGACAGTTGGAGGTCACATGGAGGGAACTCAGCCTTAGGAGAAGCCCGCACCCAAATTCTGACCACTCACCACAGGCTATATGAGTCAGGGGACAGAGCAGGGAAGCTATTAGCCTGGCCGAGCCAGAAGGAACGAGAAGCGAATTGGGTGGATCAAATTGAGGAGGCGGGGACACGACATACGACAGCACCCGCAATTGCGACAGCGTTTGCGAATTATTACACTAATGTCACGTCACACCGAAAGGGTAACAGAGGAACACTGAAGAGACGTGCCAGAGCGTGAGCTCTGACACGGTAAAGAACTACAGCTCCCATGAGCTTCCGCGGTTCGACGTCGGTGACGTCATCACGCGTACTGAGGCTGTGGGAAGAAAACGGCTTCCGGGCATCAACTCGGTGCCGCATACCTTTTTCCGAGGAGCTTCGACTGCAATGAGAGGAGGTCTGGTAAGGGTGCTTATTGCACCAACGCTTCCATGTCCTTGGTCGCAGTGATTGTTGAACGCTCAAATTTGATTGTGGCAAGTTTATGGAACCTCGTTGCCTTAGTTTTTGCTCCGTTGGCTGAACCGTCCAAGTCAGTTCATTGCGGAGCAAACCACTTTCTAAAATACTTTCCTGTGTGCACAAAGGGAGTTTGCCTTCCCTACATTATGGGGGTCTCCCCCTCTGGATTACATCGGAACCTTACCAAGGAACAGTGCCTCAGTTAGGGCAAAGGTCTTGTGTGGGGGCATTCTCTCACGTTGGAGAACCGTTACCGGTTCATGCAGAGAGAACGCCCAAACGACCGGGTGCCTGTCATTTCAGTAACTTGGTTAAGCTTAAGCAAGGAGCTTTGCGTGACCTTTTCTGGTGGTTATTGCTTTCCACAATACAGTTGTATTGAAAGTCTCGTTTGGTACATACTCACCTGAGAAAACCAGTCACAGGTGATCTGAAGCCATCATCAGAGGGAGATTATTTATTTTGGGAAATACGGAAAAGACTTCCTTGTTCTTTCATATTTGTTTTTGAGAAACGCCGAAATAGAAGCAGGCCTCTGTCCAAGAGCAATGGGATAGTGTGCCGGGATTTTTTACTAATAGTGCCTGCTTTGGTGATCTGTGATCATTTGTGTATTTTATTTCCTTGTGTATTTACAGCCGGGGTACAGAGAGTGAGCAGAAGGACGACTCTTCCACACCCCTGTCTCAGCCTTCACAACTGACCCATTGGTAGGTTAGGTCACTAACCTTGGAGCACTCTGATAATGCTAGTGATGATATGTGATAAGTTACTGATTTCTATGCCTTTCCTTTAGATCTAGCTGAGCACTACGTCACGCCCTACTGGTTAAAGAGGTCAGAAGTAGAGGTCTCTTTCTTTACAGGTACAGTTCCCAGCTAGTGGTAATGGAGGTGGGCTCAGGGCAGTGAAAGACGTTTTCAAACTGTTGTTTGCTCATACCAGTCTTGTTCTCATTACAGGTCTCCCTCCCTGCTGTCCCCTACCTTCCCTTCCACTCCATTGAGTCTGTATTTATACAATCAGACCGTGGGTGTGTCGAGAGGTGGACCATATTGAGCAACGTACGATCCTGAGGATTCCAGGCCACGACAACTAACCTATACGCGGCCCGACGGACAAGGACAGCATAGATGACTATCTCACAGTGATAGACACGCCCACCTTGTAAACTGAAGGCCCGGCGGCCTTAGACCAGGAAATCACTCTTGAAGAAGTCAATGCTGCCATTGCTAAGCAGAAGTCTGGGGAAACTCTGGGGCCGAACAGACTCTCGGGGGAATTCTTCAAATAAAATAATGGTATCCTGGCTCCATGCCTCCTAAACATATTTCTAGTAGCAAAAGATCAAGGAGCGCTCCCCCAGCCCTCTGTCAGGCCACAGTAGTAGTCATACCAAAACCGGGTAAGCCCCCGGAATGTTGCGGTTCCCATCGCCCAATTTCGCTCCTCAATGTCGAAACCAAGATATTGGCCTCCATACTAGCCACAAGCCTCTTGACGGTCATCGAATCCCTGGTGCACAAAAACTAGTCGGGCTTCATGCCCAAACGTGCTACACGCCTCAACCTCTGAAGACTGGCAAACTGGCTGGACACGGCCAAAGGAAGCGAGGTTCTCAATCTGCTATTATCACTTGGTGCCGAAAAGGCATTTTATACATACACTGGCCTTTCATGAGACGGGTCCTCTTAAAATTAGGCTTTGGGCCCAATTTCCGTACGTGGGTCGATATCCTATACACAAATCCCAGGGCTAGAGTGCGAGTAAATTGAGTTAAATCGGCTGAGTTCCCCATCCAGCGGGGGACTAATCAGGCCTGCCCACTGTCCCCCTTGCTCTTTGCGCTTGTTCTGGAACCCCTAAAATGCCCGATTAGAACACACCCAGATCTAACTGGGTTCCAGGACTCCACGGGTCAGCTGTTAGATGAACATATCTCACTCTACGCAGACAACATCCTATTGTATATAACTAACCCGGATAAGACACTCCCAATCATTTTGCACGTAGCCGAGGAATACGATAGAAAGGCGGGGTATAAGATCAACTGGGGAAAGTCAGTCCTATACCCAATAGGGGGCGACACTGACATGCGGTCTATCCCGGTGCGTCTCCCTATAGCTGCAGAAGGCTTCAAATATCTGGGACTCTACATTTCCGAAAATGTGGCAAACTGCCTCACCCACATAATTCAACATGTCCTAGCGGACTTCCGGGATGATGTGTCTTGATGGCGGCGCCTTCCCCTGACACTACTCGGTAGGGCTGCTATGTTTAAAATGATGATCTTACCCAAGCTACTATACATTCTCCAAAATACATACTGTAAAATACTGGAGGTAATCTTCAGGGCAATAGATACCGAATTGCGCACTTTGTTGTGGGATGGAGGCCATCCCCGAATGGCGCTGCAAATGTTGCAACGTAGCCAGTATAATGGGGGAATCGTTCTACCAGATGTCAGGGCATACTATAGAGCGGTGCACCTTGTGGTCATCAACGAATGGGGTCATGCGCCACAGGATCACCCCACATATGCCCTAGAGAGACTCCAATTCCACAAACGCTCACACTTTCACTACATATATGTGGGCCAGGGTGCGAGAAGCCTGCTACCAGCAGCACAGAGGGTGATTGAGGCATGGAGGGAGGCTGAACGAGTAATGCAATGGGAAAAAAGACTAACGAAATCCACACCCCTATGGGAGGATAATTGGCTGCCCGAACTTGCAAAATTACAGGGCTTTAAAAGATGGGACGCTATTGGACTCACCATTTTGGGGAACATAACACGACAGGGCGCACTGATGACGTTTGGAGATCTACAAATGGAATATATCTTGACAGATACGCGGCATTATAAATACATTCAACTCCGACACTCTTGGCAGGTGCAAAAACCTGATATTGCGGATCTCCTGGAATATGCCCCGTTGGAGGGCCTGTTATTACAGGAGGAGATACAGGAGAAATCGGTCTCCTGGGCATACAAAACCCCAATAAATAATATGCCTGACAAGTTATTAACACTCAGGGGCAAGTGGGAAGAACTTGTAGGCACGTTACAAAATATAGATTGGGAGACGGCCCTAATACACCCTAGCGAGGTGGCGATTAAGCTCAGACTACGACTGGTTCAGTTCAAAAACCTACACAGGGTTTACTATGACAGGGTAAAACTGCATGCAATGGGCAGGGTGGAGACACCGGAGTGTCAGCGATGCAGAACAGAACGAGGTTCCTTCATCCATACTTAATGGGACTGCCAACAAATACATAGTTACTGGACACGGATTGTGCAAGAACTAAATAATATATTGCAGGTAAAAATTCCGATGTACCTTAAGTATGTTCTGTTGGGCATCCACACAGACGTTGACATTTCTAGATACCAACTTCTACTCAGTAACCCAGGCCTCGCAGAGGCCAAAGGTGATATAGCCAAGCACTGGGGGAGACCAGAGCTTCCCACACTGAAGGAGTGGCGAACTTGCATGCATATGTATTTGGGAGCTCTAAAAGACAGTATATAAAGCAAGGGGATGCCCGCAAAAGTTTAGGAAAGTCTGGTAGCAATGGCTGAACTGTTACAATTTAGAGGTGGAAAAGGACGAGGTAGATGCACTGGACAGCATATGAAACAGTACATTGGCAAGAGGTTTGTTATTCTAGGCCTGCACTTCGCTGAGGGATTTGAGAGATACCCAGCAAGGTGGGGGGGGGGGGGGGGAGGTACCACAGGGGCCATGAAGGGCAATCATGATACCGTTAATTTGGTATCCTTACCATTTGTAAATCTTGTCACTTGTAACCGATGGACACTGGTTGAGATGTACCTGCTGAGTTGTTTGATGTTTTATCAAAAAAGAATAAAAAATATTTATAAAAAAACAAAAGATATTCCAAAGCTGCTTCAAAGTCCTCAAGAACATGCCTTAGTGAATGACAAGGTCGACCTGGACAAGCAGTGTGAAAGACACGACCAACCTGGGCAGGTTCCCCAATGTGACCAATGTATCAGGACCAGCACAAGCTACCTTTCAACAACTATGTCCTTTCTCACAGCCAACAACCAGAGGCCTCCTCCTTTTATTTATTTATTTTATTTAGAAAGTTTTTCTACAGCGCGAACATGACCACCTAGGATATTAGAGCGCTTTACACCCAGGGGGCCCTGTCAGCTGGGACACAAATCTGCTAGGGTGGCCTCAATCTCCATTGGAGCAGCCTATCTAAGGTAGAAATTTCTTCATCAAAAAACGTTGCCTTTCTTTTTGAAGAGGACAGTGGAAGGATTCAGCCTGACTTCAGGGGGTAAGGAGTTCCAAATCCTCGGGACAATACCTGAGAAGGCTCGATTGTAGGTTGGTTTTTTTTTTAGAATTGTGTGGTTTGAGCAGTAGAGTGCTGGCACTTCTGGAGGCTCTCGATCCACCCGAGAGCTCCAGTTTTTGAGCGAGGTACAGCGGGGTATTGAAATGAATGGGTTTGTGTGTTTCCTTCTCCATGACAGATAACAGTGCAAGCTTGGCTGCAACAACCTCACACTTTGATGTAAAATGGGATTCGCCTCAATGGGGTCAACTCTGACATTTTCCCGCACCCTTTTTTGTACAACATTGAGAGGACGGTGAGAAGGAAGGGGGTGAGCAAAAATGCGGGATGGGAGGTGGGGGGAGACAGCCTGCAAACACATGCACGCTTATAGAGTGCTGCAACTAAAATTAAACAAGCATTTACAATGCAACGGTCTCGGCATTGCAAAATTTAGAGCTATTAGCATTGTAAATGAACACGAGTTTAAGGTCTTGACATTGTAAATGACAAGGTCTTTTATTTATGTTTTAAAAACCAAAACATAAATAAAAGTCATTGTCATTTACAATGGCAATAGCTCAAAGTCGCGTAATGTGTATGGCTAACTACAGTAGCCACCTGACGAGTGCCCTTTCACTTAATTTTTTACAAATGAAAGCCCTGACACTTTTTTTTTTTACAAATTAAGCACGGGTGGTGTCCGTGTCTGTGCATGGGAGTGGTGGTGTCCGTGTGTGCATGGCAGTGGTGGTGGTGTCCGTGTGTGTATGGCAGTGGTGGTGTCCTTGTGTGCATGGCAGTGGTGGTGTCCGTGTGTGCATGGCAGTGGTGGTGTTCGTGTGCGTACCGCAGTGGTGGTGTCTGTGTGTGCATGGCAGTGGTGGTATCCGTGTGTGTATGCCAGTGGTGGTATCCGTGTGTGTATTGCAGTGATGGTGTCCGTGTGTGCATGGCAGTGGTGGTGTCCGTGTGTGCATGGCAGTGGTGGGGTCCGTGTGTGCATGGCAGTGGTGGTGTCCGTGTGTGCATGGCAGTGGTGGTGTCCGTGTGTGCATGGCAGTGGTGGTGTCCGTGTGTGCATGGGAGTGGTGGTATCTGTGTGTGCATGGCAGTGGTGGTGTCCGTGTGTGTATGGCAGTGGTGGTGTCTGTGTGTGCATGGCAGTGGTGGTGTCTGTGTGTGCATGGCAGTGGTGGTATCCGTGTGTGTATGCCAGTGGTGGTATCCGTGTGTGTATGGCAGTGATGGTGTCCGTGTGTGCATGGGAGTGGTGGTGTCTGTGTGTGCATGGCAGTGGTGGTATCTGTGTGTGCATGGCAGTGGTGGTATCTGTGTGTGCATGGCAGTGGTGGTGTCCGTGTGTGTATGGCAGTGGTGGTGTCTGTGTGTGCATGGCAGTGGTGGTGTCTGTGTGTGCATGGCAGTGGTGGTATCCGTGTGTGTATGCCAGTGGTGGTATCCGTGTGTGTATGGCAGTGATGGTGTCCGTGTGTGCATGGCAGTGGTGGTGTCCGTGTGTGTATGGCAGTGGTGGTGTCTGTGTGTGCATGGCAGTGGTGGTGTCCGTGTGTGCATGGCAGTGGTGGTGTCCGTGTGTGCATGGCAGTGGTGGTGTCCGTGTGTGCATGGCAGTGGTGGTGTCCGTGTGTGCATGGGAGTGGTGGTATCTGTGTGTGCATGGCAGTGGTGGTGTCCGTGTGTGTATGGCAGTGGTGGTGTCTGTGTGTGCATGGCAGTGGTGGTGTCTGTGTGTGCATGGCAGTGGTGGTATCCGTGTGTGTATGCCAGTGGTGGTGTCCGTGTGTGTATGGCAGTGATGGTGTCCGTGTGTGCATGGCAGTGGTGGTGTCCGTGTGTGCATGGGAGTGGTGGTGTCCGTGTGTGCATGGGAGTGTTGGTATCTGTGTGTGCATGGCAGTGGTGGTGTCCGTGTGTGTATGGCAGTAGTGGTGTCTGTGTGTGCATGGCAGTGGTGGTGTCCGTGTGTGCATGGCAGTGGTGGTGTCCGTGTGTGCATGGGAGTGGTGGTGTCCGTGTGTGCATGTGTCAGCTGAGCTGGCACAGCAAGTGTACTGCAGCTGATTGCGTGGAGTGTTACAGGAGATGCTGTGAGGTCCCAGGATTAGATTTCCAGGCTGCATGATTCTTAGTATAAATCAGGTTCAACAATATACAGTCCAAAGAATTTTTATTTATTTTTTAAATCTCCGTCTATTATCTCTGCACATGGCGTATGGAATGGATTTGGCTCCTAAGGGGACCGGGACAGTCTACATCTTAAATGTTTTCACTGGAAATGCCCACTTCAATTTTGCAAGTGTTAATAACTCCTGGTCAATCAATCTAACACTAGCCATGGCGTGCGTTCAACTGGAAGTAGAAAAGTGGAATAGAAACACTATTAACTACTCGTGTATCAAAACCGCAAGAAGGAAACAACTGCAGCAGTGGTCACGCAAACTGGATATGGAATAGGTCCTAGCTACATCCCCACGAGATTTGAAACGCACCACAACTGAGCGCCCCAGCCAAACTCCATCTCCAACAAGCTTTGGGCAAGTACGCCCCAAGACTTTCTGTCAGCAAGATTAGTCCCAATCAGGGAATTGAATCAATTTTGGAAAGCATTTAAGATCATAACCAGCTACAGACTCTGCAATTATGGAGGAGAATCTTTAGCACATCTAGTGCTGTGCTGCCCTGCTCTTTTACATGCCTGGCAAACCTAGTTGAGGCCTATATTTATACAACATGGGACTCGCTCAGCCAAGGAGGTCGTTTCACTTTCCATATTCCTTGTGAACACTGACTGAAATGGCCACATTTGGGAAATAAAGGTTTCCAACTCGCAATCAACTAACAAACAAAATCATCCAACTGCCATAGCAGTCAAACTCTTTATTTCCCTGCATGAGCAGTGTCTCATTGCGTGGCACATTTATTCATATTCAAGCACCGTTTTATTATGATTCAATCTTATTTTAGGTGGTTTGGCTAAATGCGCATGTACTGAAAGTTTGAGACCATTTATGCTTTCTAATGCTTTAAAGTAATCACACAATAATGTTGTCATTGTCAGTTACATTTAGGCTTACAGTTCCATGAATGCATTTAGATCTGCAAGCTCCGGGGGAAGTGCCCTAGTGGACTACGTACCCCATGTTGTGTACATTTTGGCACCGCCGCGCGCCTCTCTGCAGACTCCGTTACTGTCATCGAGGACAAAAGCCTTTTCTTATGCAACGAGACTTACCTCAGAAAGCTGTAATGTCACGACTATGTTACAAAAAAACAACAACAATAAATACATTTAAAAAAAACGCACACATTAAAATGATAAACATGATCATGACGGCTGTACGCAGGTAGATGTGCGGAACAAGGCAAAAGCTCGTAGAATCTGTACTCACCCGGGGGCTTAGCTCTCAACAGTGCAGCAGGTGCAGTGGCACCGTGACCCAGGCAGCTGGGGGGAGGGGGGGTTGGGGGAGGGGGGTAAAGGGGGCTTCTGCACTCCAAACATGTCTGTATTTCAGTACAATATCTGGAAACGGGTTGGGAATTTCGCTTGCTTCCTTCGGCATCCATGCTACGCCATTGGATTCGCCACAGAGAAGAACTCGGACTAGATTCGAATTCACCAGCCTTCAGAAAGAGTTAAGAGACCGACCTATTCTAACTACACATGGAGATTAAAAAAAAAAAAAAACCAACAACGTTCTCCGTTTCACCTTTCACCGGTGTGTTTTACTTTTCACTTCATTTTTTTTTTGCATAATATTACACAGAAGCATATTTTGGTTCTAAATAAATCCCACAAACAACGTGAGCAGAACACGAAGCTTTGACTGGAGAAAGCGAGCAGGAAACTTTACTTGTAGCCAATGAGAAGGAAGAGCGCCTTCCATAACACCCAAGGTCACTTACCCGGCGTGACCTTCTAACATCCCTGCATGACGGCCACTGCCGAGCGCTCCGTCCAGTCAGGTGGCGTCCTTCGGCTCGGGGTCATGAACCCGCTGCAAGCAGGCAGCTGTCTGGGACAGGGCGACAGTCCCAGACCCGCTCTCCTTCGCTTCTGCAGCGCTCGGGCCGCTCACGTGGCTGATACCCAACACCGTGTATAATCATGGGGATGGGGGAGGTAGAGTGAAGATCCTTTCAGTCTCCAAGGTTGACTTTTATAATCAGAAGGGGGAAAGGATCACTTGTACTGCTTAAACCATGGGTTCACAAGTCGAGGAACTGGTATCTCCCAACAAATATGACTCTCATACACGTGTATTCAAATGATCTCTCTTCGGCGGTATATACTGGGTACCCGCTTTCTTACACGTGCGTGCGTAATCATTGAGTCATTTTTTGTATTGTGCACCCTCCACCAGGAGGTTTTGCCTTAGGTTTAAGGCAGTAGTGATCGTGGATAGTGGGGGGGGTTATGGTGGTGGTGTAGTTGTTAAAAATCCGGACAGCCAGACAAAGACAGTTTTAATAAGTCTGGATTCGGACTGTAAGTAAAAAGTTAGGTGCACTTTCTGAATTGGTTAGGGATTCAAGTGCATATTGTATATAGAGTTTAAAAAGAGGTCAACATGTTTCAGCCTTTGGTAGTCAGAGGATCTTAGGCTTTCGTCAGGACCAATGGGGGTGAATAAATAGTGAAAAAATCGTTGTGAGAAGAAAAGAGGTAAATTGACCTGATTCCTCGTGATTCAAGGTTTCATTGTACCTGAAAAATAAAGAAACACACACACAAACAACAAACAGGGAGATGGGGTGCGGGAAAACACATATTATGTACAATAGTACCTTTTCGTTATTTAAGGAACTAGAAAATGGCAATACTTTTCTCATACTCATTTCAGGTGTCAACTCTTCCTTCGTCATACTTCGGTGGGCAGGAAAGACTAATACTGTATTTAGGTGCCCATAGTTTTAACATTGTACTTTCTTAGTGCGTGTTCTATAGTGAGAACCGTTGTAATTTGTGGCCGCTTTTGTGATTGCATTCACACTCCAGTCACACCATGCTTACTATCACATATCATTCAGGTGTTTGATTTTTCGTGCCGAAATGAATTATGCACATGCTCTTATGACCCGAGATTGTCTGTGAGTCATTATTTGGGGAGTGCATTGTGCGTGACTCGAGTGGTGCCCAATGCGCTATGACCGCTTTTATTCCTCGTGCATACCTTGTTATATTTGAAGAAATACTTCCTCGGGGATTAAGGCTGATCGAGAGAGGTCTTACTAGAGGTGTATTAAAAACAAAGTGTTACCAGAGGCGATCTCGTACTTGCGGTTTTGCTCTCGTGCTTGGTGCGCTCGGCTCTCAGCGTTACCTTAGTGCCTTCTTACTCGCTCTTCGCCGCATGTGCTGGCTCTGCCTGTCATCACCCGGAACTACAGGGCGGTGTAGTTCCGGGTGGATTTAAACGTAGTGATGCTAAAAATGGAAGAGTTACTTTCCGGTCGTTCTTTCTTAGCATTGCTACTTGCCCATTTTTCACGGGTTGGCATTAATAAAATTAAATTAAAATAAAATGAAGTAATATTTGGTAGCAATTAGTTTACTAAGATTAGTTGTGCAAAGAATTATTAAATGCATCAATTTTAGAAGAGATGCTTCACGATCGATCCAAGTCGATGGTTATTGCTATCTTTTGGAATCTCTAATGTATTTTATTTAACTTTTGGGGGGATAACTAGGTGAAATTACAGGTGAAATTACAATATTTGGTAATTATGTTACGAAGGGATATTGCTCGTTTCAGCCGTTTTTTGTCGAGTTGGTGGCCCAAGGTGCACGTGAGGAAATTTTTAAGCTAGTATGTTATAAGTTGGCATGGGAATTACCAAGTCTTGTGTGAAGGCACTCAACTTCTATTATGCTCTCATAAAGCACTGCCAAATATCACGGGTATGTGGTGTGAGCAGAATAAACAGTCCACACGCGTTCTCTGTTTGAGGTACATTGTTACAGACGGGCTTGGAATATTAATTATCTGTTGAGGGACAGCCAAGGAACAGAATCGTTAAGGCCCTGAGTATCTGTTTTGAGCCTGTGGACCCAACGTTGTTCCTTTTCGAACAGTATTCTTGCAGCGTTTCTGTCTACTGTGTCTAGACTTTCTAGGATTACCCAGTGCAGGTCATTGGCTGTATGTTGTTTCTCTTTGTAATGTGATGACATCTTTGTCGTGCTTTTCTTGCAGTTCACATTACTCCTGTGTTCATAGAGTCTCTGTTTGGCTTTTCGGCAGGTCATCCCAATATATCGCATGTCACAAGGGCATGTGATCATATATACAACGTGGCTAGTGTTGCAGTTAGTGTGTTTTTTCAGTTTCCATGAGAAGTCTGGAAGTAACTGCAGTTCTTTCGTTGGTTCTGTGGTTGCACACACTACGCAGGTCCCACAGGGGTAGTGTCCAGTGATTGGGGGGTTATTCCATAGACCTGGTTGCTGTTTTTTCTTTTTCGGAGGTGGTCTTGTGTGGACCAGAAGATCTTTTATATTGCTGCTCCTTTTGTTTGCAAATCTTGGTTTTGACCAGGTTTTGACCAGGTCAGGGTGTTGGATGTTATAATCCTCCAGTTACGGTTGATTATCTTTTTCACGTGGTTTGTTATTGGGCTATAGGTTGTTACACAGCGGAAAAAATCGCTCTGACTGAATTGAAAGATAATCATGACATAGTCATCAAGCCTGCGGACAAAGGCGGAGGTGTAGTCCTACTATCAGCAGAAGGATATGATAATCAATGTATGACTCTATTAGCGGACACCAAATTCTACCAAGTGATTACAACTGACCCAACACCACGTTTACAAAGGACAATAGCCCTGATGATTGAGGAAGCAGAGTGTAACAACTGGGTATCTAAAAAAGAGGCGGACTATCTGATAACAAAAGAACCAGTTACGCCATACTTTTACTCCCTACCCAAGACACATAAAGACAAGATGCCCCCACCAGGAAGACCAATTGTCTCGGGGATCAACTCCATTCTAGAACCCTTGTCACAATTTGCGGACCAGTACCTGAGACCACTGGTCCAGACCACGCCTACCTACCTAAAAGACACACGTGACCTGATCAATAAGTTGGAGAACTTTGAGTACTCAGAAAACAGCATGCTCTTAGTAGGTTTAGACGTCGAGAGCCTCTACACAAGCCTTCCACAACAGAAGACTTTAGAGACTCTCGAATCAATATTGTTCAACATCGAATGGAACCATCGAACTCCAAGACACTTCGTACTGGAATGCTGCAGACTGGCCCTTATGGAAAAAAAATTCCAATATAAAGACAACCTCTATCTCCAGCAACATGGTACATCTATGGGGAGTACCTTTGCTCCTAGCGTGGCAGGTCTCTACGTAAGCACTTTCGAACAGACTTACATCCATAATGTAAACAACCCCTTCTCTCGTCATATACTCTTCTGGAAGAGATATATTGACGATATCTTTTTAATTTGGAAAGGAGACAGAGAATCATTAACAGATTTCCATAGGTGGTTGAACAATCAAGATGAATGCCTCAAATTCACATACACATCCGATGCGCAGAGCCTCGATTTCCTAGACATAACCATCTTTGCCGAAGGAAACACCTTACAAAATCGAACATTCTTCAAGCCCACTGCCAAGAACAGTCTGCTATCCTTCAATAGCTTCCATCCCCGCCCTTTGAGAGAAAACCTGCCATACAGTCAGTTTTTACGACTAAGGAGAAATTGCAGTTCCATAAAAGACTATAAATCCCAAGCTACTGATCTTTGTGAAAAACTAACGGCTAGAGATTACCCCAAAAGAATTATCAATTCCTGTGCCAAACGAGCTAGAAATCAACCAAGAGAATCTCTACTTGAAAGTCACCCAAAACAGACCGATGACAGGACTACCTGTGTAACAACCTATAGCCCAATAACAAACCACGTGAAAAAGATCATCAACCGTAACTGGAGGATTATAACATCCAACACCCTGACCTGGTCAAAACCAAGATTTGCAAACAAAAGGAGCAGCAATATAAAAGATCTTCTGGTCCACACAAGACCACCTCCGAAAAAGAAAAAACAGCAACCAGGTCTATGGAATAACCCCCCAATCACTGGACACTACCCCTGTGGGACCTGCGTAGTGTGTGCAACCACAGAACCAACGAAAGAACTGCAGTTACTTCCAGACTTCTCATGGAAACTGAAAAAACACACTAACTGCAACACTAGCCACGTTGTATATATGATCACATGCCCTTGTGACATGCGATATATTGGGATGACCTGCCAAAAAGCCAAACAGAGACTCTGTGAACACAGGAGTAATGTGAACTGCAAGAAAAGCACGACAAAGATGTCATCACATTACAAAGAGAAACAACATACAGCCAATGACCTGCACTGGGTAATCCTAGAAAGTCTAGACACAGTAGACAGAAACGCTGCAAGAATACTGTTCGAAAAGGAACAACGTTGGGTCCACAGGCTCAAAACAGATACTCAGGGCCTTAACGATTCTGTTCCTTGGCTGTCCCTCAACAGATAATTAATATTCCAAGCCCGTCTGTAACAATGTACCTCAAACAGAGAACGCGTGTGGACTGTTTATTCTGCTCACACCACATACCCGTGATATTTGGCAGTGCTTTATGAGAGCATAATAGAAGTTGAGTGCCTTCACACAAGACTTGGTAATTCCCATGCCAACTTATAACATACTAGCTTAAAAATTCCCTCACGTGCACCTTGGGCCACCAACTCGACAAAAAACGGCTGAAACAAGCAATATCCCTTCGTAACATAATTACCAAATATTGTAATTTCACCTGTAATTTCACCTAGTTATCCCCCCAAAAGTTAAATAAAATACATTAGAGATTCCAAAAGATAGCAATAACCATCGACTTGGATCGATCGTGAAGCATCTCTTCTAAAATTGATGCATTTAATAATTCTTTGCACAACTAATCTTAGTAAACTAATTGCTACCAAATATTACTTCATTTTATTTTAATTTAATTTTATTAATGCCAACCCGTGAAAAATGGGCAAGTAGCAATGCTAAGAAAGAACGACCGGAAAGTAACTCTTCCATTTTTAGCATCACTACGTTTAAATCCACCCGGAACTACACCGCCCTGTAGTTCCGGGTGATGACAGGCAGAGCCAGCACATGCGGCGAAGAGCGAGTAAGAAGGCACTAAGGTAACGCTGAGAGCCGAGCGCACCAAGCACGAGAGCAAAACCGCAAGTACGAGATCGCCTCTGGTAACACTTTGTTTTTAATACACCTCTAGTAAGACCTCTCTCGATCAGCCTTAATCCCCGAGGAAGTATTTCTTCAAATATAACAAGGTATGCACGAGGAATAAAAGCGGTCATAGCGCATTGGGCACCACTCGAGTCACGCACAATGCACTCCCCAAATAATGACTCACAGACAATCTCGGGTCATAAGAGCATGTGCATAATTCATTTCGGCATGAAAAATCAAACACCTGAATGATATGTGATAGTAAGCATGGTGTGACTGGAGTGTGAATGCAATCACAAAAGCGGCCACAAATTACAACGGTTCTCACTATAGAACACGCACTAAGAAAGTACAATGTTAAAACTATGGGCACCTAAATACAGTATTAGTCTTTCCTGCCCACCGAAGTATGACGAAGGAAGAGTTGACGCCTGAAATGAGTATGAGAAAAGTATTGCCATTTTCTAGTTCCTTAAATAACGAAAAGGTACTATTGTACATAATATGTGTTTTCCCGCACCCCATCTCCCTGTTTGTTGTTTGTGTGTGTGTTTCTTTATTTTTCAGGTACAATGAAACCTTGAATCACGAGGAATCAGGTCAATTTACCTCTTTTCTTCTCACAACGATTTTTTCACTATTTATTCACCCCCATTGGTCCTGACGAAAGCCTAAGATCCTCTGACTACCAAAGGCTGAAACATGTTGACCTCTTTTTAAACTCTATATACAATATGCACTTGAATCCCTAACCAATTCAGAAAGTGCACCTAACTTTTTACTTACAGTCCGAATCCAGACTTATTAAAACTGTCTTTGTCTGGCTGTCCGGATTTTTAACAACTACACCACCACCATAACCCCCCCCACTATCCACGATCACTACTGCCTTAAACCTAAGGCAAAACCTCCTGGTGGAGGGTGCACAATACAAAAAATGACTCAATGATTACGCACGCACGTGTAAGAAAGCGGGTACCCAGTATATACCGCCGAAGAGAGATCATTTGAATACACGTGTATGAGAGTCATATTTGTTGGGAGATACCAGTTCCTCGACTTGTGAACCCATGGTTTAAGCAGGACAAGTGATCCTTTCCCCCTTCTGATTATAAAAATGATACCCAACACCGCCTGGCCTGCCAACCCAAAGCACCCCTGGCACTGGCTGCCGAGTGAGTGCTCCTTCACAGGACGCTGCATCGAATGCAAACACCGGCGCTGGCCTTCCCAGCCACCCAACCCTTCTCCTCAAAAACACCAAACAAAGAACCTCCGCGGAGAAAATACGTACTAGAAAGAAACAATGCACTCGTTCTACTTCTGCCCCCAGGGCAGGCAGCTTCAAAGAAGCATTGTTTGCCATCTCACCTTGCCAGGAACACTATTAACAGAGGAGCTGAACGTTTTCCCATATCGTAGCTGGCAAAGTCTCCGCCGAGAGCCAGAAAACAACCACAGCCCTGGGAAAACAGAACATAGACTACAACACTAGAATCCAACGGCAGGATAAGTTAAAAATGCTTCCAATAGGCAACCAGCAACAGGAAGGAGGGGGCCGCTCAAGGTTAGGGCGACCAGAAACAGAGCACGTCAGCGAAAGCTTTTATCAGCGTCGCGCGCCTCTCTGCAGACTCCCCCTGCATTCCAGAGAGGCGCGCGACGCGATCCGCTCTGCCGTGCTAAGCTGTGGAGACAAGACCTGGCCGCGCGCACAACGTTATCCTATGGAAAAACGCTGCGCGCGGCCAGGTATTGTCTCCGACTATAGTTCTCTGGCGAGAACGCGCTTTTCAAGCGCGTTATAGCCCGAGACCTAAAAAGTACCTCAGAAAGTGACCGAGCAGTGGTAGGACACTGAGCACCACAAGAAAGCAGTATTTGGGCCACGTTCAATGGGAGGGACAAACATATGAAGAGAACATGGGACTAGCACTCACTGACCCAGAGAAGCAAGAAAATCAGAGTGACACTTAAGCCAACCAATGGTAAGCAATGGGTTGCCTCCATCGCTCCTGTAAGTGAACAAAATGTCTCACAAGCGATAGTGCATGCCCTGTCTCAAGTGAGAGCTAAAAAACATATCCACAATCCCTTGGTGATAACCCCCAAATGAAAAAAAACATGCTTTCCAACAGTTTTCAAATCACATGGAGATGAAAGGAAAAGGAGAACTGAAGAGTGGACCCAGGAGTACATTTTCCGGACTTCTATATCAATATCCTGACACATTCACCATGCTTTCAATAAATTGGTAATCGGAAATGACAAGACACAGACCTAGGCAAATGTAAATGGAGTTAAGCGAGACATTTGACATTCAGAATTAACCAGTGCACAGCTGTGGGCAAAGTCGCTAAAAATGAAAAGATCTAACTTTAGCTTCAAGGATATTTTTGTCTCTGCTTGTTTCCATGACATTCATCTGGAAGAGTGCCAAATCACATTCTTGCAACAACAGAGGTCAAACACAGAACTACACTCCGTGTTCAAGTCAGCACATGAATAAGAAAATACATTATTACAAGTATTCTAAGCAAATATTTGGGTTTGCTCAGTCTGTCCGAGGCAAGAAGAAAACCCAGGGGTAATGTACATGTCTAAAACATTTACAGGTTACATGGAACTCAGTACCAAGACATACTCTATTTTTCAATTCAAAACCTTTTCTGAGACACATGGTGAATTTTTGGGGTATCCGAAATATGCCAATAAAAGTCCTTTACTTTCATTTGAATGGTTAACAACAAAGCATTTAAAAAACAGAACACAATAACCTTCCTATTATAGTAGTCTAAACGGAGGGAAAAGGGAGCGCTTCACTCAATAGAATAAAAACACATCACGGCATACTTTAAGGTTGTCACTGCAACATCAATATTTTACTGATTTACTGTAGCGAGGCCACAAAATTATTCACACAAACAATTGTACATAAACTACAAAATAATTGTGGGTGTGCATCCTTAGAAAACTACATCACACACAGAACAATAGATACAGTCTTCTTTCTAGCAGTGAAAAAATACAAAATTGATTTCACAGAGAAAAGCCATGAGGAAGTCACAAACTGTGTAGATTATCGGTTCAGACATACAGAACTCAAGTTCCTCCAACAGTGGGGCTCTCGTTTTGCGCATGCCAGTCAACACTTACCGTTTTATTCCTCAACCGAATGATGTCAGAAACAGATCCTGCTCCGCAATATTCCATAACAATCCACAGGTCAGTGTTCTTAAAGTAGCTACCATAATATTTGACAACATAGGGGCTGTAAAAGGAGATAAAGAAGGACACCTTAAAACCAAAATTAGATAAATATAAGAAATGTAACATTACCTCAAAGGCAGTGAAATGCACCGATCTTTACCTAATTAAGCAGAATAACACTCATATTATTATTCAACTGAATGAATGCTCTTTCCTGGCAATACCACCTGCAAACCCCGCTTTGTGCACCGGTTTACCCAGCTATGTATGAATGTTCTCACGTTACCCATGTTTGTTAATACTACATTTTGCGCTTTTTAGGTCTCGACTGAGCCAATGCACTTGCGCATTGCTCCGGCGAGATTATAGTAAGCGGAAAAGAAATGTCTACCAAAACGGCTGCGGATCGCGTACAGTTCATGTGAGCTATGCGCGTACACGCCAGCCACATGACACACCACCATTTGTCTGTGCCTCGGCATCAGACTTCAAAGGCTGCCGCTCCTCCGCCCCCCCGCGTGCACATCGCGCACCACCAATTGTCTGTGCCTCGGCATCAGACTTCAAAGACAGCGGAAGTGAATACTTGTACTGCTATCGGCTCAGTGTGTTTGCTTAGCTTGTAACACTTCACATTCATTGGTTATTAAAGAAGTTTATTATCCTAACAAGTTTACAGTGAACCGCTGCGGCACTGCACAAGGCATTACCAAAGTTACGTCCCCGTGTACATCTCTCCCCCACTTGCGCTCTATATTACTCCCACTTGTGTGCTTCTGTGATGTTCACTCTGCCTTGTGCTCTCCTCCCCAACCTCCACTGCCCGCCGTGTGCTGTTTTTCTGTTTCCCACCCGCTCCTACATTACGACCGCTCTACCTCACACCAGCTTTTTTATTTATTTTAATTGGAGCTTTTGTGCAAAAAAATATTTATTTTTCTATTTGCCGTCTTCCAAACTGAATTGGAAAATAAAAAAAAAAGAAAACTGGACAAAACGCACCTATGTAATCTCAGTGAAGTGCGCATACATTCTGATGTATGCGTTCGACAGTGGATAACTGTACAGCCATTGTGGGGGAATTTTTTATTTTTTGGTATAGATTTTTATTTTGATGATTGTGGGCAGCGTCTCAATGCTTTGCAGCCCCACCACAGGCAATTGGGAAAGCTAATACGTCCCAACGACCTGACCTATTTGCTCTACCAATGCTTTTTTCCAGTTTACCCTTCTAGGGATTTTTGTAAGACGGATGCACAGACCCAGTCTGATTGTAGTGATCGGCTAGAAAATGTCTTAAAGACATTGTTTCTAGAAGTGTCTATGTTCTTAATCTAATTATGTCACAGATTAAGTTCTATGCCCTCACACCCCCTCACCCTCACTTCCCCTCCCCCTCACACACCCTCACCCTCAGACACCCCCTCACCCTCACACACACCCTCACCCTCACCCTTACACCCCCACACCCACACACCCCCTCACACACCCTTACACCCCTCACCCTCACACCCCTCACCCTCACACACCCTCTCACCCTCACACACCCTCTCACCCTCACACACCCTCACTCAACCCCACACCCATCCTCACTCACCCTCACACCCTCACCCTCACACACCCTCACCTCCTCACCCTCACCCTCACTCACCCACACACACCCTCACCAGCATAGCATAACAAAACATAGCATAGCATAACAAAACACAACATAGCATAACAAAAAAAGCATAGGATACACACCCCCTCACTCTCACAACCCTCTCACCCTCACACACCCTCACCCTCACACACCCTCACCCTCACACACCCTCACCCTCACACACCCTCACCCTCACACACCCTCGCCCTCACACCCCCTCACTCGCCCTCACACACCCTCACCAGCATAGCAAAAAAAGCATAGGATAGCAAAACATAGCATAACAAAACATAGCATAAAAAACAAAGCATAGCATAACATAACAAAGCATAGCAAAACAAAACATAGCATAGTATAGTATAACAAAGCATAGCATAGTATAACAAAGCATAGCATAACAAAACACAACAAGACATAGCAGAACAAAACATAGCATAACATAGCACAACATAGCATAACAACAAAACAAAGCATAGCATAACAAACCATAGCATAACAAAACACACCACAACATAGCATACATAACAAAACATAGCATAGCAAAGGATAGTAAAACATAGCATAGCATAACAAAACACAACATAGCATAACAAAACACAACATAGCATAGCATAACAAAACAAAGCTTAGCATAACAAAACAAAGCATAACAAAGCAAAGCATAACAAAACATAGCAAAACAAAGCATAGCATAATAAAACACAACAGAACATAGCATAGCATAAAGCATAGCATAGCAAAACACAACAAAACATAGCATAACAAAAAACAACAAAACATAGAATAGCATAACAAAACAAAGCATAGGATAGCAAAACTAAACGTAGCATAGCATAACAAAACAAAGCATAGGATAGCAAAACTAAACGTAGCATAGCATAACAAAACAAAGCATAGGATAACTAAACAAAGCATAGGATAGCAAAACATAGCAAAACATAGCATAGCATAACAAAACATAACAACATAGCATAGCAATACAAAACAAAGCTTAGCATAGCATAACAAAACAAAGCATAACAAAGCATAGCATAACAAAACATAGCAAAACAAAGCATAGCATAATAAAACACAACAGAACATAGCATAGCATAAAGCATAGCATAGCAAAACACAACAAAACATAGCATAACAAAACACAACAAAACAGAGTAGCGTAACAAAACAAAGCATAGGATAGCAAAACTAAACATAGCATAGCATAACAAAACAAAGCATAGGATAACAAAACAAAGCATAGGATAGCAAAGCATAGCATAACAAAACATAGCACAGCATAACAAAACACAACAACACATAGCATAACAAAACATAGCTAAAAATAACAAAGCATAGCATATCTTAACAAAACACAACAAAACAGCATAGCTTAACAAAACACAACAAAACATAGCATAACAAAACAAAACATATAATAGCATAGCAAAACATAGCATAGCATACCAAACACAACAAAACATAGCATAGCATAACAAAACATAGCATAGCAAAAGAAAGCATAGCATAATAAAACACAACAAAACATAGCATAGCATAACAAAACATAGCATAGCATAACAAAACATAGCATAGCATAGCAAAACATAGCATAGCATAGCAAAACATAGCATAACAAAACAGCATAGCGTAACAAAACACAGCATAGCATAGCATCACAAATCAAAGCATAGGATAGCAAAACATAACATAGCATAACAAAACAAAACATAGGATAGCAAAACAAAACATAGCATAGCATACAGCATCACTCAGCACCACCACAGCATCACTCAGGGGCACCACAGCATCACTCAGGGGCACCACAACATCACTCAGCGCCACCACAGCATCAGTCTGTGCAACCATTCAACAACAACTGGTTCAAATATGTTCTCTCAATGTTTCAAGCTTTATTACAAATGTAACAAAAATATATTAATATTTCACTTCTGTTCTTGGATTTTCGTCACAATAAATACACTTAACATAATCGTCACAAAAGTTATTTACAAAAGTTTAAGCTATTGCCATTATAAATTACAATAACTTTTATTTAAGTATTAATTATTTTAAAAAATTAAAAGCCATTGTTATTTGTAATATCAATACATGTAAGTCACGTAAATACAACACATATTGCATCACAAATGCTATAGGTGTCACATTTGCGAAAGTTTTAACTATTGGCATTGCAAATGACAAAGCTATTAATTTCGCTATTTTCAAAAACAAAACATGAATAAAAAATGTGTCATTTACAATACCAATAGCTCAAACTTTCCTAATGCGAGACCTATTGCATTGCAAATGATTGTTTACGGTAGTAACGTAGATGTTAAGATGATTTAAGACAAACAAATGTGTAGATTCCCAGAGAAATCAGTTCAGTTCAAAGGTCTTTATTCAGCACAATCATAGTGACCATATAAACACATAAAACACATAATCAACAAATACAGTACTAAAATGATGACAATAAAAGTTCATAACAGTGCAGGTAAAAACTTATCAGCATCCCCGTTTACTGTTTGCTAAAATATAATACTATTTCTATTCTCCCCCCCCCCCCCCCATATAAAGGTTGCGGGTACCGAGCGCCGGGTGTGCCACTGGATTCAAGCTAGCCTGGCTGATGAGGTGGTGATACCACAAAACCGGTCCCAGGATGCTTGTTTCCGGTCCAGGGAGGACCTGGCTTGGCTGTTCGGGCTGGGATGTTTCCATGAGGCACAGGGTCAAGACTGATTTGCATATGTCAGGGACAGGGTCTAAACTGGGGTGGCATAGTGAGCAAAAGAACAATGGATTTAACCCAGATCTCTTAACTGGAGGTGAATGTTTGATTTGCTCTGCATTCAATCCATCATCTGTGTGTCTTTTGTGTTAAAGCATACAGCAGGATCCCCAAGTGCACATAAATAGCGCAGAGCAATTTTGTAATCCCGGATATTCTGTGCAAGGAAGACTGCTTTAAATAATATCTCCCTAAATCCTGGTAAAAACTGCAAAATAAAATTAAGTGATGTGTGCTTTGCTTCGATAGGTCATCACAAGGGCATAGGATCGGGTCCAATGGTTGCCTTTCATTTAAGGGAAGGCAACTAAATAATGTCCTATGCCCAACTGCAATCTGGTTAAAACATAACCATAGTCCAGAGAAATGATTTCGCCTAAACTGCTTAATATGTGCAACTTTATTAAGTATGGATAATAAAAACCGTTACAATGGGGCGATACAAAACACTAAAATCTGTCATATTAAAACAACGAGGGTTGAATACATTTCTGTCAACTGTCCACAGCCAGCTGTGCGCTATAAAATATCTAAACTTTAAAATTACTTCATGAAAAAAGGGAAATTCCTAACTAGTGCAAAGGACTTCATGTCACCTTCTACCTTTTGGAGTCCAAAGCATTAGCAAAAATTAATGCAGCGACAGCCAGGCAGCAATATGCTTAATAAACCATTTAATTAAACAAGGACTAAGAAACAATAACACTAAATATGAAGAAGTGAACACTAATAAATTCAACAACAGCACAATAGCTTAATAAAACTTTACATCCAAAAAGGTTAAAACGAATCATGTGAAAAATAAATATTTCATATAGATGGTTCTATCAGCCGAATTAAATGTACTGTTGGCTTGGTTTCGCTAATCTACTTTCCACCAACATCATCAAAGCCAAGTTAGCAAGAAGGGGGAAGGAGGGGAGGCAGGCCGACTGGGGAAATATAGGGAGTGCAAAGGCAGATGTAAAGTGCGAGAAGCAGAGCAGGGAGGCAAAGGGCACTAATCAAGAGGTGGGGCTGGTTATTGGAAACCGACATCGTAATCCTGACGGCAGAAACGCCGTCCTTAGTGGGTTACGGTGCACTTCCGACCGACAGGAATACTACGAGAGTCGGTCGGAACCGAGTCAGAATCACCGGCGGGTTTACGTGCCGATCGTGAACATTGTAATCGCACGGTGGGACTGTAAACAGACATAGTCGGTCGGAAGGGCTCTGACGGGGTCGGAAAGCTTCTGATTGTGGGGCAGAGGCTTTCCGCCATCGTAATGAGCCCCCATATGTATAAAATCCACCCCAGCGGATGCACAGCGGGGGCAGGCATCTCCAACCCCCAAAGTACATCCGTGCTATCCTTGGGGTGATGAAATAAGTGTGGTGCAGATAGTTAAACTGAGTATACATAAGTCTAGTATTGGTAGATATAGTTTTGGCCATTTCGATACATTGCTACAACTGCCCATCCGCAAGTGGGATGTCCAGTGTTGTTTCCCAAAAGTTTTCAACAATTGTAGTGGTGTGACATTGCCCATGCGTAAGATGCCATACAAGCAATGATGGCCCACAAAGCTCCCTCATGTGTGAGCAATGTTTGCAAAAAGTGTGAGGACACTGGTTCATCGTGGGCTCTACGCTAGACCTAGTGCACATGGTATGTGAAGGCTGCATAGATCATAAAGGAGCCCGGGGAGATGCAATAATCCTCCAAACGTGTGCAGAACCTGGTCATTGAATAGATCCCCCTCAATGTGGCAAGACCCATCTCCAACCATTGTGTCACCTCGTGCCGTAGACGGAGTGTATTGCAACCTGGCATCCCCCAGAGGGGCAGGTCATTCGCCTAGGGTGTACACGTGTGGCGTTTGGTGGTGTAGGTGCTCCAGCAGGCTCTACCACACGCATAAGGATGTTACCTTCCCCTCAAGGAACCAGCACCTCAGAGCCCAGCAATTACCGCAGCAAGGATGATCCCCTGAACCAGTGCCCCACCTCAGACATACCAGAACCAGCCAGCCAGCTAGATGGTCACTTAGAGATTTCTGGGATCTTTTGCTGACCGCTATAGAGGTGCTCCCCTGCCGGGATGAATTGTGTTACACTGTTCAGCGCCCACGACCTTAAAACCTAAGAAACCAGCATATTCCTTGCAGATTTTTCTGTAATTTTACGGCTTGTTAATTTATGCCTTGAGAAAGCCCTAGACCTGCGCACTGGGAAGGGGCGAAACTGGTGTTGGCTGTTTTCTTTATATTGAAGTTCTTTTTAGGGAATCTCACTGAAATATTAGAAAAAAAGAACCATTTAATTCTTATCTTAGACCTTTTGGCTGCATTGGAATAACAAAACAAAGTGTAATTTTGCTACTAAGCTCAGTTCATCATTTTCTCTTTTAGAACACGTTTTAATGGGTATGGGGCTTCCCACTTTTTGGACATCTGATCCCAGTAGATTTCACACATTGATCTAGATCAGACAGAATTGAGATTGTTCCCATACCTTGTCAAAAGCCTGTTTAATGCCTCGTGATCATTTTTTGTTCTGTTACCCAGAAGATCAGATCTTGCTAAAGAAGACTACCAAAATATTTGGCCTCAACACCTAGGAGAGTAATCTGCCTCTAAGGTTTCTAGATACTAATGCCTGACAAAAGGCACACGCTTCCACCTCACCACAAATCTTGCAAATACTGCAGTCTGAACTGACTGACTGCCCCAACCCCCTCCTGGCCTGTCCGATACCCTGGCCTGACAACAGTCAGACTTCCCAGCCTCAAGTCCTTCAAGGCTTTTAAACAGAGATGCCAGCAAAGAAACTCACTCCCAACATGTGTTGCCAGCCTTTCAGATGCTTGAGTGTGTGACGTGTGTCTCGGAATACCTGCCCGTGCTCTCCATGCCACTGGAGTCAGTCAAGCTAGCCTGGCTGATGAGGGGTGAAACCCCGAAACCTGTCCTAGTTTAATATGGTCGTTCAGTTGTACATAATGCTTTCATGGTCATTTATAAGGTAACAAAAATGCTTCGGACACTTCTTTATTATAACTTTTCATTATGCTGCAGACTTCTGTACAGCACAGCTTAAAGACTTAAGCAAAGCCAATATCTCTGGCTAAACACTTATAAGGTCCCAATGGCGAGACCCATTGGCTACGCCAATGCTTGTTGTTCCAGTGTTCAAGCATCTACAGCAATTTGACATTATCCGACTTGCTAAAAGTGCGGTCCACTTTCAATCTTTTTTTATTTGAACTGTGTGCTTGGTCCAGTGGCACTCGCCACAAACAAAGGCTGGTGGGGGTGACGAAGGCTGTCACGTCCCACGTCACCTCGCGCCTCCTGCACTCTTCCTGGTCCTGGCAGCCCATGGGACAGACTCCCATCCAATCCCCCTGCTGCTGTCATGCTATGAGAGCAGCAGGAGGATTGGCCTGAACGGGCTTAAAAGACACTCTGCTCAGGCCAGAGAGTCTGTGGGGGTTTCTCCAGCCCAGCTATTCAATGCAGAAGAAATGCTGGAGAAACCTAAGTGCGCATGTGTGTTATGGTCGGTCAGTGACAGCCGGCCCGATACATATGCGCACTCCTCCTCCTCCCGTCCCAACCTCAAGCCTGGACGCGCTGGGTCAGAGCCAGCAAATAAAAAATAAACAATGCTCAAACATAGTTTTATTTTACATTTACTGGGTCTGAGCCAGGCAGTGGGGCAAAACCGCTGGCTTGGACCAGCAAAGTGTTTGATTTTTGATGAAAGATGATCTTACATGAGGTCAATTCTGTAATCTGTGATACACGAGAGCAGGGATATGCAGTCTATTGTTGTGCTTGAGTTTGTAGAAATAAAAGTGCTAGCCAGTGATCTTTGAGAAACCTGCCATTGAAAACTAAGAGGTCGGCTGCATTCAGCAGACTCGAAATCGATTCGCCAAGTTTATCTTGTCGCTTAGGTTTTTAAGACTCCTGAGACGGAATGTTCCACAACCTATCTTGCAAGGATGTATACTCATCCCAATGCTGAGGAAAGAGAGGATGAGAACTGAAATCTACTAAGAACTGGTATTTTCAGATTTCAAATCCATAATCGCCAATTCTAGCTTTGCCACTATTCCATGCTTTATTGTAGGAGAAATGTAGATGGCCAGAATAATTAAAAGCTGCTTCTGTGTACATGATCAGTTCTCTACTTTTAACGGCCAGGGCCCACTTTTCTCCAATGTCTATATTTCTGACCTTTCATTCTAAATCAGAGGAAACATAGATTAACAGTTTCCCCTGTGGACGTCCTGTGACTTTTTCTTTTCTCGCACAATGTTGGTACTCAATGCATCCAATCAGTGGTGTGAGGGTCATACTCTATGCTTCTTGTGAGATTATAATTTTAAATTGGCGCACATATGTAATTATATTTTCTTCATAAATTACATTACATAAGCCATGCATGTTCCATCAACAAATACATAATGAATCAATGGTAAGGTAATTTGTCTTATGGGACGATAACTGGGCCAGCTTCATTTCTTTATTGCGTTAATTAGCATGGAGGGTAACCAATTCGAGTCCTAGGTTGATCTTTTTCAATCTGCTACTTCAGAGCATTATCTGCCATGAGTCTGAGTAAGTAATTGTTATATTGGCAAGTGCTCTATTTTCAGAAACCTATTACTTGCATATAGCATTACACAAAACAGAGTTGCAGGAGTCACCGCATTCTTGCACTAACTTTAAATACAATTCTGCGTCATGAGTTTCAATTTCTTACTTTGTTCAAGCCCAGGTCAAATGGTGGGATAATCATTATCTATATATTTTGTGTATCTTATTCCCCATTTTCTGAACAAAAGTCTGAAGGAAAGTTCCCCCTTTTTTGACAAGGTCATCCCCACTTTTTGCCTGGCATATAATGCAGTTTTGAAAGAAGTGCACTGGGTTCCTGCTGTCCAGGTCCCAATTGCCAGATCTCTTTGCCAAAACTGTACAATAGCTCCCCCAATTGGCCATACCTTTACCACCTCTGCAAGTCCCTAGTAAATGGCACCTTGAGTACCCAGTGCATAGGTACTAAAGAGGGTCTTTCAGCGCTGTAGTATGTATTGTGCCACACTAAGAGACCCCTTACCTAACTCATGCAGACTGCCATTGCCGGCTGTGTGTCTTGGTGCAGATAAAAGTGAAAACACGACATGGCACACATTGCCAAGCCTGCAGAAACTGTATGCAGTATAGGTAAGTCACCCCTACAGCAAGCCTTATTGCCCAAAGGCAGGGTGCACTATACTACATGTGCGGGCATAGCTGCATGTGCTAATATGCCCCTGTGATGTCTAAGTCAATTCTTAGATATCACAAATTAACAAGGAAACTATTTTAAGTACATGTGCTTGACACTGGTGAAGACAAGGTCTCCAGCTACATAATGGCTTCACTGAAATCTAAGGTTTTTGGCATCAAACACCTTGTAATAAGAAACGCACACTGATTCCAACGGTGGATTTATTAATACATGCACCCTTAGGGCAACCTAAAGGTGCCCCTTGAAAATGTACCAGCCTCTAGTGTGCTGGCTAACTGTTGTAGATCAGCCTGCCATCAAAGACAGGTTCCTGGCCCCCTGCAGGTGAGAGCCAATGCTTTCTGAGGGCAGAAACAATGCCTGCACTGGCCAAAAGTGTTGTCACCTCCTTCAAGCATGATGGCTAAGTAATTAGCATATCAAAGTAGGACGCTTTAAAGGCCTCTGTTGCCTTTGATATGTGACCTTGGCTTCCCCTGATTGGGGAAAAGCCAACCCCCTGCCCTGGGCCCATTTGGCACCAGGACAGGCAGGAAATTAGATATGCAGGAAGGCATGGCGCACTACCAGGACCGTCACATTCCTAAGGTGAGCTGCCTGACATTTCCTCCCTTTAGGAAAATTCTACCATCTTGGTGATGGCATAATTAGGAACTCTGGTACTGGGTTATGCCCACTTTCCACAGGAAGAGGTCATATAAGGGGTGTAGTAACCCCAAGGGTAAATAGCCCATTGGCTACAACCCTTAACTCCCCTAAATCTAGTATTTAGGGGAGTCCTGGCACCAGGAAAGCAGATTCAACTGATCAAGAAGAGAGGACAAAGACGAGCCACGAGAACTGAAGACTGCTGTGGACGTTTGGCGCCAAACCCTGCCTGCCAGCACCAAGTCTCGACAATCATGATCAGCGACTCGTCCAGCTTCTGAGAACCCCAGGAGACTGCCAGTTCCTCAGAAATTTTCAAGCAATCTCCCTTGGAGTAGGAGAGCAACTCCCCAGCAGTCCACAGGCACCAAATCTCTAAGTCAGGTGTACCAAGTTGCTGCTCCTTGGCCTGTCCAGCTCAATAGCCGACCATGAAGAGGACTCGGTGCTCCTGAAGGTCAGATTTGTCCCCCCACCAAGTGAGTGGACACCAGGACCAACCAGAGCTGCACAGGACCAATACCTGGGGCACTAGACCCCTTGCCGCAAGCAAAGACAGTGAGTCCAATCCAAATGCCAACTACACCGAGAACGAGCAGGCATCGAGGGACATCAGCACCTAACAGACCAACCTCCTGGCTGGCCCAGCTGTCCGAATTTTGCATTCTCAACCAGCGGGACCGAAAACAACAAGGCCCCAGGCAACACAGAACTCAGCCGACCTTTTCACTCTGCACCTGAGCGCCCCAGACTGGGTACTGACAAACCCCTCTGCAGCCTGTTTCTAGGTGGCCCCCCTACTCATTACCGGCGCGGTGCGCACAGCTACTAGCCCAACCAGCACCTCTGCAAACTGATGCCACAGGGCAGGTCACGAGTGACTAAGTCCCGAAGGAGACCTCCAGAAACCGAATATACTTGTATGCTATCTTTGCCTTTTCCCTCCTTAGGAAAGCATTGTGCATAAATTAGCATTTAAGCAACTGTTTTACTTACTTACCTACAACATTCAATATTTTAAAAAGTACTTACTTGATAACAAATTTCTTGGTATCAAAATGTATATAAAACACGTCTTATTTTTCTAAATTGGTTGGTCTCTATTTTATTCCTGAGTGTGTGTCTCATTTATTGCCTCTGCGAGTACAACAAATGCTTAAAACTAACCTCTGATACGCCTAACTGCTAGTCCACACTACCACAAAAGATAGCATTTCAGATATAATTTGTGCCTCTGTATACCAATTGGAGTCTACCTGGACTCTTCGCAAAGTGTACCTCATTTTGGTCCACTATATAAAGAGCCACCTTCCTACAAAGTCTCTTCGAGTCAATCAGTTCTGCAATTTCTGCATTATCCCATGTCACCAAGATTGGTTCGTTTAGTAAAAAGGCAGGAAAAAATTGATAGCTTCTCTGTGCGCTGAATTGAGATGCGCCAAGTCTTCCAGGCCTTTCAGTAACTTGAATACGTTAGCGCGATTCAATACATCATGCCCACCCCTATTTTAAAATTGGGGCGTCAATAAAAGCTTTTTTGTAATGTTGTCCATAGTTACATCACAACGGTTAAATGTTGGTGTTCTGTCATTCTGTGATACACAGTTATGTTTTACTGTTACCGTGTGCTCATCATAATCTTTAATCTAATTTTTTGCTATAGTTTCACATTGAAAGACTTTGTTTGGTCACAATTTTGGCTTTGACAGACTGGGCATTGAGCAGCTACCTTAAAGTATTTGAGAGCCGATATCTCTCTTTTGTTGGTGTTTGTGCCACTTGTTGAAATTTCCAAAGCTTCACTGCAGCAGTGTCAGTTTTTCTTAAAGAAGCTTATTTAAATAATCTTCAGACAGCCCAGTATTCTGCTTTCGTGGGATTTTCTCATTCTCTGGATTAGTGTGAGCGGGTTCTGATGAAGATGAGTGTGATATTACAGGTTCCTTGGACTTTGATAGAATACGTTTGTATTTTTGAAAGATTGGATAATCCTTCAACGGTCCTTGGACATTTGACTGGTTAACTAGGCAAACCTTTTTGTTTCTTGATTTTCTCAGTCTTTTGCATTCTTGTTTCAATAGTGGTTTGTTGTCATTTTGTTGAGAGCTGCTGCTATTATTGTGGACATTAAGTGAGGTCTCTAATACGAGAGGAGATCTCAGATCTGGAATATTCTCAAGATTGTTTACAGAATGCACCTCAACTTGATGAATTATTTGGTTGACTCTGAGCTGTTTTTGAGGGCTTATTTCTGTGTTTTACAGAATAAAGTTTGGAGCCAAAGAGGCCACAGAGTTTTCAACTATATTTCCTCAAGGTTTGATTTTCGTGAGACACCCTTTTCTCTGGATGGTAAGTGTTGCTGATCGTGACATTATAATTTTAATCTCATAAATCAAGGTTTGCAATACTTTAGAGAGGGAGATTAATTTCTCTATGATTGGATAAACAGCACAGGCATTTGTTTTGTTTTTCCTCAACTTCCCTACTAGCCCTTACCACAAGCTTGTTCAAGGTTTCCAGTTGTGTATCCATTCTTGAAATAGAGTGTTGAGTAAATCCACATGTATGTCCTTTTTATCGGAATGAAAGTTTAAGGCTTTTACTATTGTGTTTAACATGCTCATCACGGTGGACCAAATAGGTTTGATGAGATTGGCAGTGTCAGCATTTGACTGATTAGGTGCATCTAAAAACAGACTGCTACTTTGGCCATAACATAGTTCGGGCCAGGACAATTACAGAAATACATTGGTGACATCGAGAGGTTCAATCCACTTGAAACTACATCCCATTGACCATTGAAAGTACCCAATATAGGGGAGCAATCTCCCAATTGACCTTCTTGAGGGTAATGGTGAGAAGATGGACTGATAGACCTTACATTGGTCCGAGACTGCAGGTATACAGGCTCCACTTGATCCAGTGAGACCTCTCCTTTAAATAGTTCAAAAGATTGTCTTGGAGAAAATCCTGTGGTAATTGCAAGGCTTTTTGAATTTCGCTTTCCACCATTGGAGGTAGTTGATATGAGCTTAAAGGGGTAGCTTGTTTTGACTTGTTAATTATTCTTGTGCCGCCAGTCAAATCCCCTGGCTTTTAAAAGAAGCTAGAAATTAAAACTGTCGGGTCTGCTGAATTGAGTAGTTGAACGCTCTTGGCCATTGATTTCTTGTTGCCGTAAGGAATTTTGACTTGCCCGATATTTTGCTCAATTTCTCCCCTGTTTAATGCTGTTGCCACCCTCGTTTCTGCTTACTCTTCTGGATCTCACGGTGGATTTTTGATATATTGGGGCTGCCAAAAATGTCCAGAATGTTCTGTATAAATAATAACTATCCAAATATAGAACAAATACAGCTTAATACCCTTTACAAAGGAAATTAGTTTGGAGTATTGTTAGCTGATTAAAAGCAAGAGTGTGATAGGGGCTCAAACAAATGTATAGTAATTGAAAAAGATTAAGTACAATTGTCCTAATTATCCTGGTATGTGGTTTCCCCTAAGAGTCAGACAGTAGCTCTCTTTGCCAGCAAACTTAATGCCTTGAATTGGTTATGATGATTCATCGGTGGCCTGTGGAGTACTAGCAATTGGAGAAGGAGCAGCAGGGCTGCCTGACACTGTCGTCCCCTTCATCGCCACCAGCTTTCCACCCCATCAGTAAGCCCCCCCCCCCAGCAGCCTCCATATAGCCCCGCCTAAATTCTCAACAGCAACCTTCACTCCTGGTGAGTTCATGTGTAGGGCAGGATGAGGTTGTGAGGCCGTGGAGGGAGTGAAGAGGGGTAGGTTATCAGCAGCTGAGCAGAGGAAATGAGCACAGAAAAAGAGCCTCTGTGCTGTCCCCGCAGGTGACTGCCACAAACCGTTGGGCTGCCAGGTAGTCAACAGAACTTTGCCCAGTGCCAACCGCACTTGATCTACTGAGCACAGCTGGCAACAAGGGCAGAAATGTGGTGGCAATTCAGCAACAGCTATGTAGTTGCTTTGCTGCCCGACCCGTCGCCTCCTCAATCCCCTCTGATTCTTCTGTTGCGAAAAAATACAAAGCTGAAGGATGTTGTTGAAGAAGGCTCACAGCAGTGACAATTGGTGCCAGAGATGTCGGGATAATATAGTGTGTAGAATATTTTGAGTTTTGGTAGTGACTTAATGGTGGGTTTTCAGAATGACCAAGAGCACAACCAAGCACTTCAGTTATCTAGAACCATAACTGTGTGGGTATTACTGTTTTAAAAAGAAATTAAACCAAACAGCTTCCCAAAAACTGAACCTTCAAAGCAACCCAAACACCTTTGACGTTTTAAACAACTGAGAGCAGGAGTAGAAAAAGATGTGGGAGGAGGCAAGCCTGCTTTGATCTTACAGTGCTGGTGCTGCCACCTCCACCCGGTAGCTTGTCCACACATGCACCTACCTAGCTTAATTTTGTTTTTCACATTAACTCCCTCGCTTTTTTTTTATTTTTACCAAGGGGAGCTTCTTTTCCTTACCTGTTTTCCGTTAGCAGTTGTTCCCTCAGTGTTTCAATTTATTTTTTTATGGGTTGAGGTATAAATTAAAACAGGACTATCCCAGACCCATAATGTTTATCTCATCTTCCTTCATACATGTTTCAATGTTCTGGTTTATATTTTCTGCATATTAATAATTGTTTGTTTCTATTAAACCACATAATACAATTGGAAGAGCTCTGCAAATTCCACCTACCTTTTAGATAACAATATGCAAAAGAAAACGTCAATTAACATTTTCTGTTCATAATTCTACCCAGGATTTGAGGTGAGGATTATGCTTTCTTTTCCATTTATTTTAACTTAGCAGCCATTAATAACAACGATATTACTAAAAGTACACTACCATAACTCAGGAAGTTATAACACATTCCAAGACAAGTCACATGACCATTAATATCCAACTATATCATAACCATGCCAATGTAGTTCTTACAGGCATCTATTGCCGTTCCCTAGCCCTTGATGAGTGATCTTACTATCGTTTCTATTTCTGTGCGTTATTTCATGATTCTGAAAGGCATATCTGGCACTAGAATGGCCTGTATGCCACAGATGTGCATATTTGGGGTTTAAGTTCAGGTGAAATCTGATATTTAGAACTTTCTGTTCCGGTCTGCCGCCAATGCCTGTATCCACCGTCCACCACATTCTTGGGCCTGTGTACACTCAATGGGAGAGAGCCGGTAGAACAATCTGCTCTATTGCACCACCTCCTCTTTATTTAAGCTTCAGGCTCCAATCTGAGCATACAAGACAGCTGGACGGCAGATCCTTGTGTCACACACAGGGGCCAGCAATGTTCATCTTTCTGCTCGCATTTGAATATGGCCCGCTATTTTGTTAAGGGGAGCTGCAGGGCACATTGAGATCTGGTTCTGCTACAGTATATCCCCAAAGGAGTGTATTTTGGGTTGCATGGGAGAAATCTTTCAGTAGGCTAGTCTCAGAAGCAACTGTTTTGCTTTGCAAGCAGTGATCCCCCATATATAAGAATGCGTGTGGGGGTATTTCCCTGACGATTTTGGCCTAAGCTGTGTCCACACAATACAATTCCTTGCAGGTGCACAAAACACTGGGGTGGGTGTCACATTAATTATGAAGGCTTTCCCACAATATTTGCAGAGATAGATAAAGTTTCCTTGGATTTCAATTGAGGTGCAATATGGCTTTGAGCGGTCTCTCAGACAGGGCAAAGTACTAAAGAATAGTACACATTTCTAGTATTTTAAGAGGGAGTCTGTGGCAACTGACTGATGAGTAAATACAAGATGGCAGCCCTCATGTAAGAGAATGAAAAAGACATTGTGTATTTCACCTCTCCCGCCCCACACTGCAAGGGATTCCGAGTGCAGAGGAACCGAAGATGTGTCAGTCAAGGGCAAGAAAAGCATCCAGTGGCAGGAGAGTGCTGATGACAGAAGCAGCTATGCTGCCCATGTGTATGCCCTCGTGTCTTAAGAGAATGATTACGTTTAATGCAAAAGGTGGAAATTCATCCACCTATAGCAGAGAAAGCTCTGAGGGCAAATTCGAAAAGTCCTGCAACGTGCAGACACAGCACCACACAAGGCTGAGACTCCAGGAGTCTGAGTCGGAGCCAGTAGACTGGCTTTCAAAAGACGACAGCCAGATCTGTTTAGAGGGTTTTCTCAGAGAAAGTGTCCTTGTATTTGTACAATAGGCTTGGAAAACCGACAAATAAGTCAGTGTTCTACAGTAGTAAGGCAGAATGCTACAGACAATTGGTGGAGGGCAAGTTGGCTCAGTCTACCTGAAGACAGCATAGTTCCAAGAGAACATTTTTAGGCAACCCAAGTAGGGTATAGACAGGTCATAATGGACATGGAAGAACACATTACTATATCTAGTGGGCCAGCTAATATATATAATTTACATGGCTGTATTGGATTAAGAGATGGGCACAGCTCCTCCCGGAGTGGATTTGACAGGCAATCTCCGTGTTAGGCAATGCAAATTATTTCAATTTCTGTGGAGAGAAAGAGTTAAATGTTGCTTAGAACACATCCCAAGTTAGCAAAATGGTCACTTTTGAGGCCAGACCCTTGGCAGCGGGGTGACCCTTTAGAGAGTCACTTCAGACAAAGCATAGTTACCCAAGAAAAAGACTGTCAGCCCCAGAATTTTCTGACAGCTGAGCTCCTTTGATGGCCAGGTTCTCCAGAAGTCCCAGCGCTTCTGATGGTGGAAGCTAATTTCAAGACTAGTAATGATTTAGTAACTTTTTCCATCCAGGAGATACAGCTTTTCTGCTACCAGAGACATCTCATTTAGAGGCAAACAAGTCATCATGAAATTATACAGGTGAGCCTCTTCCACTTTCCACAAGTAGCAGTGGGAGGTAGCTTTTGATTCTTTTTGCATAACTATCAACTACTTGACAAAGTAAGTCGGGGTCTTGCAGATGGTGAATGGGTTTACTTTGGGGTATATCAATGTCTGTTCAGCTGGTAAGATTCAAGAAGACCTTTTTCTATTCGCAAGAGTTGAGGGAGCTAGAACACAAAGGCAATGTTTTCCGATCCACCCTTTCTATATTTCTAAGCAATCATTTTCTCATAAAAAAAGGACACAGTATTCAGACCAGTGATGAACCTGTAAGAATTCAACAAACAGTTGGTGTTTCAAGATGGAGAGCATCATTTGTTATGTTATGTTAAAATTGTTGTACCGCGCACGTACACCGAGACGGTTTCTTGGCGCTCATAACAGACATAGCAAGACAGGGCAAGGGTATCATACTGAGGCCGCTTTAAAGAGAGAAGTTTTCAAGGTTTTCCTAAATGACTCATAGGAGGGGCAGTGACGAAAGGAAGAAGGGAGGGAATTCCAAAAGGAGGGGCCAAGGAAAGAAAAGCGCAATCCGCCGTGCTTTTTGCGGCGGTTAGATGGGATGCAGAGAAGATTATCAGCAGAAGATCTGAGATTACGGGTAGGAAGGTATCTCTTTAATTTGGAAGAGATGAATTCAGGGGCGCAGTTATGGAGAGATTTGAATATGGTGCAACCAAGTTTGAAGGAGCACCGTTGGACCACAGGGAGCCAATGAAGGCTCCTCAAAAGGGGGGAAACATGCTGGTGTCTAGGTTGGTGAAAAACCAGGCGGGCCGCCTGATTCTGAATTAGCTGGAGTTTTTGGAGCTGATAAGCAGGAATCCCCACATACAAGAGGTTAGCGAAGTCAACCCTGGAGAGGACCAAAGCCAGTATAACTAAAATGAGTGCCTCTCTGGTAAGAAAACGGCAGATCTTACGGATCCTGCGCAGTTGAAAAAAGCAGGATGATGTCACAGCCGAGATCTGGGGTTTCATAGATAGATCCTCAGAGATGACCACTCCAAGGCTTTTCACAGAGCTGACCGGGCGGGGAGGGGTGCCGAGAGAGAGGGGCCAATAATTGACATCCCATGGATTGGTAGGGCCACCCACCAGGACAAGTTCCGTCTTTGACGGGTTCAACTTAAGCTGGCTGTGAGCCATCCAGTCAGAGATGAACAACATTGTGGTTTGAAAATTCAAACGAGAAGAAGGTGAAGTGTCCAAGGGAAAGACCAACTGAAGGTCATCTGCATAATTATAAATAGTGGCAGGGGAGTGACGGAGGGAAACCATAAGTGGTTGCATGTATAAATTAAAAAGGAGGGGAGAAAGAGCTGAGCCCTGGGGAACACCACAGGTGAGGGGGGAGAAAGAAGCAGAGAAGGTAGAGAGGTGGACTGCCTGAGAGCGGCCCTGCAGGAAGGACCGAACCCAATCCAGGGCAATGCCCTGGATACCGGCGTTTCTGACACGGTCGATCAAAATAGTATGATCGACCGTGTCAAATGCCGCCGAGAGATCCAACAATACCAGGGCTTGGGAGAGATTATTGTCAGCGCCGGCTCTGAGGGTGTCCATGACAGCCGCAATCACCATCTCTATGGAATGGAGAGGGCGAAAGCCGGCCTGTTGGGGGTCCAAAAAACGAGAAGTCTCCACAAACGTTCTCAGACACCTAGTAACATAGGTTTCTAGGACCTTTCCCAAAAAAGGAAGAAGGGAAATGGGCCTGTAGTTACTTAGCACAAGTGGGTCTGCGCTGTTTTTTTTTAAAATAGGTAATACCACGGCCTGCTTGAAGGCCTCTGGGACAACACCTGATGTTAAAGAGGAGTTGAGGAGGGCCAAGGCTGGACCAGGACAGGCCGTGAAAATTTCTTTAAGAATGTGTGGGGGGCAACAGTCCCTAGGAGAACCAGAACAGACTTTTTGAAGAAGGTTATGGAACTCAGGAATAGAAATAAGAGGAAAAATAGAAAATTCCTGAGGGTTTACAGGGGGGAGGGAAAAGGATTTAGAAGGAGAAGGTGGAGGGATGTTAGTTTCGATAATGGAAATTTTATCTTGAAAAAAGGCATTGAGCTCATCACATAGAGCCTGGGTGGGAACCAGAGGAAGAGTAATACGGTCTGGGAGGGAGAGCTCGTTGACAATTGAAAAAATGTCTTTAGATTTTGCAGCCGACTCCAAGATTTTACTGGAAAAATAGGAAGTTTTTGCCTCAAGTATCGAAGATTTATATTTGTTAAGTAGAGTGGTAAACTCTATCCTAAGTAGAGGGTCGTACTTGTGGCGCCAGCGACGTTCAGCTTGGCGAAGGGCAAGTTTGTCAGATTTTAGCTGGTCATAAAAGTCCTACTGAAAGAATATGATTATATGGTGAGATTAATCTTCAAGGATGTCTACCTCTCAGAACCAGGTGACTACTGGTCCCTTTCTAACCAATGGGATATATATATGTTCTCTGTGCCAACCCTACCCACTTTTTCAGTAGTTCATGTTTGCCTTACTGGAAACAGGATCACAATGCCATGTGTTAGAACGTTTTCTAGGTGGGGAAAGTCTTAAACCACACTAATCAGGGGCTCTAAGGGCTGGAGGTGTGTGGGGACTGTACCATGATAATTGTATTGTCCTCCCACTTCTAACACTAAAATCCAGTTTGGATCAGGCACAGTACTTTCAACAAAGCCAGAGACAGGGGTCTGATAGGACAAAATCAGGACTCTTCAACAACCAGACAAGGGATCCACACAAATTGTCTTGGCATCATACTCTCCTTTCAAGTGAGCCCCAAGTGTTATATGTGTACCCAGCAGATCTGTCAAGCAGGATTTGACACTGTAGTGTCAAAAAGGATACCCACAGCCTCCACCCTGCATATTCTGTGGAGTTCCAAAGCCCATTCAGACCATTCTATTGGTTGTTCCTGGGAGGCATTTCACATCTATTCAAGGCGAATCATGCAAATTAGCATTCAGGAACTTCAGACAGGGAAAAAGTGACTTCCTAAAAGTTACTTTTACTTAATGTGTTATTAAAAATCTGACATCACCATTGAATTGAATTTTAATAACTATTAAAAATAGTTGTTTAATTTATTGTTTTAACTGGTCCCTTTCCCAAAATGCAGTATTCCTATGTTAAACTGTATTCTGCTTTTCTACACAGGACAGTAAGTGGAGGCAGAAGTTTTCATCACTTTTCTTCATCTGTCACTCCTCGCTTTCTTAAGAGGTAGTGTCCTCCCCTTCATTTGCCTAAGATTTATAAAAACACTGTTTTTTTTATCAAATGTCACACATCCCATATACAGTTATATATGGAAAAAAACTTAAATAGTGTATCTAACACAAGAGACACCTATAGGCATGTTAATATCACAAAAAAATTGTGAAAAGGCAAAATGGCACCTCACGGCACACCACCAGTCGGGCTTGCTGATTGGTACTCACCAGCTATGCTCACTTTTTTCATCATCGGTAACCATTTTGCTTGAAAAAAAAATGTGTCCCAATAATTTGTGCCAAAAAATTATAAAACCACATTGACGTGTGTTTTACGACTACCACACGGACAAGACCCAGTGAAAATAAAACTGAAATAAATCGCACAGTTACCAATTTTATTCTTTTCTCGTGCACTTATTCAGAGATTTAAAACTGGCTGCATTTACGCAGACCACTTTCTTTCTCAGCCGACATGTTTCATTGCCAACACTATTTTCATGCAATTTCGTCAGGGCAGGGTCATTCGTCACAAATCTTGGACACTGGTGCTGTTTTTTAAAAGAATTGACTGTCAAATGAGAAAAAACACACACATTGGCCAGGTTACTAAAACCATTTCTCTTTTTAAACATACGACCACATACATCAATGTTGGGCATTTCATTGTTTGTCTTTACCATGTGGGAGCCCAAGTCAATCGTACCGGCTCTCCACTCATTACACAAGAAGAACTCCAAGCGTAAGTTGATAAAATATATGGTAGGAACTGCGAAAGATAAAAGATGGATAACAACAAAAGAAGCCGAGTTTCTGATTAACAATAAGCCAAGAACTCTGGCTTTCTATGTCCTGCCCAAAATTAATAAACCCCAGCGCCCTCCCCATGGTCGACCAATTGTCTCTGGGATAGGGTCGGATTTAGAGGCGCTATCCCAGTTTTCAGATTTCTTCCTTAGGGAATCAGTGGTGAACTAGCGAACCTTTGTCCAGGACACCACTGATGTTTTAAATGTATTAGAGGATACTCATTTTGATTCGGCCTGTGACCTCTTGGTAACAATTGATATAGAGTCACTGTACACCTGTATATCTCAGGACGCTGCGCTGGTGGCAGCAGCACGCGCCTTGAGGGAACAGGAGCTGTTCTATGATACACCACAGTCCTTCGTAATACAATGTATCGAGGTGGCACTTACCCGTAACTATTTCTGCTATAAAGATACCCTATACTTACAAACTACTGGTACATCAATGGCGCGACAATGGCGCCCAGTCTGGCCTGCATTTATGTGGGCCAGTTTGAGGAAAATTGTATTTACCATCAGTCTAATCCCTTCCAGAGGAATATCCGCCTCTGGAAGAGGTACATAGACGACGTGCCATGTATCTGGGCCGGAGGAGAGGAATTTTTGTTGGAGTTTTTGAACTGCTTGAATGGCCAGGATACCAGTTTACACTTCACGTGGACTTATAGTGGCCTGGGAGTTGTGTTCCTTGAGCTGGATATCAAGTTGGAGAATAACATACTATGCACAAGGGTACATCAGAAGTTGACGGACAAAAATTCTTTGTTACACTATCAATCATATCATCCGAGAGCACTGCGGGATAATCTGCCAGTGGGGCAGTTCCTGCGGTACCGCAGGAACTGCTCCACGACGGCATCGTTCATGCAGCAATCAGAGGGACTGTGTGAAAAATGTATACAGAGAAACGATCCACACAGAATTGTGAACCAGGCAAGAAAAAGAGCATTTAACACGCCCCGCAGTGCACTACTAGAGAAAAATGTTAGGTCCAAGGATGATTGTTTACCAGTTGTAATGACATTTGGTCCCCTTGCCACCCAGATCAGACAGTCTATAAGAAAACATTGGGCTTTAGTATCGACAACTGAATTTAAAATGCCTTTAAAAGATCAAGTAATTTGAAAGACAAATTGGTACATTCCCGTCCAAAATCTCTACAAAATGAGACCACCATTCCTCCTGGGCATTACCCTTGTGGTATGTGTTCGGTGTGTAGGTTGAAAAGAAAGACTTTAGATGTGGTTCTCAATTCTGGAAAGGTTTGGCATCTGACCCAATTTAGCAATTGCAACACGATGAACGTTGTGTATAGATTGACATGTGAATGTAAACTGCAATACATTGGTCTTACTACACGCAAGATTATACAGTAAGAGTGCAGGAACATTTGAGCACCATAAAAGCGGGCAAACTGTCCACAAAACTAGTACAACACTGTAAAAAATGTAAATCCTCTTTTACGTGGGTAGTGCTAGAATAAGTAACTGGGGACCCCTACAATTCAGAAAGGGTTCTGGCAACTAAAGAGCCACATTGGATTTTCCAAGAAAAATGTGATTAAATTGGATTGAATGATTTTATTGAATGGAATAAAGTAAGAAACTTATATAGTGTGCTTCCTTCCATTCATATGAATTCGGTTTGTTTGGTGCCCGTGAGGTGGATGCCACTCTTTGGCGATCGTATTAATGATAAGCTGAATCACATGATGCTAGGAAATTGTGACACAGCTGAACAATTATATTTTTTGAGAACCCATCCCAGTCCAAGATGGCTGCTATGAAAATCACTGATGTAAAGGAACCTAGGGGTTCTAAATAAATTGTGATTCTGTCTGTGAGGAGCATACCCCTGAGATTGTGGAGTGGCATAGTTAGTATTAAAGGGCAATAGGAGTACATAATAATTTTAATAATGACCATTGTAAAGAGACATTAAACTTTGGAATTATTGAAATCATTGTAAATAGTGGTTCTACTTTTAGAAAGAATGAAAGAGAATAGAAAATTTAAAAAGCAAAAAACGGGCTCTAAGTATTCCATTGTGGCAGTCTTCTGTGTTATTTGGAAGGGACGGGAAGTCTACGATGGCCGCCATTGTTATCACTGAAGTCACATGGTCTAAGCAGGGCGGTTTGACAAGCGGTGGGCGGTGTGCTTTTTAGGTCTCGCCTGTCGATGCGCATGCGCATCGAGCAAGCGAGACTATAGGGGCTCATCGACTCTTTATCTAACTTGCAAGGAATCGTGGCGATTCCTTGCAGTGCCCGTGACTTTTAAGCTCAATGCGCATGTGCATTGAGCTTAAAAGCGCGTGCACAGCCGCCCGCATTCCTCCGACACCTTTGAAGTGAAGCTTAGCTTCACTTCAAAGGCCCGGCTTCTTCACACCCACATGCCGCTCTGCCCCGCTCCGCCCCCTCCCCTGAGTCAGCACTGCAGAGAAAGCCGCCTCACGCTTTGAAGCCTGTGCATCGGCCATTATCTTTCGCCTTCCTTCTCGCTCACTTAAAATGGCTTTCCAGTCACCACGGGTGGCGGCAACACGAAGCGCAAGTCTTTTGTTGCTTCGAACGAGATATGCAAGTAGCCAGCCTGAACGCCTCACCCCGGATTCCTCTGTTTGTACACGCTTGATATATTTTATTCCTGCAGTATTTGTTAGGCTTCGGTGGGAGAAATGACACTCATTTCGCGTACACAAATGTTTTTTTGAATCTGAGCATATTTATACAGAAGCCCTTGTGTTGTATGGAAATGAGATTAAACGTGTATTACCACCTCCGAACCTTATTGTTTTTATTCTTTTCTATTTGCCTCGTACAACGCATTTTGCACCTTCAATACAAGAACTATCGCATATGGCTTGAATCTGAGCATATTTATACAGAAGCCCTTGTGTTGTATGGAAATGAGATTAAACGTGTATTACCACCTCCGAACCTTATTGTTTTTATTCTTTTCTATTTGCCTCGTACAACGCATTTTGCACCTTCAATACAAGAACTATCGCATATGGCTACACGTCTAGGCAGGAGGAGTACATGATTTCGAGAATGCCCTATTAAACTGCATTATTTTGGCGTATACCATAAAATCGGTGCAACTCCCACGGTCTGACTACCAGTTACAGTCCCCAGGGGGTTATTTCTCCATAAGACCCTAGTACTGTTCGTGGTCTTTGCAGTTGTGTCGCACGTGCATTCGGCTTCTGTGTACGACTCCGGCCTCAGTCTCTACCTGGGGGAGGGGGTGGGCTGGGCAGCTCGGTTCTCCTGCCTGTGAGCGTCGCACGCACTATGCTTGTCGCAGCTCTACACAATGCTTGTCGCAGCTCTACACATTTCACGCACCGGGCGCCACGTGTTTGAGTATATCTCACGCACCCTGAATCTCGTACAGGCATGGTACCGGTGTTCACCTCACACACTTTGTTTTTGAGAGTCACACACAACACGCTTATGTTTCCGAGTATCTCACACTATTCCTGCGTCTGTGAGCATCTTCCATGTTATTTTTTTCATTTATTTTATTTAATGCGATTTTATATAGCGCGAATATTATCCAAGGTGTCAGAGCGCTTTACAGGGGCATCACAGGCACACACCAGGCGTCTCGAGAGCGTCAGACTCGCCCATACTCGGCGTCTATCTCACACCCGTGTGTGTGAGCCTCTCGCGCTCTGAGCGGTTCACACGCACTGTACACGCTCGTATTCTCACACCAGGGTTACCCTGTGTGGTAAAATCACACACAGGGCTCGTTTGTTGGCACCTCACACCAGTTTCCCATGTTAAACGATCTTTTCCCACCTCACACTTCTGTGTTTCTATTCCTTCTCCACCTTCCCGTGTGTGAGGAGCCCCACGCATTACATACAAAATGCTTCATGTGTTTGTCTCCCACATACTTGAGTTTGTTGTGCTTGTGTTGTGAGCATCTCATGCACTGCTCTTTTGTGACCTCGTGCGGTGTACTCGCTTGGAAATGTTTCTCACAGTTTTCAAGTATCTCCCTCGGGCTCTCGTGCTGTGTTCATCGCAAACACCACACTTCTGAGTACCACCCACACACAGCCACCTCGTTCTGTATATCGAACTATGCTCATCATTGTGCATTTCCCGCTCCACATCAGGGCTTCTCGCGCGTGTACCTGTATCTCACACACGCCCGCGCATCCTAGCATCTGGCATGCTGCAAGCTTTTCATATTTGTAAGGTTCTCGCACCGTGCGTCTCCTTTTGCACCTCACTATGATACAGGCGTGAGGCGTCTCATAACTCACTCACCCTCACTCACACTCACTCACACTCAGTCACTCTCACTCACACTCAGTCACCCTCACTCACCCTCACTCACCCTCACTCACCCTCAACCCCTCACTCACCCTCACTCATCCTCACTCATCCTCACTCACCCTCAACACCTCACCCTCACCCTCACCCACCCTCAACTCCTCACCCTAACTCACAATAACCCTCCCTCACCCTCACCCTCACTCACTCTCACTCTCACTCACCCTCAACACCTCACTCACCCTCAACACCTCACTCACACTCAACTCCTCACTCACCCCCACCCTCACTCACCCTCAACACCTCACCCTCACACAGTGCAATAGGTCTCACAGGATTTTTAGTTAAAGCTTTTACAAATGTTTATTGCTTTTTTGATTTGTAATTCTTTAGCATTGGCTACAAAAAATAAAAATGCAAAAGATTTACAACAAAAAACCCATAAACAATTCTAAATGCACTAACTCTAATGCTGCGAGACCTATTGCATTTCCAATGCTTGTTAAACATCTATTGCTTTCTTGCCTGTACCGAGGGATGAGGAAAGGCGCCCCATGACATTGAAGGCGGTAAGGCAATCAGGACTAACAATGAAGCGTAGAGAGAAGAACGGATACGATGCGTTTTGTAAAACTTTTATAGAGGTGAGGTAAAGATGCAACAACTTCATTCCCGCGGCATGCAGTAAGGAAAGCATGAATGCGGGTGTGTAAACAAGCGATATGAGAAGGTGGGCGTGTAAGCACGTAGCAATTTCAAGTGCAGAGAGAAGCATGGATACGATGCACTTTGTAATAGTTTTATAGAGGTGAGGTAAAGATGCAGTAACTTAAACCTCGTGGCTTGCAGTAAGGAAAACAGGAATGCGGTTGAGTAAACAAGCGATATGAGAAGGTGGGCGTGTAAGCACGTAGCGATTTAAATGGGGACACTAAGATGAGATTTCTGCTGACAGATTTAAAACGAAGAGGCTGGGATAATTACGATAAAGATGTGATAAGCTACTGATGATCACCTGTGTTTTTTGCACCTAGAAATTACACTACAGTTGAGGATACGCCTACAAAAAGAGGAACTTACACTTGGAGTACTTCTCGTGTAATGAGTGGAGAGCCGGTACGATTGACTTGGGCTCCCACATGGTAAAGACAAACAATCAAATGCCCAACATTGATGTATGTGGTCATATGTTTGAAAAGAGAAATGGTTTTAGTAACCTGGCCAATGTGTGTGTGGTTTTTTAGGTCGAAGCACGACCTCTGCTTCAATGCGAAGCATTGATAGCAGAGTCTGCTTCGACAACTATTGTGATCCGTTATTGGGAATGTGGACAGGAAAGGGTGCACGAGCGCAGAGTAGCTCAGTTTTCATCTTGTGAGCGCGCACGGCGCCGTGCCCCTCTCCTGTCCACATTCCCTTGCGCAAACACTCTACACTCACGCATGCGCACATACACAGGCATACACAGACACACACACTGCATACACACACGCAAACACCCACGCAAGCCCACGCGCACGCACACACACAGACAGACACACGCACACACACACACACACAGACACACGCACAGACACACTCGAACACACGCGCGACCCCCACCCCCACCCCACCACTTACCGGGCTCTTTCGGCGTGTTCAGTGTGTCATCTACGGCAGCGCTGTTACCAGGGGGCAGGACTTCACTTCCGGGGCTCCCTCCAGCACCTGGGAGCCGCGGGATGCGGAGAGGCCATCAGTCGGCCGGCTCCACTTCTTCCTCGGCGGCGGCGGCTGTGGCGGCGGGCGGGACTTCCTGCCATATTGCAGGCCCCGCCCCCGTCTCAGGCAAAAGTGCCTGACTTCCGTTTTTTTTTTGACGAAGGTTACTTCAGGGAGGAAGTGAAGATTGCTGTCAAAGGCACTTGGCACGTGAGCTTGGAAGGAGGAAAACATAATTTGCCATCCTCATAGGCAGCAGCAGGCATTAGCTGTGGCAGAGCAGGCTGGAAGAAGGAGCTGTGAGGCAGGAACGGCGCTCGAGCGCAGAGGCGGCAGCAGCAGAGCAACGGCAGCCAGGTCAGCTCCGGGGTTTCAGTTCGCCTGACTTCGGTCTCGCATTTGCAGAGTTTAAGCTAGTTCCTTTATGTATGCATTTCAACCAGCCAGTAAGGGGACATTTAAGGTGGCAGGTGCACTGCTGGATTTACAAGAAAGCAGGAATTGATCTGCAGGTTACCACACTTATCCAAAACTTTGTTTTTACGTGAATTTTGTTGAACATATATACATCGGCAACAAAGTACAAAGTGACAATTTTATTTTCATACTATAGTTTTGTATTAATTAGAGCATTCGCATGCAGAGAGTATCTTTCTTAGGAAGAAATAACAATAATCTAAATGACTTGTCGTAATAGACGTGAATGGGGGTGACCATCTATTATAAGGAACAAAGTACCCCTTGCCTCATGCATAGAGGATACTGCAAGTTCTCACAGAGTTCCTTGACCTTTGCTTTCACTCCCATTCCTTTAAAAGGTCACTGACGTCCTCAGTGACTTGCAATACCCTTATATGGTAAAAAAAAAGTACTTTATCCCATATCTAATGAGGTGTCTAGTTGTATAGTATGCCCTGAACAACACATGAAGTCGAGCTCCTAAAAGTGGGCCTTCTGAAAACTTGAAGCATCTCCATCACAAACTTTTGGTTGAATGTTGGCATTAGAAAGCGACGACGGCCTTACACCCACCGCCGCTTCAATGGGATGCCCGAGGGGGCGCGGCGGCTGCCAGGGCTCGAGGAATGTGCGGCAGCCGCTTCTGGGGAGCTGTTTATGTCTCTTTGACATCACCAGCGCCTCGGAAACAAATGGTGTTTATGCAGCGCGTGTGATTTAGCGCTGGGCGCTCGGGCCCAGCCTCGCCCCAGCTCTGTTGATCCTAGCAGGCGAGTTGTTTATGTGCCCACAAGTCTCTCGGCGCACAGGCGGCCTAGCAACCGTGATGGAGGACGGAGCCCACGCTGTGCCACCATTTCCGGTCTGGGAGCAGGGAGAAGCTTTTTTTTTTTATTCGCATTTAATCTCTTTCACTTGCCGCAAGCAATATTCTCTGCATCCTCTACTGAGCAGCTCGTCTCCAAGGCAACCGACCCCGCAGGAGCAATAGGACAAGGGTGCAAGTCGGGGGCCAGCCTGGGGGGCGAGAAGGCTGGCTGTATTCCACTGAACTACCAAAGCACTGGAGCAGTTTGAAAGAGATATTGGTGCATATCAGAAAGTGAAAACGCAGCTCCCGAGTCCCCACGCTGCTTTTTGTGCACGCTGCACGCACCCACGTAAACAGAATTTGTGAGTGCATGTGATGGGTGCACTTACGCCAGACCTTTTTCCTTTGCCAATGCTTTTTTATGGGCGTGTGTGAGGACTCCTTCCACACTTTACCGGTATCTACAGAACAATTTACATTTAACTGTCAGCAGTAATTACCATTTCAGTCACAAATGTTGTTCTTTAGGACAGGTTTTCATTTCAGTACATAGGACAGTAGATTTATTGAATGGTATTACAAACAAGCATTGCCACAGCCAATGGGTCCGGCTTTTAGCATCCATTTACTGAGCTAATGATTGGGCTAATGATTGTTGCTTTACATACCTTATATTTTACCATTGCATTTGGCCATTGCTTTTTAACATTTATCATTCCTTTATTTTAAATATATATTCTGAGCACTTTGTGTCATGGGGTAGGTAGGATGCTTTACAATATATTGTGCAAGGGTGGGATGTATATTGTAGGTCTGGCATTAGCCAAGACCTTTGCAATTTAATAAAATGATGTGTAATATACTCACAGGGGCTTTCAGCCGGGCCTCTTCATTCATTGGTCTGTTGTTCTGTTATGGTTCCCAGGTGCAAGAAAACATTTACGTCAATGGGGTAGCCAGAACTCTTCTAGAGCTAGTGTTGGTTTATGACGTCACATGCTTTGGGCTTTGTTTCCCAAATCTGCATTCTGGGAAATGTAGTCTTGTTTAATTTCCATTTAACTAATTGGAAGACCGTGAATTGTAACATGAAAGCTCAAGACCGGAAAAGCTGTGAGCTGGTGACATGGAGGTGTCTGGGCACATCTATAGTGAGACCCTGAGCAAGGTGTGAGACTCCCACTCAAGCAGTGAGACTTGGACTATCCCATCAACTAGTATGGTGTCCATAATTCCCATCATGTGGTGGATACTTCTTTCAGCAGGATAGCATGTTCACTCTCTACTGCCATGTTCTTTGATAGAACTTTAGAAATGGGGACTAGTAGTTAAAAAAGAATTTAATGAACAGCATGCATGCGTCCACATCTTAATAGCTAAACAAGCATTGGCAAAGCCAATAGCCGTAGCCTGCACAAACCTGCAATTTAGTATTTTTTGTTGTTGAAAGCATATGTAATAGATGCAAAAAGTAATTACGTAAAATATTGCCATCATAAGGTGGACTGCGTATGTGTGTAACAAAAAGTAAGTAAATTAAAATGGTATTGTAAAAAATATATACAAACTATGAACTGATAGCAGAAAACAAAATCAATGAACGGTCTCCCGACCCTGCCACTGATGTCGACTACTTTCTAGGCAGAGAGGCACACTTGAACGAACACCTAACGGCTAAGGCGCTCGACCTCGGACCTGGGGAACTTGGTTCGAGTCTCGTAACGACGCCAGAAACCCCCTGTGATTCTGGGCAAATCACTTAATCTCCCCGTGCCTAAAAATAAATAAATGAAAGTGTGTCCTCATGTAACGTAACTGGTGCTATGTAAAGCGCACTGATAACTGATTCGGTTTGGTTCAAGTTCGCGCTATATAAAACTCTCTTACAAAAAAAAAAAAATAAATAAATACTCTCACTCACAGTGAAAGAGGCAATAGCTCAAACAGGCTGACCCATCGCCCCAAGGCTCTGTATTATAGTGGGTGGAAGTAAAATGTGAATGGCACTTGACCAAACCAATAGATGAAGAGAGTTGAACAAAAACCAGTCTGTTTATGTGTATATTAATTTTTGTCGTGATTTTTTGGGGAAAACATAAGGCTAAAGCAGTCTCTTGGCCAGAGCTAAAAATGCTGTCTCTCTCTTGTGTATGTCTTTCCCTTATATTTTTCTCTTGCTCTTGAAGCTTGTCATTGTCTTGTATCTCAGTATTTGGTTAATGATGGTACACTTGACCAGATACAGTATCGGGTGGGCCTTTAAATAAATACATTGTTTACTTCAGAAAAGAAATGGAACTTCTTGAAATTGGAAAAATGTATAAATGAATGGGGCTTTATGTAGAGTGTCTCTGAGAGGCGGACGTCTTCAAGGCGAGAGGAGTTGGCCTAACAGCTGGGGCGGTCAACCTCGAAACTGGGGAACTGGGTTTGAGTCTCGGCAATGACTCTGAACATCCTGTGATTCCAGGCAAATGACTTAATCTCTCCGTGCCTAACAAAATGAATGTGTCCTCGTGTAACGCAACTGGTGCTATGTAAAGCGCTCTGATACCCGATACCTTTGTGTCATGTACGCGCTATATAAAACTCCGTAAAATAAAACAAATAAAAATAAGGCGCTTAATGGTTGGAGAGAGCTTTGACAGCCTGTTCATCTGCTTGCAGAGAGTAGACCTCTTTGTAGACTGCTCCTGCCACCATTCGTCAATTAGTTGTACATTCTAGAGAAGCGCCTCGACCAGCCTACGTTTTAATCACGTCTTTTATTAGTGGCACCCTTCCAGATTCCGATGCAGCCATTTTAATCGTGTTCATAAACATTAGAGTGAAATACTGCATGCCATCTGTATCTAATGATCACAGATTCGAGTGGACTGCTAATTGGGCGTTCACAGACTGCAAACAGAAGGGCAGCACGCCCCCACCGAGGACGCCTGCAATTCACCACATTAAGATTGATTTTTCCAGATTCTAAGTCCCTTCCAGCCTTTACTTTGCATCCCCAGGTCAATTCTATCCCTTAGTTTGGTCCAAATAATTCAATGAATGTAATCTCTGACTACAACTCCCAGAATGCATTCATATGAGTTAAAGTGCAGGACTAGGACATTGTGCCCTGCCATCATGGAGCGTCTGGCAAAATGATTGTAGAGGGCATTTTCAGGGATGGGAACCCCTGGCACCACTGAAAATACAGCAGTTGAGTAATTACATCACAACAGTGCCTATTTACATGTCAAAGAGGTTCCGAGGTAGTGACACAATTATAAAATAAGGTTAAGCTGCGCCATTCACAAATTTACATGGACCGGTGTGGTTTGTCCACAAGGACAAGTAAAGGATGCCAAACCAGCCATTTTAGGGGATGCAAGGGGTCGCACAAGATTTTTAGGTTTCGTGACCTACAATGCGCGCAAGCGCATTGAGGGATCGAGAATTCAAGTGCTCGAAATCCTCGTCAAACCAAGGGCTTCGTTCCTTGCAGCTTTCTTGAAGTTCACGTGGCCACAGGCACGCGCTTTTGGGCCATAAACTCTGTTCCCCACAGCCTTACATTCATTTCTCCTCCCCCTCCCCAGCCAGCTTCCCCCAGGCCGTAGCAGCACTCCTCCCACACTCCCATACTTCAAAGGCTTATCACTTCACACGGCCGCAGGCCGTTCAAGGCTTATCACTTCACACGGCCGCAGGCCGTGCAACCAGAGCACTTCAGTTGGTGCGCAGCCCCCCTCCCAGCACTGCCTTGTTACTCTCGGCAGCCAACTTTCGTTTCATGGTGGAACAAACCTCACTGATAACTATCAGATTGTGAGTGCAGAGTGCAGAGTGCAGAGTGAACTCAGCAGCACCACCACAGCATCACTCAGCGCAATCCCAGCATCAATCTGTGCAACCATTCAACAACAACTGGTTCAATTATGTTCTCTCAATGTTTCAAGCTTTATTACAAATGTCACAAAAAGATTTTATTTCACTTCTGTTCTTGGATTTTCATCACAATAAAATACACTGAACACAATCTTCACAAACGTTATTTACAAAAGTTTAAGCTATTGCCAATATAAATTACAATCACTTTTATTTAAGTATCAATTATTTTAAAAAATTAAAAGCCGTTGCTATTTGTAATATCAATACATCTAAGTCACGTAAATACAAAACATGTTGCATTACAAATGCTATAGTCGTCACATGTGCGAAAGTTATAACTATTGGCATTGAAAATGACAAAGCTATTAATTTAGCTATTTTCAAAATCAACACATAAATAAAAAAAAATTAATTTACAAGACCAATAGCTCAAACTTTCATAATGCGAGACCTATTGCATTGCAAATGCTTGTTTCATTTGACAGTCAATTCTTTTAAAAACGGCACCAGTGTCTAAGATTTGTGACGAATGACCCTGCCCTGACAAAATTGCCTGAAAGTAGTTTTGGCAATGAAACATGTCGGCTGAGAAAGAAAGTGGTCTGCGTAAATGCAGCCGGTTTTAAATCTCTGAATAAGTGCACAAGAAAAGAATAAAATTGGTAACTGTGCGACATATTTTCGTTTTTTTTTCACTGGGTCTTGTCTGTGTGGTAGTCATAAAAAAAACACACGTCACTGTGGTATTATAATTTTTTAGGCACTCATTTTTGGGACACATTTTTTCAGGCAATATGGTTACCGATGATGAAAAAAGTGAGCATAGCTGGTGAGTACCAATCAGCAAGCTAGACTGCTGGTGCACACGAGGTGTGCCATTTTGCCTTTTCACAATTTGTTTGTGATATTAACACACCTATAGGTGTGTCTTGTGTTAGATACACTATTTAAGTTTTTTCCATATATAACTGTATATGGGATGTGCGACTGTCATTTGATAAAAAACAGTGTTTTTATAAATCTTAGGCAAATGAAGTGGAAGGACACTACCTCTTAAGAAAGCGAGGAGTGATAGATGAAGAAAAGTGATGAAAACCTCTGTCTCCACTTATTTATATAAATATAAAGCCTTGGATGAGCAGGTCCTTGTGTGTTTGATATAAATTGAGAGGAGGGCAACCTGTTCATATTTCCCTCTACGGCTCCTTATTGTTTAAGTTACTCAACTATAGCCAGACTACAATGCTAGGTTTGAAATCATGTTTGCACTGCCACTGTATTGGATGGCACAATCAGCGCTGCAGGCTTCCAGTGGCATTTAACATCCGGGCCTTGAGTACTCTGTGTACCAAAAACAAGGACTTACTTATAAGCAAGTTAAATAGGCAAATTAGGAGTATGACAATTCAACCATGTTCACAGAGGGAAGAAACATACACTTTACTACTGGCAAGTGCACAGAGTTATAAAGCCAGTAACAAAAATAAGGACATGTAAAGGTGAAAAATCCAGAGTATTTCCTACAGTGTAATATATCATTTGGGTAGGAAAACAGCAAAAACTAGAATACTACGAAAAGGCAGGTGAAGACAGAATTAGAGACAAGAGTAGTTCAAGGGAGAAAGAGGCTATATGAATAGCTACAAAGATTAGATTAGGATGGAACTGTTAGGCTATCATTAGCTGGTTAGGGTCACATGTATTTTCTTGTAATGTGTCCAACTTCCCAACTATGGGAAATGCAGTTTCAGTAATATTGTGGTTTTCGATTAAAAATAATTAAAGGAAATCAAGAAAAAACAATCCTTCCCTCAATGTCCTTACTATAATTTAAAATGAAATTCACAATAGCTAGATTTTATTTTTTTTATTCCACATGAAACTCACTTCTTCATTTCCAGTTAATCAGTATGGCAGAATATAAGACAATTTAATTAGAAATTTAATTAGGGCATTTAACAATATTTTGCAAGAAATTTACCACCATGATGAATCTTAGAAATGTACTCCTTTAAAGAGAAGAGTTACATATAGCACAGGGGTAAGAATGGAAAAAGGACACCCCCAAAATTAAATAGTATTATCCACAGGAGAAATAACTTCACCATGTAGAAACATATATCTAGCAAAAACAATTAGAAATCCACCTCAGAACGCGGAAATTATTAAGCACATGAGTACTCCTGGAAATACGAGAAACTGAATCCCAGGAGAACTCCAGGAATTCTTCCAGAATTCACACACAGCAAGAAATCTACTCCATACCAAGGTGCAAACTATGCGGTTTAGTTTTGACTTTTTTCACAGTACATGTCTGAATTGGGTTCTGAGTGAGAAAAGGTAGTGAGATATGTCCAGTGAAGGCAGCAGTTGGACAACTGAGGAGGAGCCATCAAAATGGGTATTTGGAGTTCCAAATATTACAGCAGGGATTCGTAGATTGGAGAAGAAGGGAACATGTTTCAGGGATTTTATGGGGGAGAAGGTGCAAAAGTGATGGCATGACAACAGGTTTGGGAGCTAAGAAACCATGACACGAGAAAGGGGTATGTATCTGGACAAGAGTGTAAACCATATAGAGAAGGAAATAAAAATATAGAGCACCAAAGAAGGAGGTGGTCGAGGTTGGTGTTGAGCAAGCATTACACTAATGATTTGATTTATTTTTTTATAAAAAATTTCCAAATAAAGAACAGCATATTCAATTCACATTGAGTGTAAAGACAAATCATAACAAACGATATCATGCCATCACAAGTTATAAGCATTCACCTGAATAATTCCAAGAACATTACACCTATGTTTATTTTCGTTTAGGTAAGAGATGTACAGAACAAAGGCTTGTACAGAGTACTAAATCAATGTCATAACCTCCAAAAATGCACCTCTACCTCGGGACAAAGACACATCAATGGAATACCACTCAATAACATACAGATAGGTTTCAATGAAACTCAACCCAAGATAGGTTAGTAAACAATGCAGGCAAGCCATTAATATATGGTACTTCTTTGTATCTAGGCATAAAAATGTTTCCATTACAACTTCAATGATTAAGAGCAAAAGGAGGGTCAATCTGGGCTTTTTAGCTCCTATGCTTCCCGATTGACTTCAATTGAGTCTGGAGGAGGCAATAAATAACATGGGTTACACTGGGATTGCAGAATATGATTGATAACTTAAAAAACACTAATTCTGCAACTGGGCAACAATAGTTTTAAGGTGGACTTATAATCTTCTGAATCGAGACAGAATTCTTCCATTTTGCGCAAGAAATGGAAGGCTGTTCAAGGCCTCTGCCAAGGACCAAGACTCAGTACTTTTTGCTGATTACTCTGTCAGCCTCTCCACGTCTGACATAGTATTAAATGGTACAGGGAAAACATTTATATATAGGAGGTATACAGTACGCAAGGACAGAACTGTGGCACTCTGGTGCTCACAGGCAATCAAGAAGTGAGACAGAAGGCCCAAAGCCCATTGAGAAATAAAAGTCTTATGGGCTGAACCCCATGATTGGATTGTAGGCTGGGATTGGCTGGGGAAGAATCCGGAGTTCACTCCCAGGCAAAACATTTCTTCTTACTGGGGAAGAGAGCCTGAGGGTGGGCTTGCAGCTTCTGTTGGGCTGCGATTAGATGTTACAGGGTGGATATAGTGACAACAGCCCATCTTTGCTCTTCCTCTGACCCCGACAGACACTGGATCGAGATGGCCTAGAGAAGTCACATCAAAGGGAACATTACTCTGTGGAGGACATATCGAGCACCTGCAGTAAGAGGCCTGAGGATGGGCCTCATCAAATGTGCTCAGTTCTCTGGCATAAGCTGTTTACTCTCCCCTGGGCCGTTCATGGCTATCCTTTTAGCCCTTTCCGCTGCTATGTTTTCCTACTACTGCTTTCATCAGTGCCCTTACCCAGGGTTATTTGCCCCTTGCGCTTTTGATGCCTGTACCTCATTGTCTTCCTGTTGCTCTTTGCTTCTCCATCGTGTTCTATATGTGCTTAAAGAAACCCCCTTCAGCTTTTATTCCTTCTCCTCCGTCCTTTGTCCTCCGGGTCTCTGATACCAAGACAGTAAAGGAGACAGAAACATACTGGGAAAAATTGAGAGGTCTGGATAATTTATTTACACTGGCCATCTGAAGGATGAAGTATCAGTGTAATTGTAATTGCATTTATTTAGCGCTTACTACCCCTGACGAGGCGTCGAAGCGTGTTTTCGGCGAGTAGCCCGCTACTCCGGAACCCATAAAGGATTAGTGGTGAATTAGTATAGTGAAATATTAAAGTAATTGGAGTGGGAGATATGTTAGTCAGTTATTTGGATTCAGAAGGATAGTCGAGGAATAAAAGAGGGGTTGCATTTATATAGCGCTTGCTACCGCTGATGGGGTGTTTGAGCACTTTTTTGGCAAGCAGCACACTACTCCAGGACCCATATAGGATTAGTGGAGAATTCGTATATTGAAATATGAAAGTAATTTGAGCGGTGGATATGTTAGTCAGTTATTTGGATTGAGAAGGGTTGCGGAGGGATAGAAGAGGGAAAAAGATTTGCATTTAAATAGCGCTTGCTACCCCTGATGAGGTGTTGAAGTGCTTTTTCAGCGAGTAGCACACTACCCCGGAACCCATAAAGGATTAGTGGTGAATTAGTATAGTGAAATATGAAATTAATTTGAGAAGTGGACATGTTAGTCCAATATGTGGTTTGAAAAGGACAGTGAAAGGATAAAAGAGGGAAGGATTTAGACTTTTTTTGTTTGTTTTGGAGGTCATAGCAGTAAGAAGAGGCTTGGGATGAGCAAAAGTGATGTGGAGGGGGAAGAGTCAGAGGGAAGGGTTTAGAAAGGCTTGTTTAGGGGGATCTGAATACTAAAACAGGTATTAGATGATGCAAGGAGGGGTAGAGTAGGGAAGAGTCTAGAAAGGGTTATTTTGGCGATCATAGTAGTGGTATGGGGTTTGGAATGAATCAGAGAGCGGAGGTAGAGGATATATTGAGAGAGGCATTGGGTGAGAAATAGGGTAGTGCATTGGATATGCCGAATTTGAAGAATAGTAATAAATATATAGATCTCTAAGTACTTGGAAGGTATATATAAAGGAAGTAAGTATCTGTAGATTAAAGATGCAGTAAATAAACTCCAGCTTTCGCGTGTGTGTGTGTGTGTGTGTGTACACACACACACACATATATATATATTCCTCGTACAGAATCACAACGAAGTCCATTAATTCACGACGAGCCCACTCTGTAAATTACAAAAAAACACGTTTGGAAGCCCCTTTGGAAAAATTGATAATGCAGAGTAATGAGGAAGTCGAATGAAGGAGCCCTAAAACAGCAGAACCACATGACTAAAACAGCCAGAGTGTGGTCCAAACCTTTCAATTCACCCAGCTGAGTGAGATTAGTAATGGCCATTTCTTCTGTGATGGAGAACTTGGACCTGAGTGGGACCCCTCACTCTTTACCATGTCTCCATTCAGACAAGCCAGTCCACCTTCGAAATAGAACTTTGATGAGCCTTAGTTCCTCCTGGCTCTTACCATCATTATGCTTATCCCAAGGCCCGTTACATTGAAAGATAACAAATACCCGGGCCGAAGGAACACTTCGGGCTACTGTTTTGTATTTCACAGTGTGACGACGAAATAATAAAAAGGCATCTCGAACATAGGACACACAATGGATGTATGCCATACACTGAAAAATTAGTGCAAGTGTATAGAATGTATGATTATGGAATAATCAGAGGTGATTGGGGAGTGTGGCAACCCCAGGTGGGATGTGTAGGGGGGCTCAGTTACACACACGTTCTGGGCCTCTTTTGAGAGACTGGCTGCTTGTTGATTTATGGGTTGAGGATAATGCTTGTTTTTGTTTAGGAGAACACACAGAGAGAGGGGAACACACATTTGAGAGGCTCTGTGCTTTCTCTCCCCCTTTCTTTTTACAGAAATGTGCTCCCTCTCGGAAATTCCGCAGAGTACTAAAAAATTGGATATTGTTCCACAGATCGAATAAAAAGGTAAAACACGCAATTTGGGGTGAAGACCAGTAACTAGGGACCAACACCCTGACAAATGCCAGCGCGACCCTTATGGGAGCAGAATATTGGCAGAAACATGTTGGTATCTGCAGTGGGGCTATAGGGGGCGTTAGCTCCCCTTTATACCCCCGAGTATATTTTTTACTGCTACCAGGGATTTACAGACAGAATAAAATAATTTATGTTGACCCCTAGGTTGTTTTAAGTATATGTACGGCACTGTTTGGTCCCGTTCTATAGGGGAATAGACCTACCCTTTCTTAGTTGTATCACGTTTTTGTATGTGTTTCCTGTGTGTTCTATCACTTTTTCTTACTTTGTCTACCCTCACCACTGTTCTTTGGCAAAATAAACTCATTGCGCTCCATCCAGAGTGTTGATCTGCACCTGGATGTATGATGCTGCCCTATGATGAAGCTTGACACTGCAAAGTGTGTGAGGGCATTATTAAGACATTTTTTGTCTTCCCCTTGTTTGTCTGGAGTTTGAGTAGATATGATTTACCGTTCACATGTGGACAGATACATGATTTGACATGGGTGTACAGTCAGAGTGTGGAGGTGGACAGGAGCTGAGCAAGATCTTGGGGGTGGCAACCTGTGGAGTGGTGAGACTAAAATGGTAGTGAAATAATTCATGAAACAAGAGCTCCTATGTCAACTGGGAGAATATAATAAGGCAGCAGGGAGGAGGGATCGAAATGCCGATGGATATGGTGCTAATATGGCTCTAATTTGATGCGGGGACGGGAGCAAAACAGATGTCATAGCACCCCCGACTAGATAGGCGGTACAATGCACAATTTTCCACCTGTTTTACAGGTTTGGGCGGCCAGCTGTAGCCAAACTGCTCTGGGGAAGGGGAGTTGTTGAATTGTTGTGTTTAGTCCATGTCCAGTGGTGCTCATACAAACCAGGCAATGGGAGGGTGTGGGGCAACAGGGAGGTGAAAGGAATGGCTTGAATATATATGCCCCAGTTGAATGCACATAATTCCCATCAAGAATTTAAAGTTATATCCTGGAATATAAGAGTGATGGGATCTCCTGTTAAAAGCAATAAGATACATAGCTATCTTATCAGAATGGGATGCACACATTGCTATGTTGCAGGAGACCCACTTGATTGCGGAAGAGGGTACTAGAGGCGGTGAGGCCAGATTTGCCACCTCTTACTCAACATTCTCTAGGGGGCGTTGATATGGGTCAGAGCTGGGGTAACATTTGATGTAACACATACGCACATAGATAAAGACGGTAGATATGTATTAGTACAGGATAGGTTATAGAGAAGGGAGATCACATTGGGGAACATATATGCACCTAACCATGATCAGATCAGCTTTCTAGACCAACTGTCCACACCAATAGCCTCGTTGGGCCCGGGGGACCTATTTCTTGGGGGAGACTTTAATTGTGTGGCGATTATTGAGTTGGACAGATCCACTCCCCCATTACACGGAGCAGCAGAACTCAAGCTAGCTCGCAGATTTAGCGAAAGGCTGACACAGTGGGAATTAACGGATATCTGGAGGGTACAACATGGCATACAAGATTACTCGTACTACTCGCACTTGTATAACCTCCATACAAGGCTGGATCAATTTCTTTGCTCGGGTCGACTAAGTACGGTAGAGATACACTCCGAATACTTGGGGCGGACAGTTTCAGATCATAACCTAATATTTCATAAGCTCTGCCGAGTGGCAGAACCAACTGTTGTCCTGACGTGGCAACTGAACCCCAGCCTCCTGACAGATCACACTTCAAACAATCCCTAGACATGACAGTTGCAGAATATTTCCAACACAATGATGGATCGACGGCTTCTAGGGCAACAGAATAGGAGGTGTTTAAAGTAGTGGTGAGAGGGCACTGTTTAGGTCAAACAGTGGGCCTGAGACAGAAAATATTGACAGAGTTGACCTAGTTAGAAAATACATTACATGACCAAGACCTCCAACTATCAGGAGATGCCCAAACGCACAAGAGAATGGACACCACAAGAATGGAATATATAAGGGCACTGAAGAGGCTGTGAAGCCTCGAACTCTGCGAATACCATACCAGGGTACATGAGGAAGTGGGTAAAGGGGGCAGGTTGCTGGTGCATCCGGAATCCAGAGGGGCACCCATTACTCATATCACAGCCGGAACAGGGGTGAGTTTATACTCCCCGAAAGCAATAAATGAGGCATTCAGCACATATTATGAACAACTGTATGCTATCCCGGACCAGGTACGAATAGAGGACATAAGGGAGTTTTTGTCGCTTCTGCGGACATTAGACCCCCAGGCACGGGCAGAGTTGGGAGGCCCAGTGACGACTCAAGTTTCAAGTTTATTTTACTTAGCAGAGTTACTTAAAACCATTTCTACAAAATATCTCATTACGTGTCATCAGTGTCATATTAAAAACCAATTAAAAGACATTATAAACAAATGATGTTAACAGTACATTAAAGGAGTAAGCAGTTTTTTAGCAGTGTCCGACTTTTCCTTGTCAGCTGTATTGCTGTTCTGACTAGGCATTTTCTTCTCCACTTGTCTTAAGAATTATACAAAGCGGCAGTTAAGCTGCGTGTCCTCTGGTGCAAAACATGCCAGCACAGCCTGTCTCCGTGTGAGAATACCACTCTGGTTAAAAAGTGGTTTTAAAAGCGATCTCCTTTTCTTTGTTAGCTCCTTGCATGTGCAGAGGAGATGCAGCATATCTTCTTGCGGTGTACCACAAACGAAAGTTGGGATCAGATTGGTTTTTCAGCCAGTGTGGAAAGTGCTCTGTGCATGGCAACAAACCTAATCTGTATTTTAAAATTTTTATTTTTGTATGTTTGGCAAAACCCAAAGCTAGATACTTTTGTGCAGCCAAGGAGGAATAGGAGCTCAAGATCATCCAGCCATGCGACCTCCTTGTTAGGGCTGCCTTATCTTCAATCCAAGATTGATTCTTTACTATTTTCTTTGTTGATATTTTAAGGAGGCAATGACTTGCCCAAAGTTTGGTAGGACCCAGAGTGGACACGCTAATTGCTAAATATTTTGCCTCTGGTGATGCTTCTTTCTGTTGTAGCTCAGACCACAAGTGCCGTTTTAGGGTACCTAATTTGGATTACCTTACTTTGTCCCAGAAAATAACTATTGCACCTTTTCTTGCAATGGTCTGTTTTTGAACACCAAACTCAAGCCTAATTTGTGCTGGAGAGACTCGCGTTGGTAAAGCAAAAATTATTCTGTACACTTTTGCGACCATAACATCCAAGAGCTTCGAGTCCCTTCCCCTCTGTGCCTCGCTCCTGTAAGTTATTGTGGGTAGGAGTTGTGCTCGTATAACTTCAACCAGTGGGGCAAGTGAGGGGCCCGTCAGTTTGGAATTGCGGTTTCTCATTAAGGCGGCTAGGGCTATGCCCTTCCTCTTAATTGAATCTCTTTGGGTTATAAAGTGCCCGCCTTGGTCAATGATCACCCCCAAATATTTGTACTCTGTAATTTAATCTATTCGAGTCTTATCCCAAAACCAGACAGGTATTTTCTTAAGGTTCTTTTTAATTGTCATGGTTTTGTTTTTTTCCAGATTAATATTTAAGTTATTAGCCTCAGAGTATTCAAACGTAATATCAAGAAGACGCTGTAGACCCACCTTTATGTGGTTGATAAATACTAGGTCATCAGCTTAGAGTTGGCATGGTAGTACTAGGTTCCCAATCTCTGGAGAATGTGAGTTGCTGGCATTTAATAGCGGGATCAGATCTGCAAGAAACAGATTAAATAGCGTCGGGGCCAGCACGCAGCCTTGCTTGAGGCCTTTTGTTGTTGGAATTTTCCTCGAAAGGGTTGACCCGTCACCAAAGCTTTACTTGCACCAAGGTCTTAATCTGCAGATTAATTAACAGGTTCAGTAAAACCTGGGGAATGCCCCAGCCTGCCAGTTTCAACCAAAGTTTGTGACGATTTACATGCCTACTCATGAAATAAAGAGAGCTATCCAAGAGATGGCATCGGGGAAGACTTTGAGACTGTACAGCCTACCAGTAGAATTTTATTCAGCAATGGCACATATACAGGCCCCTAAATTGGAAGTGATATATACTGAGGCCCTGGAGCAGGCATATTGCCGGCGTTGACTAAAGATGCACTGTTAATACCATTACCAAAAACGAGACAGGGAGGGGTGCAAGTATCAGGGTTTCGACCTCTTTCCATGTTAAATGTAGACTTTAAAATACTGAGTTAAGTGTCTCCTCCCGCATATGCAACACTTGGTTCATCCAGACCAGAATAGGTTCACTCCAATGAGGGCTACATTTGCCAATATTCGTAGACTTTTTCAAATCATGCTCCACCCAGATGGAAAGGAATATTCTGAAGCGCCAATAATGTCGATCGATCTGGAGAAAGCCTTCGATTCAATAAGATGGGACTTTTTATATGCTACGATGGCCAGAATGGGATTAAGAGATGAGTGGACAAAGTGAGTTCAATTATTGTATACAGCTCCTATGGCCAGAGTGAAGCAGGAGGGACATATCACAATCAAACAGTATATTTAGGGGTACAAGGCAGTGGTGCCCACTATCCCCACTTTTGTTTGCACTGGCCATTGAACCCCTAGCGGAATTGTTTAGAATGAGTGGTCCATTACAAGGGATGCAATTAGGGGGGAGAAACCATATTATCTCGCTCTATGCAGACAACCTCTTGGTATACCTGGGGGATGGGAGTCTGGGAGTGGCATGGGTGCTGACCCTCTTGCAGTCTTATTCTGCTGTGGCCGGGTAAAGATTAAATAAAACGAAAACATACATATTCCCACTGAATGGAGAGGAACAACGCCAGGCTAACCTGCCTGCGGATCATTCTTTTAGGTACCTCGGGATATAGGTGTACCGTGAGATAGAAGACTTGCGAGAGGGAAACCTAAACTCAGCCGTGCGGTCCCATTTTGGCGCTCGCTTAGATTACCCACGTTGGCTAGGATTGCGCAAAAAAATTATTATGATCCCCAGACAGTTACATTACTTTGTGAACTTGGCAGTGATATTCCCACCCGCGTCGTTCAGCGGACTTAATAGATTAGTGAGAGAGATTATATTGGATGGGGGGCGCCAGAGTATCATTGGCCACATTGCAGAGAACCCCGGAGGAAGGGGGAGTAGGGGCCCCGGATTTTGAGTTATATGATCTGTCGGCCCAATTGCAGTGGCTGGCGCAATGGCTAGACAGTCGGAGTCTGGAACTTCTACATGCAGAGAACATAGTCATTACCCGGGACAACTTATTGGCTGGTCTGCTACACCCCTCAATGACTATCTGGGAACCCGGGATACTCCTTCAAACAGCATTATATAGCTGTAAAAGATGTTGTAGACGTACGGGGGAATTCCGCCATACATACCGAGTCTGCCCTTGATAGGGCTCCCGGGAGGGAAGCCAACCACTCTTCTTATGGGTGCCCAAATGGCTGGCTGGACGGAGGCTGGGGTGTCAACCGTAGGAGATTGCTATCAAGTTGAGATGCGATCCCACTGGAGGACTTCCTGACAAGGTATGACCTGGCAGGTGGCCAATTCCTCACCTATCATGCAGTAACTAAAACATTTAAGGACACATGGGGCAGGGCTTGACTGGAACCTCAAACTCACGAAAAATTACAAGTATTGGTAACACTAGTATCTGCCAGGCATCTGGTGAAATGGCACTATAGGGCAGTGATTAGTACAGTGAAAACCCCCCTTGAACGATTACGGGCAAGATGTAACACAACAGTGGGGAGGGACCTGCAGGACAAGGAATGGTCTCAGGTGCTGAGAAGCCCGAAATAAATATCTAGGAACACGGCATTAAAACTTATTCGGTTTAACTACGTGCATTGGATTTATTTCATGTCCCATAGATTAAATGTCATGCACGGGGGGGGCCGAGGATGCCCAAGATGTGATCAACTAGACGTGGTGTACCTACACATGACATGGGGGTGCACGCTGTTGCAGGAATTCTGGGAGGCAATGCTGGTGCAGGTCAATGCCACTCTCGGGCGGCAGGTTACATCCATGGTAGAGATATGTCTCTTGGGACTGTTACCCGAGCCGAAAGCTAAACGGGTGGGCTCGCATTTTGTAGATCTAGCCCTGGCTCGTAGGCAGATCGCTAGGAGTTGGAAAACATAGACGGTCCCTCAGTGATGGTATGGGAAAAGATAGTAGACGACTGGGCCAGGATGGAGGAAAGGGCCATACAACAGGAAGAGGCAAGGGGGATTCCCATCCCATCACTGAGTTATGGAAAGAAATTTTGAGGGCCTGGGTGGGCAGGAAAGATGAACAAAATAATGACCAGGGAGTCATGGAAGAGAGTATGGATGGAGATAGCGATTCTTCCGGTGGGGATTGAATACCGGAAGGAATAGATTCCCTCACCCGCAAGCCCCCTAACCAACCTGCTTATACTATAAAAGAGAGTATGAAGGATATACATAGAATACCACTGGACAGTTTTACGTTGTATAGTTACCCAAGAATTGGGAAAATGTGTTTGTTATGGATTTATTAAATGTACACATTAACAGCTCCCTATGTCAAAGCAAATAAGTAATTGTATTAAAAAAAGAAAGAAGCAATGATCAGCATTATAGTATAAATGCACTGGTGGAGGAAAACATCCCAAGACGGAATGTATGACAGTTATAAGGTAATAACAGAAGGGCTGTAAGAAGTGGGTACATTGAAGATGTATAGGATATGCTGTCAAATTGATAATGCCTAGATATACGTCATGGTGGAAATTTGTCAGAAAAATGCTAATAAAAACATTTTAAAAAACAGTATTTTTCACTTATGAGCAGAATAACACACTTGCGACCCTTCAGAAGGTAGACTTAAGGGATACCGCTATCCCGGATGAGGTATTGAATGAACCTAATCATGAGACAGCAGGTAACGCCACTGTGGAAGGACGGCCACCCACCACGGGAGTGGTCCCCTTGTATGAACCAACAAACAGACATAAATACCAAGAACGAGTCTTGAGATGGAAAAGGAAATACACAACAAGAATTAGCTGCAACCACGTACCTGGCACAGCTCCAGTACAGTCTGGAGAAAGGAACCCTCAATACCCCGTTGTAAAGTCTCGCCTTACAGTATCACCAGAGATCACGCAACTCCACCAGAATCATCAACCATTGTGTTTCATCCTAAATACAAATCCTAAGGCTGGGCTGACATATTAAATAGGGGAAACATCTTACGGTTCCGAACGTCAACTAACAGCTTGAAGAACCTAAACTCCCACAATCTGGAGTCAGTAGAATTTGTGGAGTCAACAAACCAACCAGGAATCGAAGCAACCAAAACAGTCTGGGCTTTGCCAGATTTAGCAAAAAGGGTCCTGAACGAGCAAGCACAATTTAATGCCTGGGGCATCAAGCTGCTGCCCTTCAGCAAACCGAGATACCTGGAACCATTGTTAGTCAAACTAAAGATCCTACCTGAATCCCGCCTGGATCAGTTCTATGCCCTAACATACTCAGTATTGCGAGGGGTCCATAGCATATCCCCCAGGAGAATAGAGACCACTAAGCAGCCATGACTCAGGGCTAATAATACCGGATCCCCAGCTTTACAAGAGTGGGGATGGCTATCCAGGACAATCAACATCAAAAGCCATAACCCCTCACAAAACTTGCCTGTTACGTTGAATACAACAAATATTCTGAATCTCTGCTCCTGGAATATAACCGGCATGGGAAATAAGACCTCGGAAATAAGACCTCGGATCCAGAGTTGCAATCAAATCTCCAAAGTCTGATATAATCTCTTTACAAGAGATGTGGTGTGAACTACCAATGCATTTGCAAGGATTTAATTTACACCACGAAAAATGTTAAATTTGGCCACCATAAAGGGGGTCTTGCCACCTATAGCTCTATAAGGAGCACACAACAAGGGGCATTAACCAGCTGGGCGAAGAACTGCTCAAAATACTTCCGGATGAATAAACCATCAACTTCATAATCACAGGGGATTTCAACTTACATATGCTGGGCTCAACAACTGATGGTTAACACACGGAAGATGGCCCATTATCATGGAATATACAAGCTCACAAAGGGAATACTTGGGGAAGACATACTAAGCTAGCACAGAAACTTCTTTGGATTCTAGAGCAGCTGAGCTTCTGTGCACTAAATGGTAGATTCCCGGGAGATCGCCTGCTGATCGCAACATTCCACAATGCAGTAGAAAGCACAACAATTGATAACACCCTAATTTCTCTTCCACTGCTTGGCAAAGTAATGGACTATCACATAGGAGCCCTGGACCACAGTGATCACTTGCCACAAGAAACTACAATAAACATGAAGGTTACAACCCCATCACTGCCAGTAAATGTACAATGTCCAGTACATACCACTAATGACAAAAGATTGAAATGCAAAACTCATGACCCGGAAAGTCTCCGGGCCCAAGCAAAACAATTCTTTGAAGAAGCTCACGCTCCAGAGCTGAATACATCAATAAGCTGGGAAAACTTTACCAAAGGTCTGGGAAATGCATATACAGATAAAAAACCAACAACAACAAAACAGGAGAACAACCCATCTCCAAGATAGACCCCCTGCCTTCATAAAAAATGGACGAGTAAAACACCTCAAGGCAGCCATAAACCAAGCACTCCAGAAACTAAAAAAATGTGGCCAAGACCTTACAGCCCCAAATGAACTGAGACAACTAAAAGCTACTCACAAAAAAGTAATCTGGAGACTCAAAAAAGAAGCAGAAGAGTCTTTGTGAACTAAACTCTTGTATGACATCAAGACTAAACAGCTACGATTCTGGTAAACAAACAACACCCTGTCTAACCTGTCGACTTATGGCATAATTTCACATCTGACAGAAGAGGCTTGGCCAACCTTTCTCCAATCTCACTTTAACAGAAAATTTGGGACCCAGCCCAGCACAAACATAAACCCGCCCTATCTAGGAGCAACACGCTTTCAATTGATAAATACCAACCCACTGGTCTTTTCAATATCTATCACCAATGATCAAATTTGCAAGAGAATAGCCAAGGGCAACAGACGAGAGGATGCACCAGGCCCTAACGGGATCCCGCCAATTCTGTTCAAACTCGACCAAAGAGTATTGGGCAGAAGCACCTAAATCAGTCTTTGAAAGAATCTTGGAAAACTCATCAATTCCAGCATCATAGAGGGCTCCATCATCTCCACAATATACAACAAGGGCGAAAGAAATGATCCAGCAAACTTCCAGTTAGTAGCCTTGTTAGACAACGATGTCAAATACTATACTGGGCTAATTTTACAAGAACTAACAAACTGGGCTTCAGACAACTCAGTCATTCCACTAAAACAAACAGGCTCTTGCGAGCACATGGGGACCCCCAACAATATACTAGCCCTCTCATTGATGATAGATGCCACACTTGCAGCCAAACAACCCTTGTAATTATATGCTTTATCGATTACATCTCAGAATTTGACCACATTAATAGAAACATACTATGGCAAAAGCTTCTAAAGCTGAACATTCCACCATTACTCTTAAAACAGCTACTGAAGCAGGGATGTGTGTTAGCCCCAACACTGTTCAATTTCTTCATGTCAGACTTGTCAGCCAGATTTGATGAGTTTAACTCACACTCCCTGAAATGGCGGGCTTGGGTCTCTCAAACCTGCTTCATGCAGACGATCTCATCCTCATTAGCCGGACTCCGATCGGCCTTCAATACCTGCTCGAAATGACATCTAGCTACTCAGAAGAAAACGGACAGAACATCAACCAAGGAAAATTAAAGGTCATGAGCATGAACTCATGGCAAGCAAAGGTGTCCTACTGCTGGCATCTGGCAAAATATCAGCTCAAAGCTGTGCAGGAGTATACATACTTAGAGTCATTATTGACAATAAAGGAAACTTGCCTGCACAAAGAGAGGCCTTAACAGGAGAGGGACAGGGACAACCGTGGCACTAAGAAATCTAAAACACAAGATCTCCGGGACAAGCTACTCCTCTCGGACTCAAGTGATTTAGGCAAACATATACCGCCTATCACCTATGGAAGCGAGGCGATGAGAGGGAGAGATGCAATTTTACTAGACAGCACTATATCAAGAGCATTATGAATGATCTTTGGCTTGCTGAGATACCCATCTCCCACACAAGTGAGACTAGAATTTGGGATTCGAAGGCAAGAGCTGGCTCGTAAATGAGCATACATCAAAAGTGGACAAAAGATTAAAAAGGGGGACCAAGGGACCCTAAATTCCCACCTATGGAAAGAACTACAAGCCACGGACACGAGCGCGGCCAGACGCTACCTGGAAGACTCATTGGAGCAATTAGGTCTACGAGGCCTCTGGCTGACATCTGGGTTAAGCGAGAGCTTCAAAAAGCTCAATAAAACCATTTAAAGAGTCTTAGTAATGGAGGATAAAGTCACCCTTTCAGGGAGAACACGTGGTTAGTTCACTATACAGAGCCACACTAAGGTCATGCCTCAAACGTAACTGTGCATCAGCTCTTCCAAAGCCACCAAAGAGAAGCTCTTGAAGTTCCGCCTAAGTATACTATCATCTGCACTGACTCTACTCCTGTGGCTAAGACCCTTGACTTGACAACCTGTCGACTCTGTGGGGAAGGAAAGAAAGACATTCCACACCTGCTATGAATATGTAAGCAGACTGGACTACGGAAACGCCCTCTATGCTGGAATTAACAAATCCCTGCTATGCAAACTCTAGACCATCCACAACACCGCGGCCGGACTCGTCCTCGGCATCCCACAACATGAGCACATTAACCCAACACCTGTAAGACCTCCACTGGCTGCCCGTCGACAAGAGAGTAACCTTCAAGTTACTCGTCCATGCCTACAAATCCCTCCACAACACCAGACCCAAATACCTCAACGAAAGAGTCTCCTTCCACGTACCCAAAAGAAACTTCTGCTCCGCTGACCTCGCCTTAGCAGAAACCCCACGCATCTGCAGAACCAGAGCGGGAGGAAGAGCCTTCTCCTACATCACAGCTAAGGCCTGGAACGAGCTCCTGGGCAACATCAGATGCTCCCCTACTCTGCACACCTTCAGGAAAAGCCTCATGACCTGGCTGTTCGGCTGACTCTGAGCTGTACCCCTCACACCTTCCTCCCGCCACCCAGTGCCTTGAGACCCTCACGGGTGAGTAGCATGCTTTAAATTCCCTGATTGATTGCTTGATTGTTTGAGGGTGCTACTAAGGGAACGGCGAGCATTACTCAGACCACTCTTAAATAGCAAATAAATAAGTTTATTCAAACAAGCAGTGAAAGTTTCTCTGGAGAGGATGTCCGCCTAGTTAAATTCTTGAGTATAGTGGAAACAAAGATAAAAGATCAAATACAATAAGACACTATGGTGGAAGGACTAAGCTATCTCAATGAAGGTCACACAAGGTGGGTGCTTTAACCAAAAGAGCGGAAAATAAGCCAATCCAGGTACAATTCAAATGTAATCGCTGTTCATTCCAAGATTGCCCTTCAATTACATAAGCTGGACCCCTAACTCTTATTACTGCTATTTTTGCACATATGTTATATCGTCACTTCTATTTCTATTGACTGGGATTTGGGGCCTCAATATCTTAATGACTCCACAAATCTTAATGTTGCACAATTCATTTTAACACTTATTTATATGCAAACTTTTGCTATTATAACTTCGCAGGAACCTGGTCACATAACTAATTTTCTTTGAACTCATATTAGAAATTGTTAACATTTTATCTTTCTCTATTTTTATTTAAATTATTGAAACTGTTTTAATTAATCATGCAAATAAACAATTACAGTTACCCACTCACTGGTTTAGGCAGCAAAATCTATGATTTGGATGGTCAGTTAGGTGTAAGCTAGGCATGCGGGAGATGTGCATTTGTTGTAGAGTGTGCATGTGGACATAGGCTTCTTGCATAGGTCTGCGTATCAAATGTGTGTGTAGCGTAGACCTCTGTGTTTTTTTCTTACCTTTGCAATGTATGGAAGTCTTTGCAGGAGAGGGGAAGAGGGCATGGTGTATATATATAGAGAGAGAAAGCGAGAGAGGAGAGCAAGATATAGTATCTGTGTAGGTGGGTGGGTGTTTTTGCAGGTGTCTGTATGTTTCTCTGTGCTGGTTGAAGTTTAATTCTGCATGTTGGTAAGGGAATGTGACTGTGCGGGGTGAGTGTTTGTTGCAGATGACTGTGTGAGTGTCTGGTCTGTTCCAGAGTTGTGAGTCTTCAGGGATATTTATCTGTAGAGGAGTGTGTCTGTGCAGTTGTGTCTCTCTCTTCAGGTCTGTGCAGGGGATTGTGTGAGCCTTTGAAATGGTGTGTAGCTCAGCAAGGTTTCTGTATGACTGTCCAGGATCTGTACGGCTGTGAAAGCGATTTGTGCAGGGTTGTTTATGTGTTAGAGGAGGGAGGCCTGTACCAGAATGTGTGCCACTGGTATAGGGAAAGATGGTACAAGTGTACAGGACATGTATATTTATGAGCATTATATCCCTCAGAGAAGTAGACTACTGAAACAAATCCATATCCCTACCTCTTATACCTGATAGCGACATACAACACCATCAATGAATCAATCCTCCTCTAAAGTCTGCAGTAGCAAGGAAAAATATCATTAAACGTAATGCTGTGCCAGTATTACTTTTATTTAGATCACAAGTTATCTCCTCCTTCTTCTGAGAGCTGGTGTGAAACTACAGATCCTGAATTTGATCTAATCTTTGTTCATGTGTTTCCTCAGCCTTTAGCTTCTTTATTTGAATGTTTCATAGTTGATATTATGAATCATGATAATGCCACACATCAAAATAGAATTAAGATCACCTTCTTTTTATTCGTCAGGACCTGCTTTTGATCAAGGTCTTATACCTTGATCAATCACAATTTTCTGACACTTAATCTCTGTATCAACGTTTTGATGAAGGTATCCCTCAAAAAGGTTTTCATCTGACCTTTTGTAATTGGCTCCCTTCCAAGACCTATTGAGGTAGTTAAGAATTTGGGAATATGGATAGACAAGCATTTAGCTACCTTTATCAATCATAATTTCAGTCCATATTGCAAGAGTGATGTCAAAGCTGGATTATGACAGTTCCATTTACCAGGACTCCCAGTGTACCTCTCAAATAGAGTTCAAAGACTGAAATGTGGTGGACAGAAGAGTTACACATATGGTCAGACTTCGATCACCAAGAGAATTAATTGATAATCAACCTGCAGTTGATAGAAGTCAGGAAACTTACAGGTAACGTGTTACGAGGAACTTGAATATACGGTGCCCTATAAAGTGCACCTCGGAACACATTAGGTTTCTGTGTGCCTAGCTACACTGGATTTAGTTATCTTTGCAGAAGAACCATATTTAAATCCTAGGTTATAGCTGGAATTTCACACCTAAAATAGAATTTCCATGTTTAGAGCATGAGTAAAGGTCAGGAGTTCAGGCGTGGCAAGCAATGGCAAGCATTGTGTTTGATGCCGACCATTGTTTTTTAATATACCTTGTGGACATACAGATTACGACCCATGACGATTTAGGCATAAGTAAGGGGATATCCTTCCATTTATACGATTACCTTTCAAGTAATTTTTCACACTATTGATTTATCAGTTACAATTGTCCGTATCAAATAACATATTTTTGTTCACACAACCATAACAGCACATGTGCAGAACAGGCCTTCGTACCATTACTTACTGGTTTTCAGGTTTAAAACTGCCTCCATCTTAAAACCCAAAATGTTTACTTTTGTTGTACTTTGCGTTCAGGCATTTTACCCTCATGTTAAACATTCTGTTCTTTCTTGTGTTCTTCATATCTCCAGTTTATTGATTAGTTTCTTTAGTATATAGAGAGAAGCTGGTATATAGTGCATTGTGTGAGACTACTCTACAAACATTAGGCACTCTAAAACTCTGTGCAATCCCTAGATTCCACCAATACTAAATGTTCTTGGTGCTTCCAGTCTTCATCAGTGTAGGGATTTCTTGTGTCCTTTGTGTCTAAAATTATAAAGGCTTAAGTTACAGCCTTATCCGTTCCAGTTCTGAAGAGAAATGGGAGTTTATAGTTGAGGTCCACTCCTAAAATAAGTATTCTCCAAACCTTTGAGTCAATTGGGAAATTGCACAGCAAGTTAAGAATCAAGACTAGCAGTCCTAGAACAGTTGCCCTTATCAAATCCATTGTGTGGGGAGAGGTGGAGTAATTTGTTTTTCTGGCTGTCGAGCTGTTAGTTTCATATTTGTGATTGTCATCTAGTATTGAATTTCTATAATGGAGCAGGTAACAGTCTTGAGCTCTTGCAGCATTGATTTCAAAGTATACTTTGGTATCATTTCCCTGCTGTAGATTTGAGATACTATGTGTTGTTAGCACACAACACAGTGTCTCCATACAGAGCTTAGAGACCAGATTGGTGATGAAGCACTCAAGCGCTAAGTAAGGAACTTTGATAGGCTTGAATAAATTATTTGCTATTTCTGTATGTTGTATTCTCTCAGAAAGATAGGAACTGATCCATTCTATCTTCAATACCTCTTAGATTATGAATTGCGTCTCGCCATCAGCTGTGATCGGGATGGTGCGCTTATAGTCCGTGCAAGATGCGCGCAGCCACCGAGGCCATAGATATATATATGTACTTTTAATTGTCATTTTCTCAGGAACTACTGAACAAATTTACACCATATAAGCAAAAGGCACGAGTCTGAACCAAGGACTACAACTTTGCCAAATTTGGTGTAATTCCGTTCAGCCGTTTCAAAGTAAAAACTCCTTCCTCAGAGGCTGTTGACTGACAAGAGTGCGCATTTCTGGTACTGCCTACTGCTTTAAATACTTTATTGCACGCACCTGTATGGGCAGCTTCAAGAAGACCTGTGCAAAGGATTGTGGGCAATGTAGTGTCCAGAAAAGTCATAAATGCCCAGATGGGTGCACAATTTCATTCTGTCGGTAAAATTACAAGCCCTCCAATGGGCCTCAGCATGCAGTTGCGTTCTCAATCCTGTGTTGCTGTGCTCACATTACGGTTCCTTTGGATAATGAAACCGTTTGGCCCCCATGGAGCGCAGGGTTGTGCTCTCTCGGCGGCAGGGCAGCAGCTCATATCTTACAGCTTCAAAGTGCATGTGTGCAATTAAGTATTGCCTGAAGTTAAAGAGAATCTCAGAGTCCAGTGAGGACGGTGGCAGTGACAACGAGGTACCTAGAGTAGGTGAAAGGGTCCATATACACAAAGACATGCTGTTGAGCTTTGTGTTGGGGGAAGATATAGACTAGTGGTTTGAGGCCTATGAGGTGGCCTTGCGTGTGCATAGAGTCCCAGGAGAGGACCGGGGGGCTAGGTGTGGTTGACGACCACAGGCTAGCCCCCCGACCCGGCTGTTGCAGGTGGTGATTTATATCCTTGTATGTGGGTCTTCATCATGACAGTTAAGAAGAACTAATAGGGCAACCCACAGTAATGTAGAATGCTAGGCGGGCTCCAACTTGGATAACCAGTGACGGGGCCCAAGGCTCCAGGTACCAATTATCAATATGGCCCAAAAGGATCTCTATTCAATCAACCAGCGCATGTGAGTCAACTCGGAGAACACGCGGGAATTACGAGAGTATCAGAGTCAAAATTCACTGTGCCTCGATATTCAATGCGATTTCCTAAACACAAATAAATCGTAGGGGATTCTACTATGGTCAGCCAACAGCAACTCTGGTTGAGAGTACCATACGTTACCCAGGTCCTATGGATTACCTTGGGTTACCCCATTAGTTTAGAATGGCTCTCAGGATTAAGGCATGGGTGGTATAGTCTGATAGTCGCTATAAATTGTACTGAACCTCCTGTCAAAAGAAGAGGATGCAGTCACCTCTTAATAGTTAATTGCATGCAGACACCCTACATGCAGACAGCCCAATCTGTTGACTGGAAGCCAGGGTTCTCGTGTGATCTTCACACCCAGGCTAAACTTTACTAAAAATATTGTACTTACGAGAGTTTCTTGATTTTCATCCTCGTTTGATTTCTGTACCTGATTTATATCAGACATTGTGTTACCATATCTCCTTCAAGACTGTGGCCCACATCCAATTATTGCTGTGCATTGCACCTTAACCCTTTGCTGTATTCAGTCATTGTCTTGCCCCATCTCTTTTGCTGCCAAACGGAACATGACTGTTCGCACTGATACTAATTACCAGTCACCATTAGATATGCTGCTGCAGGCCGACGACTTAATGTGGGTCTGTTCGGATAGGTGTTCTACCAGTGGCGGTTTGTGGAGGGAGTGCTGCAAGGCGGTGGAGGGGCAGGGTGGGGGGTGGTGGACTGCGGAGTGGAGCCGAGCGGAGGTGGGTGAGCAGGTGAATGAATCGAGCGGGTTTCGTTGCGCGTGCTGCATCACATTTGGCGATGCAGCGCGTGCAATGAGATTCATTTTGGTTGTTTGTTTATTTGCTTGCCTCTGTTTGGCCGCATTCAGTAGATTGCTGCCCCCGCCCTGCCTCTCCGCTGCCCTCAGCGCTCCCTCCGCGAGCTGCTACTGTGTTCTACGTCCTCTCAAAGTACTGAATCCAGCCTTAGGTCTCCATCCCATGTTATGGTAACTTTATCAAATGTCGATCAATTCATTTTGATAACTCACACTTGAGATGGAGGTCCCAGACCAAATGGCTCCTGGCTAACATTCTGGGGCCCTGTGTATAAACCTGACTATACACAGAATGGCAGTTATTAAGAAACAATCTTGTACCACTAAAGATGGCATACATAGGGTGGTTTTATTCAAACTTGGAGGAAGATGGTTAGAAATCCTGCACTTGGCTAGTCCCTGTTTTAAATGTCATGTGTTCAAACATGGGCAAACTCCTGTCTGACATAACAGCACTCAGACCCAGAGATGATGAAGATTGGTATCTAAAACACTTACAAGAGCTTTCAATTTACAGGTGATACATTCTTTTTATTGTTCTCAGGACAACAAACAGCTGTGTTGGGTTTCTGGACCTTCGTTTTACTTTCTGATGACATTGATCTAATGTAAAGCTGCACGAATTGTCTTGTATATGTGATCTACCTACATTTATCCGTTTGTATAATTTTCTTGATCTATTGTAAAGCGCTCTGATATCCGCAAGGATCATGTTTGCGCTCTAAAAGACCTTCAAAATAAATAAATAAAATTGTTTCTTGTCACTCCGTTGTGTGTTCAAGACCTTTCGGTGTTGAAACGCGTCACCGAGGGTGTATGGTGTAAATAAACCCCCTTTGCTTTACTTTGGAGTGTTGGTCGGTTTGTGCAAAACCCGAAAGAGCGATTGGGATTCCGTTCTTTTGTTGTATTGATGTACCGGTCCTCTCCGCCGGCTTCGAGATATAGATATATATATATATATATATATATATATATATATATTCAGCCGAAAACTCTCCTGGTTCAAGAAAGAAGTCCGGGCCACTTGTAGATTTGCACAGCGTATTTTATTCAAGAAGGCTTTCTCGACGCGTTTCGCAGGTAAACCTGCTTTGTCACGAGAACGAGTATACTGAATTTCCACACATATATACAAAATTCACCTGGTATTCACGTCATACCTATGGTCATAGAAAACAGACTGACGGGTGAAATACTAGGCTGTGTTCATACTTCCGGTGTTTTGAATACAAATCATCATTGTTATAACGAAGTGCAATATTAGTGAACCGATATGCATCCAAAAGTTAAATTAAATGCAATTTCATGCAGCACATTATTAAATATGATTGCAGCAGCAAACAACATGCAGATCAAGACTCAATGGTGACAGTTTCGATGGTTATTGAGCTCAAAACCCTGATTACAAAAATAAATAAAACCAAAGGTTATTGCTAATGAGAATTAATTAGCACAAGTTGCAAAAAAATACATTTCAAAGCTTAAATCCACATGGCATACAAGTGCTCGAGTGAGCAATACTAAAAAACCAGAAGAGAATCCCTTCGGTCCAATCTTTCCCATGTCGCCCCAGTGGGCTAGGAGAACCAAGTGAAATACCCAAAAACATCATGCCCAAGTGGGATATAGATATATATATAGAGAGAGAGAGATATATATATATAGATATATATATATATAGAGATATATATATATATATATATATATATATATATATATATATATCTCTATATATATATATACTGCCGCTTAAAGATTCAAAGCTGGAAGTGGAACAATGGTTACTGACATGTGAAATCCCTACACCTAGGTGTAATTCCAAGTGATTTTATTTTCAAATGGACGCTTGTGGCAGCACCCCATTTGGGGCTTGAGTGAATGAAGGAGCTACCAGTCCCATAATTCCAAGATACCTATTCAGGACAATAATGGAAATAAATAAAGGGTAAACTTTGGTGGTCCTTTGCGTGCTGTTCATTTGTCTCAAGACTGCCCATGAAGAAGGGAAACAGCCCGAAACGTGTCGGCGGTAAATGTGATGGAAGCGCGAGTGTGGGATTCCAGCAACTTTGTGCTGTGCCTCCACCCAAGGGGAAACCTTTTCTAGCATCCTAGTGACCGCCCCGGTCAGGGATGGCAACCTCACTGAACTTGTGGGTCTGCTGCCGCTAAAAGATTCAAAGCTGGAAGCGGAACAATGGTTGCTGACATGTAAAATCCCAACACCTGGAGGAGCCTAGCTTGCAACCATGATGGCCGCCTGAACCCTCGGCTCCGCTGTCCAGCTCGTCTTCCTTCCGTGCCGCTGCCTATCCTGTTCTTCATTCTGTACTCACGTCGCGGTATCGGATGTGGGAAGTGCTGCTGAATCCGCCGATGTGCTCCCCGGCGTAATTCCTGTGGCAAAAATGGTAGAGCGCCCTTGTCTCTACTCCGGTGTGTAATGGCGGCGACTGGGTCTTTGTTCCTGGAGCTGGCCGGCCCCGCCTACGACACCGACGGACACCACGAGCTGCACGGTCCCGGCCGGCGGTGAGCGGCGGTCGATCCAGTTTTCCGCAGCAGAGCGCCTTATCTCCTCTTTCCCACTGCAGCTGCCAGAGATACATTTGTATCCTTCGCCCTGGCCGACTCCTTTAACTTTCCGTTCTCCGGAGCTGTGTGGGGGTCCATTCTGAGTCCAGCGTTCTGCGGTTGCTTTTGATGGCCTGCCCTTCTGCTGAGGGTATCTACAACGGCCGGCGCTGCACTGCCACTGGGTGAAGTGTCTGTGATGCCTTTGCAGACTTGCGACGTTTTGGACGCTCTGGCTGCCCTGCGAGCCGTTCTGTGCGATCATGCCCGGGACCTTGGGGGTCGATTGGAGGCCATTTTGACCACACTATCCTCTACTGCCCGAGATGGCGTCCTACTGCAGTGCGCTTCGCCACACCCCGGGTACGAGCATTGTGTGCTGCCTGTCCAGAGTTGCATGGAGGCGCTGGAGGTGCGGGGGCTGGCTGCCGCTGCGACCCTGTCTGCAGTTCCTGTTGATAGGTGTGGGACTCCCGGACGGATGCGGCGGCCGGGCGATCACCTCTGGGCGCCATGTCTTTCAACCACTTTGGATCCTGTCGGCGCCTCTTACCATGGAGTCCTGGGCTTGCTGCTTTTACTTCGACTGTTTAACTTTATAGGATGGCGGATGCGTGCTACCCTTCTTTATTCATCTGTTGGCTGTATGACTTTATTCTGGACGGACATTGGTGGACGGTACCTCGCTCTGTGGTGGGCCCTGCGGCTGTATACGTTGTTCCGGAAAGCTGTTTTTTCATTACACTTTGTTGGCCCGCTGGATCGAAAGGGACAAGGCTGAAAGGGCTTCTCTTTTTGCTTTCTATTGTTTGCGCTGCTGTTTCTGGGATGGGTGGCCGGGGGAGCTAGGAATTGGTTATGCTTTGCCTCGGGGTCGGGGGTGGGGAGGCTGGGAATATCCTGACTGATGTTTCAGACATATATTTATGGCCCTCCTCCGGTTTTATTTCTCTTGGGAGTAGGGGTTTGGGTTCCTTGGGGGGGTCATTGCTTATATCTTTATTTTTAAAAATGTGTTAACATAGCTTGCTTAGTGGGCGGGTCACTATGGTTTCGTGGGACTGTATTTCGGACGTATGTCTTCCTGTTGTTCTCCCTATAGCACGCTCATTTGAAGGCATTTGTCCTGCCCTGTGCTTGGTTGGGTTAACGGGGTTCTGTTGTGGGTCAGGTCTTATCCTTTCCGGGAGGGATTTTGCATCTGGTGTCCCTGTTCTTTCGCATTGTTTATTGATTCTCTGGATAGGTTGTTACCTCTAGTACATAGCTGTTGGATGCCTATTTATCCTGTTTCCATTTTCCACTTCTATCCTTGTTTGGGGGCGAATTGTTTGTTATATGGTTTGCTCCACGTGAGGCTTGCTTTATTGCATGTCACTAGATCCCTTTCCCTACAACATAGGCTGACCCTCTCACATCCTGCTATGCATGGACAGACTGATTTGTGGCGCCTATAGCGATATTCCGCTTGGGCGTGGCACTAACTGGTGCGTTATACAGTTCCGCGTTTGTGTGTCCTCTTGTGATAGCTCGCGTTGAAGTCCCGCCTGTTGCCGTCCCATTTGTGGATAATCCTTCGTATGGCTCCTCCTCTCGGCTGTTGGGTCTGACTATATGTCGCTTCAACGACTTTATATTGCCTCCTTTGTTACTCATTTTCCCCTACTCCACTTCTTGTACTTTTTCCTTTCTGTGGGGTCGTTTCTGGGCGACAGGCACGCTGTTAGTGGGTTGCCCGTAGCCATTACAGGGGTGCAGGGTGGAGGGTGTGGGGGGGTTTGTTGTTTTAGCTTGTTTCGTTTTATGGTCTCTATCGCTCTTTTCTGGCTTTGGGAGGGTTCTTTCCTCTTTCGTAGGGTTGGTTGTCTCTTGGTCTTGCACCTTGTCCTTCTTTGGACATCTCCAAAGCCCCGGTTTCCCACCTCCCTGGGGCGGGCACTTTGGGGTGATAATTGGGAACATTGATTATTGTATTGGGGCCTATTGTTTAGTATTACCAGCTTGGTTGCCTTGATTATTTAGTTCCTACACTCCTAGCCTGCCTCAAACTTCAACTGGGGTATGTCCCTTTTGTCTCTTTGTGTACTTAATGTGAGGTGCTGTGTCCTTGTTGTTGCAACCTCCCCCTCTTCTTCAATTTAAAAATGAAAACCTTCAATTTAGTGCTGCAGGCCTCGTAATTGCTTCTGTTATTTGTATCGTATCATGCTTGCCGAATGATCTGTTTTGCTCCTGTTTCTTCTTGACTGTTTTTGCGGCCGGCCATGATGGTTGTGGGCCGATGCATGTATCGCCTTAATTGTTGAATAAAGGTTTTTATAAAAAAAAAAAAAAAAAAAAAAAAAAAAATCCCAACACCTATGTGGAATTCCAAGTGATTTTATTTTCAAATGGAGGCTTGTGGCAGCACCCCATTTAGGGCTTGATTGAATTAAGGCACTACCAGTCCCATAATTCCGATATACCTATTCAGGACAGTAATGGAAGTAAATAAAAGGTCAACTATGGTGGTCATTTATTTGTCTCAAGACCGCCCATGAAGAAGGGAAACAGCCCGAAACCCGTCAGCGGTAAATGTGATGGAAGCGTGAGTGTAGGATTCCAGCAACTTTGTGCTGTGCCTCCACCCAAGGGGAAATATATATTTATATATTTCATCCCAAAGATACATAAAATGCACTTAAACCTCCTGGAAGACCGATCATTTTGGCACAGCAAAGCCTACTTGAAAACGCCTTCAAATACATTGACTATTTTTACAGGACTTTGTTCACCAGTTGCCTTCATATATAAGAGACACTAGTGATTCTATCTCAAAATTGAAATTATGTAGATGGAACAGGAACTACTTGTTATTGACGCTTGATGTAGTGTCCTTATATACTTGTATTAACCACAAAGACGAGATATGAGCAATTGCATACTATTTGGGAATGAACGAAATGGCTTTGCCCCAACACAACATGATGTTAGTAAATTTGATTATTTTTTGTCTGAATAACAATATATTTATGTTCGGCATAACCTATTATCAGCAGATGCGAGGAGTCGCGATGGGGGCCAGCTTCTCCCCCAGTTATGCCTGTTTGTTTATGGGCTGGTGGGAGGAGCTGGTCCTCAACAACACTCACAAGCACGTTATGGACACAAATGTAAAATTACTATATCGATATATCGATGATTTGTTCATTGTGTGTGAGGGCTCCCAAATTGAAGCTATAGACTTTGTTTCAGCTGTAAACAACAACATCAATCTGAGTTTCACGTCGACCATTAGTGACAAAAGTATTCACTTCCTGGATGTTGAGATATACCTTAAAGATAACAAATTGGAAACTAGGGTATGTATATAGGAAAGAAACAGCTGGAAGCGCAGTACTCCACTGTTTGAATTTCCACCCCAGACATCTGGTTGAAAGTATCCCCTACGGGGAAATGTTGCTCCTTAAAAGAATTTGCAGCAACCCCGCAGATCTGACAAAAGCCCAATTGGAAAGTAAGAAAACATTTCTATCCAGAGGGTACTCAAGAAAAACAGAAGAGGCTGCTATCAGTAAAACACAAAATCTAGATAGAGGTCAGTTACTAACCACCCTAAAAAAATAAAAATAAGCAACTAGTCCTAAACAAAATCCCATGGAACTCAGACTAATCGTAGCGTACAGTGCTCAAGAGAAATCAATTAAAAGAATCCTGCAACGCAACTGGCGAGTTGTGAAAAGTGACCCAGTCATAGGGGTCAAACTGTCTCCTAAACTAAGCATTACGTACAGAAGGGCCCCTTCGATGTATAACAGTTTGGTCACTAGCAGCCCAGAAACAGTTGGCCAACAAAAGTGGTGGGTGCAACCAAATGGATTCACCGAATGAAAGAATTGCAAAGCATGTCAATATGGCATGAATAAAAAAACATATCTTATGGCCTTCAGTGACAAAGAAATCAAAATTAATAAAACCCTTCACTGTAAAACCGACTATGCCATACACATTTTAGAATGCTCCTGTAATCTCAAGTACGTGGGAAGCACTAAACTCCCAATGAACAAAAGAATCCTGCAGCACATTAGAGTGATTATTAACTGTGACCCCACGTACCCAGTCGCTAGACACTTTCGGGAAGTGCATGAGAGCAACCTAAAGCACTTCTAGTACTATTAAATTGACTCCATACCCAACACTAAAAGGGGAGGAGACAGAGAAGGACTACTTAGAAAACTGGAGACTAGGTACATTCTTAACCTTGATAGCAAGAACCCAGGGGGTTTAAACAACACCGAGTACCTTTACACCTGCCTGCAATAAGACCTAGTTGCACTAATTTGCTAATTATGCACTGAAACTAAACATAATCTTTTTCTTTTCTTTTCTAACTGAGCTCCTAAATCTAAAATTAAAAGATTAGAAATCGGACATAAGACGACCCAGGAATAAATCAGCTATGGCATTAGACCGAACTAGATGGAAGCTGCCAAGCTAACCTTAACCACGAACAATAATGATTTTTAAATACACAACTTTTAATCCTTTTTAGCACCTTAACATGAGAGGTGTCAATGGGGTAACCTGAGGAAAGTTTACCACTCACTTGCACGAGCACTTTATAAAAAAAATAGACAGTTAGAATAAACTATTGGTGGGGGATCCCGCAACAAAACTGAGAGATGGAGAGAGTAGGAATTATGCATTTAGGCAAGGACACTCCATACACTGGGTACACATTAGGTAAATGGATGTATCCGTATCATACTTTTGTGGAAAATATGCATTTTAAATAATTAATATTTATTTATTAAATTATTTATTCTAAGATATGTATTTTTAGCGGTATTATTTTAATATTGTTGTATTACATTTTAATATGCAAGAATTATCTCAACATATAGACAAAAAAGTCACTTTTTACTTGAATATGAAATTTGGGTACCGCAAAACTTCCAATGTAAATGTGACTAACATCCAAAGTGTAAAGCTCTCTGTAAAATATGTCTTCCATGTCTATGAGTTACCACCAATCAAAGTACGCACTTGTCACTTTAAAAGGGTCATGAAAATGTAGAAGCGTTGTCATGTGATCAAGGTCCGGCTGGACCAAAACGCTTTATGGCCGACAAATAAATCATCTTTGAAGTACATACCTTACGGTCTGCATCTGCTTTGATGAAAAATGGAGTGGAAGTCAGGAGAAGTTTATCTGAATATATATTCAGATATATAGAAAACATTGTATCTACCTTGCACTGATATCACCACTGTGTCACGTTGTCTCAATTTATATTCACATAAGTCACCTTTGTGGATATAATTGTACATAACAGCCATATATGTCTGAACCTTGTTCAAATATAAAAAATATATAGTGATTGTTTACACTGTATGAGTACCTTTATTTAGGTTTATTAGGGGTTTTGTAGAACTGTTTAACTATCATTATGGATTAATGATTGACTGGTTTAAAATGTATTTCGGCATCACACACGAAGCAATTGTTTGACCCAATAGCATCCGCTGTAGATTACTTATTAATGCCCAGGTGCTGAGGGAAACCGGGCTACCCCATTACCACTAGTTTGGTATCTAGGATATGGGCTTAAAAAAACACCCATCTTTCTCATAGGTTCCTGTTGCTGTCCTTTAGAAATGCTATTCTTTTCATTGGTGAATAAACTTAGTAGTCTCTCTTTTTGGAAGTTTGTATCCTCCCATGAGGACTGACCCTCTTACATGTGTTCTTACCGTTCCAGTTATTAATACTTAGAGAGAAGTCTTTTTAGTTGGCCTGCCTGTTTGCTCGTTAACTGTTCTGTTTACTAGTGCAATGAAACTTCAGTTGTTTCACTTGCTTGCTGTCCCTTTATCTCCCCGTCCTCCACCTCACCCCCTCCACAACACTGCTTGCAGGCATCCACAACCCTTCTGAGGCCATTGCTGTTTTGGTAATTTTTTTGTTTTTGGTTACTTTACGCATAATTTGCAGTGCAGTGCCCAAGTTTAATATCCCTTTGCCTTCTAGCCCCACACCCCTGCGCGACACTGCTTGCCCGCCCCCGAGATCACTGCATTGAATTCTTATGTTATTTTACATTAAAGGCTTTTATTTAGAAAGTGCATCCAGCCATGGGCTCAGGGGAAATTAAAAAATCAGCCCATTATCACAGGATGTTGAGCCAACACAAGACTCAAACAAGTCGCTGCACCATATCCTTTGTCTAGCCATGTTGCTGGGTGCAGTACCTATGAGGCCAAAAGAGGTCCCAAGAGACACCTGATGATAGCTTGTGGTCCTGCACCCTCACAACAGTGCTTGATTAAACAAGGAGCCAGAACTGCCATTTTCACTCCCAGTGCTACGGCACCATTGCAGGTGTACCACAGAAAAAGACACACAAATGAGTTATTTATTCTTTTTTAAGGTGGGGAGGGCATATCTATTGCACAGGAAAAAAACACTGGCATTTATAATGCTAATAGCTCCAACTCCACCAAATGCGAGACCTATTGCATTTCCAATGCTTGTTTATAGTATCTGCATTTACAACTAGAACTGAAGAAAAAAAAAGAGAAAGTGGGTTCAAATCTCAAAAGTGGGACAATACAGAAAATATAATAGTCTTGCAGGTAGATCAATTTGGTAAGAGGATTTTACAGACAATCATTGTTTGAAGCCAATCAATTAATTAGAAACAAGATTTTGCAAATTAGCAGTATTTCCATGTAAACAAAGAGCAAGCATGCATAGTGTGGCAATACTTCAGTGACATGTTCCCTTAGAACGCATCTGTAGCTAAAAACAAATGTTTCTATATTGACATACCTGTCACATTGCTGCATTATAGAGATCTCTTTAATGATTTCCTGAAGGTCCGATTCAACAGGAACTTGTTTGATTGCTACCACTTGGCCAGATTCCTTATGTATCGCTTTGAACACACTGCCATAGGACCTAAAATAGAACAAGGGCAATCAATTTTTACTTTATTACAAATGTAAAAAAATGTGCACCAAAATGCCAGAAAGCAAAAATAACGATTTACATCCAGTCAATAAGACTTACATTAAATACAAGACAAACTACCTCAAGTGCTGATGTTTTTTCAACTAGTGCATATATGGAAAGAGAAGGACACAGAGGCGGGAAAAGGAGTAGTAAAGATCAAAGAAAAAATACATAGAGGAAAGGTGTTAAGGAAGATTCTGAAAATAAATATAGCCAGACTCTAACCTTGCGGTGATGGTCCGACCACCGTGGGAGGACAAGTCTTTGGGAATTACCAAAACTAAGGTCAACATGAACAAGATACCCCAAACCAGTGTGATAATGCAAATACCTGGTGAGGAGGAGCAGCAACTACCACCTGAACACATGCAGATAGCACGTTTGAACCATATTCCCACTTAGGAGCAAATTTTCTCTGTCTGGAATTTAACTATTGCCAAAGCAGAATTACTGATTGGCTCTTCTACCCTTCCACCTATCTGCATCTCTCCCCGGTACCAACGTCCCTGCTGCCTTGTCAAAGCCTACTATCTTACCTCAAATTACATATGTCAAAAAAGCTACATCTGTTGTGTCTCGTGAACAGCTTATAAGAATTTATGCATTAGACTACAAGCTTTCCTTTTTTTCCTAATTTATGGCGAAATGTGCATTATAGAAAACATTAACAGAAGAAAAATAAATTGCAGGGACTCGTAGGGGCGCTAGGTGGCGCACAAGCAAAATGGCCACACTGGAGTGAGGCTCCTGAAACTCGGACATTAAATCTGGACATTTATCCTGCTCAGACGACTTGAACGCAGTAATTTGAAGTAGGGCCAAGCGGAGGAATACCAGACCGCCCAGGAGATCTCTTCGTTGGAGCGTAAACAATCAGGCACCGCCAGGAACAAAATCGCCCAAAGTTGAAGTCCAGACGTGTAGCGTCTCGACGCTGGGACTGACTACGGCAAGAGCTCTTACCTGACTCCGAGGACGCACATGTGGGGTCAAGGCCGCAGAACGGACCTCCAAAGGCGGTGGTAGTACATGCCGGATATCATCGGTGAAAACTGACTGGAGACCACCCCCTGCAGATTGAGGTAGGCTGGGGTAAAACAAATGGTCTAATTAGCTACGCATCACACCATTGCGGGCCCATGTGAAACGGTGGCAGGAAAGGCTGCATGGCGGCTAGACCCCCAGCAGAGCTGTCCAGGCCGGTGTGTTCGTAGGACGAGGAGGCTGAAAGATACTTCTGTGCAGCGCGAGAGAAGTCTGGCACCGGGCCTTCCATCACAGAGAGGAATTAGTGCTTGGCTGAAATCCATGAACAATCACTCACAATAGACAGAGGCAGAGCAGTAACCCGCACCGGATAGCGCCGCGCCACTAGACATAGGCACCACTGAAACAAGTCACTACAGACGGAGGCAAACCTAAGCACTTTTATACAAGCTACAGGAATGTATGTGATTCGAGCAGAACTCCAAAGAAGAAAGAAGCGCTACTACCACAACCACATCACTGCCCCCAACTCTGTATAGACAGACAGATGTCCCTGAATCAAGAAAAGGCAATATAGAGGTACATAAAAAGGGACCTGGATCACCACCATTGAGACGTTCTTGACCCCACACAGCCACATAGAGGGAAGGGGACAATGTAATAGGGGTCTTTCACATAGCAACTTACAGAAGAGTAAACAGCCTGAGAGAGTCCTCTTTACAATACACAGCGTACAGCTGTGCCAGACGCTATCATCACCATGGGAAAGACGGATGGGAAACATACAAAGGTGACATTTGAAACTAAGAAAATTAATCGACTGCAACAGGATGAATCTGAGCATGGGAATGAGGAGCAATCACAGGATACATCGCAAACTGCAGGAGATGATATTAAAGGACTCTTGCTGGCAATGAAAAGTAGCCTCGCCTCTTTTGAAAGTAAGATGGACTCTATAACTACTAGAATGGATGCATAGTTCACAAGCTGGACAACCATGATGAGCACATCAAAGAGACAGAGAGGCAAATTTCTGATGCAGAGGATAATATGGCAACACTGCAGAAGCAAGTGGCACAGATGGACAAGCTCCTAAAAGTCATCGCCGATAAAAATGAGGATTTAGAAGCACGCAGCAGAAGGAACAATATACACATTATTGGTATACCGGAAAGCACCCACACAGGGCGAATGGAGGAGTATATTGAACGTCTGTTGTGTGGTGCAATTGGAGCGGAGTCCTTCGCCTCTCAACTAGTAGTAGAGAGAGCTCATCATTCTCTGGGCCCAAGACCACCTCCAGGGAGCCCGCCCCACCCGATAATCGCGAGGCTACTTAATTACCACAATAGAGATATTGCTCTGAGAATGGCACGCGGAAAAAAAAAACCTCATTTGATGGAAACAAGTTCACCATTTATCCTGACTTTACAACCACAGTGCAAGAAGCGAGAGGAAAGTTAATTCCATCGAAAGGTAAACTGTGACAGGCACAATCCAGCACGGTTGCGTGTTACTTATCAAGGCAAGCAATACTTTTTCACTATTGGGCAACAAGTGGAAAACTTCTTGAAAGGAGTCAAACGTCGAGACACTCTGCGTGCCACCCAGGAACATGGGTCGAAGCCTGTATCTCTAACGGCGGAGCAAAAACAGATAAAGCATAAGATATTACATATCTTCCTTTCTCCTAACAAACAAAATTACAAGGAAAAAAAAAGTTTACATTTAAACTATCTCTGGCGGGTTTAACAATCAACCTGGAACTCAGTCTAACATCAACTTGGACAACATGAGAAGGGCCAGTGGTCCGACCAAATGGAACAGAATCTTTGGTACGGACGTTCACCACCCTGTTGAGATTCCACCAATGACCTCCCATGACTTTAACAACATTACCACCAATTTTGACCACCTTGGCCGGCTCACTAAATTTACTGTCACCTTTTTTCGTATGGACCGGAGATTTTATTTTGATCATGTCTCCAACTTCAAGTGGAAAAACTTTTACAACCCTTTTTGTATCATACCACACGGTTTGTTTGATTTGAGAACAAGACATATTTTCCTGAACTGTGGACATCAATTTTGAAACATCAGATTCAGACTTCACCCTTTTAGCTATCCAACCAGGTCTGAAGCTGGTATTGGCCTTTCTCCCTCTTACCAACTCAAACGGAAAAATCTTCATGGAAGAATGAGGGGTTGTCCTGTAGAACCATACCATACTGTCAAGAGCCTTTTGAACATCATGGTTCCCTGCTTTTGTCCACCCGACACACTCCCCCACCACCAGATTCATCCTTTCTATAAGACCATTTGTCTAGGGATGATATAAAGAACTTTTCTTATGTTCAACTCCAGTGTAGTGAAATAACAGGCACCTTTAGTGGAAGAAAGTCCTAACCACAGGGAACTTCCTTTTGTTAGGGGATATCAACTATCATCTGGACCAAACTCTTGACCCCTACACAGCAGACCTAATCACAAGCTTCGAGGCCTTACAGCTACGCTTACTTCCCACAGGTCCAACGCATATTGCTGGACATGCACTAGATCTCATATGCACTAACTCCCCAAAAGTTGAGATCAAGCAGATCGATCCAATCCTTTGGACTGATCATTTTCTCATAAAATTTGACATCGCTGGCCCCCAGGTCAAACTCCGAAATACTACCCAAGTAAATCTAAGTAGACCATGGAACAAGATCACCTCAGACTCCTTCGCTGCGCATTTCTCTCCTCCAGCTATCACTTATAAAACTGACCCTAACACAGCAGCCAAGGAGCTAGAATCCGCAATCGCCTCGGCGTTAGATAACATTGCCCCGGCATAGGCTTCTAAGCCCCCAACTAAAAACTCACCCTGGTTTACGCCGGGCCTGGAGCTAGTCAAACACTCGGTCAGGGTAGTAGAAAGGAAATGGAGACAAACAAAAGATCCAAAAGATAGGGAACAAAACAAGGCAACACACAGGCAGTATATGAAAGGGATTGCCGAGGCTAAAAAAGTTTACCTCGGCAATAGGATAACACAGGCAGCTAACTCACAGAAAGAGCTGTATAGCATAGCCAAAGAATTCACTAATCCTTCTGCCAACCAACAGCCACTCAACGAATCTAAAGAATGGGTGGATTCTGTGGCCCTGTACTTTCATGATAAAATCAATGAGATCCTCAAGCTCTTCCCTTAGCAGCCTCCTGTAAGCCAGGCCATAGGCTCCCCGAATAACAGCCGTAGGAACCCCACCAATCGCATTGTCACCCTAAGGGAATTCTCACCGTGCTCAGAAACAGAGGTTGAGGTAACCCTGCGCAAAATGAAGTCTGGAGCCCCTAGAGACCCTGCTTCCCCACACATCTTATCTAAAATAGCTCCTGTCCTGATCCCTGCTCTCACTAAAACCCTGAATCAGTCCCTACTACATTCCTCGGTTCCATCTCACTGGAAGGAGGCAGTAATAAGACCTATTCTGAAAAATCCCTCGGCTGATCCTGAATCACTCCCTAATTATCGGCCTATCTCCCTTCTCCCCCTATTTGGAAAGATTATGGAGTCCTTAATTAATAAACAACTCATAAGCCATCTGGAAACCAATAAGCTCCTGGACCCATCCCAGTCGGGCTTCAGGGCATCGCATAGCACTGAAACTGCCCTGTTGGAAATTGTTGATAATATACGAATAAGAATGACTCTGGACTCCAGCCAGTCTGCCATACTTGTCCTCCTCGACCTATCTGCGGCCTTCGACACCATCTCACATCGCATTCTTTTAGAGCGTCTTGCTGAGGTTGGTGTCGAAGGCTCCGCACTACACTGGATAAAGAGCTATCTGACCAACAGGCGGTCCAAGGTCCAAGTTGGAGTTCACGCCTCCAACTTCCATGACAACGACAAGGGTGTCCCCCAGGGGGCAATATTGAGCCCCACGCTCTTTAACTTTTATGTGTCCCCCCCTTGCAATGGCCATTCGAGCGCACGGTTTTGGGACCGTGTCTTACGCAGATGACACTCAAATACTGGTCACAATAAACCACAACCCAGATGAAATCAAACTGAGGTTTAAAGAGTGCATGGTATCTATTCATTACACAGCACTAAGACAGGGGTATTAGGCTAAGCGATCTGCACTATTATCCTATATATTGTGGTTCAGTGAATTTGTTGTGGGTGCTATTAACCTGAAGTCATATACCCCTAGACTCCCAATGATTCAAAACAGCACAATGGTACAGCACTCCACATGGTGTATCTTTTACAGTAACATTAAATATATTCTTCAAAAAACATTTCAGTAGGACTTGAGGTTCTTTTTTTCTTTGCTTTTATTAACAATCTTCCAGTTTAAAAAGAAACGTAGCCAACGCGTTTCGTCCGTAGGACTTCTTCAGGGCGGGAGGTTTTTCTACGTATTTCAAAGTTGTCACATAGAGATTGTTATGAGGCAATTGCTATCACGGCTTTGGATTATCAGTAACAGCCTTTGCGAGGAAGGATGGCAGTCAAATCCTTCTATGTGTGCTGAGCTCAGGTAATTGAGGACGTGTCTATTTACTGTTCACACCTCATCATTTCTTGCGAGGAAGGATGGCAGTCAAATCCTTCTATGTATGCTGAGCTCGGGTAATTGAGGACGTATCTATTCACTGTCCACACCCCATCATTTTTCGGTTAAGCGCTGCGTCTGCCGTCTCTCTCGATCCAAGGTTCAGGAACCTTGGATCGAGAGAGACGGCAGACGCAGCGCTTAACCGAAAAATGATGGGGTGTGAACAGTAAATAGACACGTCCTCAATTACCTGAGCTCAGCACACATAGAAGGATTTGACTGCCATCCTTCCTCGCAAAGGCTGTTACTGATAATCCAAAGCCGTGATAGCAATTGCCTCATAACAATCTCTATGTGACAACTTTGAAATACGTAGAAAAACCTCCCGCCCTGAAGAAGTCCTACGGACGAAACGCGTTGGCTACGTTTCTTTTTAAACTGGAAGATTGTTAATGGTATCTATTCATGATTGGATGACCCGGAACTTTTTAATGATGAACGCGGGTAAGACGGAGGTCTTGCTATTTGGAATAGCCGATAAAATATGGTCAGAAGACTGGTGGCCAGCCTCCCTTGGTCCATGCCCCTCGCCTAAACCCTCTGTCAGGAACCTTGGGGTAATAATCGATAATAAGCTATCCATGTCTGACCATATAAGTAAAGTAGTGCGAACTGGTTTTGGCCTTACGCGTAATCTGAGGAAAATCTTTAAATGGATACCCCTCTCAGCTCCCATGCCCCTAGTACAAGGACTCATTATCAGCAGGATTGATTATGGAAACGCACTTCTGTCCTCAATAAATATCACTCTCCTGGCTCGCCTACAGGTCCTCCAGAACACCGCTGCAAGGCTGGTGCTGGACATGCCGTCCCGCACCCCATCACTGCCTTGTTTAAAGACCTTGCACTGGCTTCCAATACAAAAGTGTATTAAGTTCAAACTATGTTGCCTGGTCCATAAATCCATCAATGGACACGGTCCAGCATACTTAGAACGCAAGCTAAAGGCCCACAAACCAGCAAGAACGCTTAGATCTTCTGGCAAATCTTTTCTCACCATCCCGAGGGTACGCACAGCCAGAAATGGCGACAGGGCATTTAGCAAGACAGCCCCTGAAACCTGGAATTCTCTTCCCCTCTAGATAAGGACAGAGTCCGATTACCTTAGGTTTCGTAGACAACTAAAAACCTGGCTTTTTTAGCCCTGCCTATCTGCTATGTGGGTCTCTAGCTGGGAGCTTTTTCTTTCCGCAAGCGCTCTGAGACCTTCGGGTGATTTATGCGCTATACAAATGCAAAAAAAAAAAAAAAGCAAATCACTTATCTTGGCAAACGGATGAGAGTCCAACCAGATTTCCTTGTTTAAGGATATCAAATCCACACAGACCAGAATATCCCATCCCCTTTTCCTGGCCACAACCAAAGGAGAAAGCCACAGACTCTGTTGTTGCCTAGTCGTGCCTAGCCGCGCCTGCCCGTTCACACAGCTGCAGCTAGACAGAAGAATCGAGCGCCGAGCACAGAGCGGATCCGGTGGTGTGCCGCGAACACCACAACGCAGAGGACGAGGAGGACTCTGAAAACGGGTAGCTTACACCCGAGGAAAACCGCGAGACTCCCCGACACCCTCTCCAGCCCCTGAGCAACGTGAAACGCATAGGTCAAGAAGTGCGGAGCGTGGGGCGGTGTAGGACCGGAGGCTCGTAGAACGCCGCAGAACAACGCAGAACTCCGGTCACAAGCCGGTAAATGTGAAGATGCCGGCTTTTGGTAACCAGTGACCGCGAACCAACCAGACACCCCTCAGCCGTGCAGAACGCGCAGGATTAGGAGCGCGAGCTGCCGGTTTATAAAGGCACCAACTGCCCCTCAAACCCCCTCCCCTGTAGAAGTAAAACAGAGGGGGAAAATCGGCGCTGCCAGGAATCTGCAGAGGCACACCGACTGTGGGACAGAAATGGGGGGGGGTCTGGCAGAGTCTGGAATACTCGGTAGAATCGGCCAACGGTCCGAAAGTAAGCCAATACCTGAGGCACCTGAATGAGCAAGGAGCCAAGAAGCGAAGGTGTGACCCTAGTATCCCGGCTACAAAACTCCATAGTACAAGAAGTGCAAGCATAGGAAAAAGCCGGGGAGGCATCATGAAAGAGAACAACAAGTGCGGCAAGGCAGGCAGGCTGGCGGCTCCAAGGCACAACAGAGGTAAGTGAAAGAATCTATGTAATTGTAAAAATAGAAAGTTAATTTTAACCAAAAATAGAGAAACTAACAACAGCAGAACTACAGATTAGGCACCAAAGACCTAAGAAATGGCACCGAAAGGAGGACAAAAATCGCGCACAGTGGATGACCCAGAGAAGAGTAAATTAATGGAGGGCTCAATCTCTCTGGAAGAGAGCCAGGAAAGCCAGGCATCCCCTATGGACAACAGCAAGGGGAGACGTAAGAAAAGAAAAGTCAAAAGAGCAACTAAAAACGCCCAGCAGGCGAAAAGGGGATGTACTCAAACAACTTCTAAACAGAAAGAAAACACGGCAGCGTCCAAATCAATAAAGGACTTTGTAGGAAAACACTACAAATTGATAGATCCAGTGATATATCTGGAACACGATGGAGAAGTGGAGGTAGATGGTGGGGAGGGCGGAGAAAAGTCAGGTACAGCAGCTGCGAACCAGATATGTATAGATATGGGAGAACACCACGAAGAAGAAGCCCTCGACATAGAGGAGGGAAAGGAGAACCCCATATCGGTAAACCTGACGCTCCTGAGCCAAAATCTTCACATAACAGCGCCTCGTCTATCCTCATCCCCAAATATGTTCTCATTACAATCATCAGGAAATGAAGGGCAAAGGGGAAACGAAAGTCAGAGCCAGAGCTACGTCTGGGGAGGCGCGCCTGATCAACTCTTGCAGCACCACAAAACGCAAAAATCTCAATTGCAGCAAGGTGGTACAAGTACTGGTCACCAGGTAAACCCAGATAGAAACAACACCCAGGATTCGGAGCTCTCTGTAACACCCACATCATCCTTGGTGGACCTAATACTGATGTTTCAGAAGGTATTACAAGGAATCCTAGAAGTAACTCTTTCAAACAACGGAGTGATGAAAGCTCAGAAACAATATCTAAAAAAGATTGAAGAGGAACTAGTGGAGATAAAGAGCCAAATGCCAAATATGTTAAGGCCAATAGTTACTGTACCACCCATTGAGGAAAGTCTCGAGAATGAACCGGTAGAGGCAATCATGGTAAACCTTGCAAGGACCCCTCACCCCACAGATCAATCTAGAACAAATGAACCCGTTGAGACATTAGATAACGTATACATTTCGAGACGACCAATGCTGATAAAAAGGCGCGGGGGTATGCAACGGCCCCAGCTAGGAATAGGGTTGGAAAGAAACAAGAACCAAACCCATCAGGAAAGAGAAAAGGGAAGGAAACTGTGGGGGGGGTACAGCCAGGATTAAATGCTTCAGCCCCGATCTACATACCAAACAGACACTTGCAATCGGAGGATAAAACAACAAAGCCCCCGATAGAACCAAGGAAAAATCAGAGAAGTAAGGAAGCAAAGGAGAAACCCATAACTATCCGTACCGTGAAGCAGAAAGTAAGGATAGCATCAGAACAATCCAATGGCCATAGTGCAGATAGCCCACAAGAACAGGTACTACCTGGTGCGAGAAGTAAAGGGTGGCAGCTAAGGAGAACAAATGTTAGACATCAAAACCATGAAATCCAAATGAAAGCACAAGAGAGGGATAATAACAAATGGTTATATTTGGATCAGATACCGGTAGAGAAAAGGGGAAAGTCGGAAAGAAAAACGAACCCCCTAACTAGGGCACAGATCTTGACTGCATTCGCCAAATGTTGTAGCCTTAGTGGGATCTGCACAAATGACCTTCGGCAAGTTGGTTTCGTAGAGAATAGGAATGGAAAGGAAATAACAAAAGTGTCACTTCACTCAGACCTGGTAAAAAGGGCAATTCTGAAAGCCACAAATGAGATAAACCAACAGGGAATAAGGATAATTCCAGAGAGAGAAATAAAAACCCCTACAGACAATACCTTTTTAAAACACCATGCCGGCCTACTGAAGAGAAAAGTGAATTTATATAGAGAAAAAGAAGGAAACCGTAGTTGCCTAAATATAGTAATAGATAACACAGGAAACGAAGCCTCATGGGACAATTGGTCTTTATGCAGTAGCCCCGTGGGAGATCCGAATGAAAGCTATACGGAGGATGAGGTAGAAGAAGGTGGTCTGAGTGAGGTAGAATAGGACGGGGGTGCCGCAAAATCTAGGTCTCATAACTTGGAATGTGAATGGGCTAGGCAATGAGCTAAAACGAGAATATATAAAGGAAATAATAAATAAAGTGGACATTGCCTGCCTACAAGAGACCTGGACATGCGACGAAACCCTAATCGTCGAGGGATACCTACAGCTAAATCGCCCAGCCACGATGAAAAGCTTCGGCCGCCCCTCGGGGGGATTGATGACACTGGTTTCAACAAAAGTGATGAGAGAAGTAACACCGTTGAAAATGAAATGTAAATGGGTTCAATCATGTAGAATAGAACTACTGACAGTGGAATTGAAATACAAAATGCTGTCTGTGATGAATGTATACATGCAGTGGGATAATAGAGCAGAGTATGAAAAGGAGATGAGGCTTTTTAAAGAGGATGTTGACCGCATACAAGAAAAATATACATCGGATATATTAATAATAATGGGGGATTTTAACCACAAACTAAATCCTAAGAAGGCTGACCAATGGAATAGAGAACTGTTAGAGGTGTATGGAATAAACCCTGCTAGCTTCCCAATTGGGGAGATCTCGAAACAGGAATCAGAACTAGTACACGCCCTAGGAGGTAGGGGTCTCCAATATCTGAATAGTAGAATAAAGACAGATTGCCCAGCAGGGAAGACCTTTAAATTAGGCTTACAGAATTGCCCAATCGATTATATGTTTATACAAGCCTGGAATTTCCCCCAAGTACGGGAGTTTAGGATAGAACAAAAAGAGGTGAGTGACCATAACCTTCTTCACCTAACAATATCTGGGGGAAGGAAATTGCATAGAGACACAGTGATCCCCCAGGAGGTCGAGTACCCAAAACGGGTGACGACACGACTTACGGAGGAATATCTGGAAAAACTGAAGGCCATGCAAATTAAATTGAACCTGAAAATTTAGAGAAGAAAAATTTAGAATGGTTCATAGAAAAGTTAGAAGAAGTGGTCCAGTGCCTAAGAATAGAATTAAAAAGGGACAAACATAATAGGGTAAAACCGCCAAACCGAGTTAAAGGGTTTTCTGTGGAGTGCCAATCTAAAAAAAGGGAGATACGGGCAGCACAAAGAAGGCAAAAAAAGAACTTCACACAAGAGAGACAGGTACACATAGACAAGCTGAAAAAAGAATTTAGAAAAATGGTAAATGATGCAAAAAGGGCATACAAAGAGAAATGCTGGCTAAACCTGTTAGAAGCAATCGAGGAAAAAAACCTAAGACAATTTTGGAAATTGGTAAAGGCAGCAACAGGACCAACAGACGGAGAACTAAAATGCGTAGTGAGTGAGGCAGCATGGGAGGAGTATATAAGGGAACTGTACGGGGTAAGAACTCCAAGAAATCATGTAGAGACCAAAAAATGGCAAGAAATATCAGAAGATTTAAAATCTAAATTTAATGAAAAGCAAGTAGAGCTTACAATAAGAGAACTGAAGTTAACCCGCGCGACAGGACCCGACAATCTTCCTGCAATAATATTGAAGTCGGAAGTAAAATGGTGGGCAAGATTTCTGGCCCAGTTGTTCCATATAATATTAAAAGAAGGCATAATGCCACCTACTTGGAAGGGCGCTATAATTAGGCCAATCCACAAGAAAGGGAGCATGGAGGCACCACAAAATTACCGGCTAATTAACCTCCTTGATATAGGAGAGAAAGTCTTTTCAAAAATTGTATTGAACCAACTGAACGCATGGGTAAAAGAGTTCCAAATTGTACCCATAGAACAGGGAGGATTTAGAGAGGGGCACTCCACAATAGACCATGGATTTGCATTATGGCCTATGGCAAAGAAATCGACGGAACAAAATGACAAGCTATGCTGTTGTTTCGTCGATTTCCGAGCAGCCTTCGATTCAGTCGATCCGGTCTGTCTATGGGAAACTCTAACGAAGGTAAATATTCCCAAAGACTTATTGACCATAATAAAGGAACTGCACAGAGGAAACTGGGCGCCAGTCATCAGGGATACCGCGGGATCACTGACCCAAAAAATACCCATTGCCAATGGTTTAAGACAGGGGTGTGTGCTGGCCCCACAGCTATTTTCCATATTCCTGTCAGACCTTCCGGCCCACCTAGAGGTTGAGGGTAGTGCAAGCCCCAAAATGGATGGAAACAAGGTTCCCTGCTTACTCTACGCAGACGATCTGGTAATAGTAGACCAGACCGAGAGAGGCCTTCAAAGAAAGCTCAACGCTTTCAATACATATTGTGCTAGCAAACTCCTAACAATCAACCGAGACAAAACAAAAACCCTATGCTTTGGGAAAAAGACAAGCAGTTTTAGTTGGTATCTAGGTGAGCTCAAACTGGAGACAGTTAACGAGTATCGATACCTAGGTATTTGGTTCGATAAGACATTAAATTGGAGCACCCATCTGGAAACACAAAAAACAAAAGCACACACCTCTATATGTGGTCTAAAAATGTTCAATAGGGATTATGGAGAGATGGCACACCGACCAATGCTAAGAGCTTTTGAGGCAATGATCCCCCCCCCCCCCCCCCAAGTCCTGTTTGGTGCAGAAATCCTTTATTTGAGCGGTAAGGGAGCCTGGGACTTGGTGGAGGGGAAATGCCTAAAAAGCCTCTTATCTCTCCCACAATCTTCTATGGTCCAAACCATAAGAACAGAAATAGGCACAAAGGCTTGGGAGATACAAACACAGATGGCAATAATCAGACTTTGGAAAAGACTTGAAGATCCAGAAGGGCAAAAAGTAGCACATTGGTGTAGGAAAGAAATACAAAACAGTGATCTGAAATGGGCAAAGGCCTGCAGGGAAAGATTGGTGCAAATCTGTAAAAGGTTAAAGGTAGATGTGGCCCAGGAAACATATCAAGTTCTTTGTACCAAGAGTGAGCTGAATCTAAATGGGAAGGAAGTATCCAGAATGACTGACATAGGTTATTTAGCGAAGAAGAAATCAGTAGCACACATGATAAACGTTTGGTCCAATGAAAATTGGATTCCCTATTTAGACATCCTACCCAACCGCGGCTACAGGCAGGAGATTTTAAGGCTGCGGATTGGGATCAACCCATGGATAATAAACAAAGACCTAAAAGCAAAAATGCTAGATCAGCAAGGGTGCTGCAGGTGTAATTTGGGACCCAAAGGAGACCTGGTACATATCCTACTTGATTGTTTGACACTATTAGAACAGCGGAAACAGTGGCTGCGCCCAGTGTTCCTAAAACACGATATAAGAACAAGGGTGCAGGCGGCCAACCTATTAACTGAAATCCCCACTATTGACATTGCAATTGCCCTAGGGAAATATATAAAGGTGGCCCGAATGCACTAAGAAATCAGGAATAATCTGTAGTACTGTATGAATTTTAAATTAATGAAACTATATTTGAATTAAATGAAAGGAATGTGTTTTAAATGTAATATTAGGTTTTAAATCAAATGTAATTTTATTGGTGTTGGCAAACGTATAAGGGTGCGTAAGAATTTTAACCGTTAGCGGATTAATTTTTATAATGTTTTATTGCTTTTTATGTGAATATGTTTATTCTGTGATACTGTCTCTTGCACTTGTTTAAAGACTATGGTCGTAATAAACATATCTTTGACTGACTGACTGACTGAAAGCCACAGAGAATACTCTGTGGGCTCAAACATACCCTTATAACAGACTTTTAAGTTCCTTTTCAAAGTCTTCTCTAACACTAAATGGTACTCCCCTGAGCTTGTGCTGAACTGGTATAGCTCCGTCCTTCACAATAATCCTACGCTTAAAGCCTTTTAAGTTGCCTAAAAAGTTGTCAAAAACTTACGGAAATTTGTCTTTCCAAACTTGACCTTCTTCTTCGTTTCCAACCACTAATACTTGTTCTTTGTCACCACGCTTAAGAATCATGCCGAAAAGTCCTTGTGAAACCACCCCAAAATGTTAAGACCTTCAACAGCAACATACACCTTCGCCTTGATTCTTCTCCCTTTAAACTTCAATTCTTCTTCAAAGAACGCTAACAAATTAATTTTCCCCCTTCATATGACACAGGTGACCTTTCCTTGTTTCCTCAAAAAGCTTTTGTGTAAGCTTTTGTGTAATCATGGTTATTTTAGCTCCTGAATCGACTAACAATTTAATGGTGTGACAACCTACATCAATGGCAACGATAGGATCAATACAGGATAACGGATCACCTTCCACCACACCATGAGGACCATGAATAGTATCATATTCATCATTAGTGACAACAGATATAACTTCAGGATCCGAATCATCATCAGACTCAATCACACAAGTGGTAGGTTTCTTGAAACCTCCCATTTTCAGACAGATTTGTGAAAAAGAGCCCATCTTTTTACAGTAATTGCACATTACATGTATAGTAGGACACCTAGATTCTTTGAGATGTAAAGAATTACCACATCTCAAACACGTTACCATTCACCTTATTTGAACTAAATGTTCAGGTTTAAACTTTGAAGAAACATTGGTGGAACTGACATTTGGCTTAACACGTTGCTTAGTAGGATTGTTAACATTAACAACGTTTACAACGTCATTAAGTTTTTCGTCTAGTTCCTTCAATGAAACCATGGATATTTCTATACTTTTGGCTACTTTAATAGTTTCATCTAAGGAAGGATCACCCATACTCAAAGGTTTTTGCCTAATGTTCTTGTCTTTGCATGGGCAGACAAATGGGTCCCTTATCAATGGTTCCGTGATCAGAGTGCAATCTAAAAACACAGGAGGCGGATTGACAGCTTGCATAGTGCACATTTGTGTTGTAGAAACTGACAACTGGAAAAAAAATTGATGGTAAATGGTGTGTATATCACCGTAGCTTAAACAGAATGCACAATTGAAAAAAATAGAAATGGTGTGTACACCACTGTATTTAATCAATTTTGTAGAGCAAATGCTTATAGAGCATTAAATGTGGAGCAGTAAAAAATAATTTTGATGGTAAATGGTGTGTATATCACCATAGCTTAAACAGGATGCACAATTGGAAACAAAAATTGAAATGATGTGTGCATCACCGTATTTAAACAATATTGTAGAGCAATTGCTTATTGAGCATTAAATGTGGAGCAGTATGTGACAAAGTTTTTTTTCATGAAAAACGAAGCAGTTCAATGTTGCAGAGATGTAAACACTGTCTGAAATTGTCGTAATTGGCTGTGGGAGTTATCCCAATCCTCCAAAATGGCCGAGGTAGTCATTGAACGTCGACATAGGGGCGTCAAAAGTGAAGACGTAATGAACGTGCCAGTCATGACGGAGAGAACGAAGTAGACTCGCAAAAGAATGCCATTGATGAAGCAATGATTCAAGAGAATGAAACTTACTCAGAGCAATCCCTTGTGAACAGAGAAAATCATATATTGGAAACATTAACATCTGTTTATGATTCCTTTATTAATAGTGTATGTTCGGGCCTATTGTTGTACATAATGAAAGGAAAATGGCGGCGAAAGAAAAGCAAGCTACGCATGTGCAGTGAAGTCATAATGTGACCCGATGACCGCGTTGCTAAAAGCCTGCCGAGATTCAAGGATGAGAGTTGTGTGAAAGAAGCCCTTGACTGTGGAACTGTATTGAGAAAATGTTATTTAATTTGCAACAATAGAGGTATGAGAATTAAGTAAAATAACATTTGTGAATGAGCTCAAGGGGAAAGGTTTGCCAGACAATGAAGGATTAATAAAAACAAATATGTCAGCATGAGGTGACAACAACTCCCCTGCCCCTGTCCAATCAAAGTCCGGATTCCATCGGTAATTGCAACTTTTGAGGGTGGGACATGCAGAGATGAACCTATAACTAGAGTAACTTAAAATGTAGTAATTAGCAAGCAAGCAAGGAGATTCGAGAGAGGCAAGAGCTGCTGCTGATGAGCAAAGGGGAGAACAGACTGAGAAGATTCACACCTGAATGACAACCTGAGTAGATTGAAGATTTCAGAAGAATATCGAGGAGGGAGAGGGTGTAAGAGAGGGATGAGCCCTGGTGCGTCGGGTTTGTAGAGCAGTTTAGTAAGTATTGCCCTGTCCTGATCTTGTCCCTTAGTCTCCGTCTCCTGATTTTTAATCAGGGGTCCTCCACCAGTCCTTTGGCCAGAGGGTTGGTTTTCCGTTATCACCATTGGGTAACTATTATTCTGTTATTCAAATTTGCATATCCTTTTGCAAATGTATGATTTATTATGCCTTTTGTCTCTACATCTATCCACTCTTAATGTATTGATTTGTTGAATGAGTGTGATTTTGAATGTATTTGCTAAATACATTTTCTTTCCCATGAAAGTTGATGGAGTTTGCACTGTGAATTTGTACTAATGAGGGTTCATTTATGACTGAGATTTAGATAAAATTCATGAATCCGACCCAGAGTTTGTAGGTATTTCACGGAGATCTATAAATTAGTTAGTTAACTGTCGATATCACCATCAACTAACTCAACTAATGGTCCATCGACCAGAGGATAGAGTGTTGATCTGTGAAGATTAGTTAGGTATTGAAATAATCACCTTAAATGATTTTGAGATACAGTGAGTTAACTAATCAGAGCTGAAGTAAATTATACAACTTAACCGAAACAGCCAGGGAATTTGAATGTGTATATGGGCCCCATTGAAGTTTTCTTGACTGTGAAGTGTTCATACCTGGCCTTTCGATGGATCATCGTGAAGAAGAAATCAGGTACGTTCCTCGAGGAATGCTAGCGGCAGAATGTATGAAGCGGGGCAGGCAAGTGAAGAAGACGGTTGATCACAGCTTAGTAAAGCTGTAAATAGGCAGTCAAACAAAGCGCAATATAAACAAAGTTGGTCCTACCTCAGAAGCAGCAGGCACGGCAGAAAGTTCAGTAGCAAATAGTGACTCAAATGAAGTACATCACCGCTCACATAATGACAAGACAGGAAAAGAGTTCCCTGAAGTACTCCACACGCATTGGGTTCGATGACCATGTAGCCTTGGATCGTCGCCAATGAACTTGTAGTAATCCCACTGGTCAAAAGTGATTAATGTAGTTTATTAAGGCTACATGGTGAGTGGAGGCGGACAAAACCGACTCAACACCAGCTCCAACTCAACTGATTAATTGTAACACAGTTGCTAGGTGACTTATAAACATTCTAAGAACAGTGACACTGAATCCTTAAAGCAATACACAACCAAATCAAAAACAGATACAGCATAAGATATTACACATTCGTAATACAGACTCTGTAAACTACCTGCTTCTGTGTGAACTTCATTAAATTGGCATGACAAACAGAAAAATAAAAACATGCATAATCCAACATCGCAGTGATGAAGCAAGGCGAAGAACAAGATTTTGTTCAAACTTGTGAAGTTAAATTCCCATAACAGTAATTAAATTAATAAGCTTGTGGTGAAAATTACTAATCAACTTAGTTTAAGAATACATTCATCAATTCACGCGGGAAAAACTAATGTGCTTTATGTTGCAATCGCAAGAAAATATAATAAACTAACTTTGTCTATTGTCTTTGTCAGTATTAAATGCAGCTGTTTAACTAATGGCATGTGCTTATTTTGTGTGCTTATGCTATGTCCTTTCTGTGACGAAAGCTCATGGAGTTGGTGCAGTTCCTAAAGGAAAAAGTAAATATAATGCTGCTTGATTGTGCCTTTTGCTAGGTAACATAAATAACAGGATATAATTAGTAAAGGGGGTGGGTAACAGAATGGGTTTCAATTCTTTAATTAATTGATGTCTTGTGTTTGTTTAATAATAGTTTCCAAAGTGAGGCCTAAAGGTGGTTCAGAAAACATGGCTGACAGAGCTACAGACGCAAAAGCTTGTCCAGAGTGAAGTCTTTGCACAATGCTAGCAGTGAAGATTTTTACTGCACTGTCATCGTTAATTGAAAAAGCAGTTCTTTGGTTGAGTTGAACGTGCTCATGGAGAAAAGGCTCAAGGACAGAAACTTAAAGTGTCTGCCAAGGCTAGGAAGTAAATGTTCGAGGAAAAGTTACTTTCTTGAGGAGGTTGAAGGATGTGGAAATGAAAAACAATAGGGCTTATGTGAAGCCTGGACCTGGTCAAGAATCGGAGATGACCTAATGTATTTTATCATGGACTGACACAGGACAGCCAATGAAAAGCTCGGATTTGCTTAAAAGAATGTAAAATGTAGAAAGTTTAGCTAGAGAGAAAGGTATAAAACCTGACACTATAAGCAGGGAAAAAACGTTGTTACTTTCCGATTCCTGAATGACGTGACTTGCTCTTGGACCTTTGGCACATGTAAGGACAGCAGACTTTAAATGATTTTTCCTTTCTTGGTGAAGAGAGAAATAGACAGGGAAATAGATTTAGGGAATGGAAACTGTTATTCTGCTAATATTTCGTGTTTCTGAGCTTGCTTTGAAAATGTCAGTATATTAATTCATTTCCTTATTAAAATGCTGTTTTCTTAATTGCTTATAAAATAAAGATTCTAAAACGTAAATGCTTTTTTTCTTTATGAAAAATAAAGTTAATAAAATTAGATTTGAAAAGGCAAGCTGGTCTTGTTTATTCATGGTCTGGTTACCATCAGTTGATCCAATCGCCTTGGTGGTCTGATTAATAAATAATAAATGTTAAAATCATAGTAAAAATAGATAAACTGCAGTTGAATATAATTTTGTAAATAATATGAGAGTAGTTTAGTCAATCATACCACCTGATTCAGTTGATCAAAAATTGTCTCATCGGTATTATGGGCCTTTATTTGTGTTCCATGATTAATGGCGAGTATTGAGGTTATAGGTAGCGTTTTTTAAACAGTTTTTCAATCAGAGCGCTGGATCAGCAGTAATATAAAATCAGGAAAGCTAACTAGGAAACTAGTGTTCCATTTCAATCAAATGGGCAATTCTCAAATTGATCTACACTGGACTGTTATTGAGAGTGTCCCCAGGTCTGACAAATGTATCCTTTACAAGTTTGAACAGCAGTGAGTGCACAGATTGGGCTCGCATCTCAATGACATCAGCAAATTCAACTAATTATGATCTTCTCAATACACGACGTGCAATGAAAACATGCACTACCTCACTGATCCCACTTAAAGAAAGCAGAGACCTTTAAATAACTCATCTAACTACTATGTGAATAGTTGTAGTGTCTCCATTCAGCCCTCGTCAATTTGATTCAAAATGAAGACTCATTGAATTATAAAGTGAAATCTCTTCATGATTGCTGCCATTTGTTTTTTTCATTTGAAGCAGTGAAGTTAAAGCTCCAACAATTTAACATGACCCAACTCTTTGACATTCTTATATGTTTACATACACAACTTTCGAAGACAATTTCAAAGAGCATTAGCGTCCCATAACAAATTCAATGGTGTGAATGACTCATCATGGTTGATAATACAAATCAGTCTCTGCGGAAATGCTAAAGCCAAAACAATGGGCCCATATCAAGATGGCTGCCACTAACTCACTTAGTCTTCATGATGTTGCTTTAAGCATACACATTCAAGCAGTGACTATACAGCAAAGGTGCAGTTAACTGAACTCCCAAAAAATAGAAATGAGTCTTTAGAGTGGCAATGTTCAGCAGACAGACTCACATGCAGCTGCAGGAACCCGCACTAGAAGTAAGCAACTCGTTTGTTCATTTCTCAATGAAGTTGAGCACTATGCATGTTAGTAACTCTCTCTGACCACATTTTTAGGTACCACCAATGAGACTATTGAAGCCAGGTGACTCTTTCATAGTCTTGTTGTAGAGAGCAATACACAGAACCATGACAGAGTTGCTTTTAGCCCTTTGTGCTGTGTTTTGGAAGCTGGGATTTTGTACATGTCCCCTTTAACAAACTTGACATTCTGGAAGTTTCCCATAAGGCTGTACAGCAGTGAAATGACCTCTTGTGTATTTCTCCTATGAGTGAATATAACACTCAACAACATAAGAGAGAAATTATTTATTTTTCTTGACTACAACGTTTAACCTTGTAGAGAACTAATTAGATGACCTACAAATAGGGACCCCATCCTGATGAATGCCCCCAATCGATCGCCCTGGGACTTACAAGTATGAGCTGAAAAAAGCAGACAACTTCATAGTATTTATTATAATTGTGTTTTTTTTGTTTGATCTGTTTAGTAAAGAATTTGGTTTTGTTAACATGGATACAGAGCAGTACATCATCAGTAAAAGCACCATACAGAGCTAATAGGTCGCCACAAAGTCCAGATAATAAATCAACAACATTGCGGCATGATTACATCAGTGAGCATAAACAAGACTGGTAATAACTTTTAACATATCCTGTCGGCCATAGTATCTCCTCCCTCCATCAAAAAAGCTGTACAATCATGTTATGGTGCATCATAACTGCGACTATGCAACTTGCAACAAATTACATAATCACGTTTCTTATGGCTACACTCCACCATATCACATGAATCTGTGTGTAGAATCAAACATTTTTATGAGAACACCAAACATGGGAAAAACTAACGGGAAGGCAAGAAAGCGGGAGGGAGGGAAACAAAGGTCCCCGGCGTCATAAAACAAGGTCCTGTTGACTACCCTAAGGGTGCACAATCAGACTAGACAACTTCATACTAATACTAATAATCTAGCATTACACTTGTCCATTCTGTTTTTCCTGGTTTTGCTGATGGAGCAAGGATTCGCACGTTACGCGACTTGTTTGTACTCATGAACCTCGAATAGTGTTAATAATCTAATCAATATGTTTGTCTTATTAATATTGCACATTTTACACTACATGGGGTGTCCCAGTGACGCTTGCCTATGTGTTTACTAATCAGTAATAACGCTTGCCACTAAAATGGCCGCTGCTTCGCGGGAATTTAGTCTGCGCATGCGTCGGTCATAATCACGTGACGTGACGCCCTTGCAGTTCTGGTGGGAAATGTTTGCTTATGCGCAATACTGCTGTGACCGAGCTGCAGAAGCCGACTTGTACCTAAAACTGTTACAATTGTATTTCACTACTGTATACTCTATTGTATTCTGTAAATCTAGTGTCATGGGAAGCTAGAACTTAAGGGGTGGGTACGAGAACTGAATATTAAGTCTGGGAAAGTCAAAATCTTAGGTAAATGGTGACCTAATCCCTTCCTTTGTCCAATCAGAACTTGGGAACCCTTTCACTTGCAACATTAGTGGGTGGTACACTGACCTGAAAACAGTATAACTAGCCTAGGTTTAGCTAGAGAATTCGTCCGACTTGTCTGAATAGCTGACCTGTCACTGACCCAATGAACTCTATAGGTGATTGATACAGAGAGCTGCGGAGCACTCTGTCCGTAATTTCCACAAACTCAATAGGGGTTTGGAAACCTTAAGTGCTGGCGGAGCACTTTGTTGGAGAATTCGATAACCCAATCGGGGTTATTGGCAGATTCCTTGCAGAGAGGGAGTAGCGCAGGCGTTGCATCCGAAGCTGCAGGTGTTGGCCCTACCCTTAGACGAATCCGGTCCTGATCCAAATCCTGGGGTTATCCTGTCCTGACTGTCCATGAGCCGTACCTGTTCGCCTACCGGCAACCTTAGTCTTTGAGGGTCCTGTCCCCGTTTTCCCCAACTGACCCGTGGCCAGGGTTAGTTCTACAATCTGTCCTAGGTAAATATAATCCATGTGGGTGTCCGTCATTCTAAACTCTTTCCTATTGTCTTGAACGAAGTATACATTTACATATGTCATTTTAACCTTCTCTCCTTAAATGAGATTTTCATGTTTTATTGTTTATTAGCGTGTTGCACTTTTTTACCTACCATTAGTAAATGCTAAAACTGTTTGCATATATGTTTGTTCCATTCTTACCCTTCCTATAGAGAATAAGCATATCTGGATAAATCAAATAGTCTGAGTCTCATTTCCTCTGAATCGTTAGTGAGTGTCGAAAGTCTACTTTGATTAGTATGTTCCATTTCTTTACCCGCCTTTAGTGAAGTTGTGAAGTTCTGTTTATCTAAAATAGCGTGTTCCTTATTTTCCCTTCCTTTATTTTTCATGATTCTAAATGTTTCTTACTCTCATACATAGTTATACAATTGTTATGATTCTCGTGATAGATAGTTTGATTGGGGTGAACCTTTGGCTCATGACACTAGAAGATAATAATGATTAGATAAAGGTCTTGAAAACTTCCCGAGTTTGTGGTTATTTAAGAGTACAAAAACATTATTCAACTGAATTGGTATTTTTGTTTTGCTTACTTAATTTCACAGCTAGCTCCCTGATCCATTGTGATCATAGGTACCCGTAACAAGTGGAGTGGTAAGTCGGGTACATTGGAAATACAATAGGAAGCAACTGGAATACTGGTAGTAGAGTGTAAGGTTACCCGATTAATAAATATGGAAGATTGAATTTATGGGCCCAGTGCGTATATGGTAGAATTGTGAGTCGGGTGACCTGCGCGCTCTATCAATGCGACTGGGAAGCGCCAATAAAACTTTAGCTTCACTAGACTTTTCTATTAACTCTCTTTTTTAGCTAGGGTGCCAGTAGTCTTAACTAAGAAGCAATATATAAAAGAATCAAAAAAATAAACAACCCAAGAGTCTCAGGTGGAGCCCACGGGATACTTAAAAAAATCTGAGATTTTGAAGAGTGGCTTGATGATCCAGCATGCCACTTCCGAGGTGAGGGCCTTTTTCCTGTTTAGGAGAAATCCCACGAACAGCACATATTCAAATGTCTTATAATTGATATGTTTTCTTAGAATCAGGTACTCTTGTGTGGCTTTACTGACAAATGCCACCCCGCACCAGATCATTGGAATTAATTCTTATAGCTCCAGAAGATTTATGTGGTGGTATGCATTTGTTCTATTAAACAAACAATACCACAGAGATTTGTGCTATAGTCCCACAAACAAATTCTGATGGGTAGGTTTTTATGATCTAGTGTGATGCAAGGCTCACACAAAAAGAATGTTGGAAAATGTAGTTTGGGTGAAATGGATGACCAATTTGACTGGCACAGGAACTAATTGTTTGGCTTGTGCAGCTGAATAAGCTAATTTCTACTTGTTACTTTAGGGAGAGGATTTGAAATGTTGCACATGTAGCATTTAATAGATTAATGAAATATTCAAGGGAACAGACACACTATTTGCATGCAGAATAGAGGCGGTGCTGCTAGATAAGAGTTCCTGTAAGGTTGTTTAACAAGGCTAAAAATGTGAAAAATTCCAGGTTTATCAAAACTGCCCTTATTTTATTAGGATGAGAATTGAAATATTTGCAGGTGAATACAAGTAACTATTAGAATGACAAGTAATGAGTCTTGAGCTTTTCAGAAAATATGTAATCTGCATTTTGAAATTTGGATTGGTGGACCCATGTTATCTGTGAATCCCCCTACCATAGAGTGCTTTAGTATTTGTTCAACAAGGGTTTCGTAGCATGCAGGGAATAACACACATTTTCAAATATTAAGTAACAAGTACCAGCTACATTTAGCTAGACTTTCTGTGGCCTATCCTGATAGATACATGGGAATCAGCATCCTAAAGGGCCAACAAACATGGTGTATCATGGTTATGGATGGCTGTCGGGAACTAATCTAGAGATAGCATCTTCAACCTTTCATGTGGAGGGAGAGTAGCTGATTGAGACTGCATAACTCTAAGATGGGATGGTTGAGAGCACTCAAACCTTTTCCCTTACAAGAAGTAGCAAGATTAATATCCATGTTCCCTTTCCAAAGACATAACTCTATTATTCCAAAAAGGAGAAGCCTATGATCCTCCTGCAGATGTTCCAGAGTAAAGAGTTATAAACCATAAAAGTGTAAACATGCAAAGAAATGACCAATATGGTAAATGGGTGTACTGAAAGGGCTAATGTGCATTACCGATTAAAATTTCTTGCTATGAAAAAGGATCTTTAATAATACAAATCTAAGGTGGACAAATGTGAAACCTTCAATAAGAAGAACTATTAAATTCAAAAGTATTATAAAATCGGTAGAAAAATATAGTGTATATTATGTCGAAAATATGATAAATGCTAGATCTGGAAGAGGTTTAGGAAAGGAATATGTTAAAATATACTAGTTGGCTGTAAGAATCATATTTGTATTGAGATGTTTTGATGCAATTCATTGAATATTTGGTTTTATATTTTTCAGATATTTGGTCTCATTTACCAGCAACTACCATATGACGCAGTCATTTAGCTTTAAACACCTTTTTGAGATGGATGCATGGCTGGAATGTTGTACATTTTCACACTGCTCAAAAAATACCATATCAAAACAAAACAATGTGGGGAAAAGGAATCACTCCCACTCGTGTTGACAGATTAATACAAGATCCTCTGCACTTACAAAATTCTAACAATTCATGGTCTGTTATCACTTTCTAAGCCAAGGAATTCCAAACGTTAGTGCCCACATTTTGTGATTAGATGGAAGCCTCCTTGGGTTGGTCAGTTATCTTTAGCAACACAGGTGTACTCGTCTTTCTTTTTAGGTGTTGCATAGATGGCACATGCACTGTCTCTTTGAGACCTTTCGTTTTCTAAAAGTAGGGTTAGATGCCACCATTGCTTCCCATTGATTGGTTTCATTTCCACTCTCATTTGCTTGATTCTTAATAGTTGTCTGCCAAAGGCTTCCTGCCTCTTTGAGTTTGTTCCTCCCCTGGAAAATGTGTCCTTCGCCTGCAATTTATTTAGGCAGTACTCTTATTTATGGTTAAGCATGTTGTCTCCCTCATGTACTCTCCCCCCTCCCTCATGTTTCCCTGCTCATGTTCTTCACCACAGTCCCCTCCTTGAAGTGCTCGCCCTCCTGTGCTTCGAGCCCCTGTTGCTTTTTCATCATTATTCTTCTATCCCCCAGCTCCATTTGCACTCATTTATTCATTTACTTTCCTCCTGTCAATTTGCAGCTGTGGCTCCTCCGCTAAGGCGGAAGAGTGTCGCCCCACAGAAAAAATAAAATGATAATAACACAATGTTATTATCATTGTAAGTTTCCAAACTGGCTCTGTTTAGGTGCAGGTGTGGTGGGGATGGGCTGCCCACAGAGCAGGGGGAGGAGCGGTGGGCACTTTCTAAGTGCGTACGACGGTTTGGCCGGCCGTCTTGGACCACCCAGACAGACATGTGCACTTAGAATTTCTCCACCCAGCTGTATTGCACAGACGGGTGGAGAACATGCACAGCCTCCCACTTCCTGTCTGAGTGCCAAACCACGCCACTCAGAACAATCATGACGCTGCTGTCATGCTAGTGACAGCAGAGTCATGATTGGCTATGGGGAATCTGGGAGCATGTGTGCTTCCTGTTTTATGTGTCGACCGAAGAGGACGGAGGAGAGGCGGCGGTCGGCAGGTAAGTAAGTGGATTTTTCTTTTTTCCTTTTTTTTTTAACCCCCTCCCCACTCCTACACTACTGCCCCATAGCAGCCACTACTGTCCATTTGCTTCCCTTCCACACCCGCCACATTATATCCCGCACTCCCTGTAGCTTCCCTTCTCCTGGCAATCAGTGTTGCCCTACCCCAACATCCTTGGTTACGCTCCTCCACCCCCGTTCTGATCTTGAGCAAAGAGCTTTATCTCCCTCAGTAGTGCACTGAGGCAGCATCAGCCTTGGTGGCCTACAGAAAACAACTGGTCACTTGCACTTTTACACCCACAACCAGGTGTCTCTAAAGTCCTGCCATGGTGTTTAGGGTCGGAGTAGAGCTGCAGACTGCACCTCAAGTGCTTCTGTTCCTTTCGGACTGGTCTCCCGGACCCTGTGTGGCTTCCAACCCCACCTGCTTTCTCCCCTCCCAAACCTCCAGGCCCAAATCAATTCGAGACGTATGTGGCTATAGTAAGAACTTGTCAGTGGCTTCACTTCAGCTAGGCAAATGGCAGCTAGGCATGTCAAAATGATTTCAAGGAAACCTACAGATATCTCTGCACTGGCTCCATGTCTTGAGGGCAACCTCCAGCCTTTCCTGTTTTCTTAAGCCCACAACATTAAGCATGTGTACGCTAATAGTTTGGGTTTCCAATTACAAACATCGGCAAACATGTACCAGCAGCTTGGTGATCGTGACTAAATAGTTGGAATGTGTGAAAGTGATATACATTGTGACATGAGGACAAATCAAAAGTATTGCTAAAGCTAGAAATTGGGTATAAAACTATCCTTCCAGCAACCTGTACAGTGGCATCGGGCTCCTGGCATATGAGGAAATATCTGCAGCCCATTAATAGTTATCATTTACTAAGGGTGGAAGAGGATTCCATAATAAATCGTATCTTTCACTGATGGCCACAATTTAATTCCATAATCCATCCAGAGGATCTCGTCCATGCAACACAGACTTTTTCCAAGATGTGGGTAGTAAGAATATAGAAAGTCTGTATGAAAAGTTGAGAACTACTAGCTTTGCCAGTGCTTGTTTAGGTCTATTTCTCAATCAATCTCTCAATTTTTCTTGTCATCGGTTTAAATTTCACTTGTTATTGTTTCCCTCTATTGATTTGTGGATGCATCCTGGAAAGTGCACTTTTCTATCCTAAATAACAGACTTGAATAAGTGAGATAACGTTTCCTGGGTGGACAGCTTGGTCTTCTTTCCTCCTTCCTCACTAAAAAGCCTCATTCTGGAAGGAAGGGTCGGCTCATAATCGAGCGGCCAATGGCCATCATGACGAACGACTAGGTTACCTGAGTTCTCCATGTATACAGACAGGTTTGTAATCTGGTCCACTAGCAAGCAATCCATGGTCCCAAGAATTTATACACCATTCTAAATATAAGCCACACTGCTCCACCATAACACATGGGTGAGTGCGGTTTCTACTACCATCACTCCAAATTTTTCTTTATAACATATTTGTATTAGTTTCCAGTAATCAGTGCAGGTATAAAACGTAGAACACCACAAGTTGCTAGTAAAATCTAGTTGGACTTATGTCTAACAAATTGTATGTCCCAGAGTTGTAGTATCCTTTTCTCTTTTCAGTTATTGAGGGGAAAGACTGCAAGAAGAAGTTGAATGTACTCACCCTTCACCAAGCTTTTCCAAAACATCGAATACTTCTTCAGGCTGCTTAGTTAAACTATCTTCACTCAGCTTTTTCAATTTGCTGTCGGGGAAAAAATTAAAAGGACATCAAGTCAAAACATTAATTCTGTGGGATGGTAAAATGGCAAATGATTGTGCTTGTATGAGTATGTATGTTATTTATACAGCATGAACCCAGCTAAAAGCATGAACAAGCAATTATAACACAGCAAAGCTTCTTGCAAGGTTGTAGAGATACTCGGAGATAGGCAAAAGCTATTCGTTCAGAGAACTATCAACAATACTCAATAAAATAACTTATCTCTATTTCATCATAGGCCCAGGAAAGACGACCTGCCCCAGGTTGGGCGCAGGCATGGAATCTGCCAGGTTCTGCAGCCAACTCCCCAACACAAAGCTTACAACCATTCACACAAGGAGTTTGCTGGCCGAGGGGGCTGGCTGCAGGACCTTGCAAACATCGCATTTCACACTATTCCAACACTTACACACAGAGCACACAAGTAAATGCTCCCCATTCTTTATAGCGAACACCCCTAACTGTATCTTTCACTAGAAGACACACCCCTACAAGAACAAGGCACACTCAACTGATGCTCACACTCCGCAGTCAGTCAATCATTTCATGTTTATTTCCGTCGCAAAAGATCATAAAAGGTACAATACATAAAAACATATCCCATTCATATATAAAAACATGAAATGAGAAGCTTTAAAAGACTCGAAAATCTTAACGATTCCTAGCAGCAAGTAAATAGCCTGACAGAATAATACATTGCAAATTCAGAAGCAGAGTTAGTGCAAAAGGCCATTAAAATGCAAGAAAATGTTATAAGATTTCATGACGATAAAATATCTAACGTAGGGTAGCAGTTCTCGCGGTCAGTAAACAGCCTCATGTAAAACAGAGGTACTAGAATAATGCAGAATAAGAATGTGACAAACCACATAGGTTAAAAGAGTTTCATCAGAGAACCCTCTGTAACAGCCCTACAGGAGCTCGGATAACACGTGTACCATCTGCTGGGCCAACCTGCAGCGCTGCTGCTTTCAGTGACCAAGCCCAGCTTAAGAACTTTACAAGTGCATATACAATGGGTTCGGAAGTGTACCGATTTTAATATGCGTAAGGCTCCCCGACACTGCCTTACTCCCAGATTGCAACAAAGAGGCAAGATTCACCTGGATCTCCGTTTGCGATACCTCTTACAAAAATAACAATGAGTGCACCTCAGATTCTGACGTATTGGGACAGAACGGATGGTTACAATTCTGTTACTCCTCTTTAGACCATCTTGAAGAAAAGACCCTTAGTGGTAATATTCCCACAATGGAACGAATATATAGCGATTTTGCTGCACAGGGAATAATTCTGTCCAGGAACGGCTCAGAAGACAGTGAGCATTTGTGGCTTAAGAATCTGTCTAGTAGGACCCTCAGGTCTTGCCTCTCACCATGTCTTTTGCAGAGCATGATCCTGATAAATATCTCTGACCCATTGAACCATATTGACCCTCAACTTACTCGGCTCTTTCCATACACCCCTAAGCTTAAGTTTGCTTTGATCAATGGAGTAATACAGTACTTATCTAGCACCAGAAGCTTCTGTAGTGCAGGTCTATATTGGGCCATCTCCTGAATGGTCCATATTCTAAACCAATAGGTCGGAATTCGTAAACGGGTGGTTTGGTCAATCCTCTTAATATTTAAATCCTATGTCAGAGGTATAAGTGGGGTGCTGATAGGGACACCCAGAAGAGATCTTCTACATTTTCTGCAGCAATTAAATGTGAGGTGTTCCCTACTTCCATAAGTCTGCCCCATACTAAGTGCCTCTAACGGCCGCAGCTCTATATACCTCCAGTGCTGGGAAAACAGCCCTAGTAGTTGAAGCTTCATGCCTCTGGGCCATAGCTGCTGCTCTATATTTTGTATGGAACGACTTCTAGCTAACTGGAGGTCCCAGGAGAGTTTATCAGTGAGCCTAACTCGCAAGTAGTCAACGTAACGGATCTGATCAATACTGGAACCTTCCACAACCATCTTGGTTTCTGAAAGTGCAATGGGGACTGATAGCCGCATACATTGATCTCAAGTCCCCGATCCCTGCTAAACGCCACAAAGTAGTTCAGCAATTCTTGCAGACCATAGGGGTGCAGGATAATAGCAGGGTATCGTCTGCAAATAGCAGAACTGGAATGTGTACACCGGCTATCTTGGGGGCATCGTGCTGACATTTGTTCAGTACATCCACTACACCATCATAAACAAGGAGAACAGGGTGGGCACCAGGACACATCCCTGGGCCAATACCTCTCAGAGAGTGTGCTTTGGTACCAATTCAAATGCTGCCCTCATATCCATGAAAGCTATATACATGTGGTCCTTCTTGATAGTAATGTACTTCCAACATATAGTCATAAACCGGAAAATCTGGTCTATGGTACCCAGGTTCGTCCGGACCCCACCTCCAGATGGAACTGGAGTTCATGTTCATCCATCCACTCCAGCAAGTGGAAAATGACTTGCCTACAGAACATTTTCTGGGCGTTAACAATAAGGCTAATTGGCCAGTAATTTGAAGGAGTATCTTTTGGGCCCCGTTATGGATAGGAACAATAATGGAGCCTTGCCACATCTCTGGAATCTCGTTACCGTTGAACACAGCATTACTTAACTTGTTCAGGTAGGGTACCGAGATTTCAGGTTGAGAGTGAAATAAATCCATTGGTATGGCATCTGGGCCATTTGCTTTATCACTCCTCATGTGTAAGATAGCAGCTCTAGTTTCCACAATTGAAAAATCTTCTAACGGGATTCTAGAAACATGAGGGACAGCTGACACTGCCGTTGTACTAACACCCAAATCATCCCCCATTGAGAGTTTTCTGTTTCGACAGTTGCACTCTTGGTATATAAGACTTCAAAATGATTGACCCAGTGACATACACGTCAAGAGAAGTGGAACCCCATTACCGGTTGTTGCAACTAATTTCCAGAAGGTTCTATGATCACGTTTACCAATATCCTCTAGCATTTTACTCCATTGCCCTTCCTCCCATTGACCCTTGGCTTTGTTTAATGTAGCCTTAGCTTTATAAACCTTCTTAGCACCCGAAATGTCTGTTTTAGAGCCTACCTTAATAGCTTTAATTAATCTCCTATTTGGCCTCTCTCAATTCCCTGGTGAACTAAAGGCACCTCAGGGAGGCAACAGGACCTTTCCTGCATTGTTTTGTGAAATATTCTTTCAGAGTGCTAAAGAACTCATTGTGTTTGCTGTTGAACATGGCAACATCCCAGTTGGAAGGATTTAAGTCCGGAAGTGGTCCACCAGTAATTGATATATTTTAGCTTTGACCTTGGAATCCATACTGATGTTAACTCACTTTACGTTCCTAAGGTTGTTTGTAAGGGCTAATAGTATTATGGAGGTGTCACTAGCTTGCCCTACAAATTAACAGAACAGATCTAGTTTGAAGACAGCAACAAGGGCATTGAAATCACTGTCCCCGCGAGTGACAACATCTGTATTTACTATCTGACACCATAACCTTAAATTGAGCAAAATATAATCTATATAATTTGCATATTTACCTCTCTTGAAGATGGATCTGGAGTTACTATCAGACTTGGTGCGCCTGTTAACAGCTCTCCGGCCAAAGTCTAAGCAAAGATGAAAAATGTGACTTGCTACTTTTGACCCCCTTATCGCTGGTTTGCTTGTGAGGTCAGTAATTCCCCACTCTTCATCCTTCTCTGTCATTATGGCTTTGAGTGATTCAAGTGGTTCAAATTTGGTGTTGCTATTATTAAAGGCCAGGAGTAATTTACATTGCCATCTAATAGAGCTTGGAGTGCATGTGTAGTGGGAGATTCCATGCTGGCCTGGACTGAGAGGATGTAAATCTTAATAAATCTGCAGTCATACAAGCTTTGGATATCACTAACATAACTTAGATGTAATCTTCCTCACTAAAAGCTAGTTCACACTATTCTCCAGACATCTTGGCATCCCCGACAGTTACAGCATCCAACATATAGACCACACACTGAACACAGGAGCGGGACTAGCAGTCATACCCCTGGACCTCCTGGCCCTGTACCATTAGCAACTCTACCACGCCTAAGTAGTTAATGCTCCTCTCTTGGCACTTCCCTTTTTAAACATCTGAAAACAGCCTACGTTCATCTGATATACAGATCACTTCACAGGAGAAATCTCATACCACATCACCTCTGCTTCCATCCAACACACCCATCCTACACTCCCTGGGACTTCAAATTTCCCAGCAGCTACAACACAAAATTAATAAAGACGTCTACACACTTTTCAACATCCTGGAAATAAAACTAATCCATCAAATACCCAACCCACTTCAAAAGCATATTTCTGGACCTAATCCTATCAGCATCCTCTAACATTCTATAGCCATGGACAGGAACAACTTCATCATCCCCTTCACCACTGCAGACTCTACACCTCCGCATCAAGGACCATCAAAAAGGAAAAGTAACTTTCCGCTCCATAGAATACATCCATCTGGAAAAAATCTAAGATGAAATACACACCCTGCCAGTACACTTCCAGCCCTCCACAGGTGTGAAAACTCTCCTCAACATCTACAACACAATCATGAGAAGTTATGTTTAATGTCCAGCGAAACCCCAAGCCACCATGCTGAAGCCCTACCTAGCACTGCGATACATTCAAGAGCTAAACATACATTACAGAAACAGGAAAAGAAATGTAGAGGATCAAAGCTCCTGGATGATCTCACCCGTATCAAAACACTCCTCTGCAATTACCAATGCCTTATGATCACAGCTAAAGCATCTTACTACAAAAACACCTTCAGTGAGGAAACCAACAGAATCAAAACCTCTTCACGTCAGTTAAACAATGCACCCAATCAACTCCTAGAAGCCACAGTCTCTGCTTCATTTAAGAAATTCCAGACTATCAATCTCTTCTTCACAGAGCAGATCGACAAAAATCAGATTCAACATCATTACTACTTCCACAGCTCCCTCACTTCCAGCCATCTCACTTCACCTCACCACCCCCTTTAACCTAGTCTCATAAATGGATCAATCAATCAGGTCTTATAGAGCGCGGCTACTCGCCGGGAATGAGTCTCAAGGTGCTGGGTGATGGGGTGGGAGGGGTCCGCAAGTTCTGGAGGTTCACTGGGTATCATCGAAGAGCCAGGTCTTGAGTTCCTTTAGGAGCGATGTAGTCTGGCGGCAGTAGAGAGGGAAGGAGTTCCATGCCTTGGCCACAAGGAGGGAGGAGTGTCCTCCTGCTCTGTGTTTTTTTTTTATGCGATGTATTGTCGCGTGGGAGAGCTGAGCCGAGCGGAGAGAGAGCAGGGGAGTGTGGAAAGTGAGGCGATGGTTCAGGTTGTCGGGGCCGGTGTCATGGAGGGCCTTGTGTGCATGGGTGAGAAGCTTGAAGGTGATTTTGTTCTCGACGGGGCGCCAGTGCAGGGTCCGTAGGCATTGGCTGATGTGGCAGTGGCGCGATAGGTTGAAGACTAGTCTGGAGGCAGCATTCTGAAGTTCGCGGGTGAGGTTCGTGTTGATCCCGGCATTGAGTGTGTTGCCATAGTCCGGTTTGCTACTGAGGAGGGCGTGTGTGGCGGTTTTCCTGGGGGATCCAGTTGAAGGTCTTTTGGAGTAGGTGGAGGGTGTGGGAGCAGGAGGAGGGGATGGCATTGCCCTTGCGGTCCATTTTGAGTTCGGAATCCAGGATGATTCCGAGGTTGCGTGCGTGGTCCGTGGGGGCGGGGGTCCCAGAGGGCGGGGGGCCACCAGGTATTGTTCCAGGCGTTGGGGTGTGGACCTATAATGAGCACCTCGGTTTTGTCAGAGTTAAATTGTAGGCAGCTGTTTTTCATCCATCTGGCGACAGCTTACATACCGTCTTGGAAGATGCGTCTGGTGATGTTGGGTTTGTTGGATAGGGAAAGGATGAGTTGGGTGTTGTCTGCATACGATGTGATTTTGAGTCTGTGTGCTCTGACGATGGATGCGAGCGGGGCCATGTAGATGTTGAACAGGGTCGGGCTGATGGAGGATCTTTATGGGACTCCGCATGTGGTTGATGTGAGTTCTGAGAGAAATGGAGGGAGTCTGACTCGTTGGGTTCTGCAGGAGAGGAAAGAGAGGATCCAGTCGAGGGCCTTGTTCCTTAAAGGCTGCCAAGAGGTCCGGGAGGATGAGGGCTACAGTCTCTTCTCTGTCAAGTAGGGCGCCGGTCTCCTTTCTGCTTCCTGTTTTCCTTCGCCATTATCCTACTCTCAGAGGCGAGGAGACGCGGCAATTGGTGCCCCGGGGCTGCAAATCTCAGCTCCGTCTCAGCTGGGCACACACTGCTTCCGCCGGCGCTGGGATGAGTCCAAAGTAGGTAGGTGAGGAAAAGGGCAGGAAAAAAAAACGGTCCAATATTCCACACTCACTCAAGACAACACACTTTTATTCCTCTCCACTAAATCAACACCCCCATAGGCCAAGGAACACTTTCATACGCCTAAGAACACTTTCATAAACCAACGAACATCCCTAGATGCCTTAAGACAGGTTACATCATTTGCCTGCTTAAGAACCATTCCTGGACCCAGCTGATCTCATTATGTTCTGCTCTACAAGTCACCTTCCATTTGAAGGGAAACGGAAATGAGTTGGCACCCAGCTATAGGAGCACGTCCGCAAGAATACTCTTTAACAGGACAACAAATCAGCCTCTAGGCCAGACTGCACCACTGAGACAGGCATGCTTCAAGTAGTCGACTAAGCCCTCCTTCTCAATAACAGGAATGACCCATGCATCCCAGCCCTGCATAAAATCTCTATAGCCTTCAAAACAGTCAACCTTCCTTCCCCCAATGATTGTACCTTCCCTGGGGCTGCGTCTTGTGCTCGGTGCTCTCGAGCTAGATTTGTACTCTACAAATTCCATCTGTTCAGTGTCTATACTTAATTGGATACCCACAAAAGGTTGGGCAGAGTGATTGGTCAAAGGCTAAACCCTGCATCCAAACCCTGGCCATGTGGGCAACTTTTTGCTGTGCATAGCCAAAGGCAACATATAGCAGGCATGTACTATGGAATCTTGCTTTGTGGAGGTGAGGACCAAACTAACTGTCAGTTACCTACAGGTATTGAAATCCACCCTTAACACCACCAACTGGCAACATTGAACCTACAAAACATTTGTCTTTGAATGTGCCACACTTGCACTCAAAGAGAACTTCTTTGAGTTTGAAGGGCGGCTCTACTTACAGAAGTATGGAACATCTATAGGGAGCGTTTTTGCCCCCAGCGTGGCCGGCCTTCATGTATATGACTTCGAGACAAACACCTTCTCGAGAACAACAAGCCATGTTTCCCCCAAATCAGATTTTATGAAACGCTACATTGCCGACATCTTACTGATTTGGGAAGGAAACAACGAATCTCTCAAGCATTCTGCGAAAGGCTCAACTCGTGTGACCCCAATCTCAGTTTCACACATAGCTTTCACAGATATAAGACCACTTTCCTTGACCTGGACATTGAAGCAGACGGAGGGGGACTAAAGAGCAAAACCCATTTCAAAACCACCGCCCGCCAATTCCCTACTTCACTTCACTAGCTTCCACCCCAGATCATTGCGGGAGAACCTCCCCTACGGCCAGTACCTCCGGCTTCGCAGAAACTGCAGTGAAATAGGAGACTACAAATCTCAAGCCAAAGACCTAAGTGACAAATCAGAATCGTGAGGGATTGATTGAGACTTAGGCGTGGGAACCCACACCGGCGCCATTCACATGTGTTACATACAACATATAATGCAGTCTCTCACAAAGTCTCACAAATCATCAGTAAAAACTGGAAAATATTGAAGACAAGCAAGCTTGACTGGGAACCTCCTTTCCAACAAGAGAGCCAGATCCATCAAATACACCATAGTTTCCACACGACGACCACCACAACAGAGGCCTGCTAACACTGTCCTGAATGCCTTCGGGGCTCCCAGGCGTAGTGGGCCACTTTCCCTGTTGCAACGGCAGCGTGTGCCATATCACCGAAACCACCAAGAGCCTCAGTTTAGAACCAGGGAAGACATGGCAATTGAGACAAAACTCGAATTGCAATACTGAACACATGATTTATAGCATAGTGTGTCCCTGCAACCTCACCTATATTAGCATGACAAACCGCAAGATCAAGACCAGAATCTACAAACACCGCAGCACCATACGGTGTAGGAAAAATACCACCCGCATGACGAACCACTTCCTCGAAGTAGGCCACACGAGTAATGACATGCGTTGGGTCATTATAGAAGCATTGAAGCCCAACCTACCAAACATTCAGAGCCGCCTCCTGGAAAAGGAGCAAAGATGGATCTACCGCCTGTCTAGTCACAAAACAGGCCTCAATGATAACATCCCCTGGAACAGCCTTATGATAACATAAAACATTGTTAATATTCTCATGCTAACCTTTTCACCCCTTAGGATCCACCCTTCTAGCGCAAACCTTCACTGGAACCCCAGCAGAGCTCATTTCTCAGACTGAACCCCCACGGGAACTCTCCAAAACATAATGTAGATACCCCAGCATGGGACCCCCACCCAGGCGGCACCTCCACCCGCTGTTTCTTCCAGGGTCCCCTACATTGGGCTCCATGCACACTACCTGTGTGCTAAGGACCCTTGTACTAGGCTTTTTCACACATTACACCAGGCCTCAAACCATGGCAATGGAACAGTAATTCATCCCTAGTTTCGAACATTATTGCACTTAACCCCGTGCATGCAGACCCCTTTGTACACTTTCCCTTTGCACAATCACCGCTATCGGTCCATTCTAACATGGCCGATCCTTTTCTCACTAAGCCACAGCACCATCGTGCATGCGCAGCATTCCCCAGCCCTTCCGACTCCTAGATGCGGCCGGGAGTCTGCAAACGTATGCGCCGCTCCTCCCTGACTCTCTACGAACACACCTGGTTCATTGTTTTTTTACATAGGCCCCAGGCCTATGGCATCTGAACTACTGAAACCACACTAGCCTAGTTCCTAGTGGAAATCCAGTGGGCTGTGCCTACCCCTATCAGAACCGGACATTCCCTCCATATCCAATTCAGGAGCTGCTGTGCTTGCTCTGGCGAATGAATTATGTGGTTAGCACATTCTAGTGAATATTGGTGGCCAATTGACTAGATGACATGGAGTCACCAGGAAAGACCATGTAGTGCTGTATGTGAATCACTTGAAGCTTTACTCTCAGGTGCTGGAATGATGGATTTGGCCACAATCCTTGTGGCCGTTACCAAAGATAAGTGGAACCAAGTTTTAGTCTCGGTGTCTGCTAAATATCCTGTGATTCTGGGCAAATTCCAATTCTCCTTTGCCTAAAAAAATACAAAAATGAATGTGTCCTAGTGTAATGGAACCGGTGCTCATGTAAAGAGCTCCAATACTTTTTAGTCAATTTTGCACCATATAAAACAAACACACAAAAAAAACATTTTCCCTAATTGCAACTAGAATCAGAGAACCGTGGCTATGTGAAAGGAGTGAACTAATCTTTTGATTTGACAGCTGTTTAACAAGAAAAGCGAAAACAGTACCGGGATGTTTTCAGTATGCATTCATAAGATCAACACAAGGGCAGACTTTGTGTCACCTCATGGACTCTCAGCGAAACCATTGGTGCTCACACCAAAGAACTTCCAGTTAATATCACCAACACAACAGGGAATGGAACTGCTTCTGCTTCCCCAGATGATTATTGAATTAATTTTTCTTTGAATGAGTCCAGACATTACTCAAATAAAACATGGAAGCCATTTGCCTCCAGTGACATGAGGGTGAATTGAGGCTCAAGGACATTGTGCAACACCTTGTGACCCAATTCCGATGAGATTCTCGCCTCTTTCCAGTGGTACCTCTACCAAGTTGAATCTTGCTGCAGGATCACTGCAGGCGGGCAATTCCTAAGCAGTAATCTACCCATAGAACAACAACAAAATGCTTTTGTCTCCTTAGAGAAACAACCAACCTAAAATAGGTGTGGCTCCATTGTCCTATGGGCAAAAAACAGCCGGACTGGGGGTGGGAGAAAGGGAACCCAGTGTGGCTGGATACAATTCTTGACGCCAGAGTAAGCAAACAAAAATACAAATTAAAAAAACATAAGAGATGAAAGGAGTGGAGACCACCCCGTCCGTGCATCAGGGTATAAAGTAAATGCAGCTGGGGCCATGGCATCTTGGCATGGGACTGCAATCTCCAGCTTCTTTGCCAAAAATGCGTATCAGTCCCTCCAAGGAATAAAATAAAAATAAGACAATGAGGTAGGGAGCTGGCCCGCCATGGTACTGGGCTGCAATATCCCCCCTACCCCAAATTTCAATGGGCAAAAAATACCTTTCTCCTCTCCTTTCCCCCAGCAGGTAGATTGGGAGATTACCTCAATCTGCTCCCGGGGGTAAAGAGGTCTATTAGACACACACCAAGTAAACCATTAAAACAAGCATTGAAAATGCAATAGGTCTCGCAATAGAAGAGTTTCACATTTTTCGTTTTGCAAATGGATGAGTGGCGTTGCGTGGATGAGTGGCGTTGCGTGGATGAGTGGCGTTGCGTGGATGAGTGGCGTTGTTTGTGTGAGTGGCGTTGTTTGTGTGAGTGGCGTTGAGTGGCGTTGCGTGGTTGAGTGGCGTTGCGTGGGTGAGTGGCGTTGCGTGGGTGAGTGGCGTTGCGTGGGTGAGTGGTGTTGCGTGGGTGAGTGGCGTTGCGTGTGTGAGTGGCGTTGTGTGTGTGAGTGGCGTTGTGTGTGTGAGTGGCATTGCGTGGTTGAGTGTCTCGTCTTCATAAACGTTGGACAGAGTAGCGGATTGCCTCGTTGACAAAGGCCACATAAATTAGACAAACGGAAATCCAGGTAAGCACACACTGACACGGGAACTGAACAGAAAAAGACAAGCATGCACATGCATTAAAGGACATACACACAAGCCTATGAAAACACATACAATGCTAAACTAAAGCACTAGTTAGTCAGATGAGACGTTATGCAAACCTTCTTTACACAGTAATCCCGCACCAAAATTAAATAGCAGGGCTAGATTTTCCTAGAGGTTAGAGAAGCTATGTGGCCTTTAATTGAGATAGATGGCCGCGTATGACAACTCCATGTTTGTTCTGGAGTGGTTTATTGTCACAGGAGAGCCGCAGAGTCTCATGTGAAGCAGAGGGTTGAGGAGTGTCCGCATTTTGGCAGCCCCTTTATAACAAGCATGAGATGGGACCCGAAAACACTGGAATGAGAAGGGGCTGAAAGGAGCTAGTGACAGAGTTCAACTGGAGGAGAGGTGGGCAAAAACAATGAAAAGGTGGACAAGGGAGGAGAGAAGGAAAGGTGACAGAGAACTGCTGGAGGAGCAAAGAGGAGAAAAGAAATGCGACACGGCGGGCAGGGGAGGGGGCGGAGCGGGTAAAAAAACAAGTGGGAGGGAATAGCTCTCGGCATTGCTGGGTGGGCGGGGGAGCAGGAGTCTGTGGTGTGAGAGACAAATGTTGGTGTGTGAGGCTGCCTTTCAAGTCGGGTGGGGGAGAAGGTAGTCTAAATGCGACAAATGGTAGTCTGGTGCGAGGCGGGGGAGGGGGAGCAGGGTAGCAAGCGGGAGTGGGAGAAATAAGTAGGGTCGGGGAGTTTGTTCGCATATTTGCAAAGGAAACTGCAATAATATATTTTCAGTAGTTTAATGTGAAAACAAAAATGGAGAAGAGAGAACAGAAATCATAGTTAGCTGCCCTATGGAAACAGATGGGCTTTCAGGTTGCATCAGAACACTGATAAACTACTTTCCTCGTGAAGAACAGAAGGGAGTTCATTCCATAATTTGGGGGTCCAAGAAGAATAAGTCACGACCTCTTAGTCTAGTCCTGAGAATTTCAAGGAATAGATGAAAATTCTGAGCAGGTAAGCGTAATAATGCACACAGAAGAGTAGATCTGAAGTTTGTCTGGAATGTAATTCGGTCTAGTGCCATAGAAAGCTCGATGAGAGAATCAGAGGCCTTTAAATACAAACAGCAGCTAAAGCGGAAGCCAATGTAAGCAAGAAAAGACGTGCAGATGCTGGAGAATAACAAGGAAGTTTAAGCAGAAAGGCTGTTGTGCTCTGCGCAATTTGAAACTGTTTTACAACATAAGGAAGAGCACCCAAGTAAAGAGTTGCCATAGTCCAGGCCACGTGATAAACTAAGTGCGTTGACCACTGTTTTCTGACAGCTGAGAGGAAGGAGATGAGGGTTTTCGGAGGACCTGAACACAATAACAAGAATGGCAAAGAACAAATAAAGCAAAAAATAAAACGGACCCGACCAAGCTAAGATTTATGGAGGTAAATCTTTCGCGTCGTCAGTGATGACGGAGGGAGGCGAGGGAGGGAGGAGAAATACGAGACGGCCTGCTGGCCGTGAGACGTGTGAAGCAGGGGGCGGGGGGAGCGGCGTTGGCTCAACAAGCTGTGATTATGGGCAAATCACTCAATCTCCGGAGAGAGAAAAAAAATAAACTCGTCTTTCTGTAATGTAACTGGTGCTCAGGTAAAGCGCCCCAATACCTTCGAGTCAGTTTCACGCTATATAAAAGGTCCCCAAAAAAGTCACATATTCTTATAATTCTTCAATGTCTTCTTTTCATCAAGTAACCTAAAGTCAAAAACTGCTTTTACGCCGACATCAATACAGCATTTCCACTACACTTCGAGTGCTGTTTACGGCGCTATTCCAGGTGTCGTTAAATCAAGCGGCAGCTATGGGAATATAAAACTACAGGCGATTAGAGCAGTCTCAAGCATTTGAAGCAGGATGCTTTAAAGTCAGCGGAGTTCACTTTTGCGTCTCTATGTACTTGCTCTAAAAAGACCAGGGGCTGAGCAAAAGTAAATTACGCCGGTGTAATTTGGAAAAAATTGTAAAACTATACCATGTTGAGTAATTATGCAGCAGTTCGCTACAAAATTATATCACAGGAACAACATGAACAAACAGAACGCAAGCAGCTGTTCGCACCAAATTTATTTTTTCATCTTTTTTGTGCAAAATGTGTTCTTTCGCCAGAATTGACACCGGGATGCATTATGCAATAAAATAAAGCACAAAATAAAAGATCTGCATTTTGTGTAATCACGTATGGCTTTCTCAAAGTTTAGATTTCGAAACAAATATTCGGAATTGAATTAGTCCACTGACTACCATTAAAGTGGTTGATTTTGTAACAAGTGAAAGCACTGCCATTGCTAGAGTGAAGGCTAGCATACGAAGTGGGGAGAGGAAGGGCTCCTAATGGGAAGTGGAGACGGGGAGAAATTGAGAAGAAAGCTGAGCAGGGAGGGTGTTATTGCGGCTATCTGCTTGCCCGAGGGGAGGAGAAATGCCGTCCTGAGGCAGAGCACACGCTGAGAAATAATGTGATGGGGACCGAAAATAATGACCATAACCCTGCGATGAGGACAAGTACCCTTTACGACGAAGGAAGTCGGCAAAGCAATTCACCGGCCACAGTGTGTGACATGTGCCTTCATCCCGACATACACTGAGAGTGCAAGCGCTCGTGTATAGAGTAGCGGATGGTGTATGAATGCGATAAAAGCGGATATGGAAGAACGCTACATTAAACAAGACGGAGGGATTAAACAAGACGGAGGGAGAGAAGGGGAGGGGGGAGGAGAAATGAGACACGGCGGGCAGGGGAGGGGGCGGAGCGGGGAGAGGGTGTTAAAGCAGCCGGCTGAGGAAACTGATGTGCACGAGCTTTTAAGCTCAATGCACATGCGCATTGAGCTTAAAAGTCACGGGCACTGCAAGGAATCGCCACGATTCCTTGCAAGTTAGTTAAAGAGTGGTTAAGCCCCAATAGTCTCGCAAGCTCGATGCGCATGCGCATCGACAGGCGAGACCTAAAAAACTAAGAGGGGGCTGGCGATTCCTGCCATCAAGTTGCATCAATGCATCCATCTCCTTGGAAGAAAAACGTTGTGTCCCAAGGGTCACAAAGGACTACAAAATATCAGGAATGGTATATTTTTTGTACAAAGAAAAACACAATAGAGATTACGTGGGGAGATGGTCTTCTGGCACAAGGTGTGGCTCGCTTTCGCCTCCCCCAAACACCTGCATTTTAACCAGCCGGTTTGGTGAAAATAGAGTTAATGTTTTGACAAGCAAAAAAATTTAAACCGATGACGGTTTGGCTCCATGCAACAAGGTGTGCGTTTTTCTGACTTCTAACTACCATTTGCATTTCGGCTACCACAGGGAGAGTAGATAAGGGATATAATCTTTTAATTTGACCCTCTTAAGGGAAAAGAAATGGTCCTGGGACTTGATGGTTAATTTTTCGCCAAACAAAAAAATGGAAACTGAGTGAGAATCAGGTAAACTAACACAAGTTGTGCCTCTCACTGGCCCCTACCCACCAGCCACATTTCAGTTTCCATCGGTAAACAGATCAAGGGACTTCTCTGCCATCCTATGCCTTAATGGAGCATTTATATATAAACTGCAAGGAATCCTATGTTTTTATATAAGGAAATAATTTACGAGAGTTGTTTGCTTAGCCTAGTTTGAGGTTCTCTTGATCCCCCTTAACCAGTTGTATGAAAAAGGTCATGATGGAACCACTAATCATAAGTCATAAGGCTAAAGGGAACAGAGAAAAACTGCATCAATACATAGACATTTTTGGATGCACAGTAGGTCCTTGAACATTGAGAACTGCATATCTGGATCCTTTGCCCAGGTTTGCCTGGCCCTAGGCAAACACACAGACCAAGGTAAATCAAGGGTTGCGTGGCTTGTGTGGATGCCACTAGTCAACCTTACCCAAAATAACCTGCAATGTTCAAACTATGGTAACAAAATCTATTTCACCCAGTCATTGTAGACAACAAGACTCAGGGAAATGTAGAGATGTGCGGCTTCTGTGGATCCCACCACTTTGTACTACCAGCCAATGTCAAACTTTGGGTAAATAAACACTTCTTCAGATTTAGGAGTTGGAAAACTCCAAGATTTGCAGTGGGACAGATGTCCTGCCATCCAGCTTTCCCACAATAAAAATGGTACCCCAAATGTTTGTTTTATGTTTTATGCAATTGATCCAGCAATCACAATCGTAACCTTGCTTAGAGTGACTCACAGAACTCATAATTGAGTGAAACAAAATAAACTAATTCCCTATGGAATGATTGCAGTGTTGAGACCAGGGTCGGCCAGCTGTCAGAGAAATCGACCAGCTCCAGATATTTTTGAAAACTAGAGACTGATGAAACTCCAGGAAAGTATGGCTTTCATAAATGATACAAGTCCTTCTTATGCAGAATGCCCTGCAAACGTCAACCAATGGATACAGAAAACATGATTCCCACAGAGGATGACTGTAATCTTTTGGCCCAGGGTCAGCAAATACCCATAGAATCGTACCAACCCCTGACGGTTCTGACAACTGAAAAAGTGGGAGTCCAAGATGGTGCACCTTGCATGGATCCCAACACTACTTCTTAAACAGAGTCTCCCTGTAAGTGGTAAGTGTTAAACTTACAGTGAAAAAAAACAGAGAAATTCCTCACATTTTGGTTATATTTCTGCCACAACAGATGCCTGTGCTATAACATGGCAAACAGACCCAATCTGTGGAGCATTCATGGGGTTCATACCGATTCATACCCGTAGGCAAGCTCAAACCAATAGAGGGTGACGGACAGAAGATATCATCAGCAGTCTAGGAGAGGAGGCCAAATGAAGATGCATTCAAATACTCTGGGTAATCAAAGAAAAAAGAAGAGCTATGTGAAATGCACATTAAATAGAAAGGGAAGGTTCTTTAGGCCTACAAAGAACAAAAAGCTTTAAAATGGTTTTTGAACCCAACATGGATAAACCCACCTTGAACATGTCACAGACAGGTGATGAGAGTTCTTTGGAAAAGGGGCTGTGCATAAAACACAAGGGGATGTTCGAGTGATGAACTGTGGAATGAGTGCCACTGATAAAGGATCAAGAACAAGAATTGTAAGGTAGAATGACCATAGAGTCCCTCACGATGGTTTTTCTCCAATACTATTTACAAATATCATAAGGGCAATCACAACCCTGCAAGAACTCATCCATATCTTCATTAACAGACAGCCACTGTTGAACATCAACAAAAAGTATGTACATAAATGCAAGTGTTTTCAATTAACAGCATAGTCTTATGCACCAGTATAAAAATGTGAACATTTTTGTAATCCTGATTACATTGCAGTACAAGAGGATGCCATGCAGGTTAGCATTAGCATTATTCCAAATGTTCGCGTGAATTTATTTTTAATAACTGGAGGGTATGAGAGTCCATTCCCCATCTCTGCGCAATGTCTCAGTTGAAGGGGGTCCTGTCACTTCTACTGAATCAAAGAACGAGGACTGCATCACGAGTGTGTACAGCTGATCTAGTTTCAGCGGTTCGCATTCTCACGAGGGCCAGGCTGAGCACTGGGCCTGTGAGAGACAATATACAAATGTCAGAGGGATTCCAAATGCATGTCAAATATTATTCCTTCAAATAAGACTGACTTTATGACTAGACTGGTTATGATGAGATCTGATACAAAAGGATACGTTTAAGCACCAAACAAAATAAGTACAACTCGACTTGAATACAATCAAAAACGTGAAGGAAACAACCTTTTCTATTAAAGGAAAAAAAACAATGCTGTTCGGGTGAGGAAAATATTTCTTCATGTATATTCATTGTGATTTCCGTTATTCTGTCGCAACATTTTGTACAATGGAATAAAATGCTTCTTTGTTGATGTCTATTTTTGTGGGTTACTGTAACCATCTTGTTTAGAGCTAAGTTAGGCTGCCCTTGAATAGATGAACTTTCTGCTTTTGGTTTCTGTTTCCAGTGTCAGACAAGTACCCGCTGGTGCTCCATCAGTCCCACAGCTGTGAAGCCACTGCTTTCATATATATGCAGTTTCTGAAAATGTATTGAACACCAACTTACTGTTGGCGTCATGGTCACAGAATTATAGGCTACTTGTTTATAACGATTTGTGTTTTATTCAACTGCTGTAAATCACGTTCTGCTTTAGGTCTATAAAACCGCTGCAGCAGCAGGTTGTACAACATCCGGCCAAAACAGGTGAGCACGAGCACAGGGCAGTAGATGCTGCGGGAACAGTATATCACAGTAACAGTAAGGTGATTGGTCTGCTGGAGAGTGTTGATGGACCTTGAGGGATTTCTTGAGTTCGGGCACACAACTTCTAGGAGTTTGGTCACTGTGGCATGGCAGCACGAAAATCTGGCTCAATATTCCTAAGTGCACAGCAGAAATAGGGCTAAAATCTGTGATGGATCAAGAACAAGCATATTGTCTTGAAAGGACACCTAGGCTACTAAAACGAAAGTACATTGACACTTGGTGTGCCAGTGAAGTCTACTCTTCCCATTACTGTTTGCCTAATAAGAGTCACCGCTTCCCTTCTCTATAGAAACTTAGGTGACGAAGGCGTAGCAGAGAAGGAACAACACACACATTGTCGCTTGACGCTCATAACGTCCTGGTACATATGAAGGATCTGGAGAACTCATTCTCTTTACTAATGGAGGAAACGGAAGCATTCGGTCTCTGGAGTAAACATGAAATGGAATAAATCCATCTCCATCCGTTGGGGAGGCAGGGGAAGGTGGTCCAGGAGTGTCTCCCTCAAGTCCACTTTGATCACATTTACCTACCAGGTCATCAGATTTTACCAATTGCTAGAGTTTGCAAGCAACACAAAGACACTAGCCTGTGAAACAACCCACTCCAGAGTTCTGGATTAAACTCCCCTTATCCTTGATGAGTTGCATTATGTTGAGCAAGATGGTAATGCTGCTGTAACAGCTGCTGTGTGGTATTGTAACTACAGGTTGCTGCTCAATGGATGAGAGAGGTCTACTCTACAGAGCATAATATTCTAAACAAGTTATGATCCTGTGGTGTGTGACGGAGTTGTGATTCGGGGGAAAGGAAAGGCAAGTGGCCTTACCTCGCACTGGGAAATTAACTCAAATCTACCACATAATTACCAGGAAGGCAAAGAAGTGTACTTCCTTCACCTCACTGGCATCATAATGGGTGCGGGAAAACTCCACCCGGAGAGCTTTGAAAGCAAGGGATTGAAATTTTGTAGCAAACATATTTAAATAATCAGTTCATGTCCTTCAGAGATGTCCAGGGACATGCTGGACTTGGCACAGGAACTGTTATTGTAGTTCTTTAGAATCATATTTGGCATGGAAGTTCCTATAAGAAATCAACAATTTCATTGACAAAGCAGGCGTTGATTGATTTATTTCGGCATACAATCCTAGTAACTAACATGCCTATAGGGGATAAAAACAATTTAAGCTGCGGTCTGCGTTATAGCCAGGTATAAACTAATCGCTTTACAGTGCTGCTAAATTATAATTAGTTTTACTTCACATTTGAAATAAGCTTCGCATTTTAAAGGATCTAGGTCTTGCTGTGATCGAATAAAATGCCTTAAAGTAGAAATGAATTACAGAAAATTAGCTCGGGTATATGGCTGAACACAACGCTTAACACTGAACCATGGACCAATGCTATGGTGTTCTCGCGGGCTCCCAGCCAACAACTGCTTTAAGGAACAGAAAAACTATTTCATAAAGAGTCCTCACTCTGCTGTCAAATGAACTGCTTAACGATCCTGAGAGCCACGCCTGTACTGAGTGACACAAGAGACCTTCAGGGAAATGACCAACTGATTACATCTAACTGAGAATGCATTTTTACATTTATTAGTTCTATATAGGGCAAACTAACCCCGACCGGGTTTCTAACGGTTACATAGAAGAAATGTGCCCAAACATCAGACAGAGGTTAACCCTGCGTTTACTGATTTTTTACCGAGAAGATTTTATTCAGCACATCTTTGGTCAGGAATTATAGAGCTAGAAAGGGTTGCAGTGTACATGAGATATACAGCATTAAACGAGAATGAATAATATAAATAGCGGTTGATACCGATTATATTAACTGATGATAAGGTTCAGTATCAACGAGAAATAACGAGATAAAAAATATTGAGGAGCAGTTAGTACACACAAGCAGCAGCCAGAAAGAACAACTGGCACCGTAAAAGGCCCTGCATTGCTTGGTGACTGATAAGAAAATGGGCAATGACAATGAGTGAATGCTGGGAACTATGGGATTTTTTGGAGTAAATGATACAGCAATGATCATGAGATGGAGAGGATTACAGATCAAAGAAAACAGCAATGAGTAGTGGGATGCATGTTCCTCTGCGTCACAAAAAAAGACTTATCAGTGGCTCAGGAGCGGCTTGCTCTGTGTTTTTTAAGTGTTTGCACCGTGGAATGCAGTTACATGTGAAAACAAAATATATGTCGGCGGGGGTGTGGCTAGCAGGCCATGTGAGCAGAAGGGCACTGCTTGAGCTCCGGCGCTGACGGGGGCTAAATCCTGATTAAAAGTATCCTGGGGGGCCCCAGGGTGCCGAATTCAGCAAGTGGTACGAAGCGGAAGGCTCCTGGCACCCCGGCACTGGTCGTATTTCAGGACGGTGTAAATCCCGCCGCGTTTCCTGGAGTGCGGCCTACGGAGGCGGTGTGTGGAGTGAAGCCGGGACCCACAGTGGTGCGCGAAGCTGGAGAGCCTGCGACAGGTGCCGCCAGAAGTCGTTGGCGGACCAACCCGGACCTCACCGCGGAAACCGGAGAGGAGAGGCAACTTGTGCGGCGGAGGCTGATTGTTGCCGTCCCGGTACTGAGAGGTGTACTGTGGGGGCCAGAGGAACCGCCGAAGATGTCAACGCTCCGGGGCACGACAAGAAAAGGCCCGGATCGGGAGGTGAGACCGGGGGAGCTGTTCCAGGACTGAGGGCGGGGGCGGTCTAAGGCCCCAAGACGTTGGATCGGGATCGGGCTGACCCCTCCCCCCCTCGCCGCCTGTGTCCGTTCCTCGCCCCCCCTCCCGTGATCGCCAACCTACAGCACGCCGGCGGCCGGGGAGAGCAGGGGACTGCGTGCGGGGGGCAGGGTGTCCGCTGTCTGCGGATCCCCCCTGCCTCAAAGTGGTCGGCGGTGGCGGGGAGAGCCCTGTGACCTACGGAAGAGCGGCTGGGGCGGAGGTTGCCGCACCGGCGGCAGCGGGACAACGGGAACCCGGGAGCCACGCGACAAGGACACGGGGAGTTGCCCTGGAGACCTGGCCTCCCCATCCCCCCACCTACACACACGGGCAGCTGATTTTCCCTCCTTCCCCCCCGCCCACGGCCTTACCCACGCCGGAACATCGAGTGGAAGAGGCGGGGGTGGACTGTCCCCCCCACCCCCTGTGGGACACACATTGCGCAGACACAGCGCTACAACCCAAAGGAACTACAACCCCCGCAGGGGCTTGACCGCCCACTCCTACACTGGGCTGGCCGTCCTGTCGCCGGGAGTCATCTCCCGCGAGTGGCCCAGGCGTAGAGGGACCGTGACCACTGCGCGCCATGGTCCGAAAGGGAATTAAGACTGCGGACACCTTGGAAGGACCGACCGCGACCCGTATAATACCACTAACTGCAGAGGAAGGGGCCTCGTCGCGCCTACAGTACAACCCCAAACGGAGGGTCAACCCATGGATAAACTGGATATTATCCTGCAGGAAATAAGAGACTCTAGGGCGATCTTGGAACAGCAGATGGGTACCCTGACGACGAATCTGTCCCTACTCAAGGCGGATCACGGCAAATTAGTGGACAAGGTCAGAGACAATGGACTGACGCTAGAGGAGATCAAGCCAACCGTGGCGAAGCACACTGTCTCCATACAACAGCTCCAGCAACAGGTCACCTCCCTCATGGACCGAGTCGAGGATGCGGAAGGCCGGAACCGCCTCAACAACGTCCGCGTCATAGGCCTTCCGGAACGGATTGAGGGGGCTCAGGCGGCAGACTTTATGGAGAGATGGTTCCGGGATTATGTTGCCGAAGAGGGACTATCACCGCACTTTTGTGTGGAGAAAGCGCATAGGATCCCGACGGGCAGACCTAAATCTGGCTACCCCCCCCCCCCCCGACCTCTCATACTGTGCATCATGAACTATCGAGACCGAGATGTCCTTTTGCAGGGAGCACGCGAGAAAGGCCTCATCCAATACGAAAATCAAAAGATCCCCCTCTACCCGGATTACACCAACGCAGTCCAAAAACTACGTTCTTCATATCTAGAGGTGAAAAAGGTTCTGCGTAAGGCCAACATCAAGTATGCATTGCTCTTCCCGGCCCGCCTGAAGATCATACATGACAGGAAGACGCACTTTTTTAAGGGCCCTTCAGATGTCTCGGAGTGGCTGGAGGTGATGGGTATAGACGGAAGCCAGAGGACCTCGCAGGAGACAACCGTCGATGGAGCAGGACACTCGCAAGCAAGCGGCCCGACGGGATCCCCCACATCACGGAGAGGACTGCCGCGATATAGACCCTCAAGAAAGCAACAGAAAGAGACCCAACAGGACGCAGTGGCGACGACGACTGCTTTCAGGGAAGATTCTCAGAAAATTGCAACGGACTCGGAGGACAGCACGGTTCATTCGGACTCGGACCACAGTGTGCTACTGTTCCCCACCCCGACACCACACGCAGCTGACGATGTGATGGACAATTGCGGGAGAGAGGACCAGGCTGGAAGCGGCTAATCTACCTACACACTGTATTGTATATTGCTGCTTACTCTTTACTTTATTATGCTTTGGGACGCTGTTCCGTGGTGGGCGAGGGGTGGCAGACACTCCACACTAGTATTCTGCTCTTGCACGGGATTGATGGCTCTGGGGTTTCATGCCTTGCCTGTTGCAAATGTACATTGGTAACGATGCCCCTGCAGTCGGCCTGCCGTTGAGCCGGTAGAGCCCACCAGCTAGAAAAGTGGACTGAAATGGTGCTTGGCCAACCCCCCGAAGGCGAATGCACCGGACCTCCAAACTTGTTCAACCTTGGTTTGTTGTTGGGCACAGCTCTGTTCCTTTGCTGCGCCGTTGTTGTTAGTTTTTGTGCATGGGATTGGGGAGGGGACGTCTCCTGGTGGTTAGGGCGAAGGGATCAGGTAACTTGGCCGGTACGGCCACTGTACATGTGCTCAGATGACTATGGCTGAAGTAACCGGTACCTACAACATCACAACCTGGAATGTGCGGGGCCTGGGGGCAGTGCAGAAAAGGCATAGAATACACTCGTTCCTGCTCAGACACCACACGCAAATTGCCATTCTTCAGGAATCCCACCTCACTGACTCTGAAGTTATTAAGATGCGGAAGAAGTGGAGGGGTACTATCTTTTCAACGACTTACTCAGCCTTCTCTAGGGGGGCGACAATCTGGGTCAGGCATGGCACGCCGTTTGTAGCACTGGAGAAGCGGATGGATGACCAGGGCAGATACATTTTAGTGAAGGGCACACTAGATGGTACACTGATAGTCCTGGGCTGCGTTTACGCACCGAACTTTGACCAGGATAAATTCCTGGAGAGAGTGGGCCTGGCCTTGGCTGAATGGGTGGACATCCCTTGGGTCATAGGAGAGGACTGGAACATGATTTTAGAGGTTGATTTAGACAGATCACACCCCCCTCTACAGGTGGCTGGGGTGTCCAGGCTGACGGACCTGTTCCAAACATGGGCGGCGGGTTGGGGTCTGAAGGACATATGGCGCGCACTATATCCAGAGGCCAGGGAATACTCCCATTATTCATATATACACATGCTACACACTAGAATTGATAGGTTCCTATGCTTTGACTCCATAGTCGCAAAGGTGGAGACCCCCGAATACCTGGCCAAGACTTTCTCCGACCACCGGCCTCTAGCGTTGCGCCTTATGTGGGGGAGGGTTCCGACTCCGGTCCCCACCTGGCGTCTTGACCCACTTTTACTGGAGGATGGTCCCTTCCGGACTTCTTTGTCTGAAACACTAGTTAGTTATTTCACGGACAACTGGGACTCTGCCTCCTCCAATCTGGTGGTATGGGACGCCATGAAAGTGGTGATCCGTGGCGCAGCGATAGGACAATTAGTCGGTGCCCGACAGGAAATACACCAGAAATTGTGCAGCATAGAGACTAGGTTACAGTCGCTAGAAAGGGAAGTGGGAATTGACCCTACGAAGAAGGCGGAATTACAGAGAGAAAACATAGAACACGCTGACACACTAGAAACACTTTGTGTCATAGATCACAAAGAATACCTTCGTCGACAACATACTGAGGCGGACTGGTCGGGGGCATTATTGGCTCGTTTGGTAAGGGATCGCCCGGATACACCGGTGGTCACCCAAATTTGAGCCCGAGACGGTATTTTGGTTGGCACACAAAGTGACATCAACCAGGCATTCTGTGCTCACCTGAAGGTGCTATATGCGCGACCTGCGCGAGAGGATGCAGGCCAAATGTCTAACTTCCTAGCCGACCTCCCATTCCCAACACTGACCGCAGACGCTAGGAACGACCTTGAAGTACCCATTACACAACATGAGATACGCGCCGCCATTAAGTCCCTTAACCGAAATAAAACACCAGGCATGGATGGGCTCCCTGTGGAGTTTTACGCGACCTACCCAGACACCCTGATGCCTGTATTGGAAAAGGTGTACCGGACGGCGTTGGAGGACGGTCACCTACCTGACTCCACTATGCAAGCATTAGTGGTTTCATTGCCAAAGCCGGGTAGGGATCAACTTGACATGTCCAACTATAGGCCCCTATCGATGCTCTCCACCGAGTATAAAATCCTTAGCAAAGCGATAGCCCAGAGGCTCCAGGCACACCTCCCCACCTTAATCCACAGAGACCAGTGCGTTTTTCTCCCAGGTAGAAGTACCTCCATGAACACGAGAAGGTTGCATGCTATCATGGCAACGACCCCCCAGACCTTCCCTAGAGCGGGCTGTATAGCGTTGGACCTTAGGCAGGCCTTTGATTCCCTGTCCTGGGCCTTTATGTTCCAAATCTTGCAGAGATTTGGGCTCCCGGACTCCATCCTGGCGTGGATCAGACTATTCTACACGGCACCTACGGCTCGTGCACGCACGGGCCATCATGTATCAGACACGTATGCAGTGCACAGGGGCACCAGACAAGGCTGCCCCCTGTCCCCAATGCTATTTGTCCTCACTTTGGAACCCCTGGCCATAGCCCTGCGCACGAAAGAAGGGCAAAGAGGTATACCGAGTAACGGCACGTGCGACCTAATATCGATCTACACAGATGATATTCTGTTATACCTACGAGACCTGGAGGCAGATCACACGGCCATCCATGACATATTTGAACAATTTGCAAGGGTCTCTGGCCTCGCCATAAACCCGGAAATATCTAATGGTTTTTACTTTCGGGACACCCCACACCCAGGCCCCATTCCCTTTGGAGCCCATCTCATCCCAGTAGCTCCAGTTACGTTCAAGTACCTAGGGATCCAGGTGTACAGGACACCTGAGGACCAGATAGACGGAAACATCAAAAGGGCCATCACACGGCTCCGCAACTCGGTGGGGTTCTGGACTACGTTGCCGTTATCGGTAGTGGGCCGAATCGCAATTTCCAAAATGGTGATGCTTCCCCGAATACTATACTTTTTTGTCAATCTCCCTGTAAGCTTGCCCCAGTCTATTTTTGATACTCTTAATACGCTACTAGTCACTCTGATATGGGGAAATGGGAGACGCCGGATAAGTCTCCGCAAATTACAGTTGGGACCTAGGGACGGGGGCTAGGGGCACCTGATTTCAAAGGTTACTACCTGGCTAGTCAGCTCCAGTGGCTCTCCTATTGGACGGCAGGGCGGAACCTGCACGAAATAGGCTACACACCTGACAAGCTGAACCAAGGTGAACTACACACATTACTACTCCCGCAGAGCCGCATCCCTAAGGAATGTCCCCCACTCCTCCGCACGGGTTTGCTATGCTGGCGGAGGGCCCTGGCGTACACGGCGCCAACAGTGGCGTACGCAGATAATATCCCCCTATTAGGAATCCCGACGCCACAGGGTAGACTCACTGGTAGAACGTGCGCCCCTGGCGGGAGGATGGTGTAATTGAGGTGGGCGATTTTTTTGGAGACGACAATTTGTTGGACCATGACGCCTTTCAGCAGGCTACCGGTGCCCCTCCACGGTTGTATTTGCTTCACGCCACTGTCACACATTACATACGCACCAAATGGCGACTCCGACCTCCACAACATGAACTAGTTCACTTATTGTACTACATGGGCGCAGGGAGTCCCCTAGTGCGTTGGCTGTACACTGGCATCAGGGCGCACGCTGCGATTCCAACCACAACACTAAAACATACTTGGGAGCGGGACACGGACAGAATTCTAACAGAGAAGGAGTGGCATGTAGTGCTAGAACATCCCAGGAGGGTGTCACGAAACGTTAGGTTCAGATTCATACAAGTAATGATCTTGCACAGGGCATACCTCACCCCTAAAAGACTACACCTGATGTTCCCGGATGCCCCTCATAGGACGACGCTGGGTTCCTCCATATGATCTGGAGTTGTACGAGACTCGGAGTACTGGTCAGAGGTGTGTCGGGTGCTACATACGGTCACGAACCTACCGGTACAGGTTGAGGTAATGCCTTGTCTTCTGGGACTGCGCAGGCGGCCTAAACCACAGAAAGCCCGGTCGAAATTATTGGACTTTGCCATGCTACTGGCAATACGGACATTAACAATGAGATGGAAATCTCCAAGGGCACCGGAAACACACACATGGCAATCGGAGGTACTGAAATGGGGCAGAGCAGAGGGAGCAGCCCTTAGGCTGGAGGAAACGCAGGGCCACAGAAAATTTCCCATTTCTCAGGAGTGGGAGGTCATGCTCATATCGCTTGAGGATATAGATTTAGCCCCAACACCGAGGCCCGGCTCTCAGGGTTAGAGGGTGGGAGTAGGAGACTGCACAAGTGGGACCGGCTGGCATATGCGAGCCGTACGACATTTCGGGACACACCGCATATTGCGTTCCGCGACAGCCAGTTTAACCCGAGCTTAGATGAAGAGAATTGCACGGATCACCAGGAGACGGGGGAGGGAGGGGAATGTAAGGAGATGGAGGGAGGATGGGGGGGGATGATGGGTTAACATATTGTTCAGAACCCACGATGATACCAAATAAAAATACAGACGAGTAGTTGAGATGTGTTACACACAGTAGCTGGAACACCTGTATTGTTGATGACTCCACGTTTAGAAACCAGCATGACGAAGTGGGTTGTTGTGGTTGGGGGGGATAGAAAATACCAGCTGATGTACTACGGAAGAGATTTTTATACTAGTCACTGTTTTGATGATGCAGCTGTGAATAAAGAGTTTAATATATATATATATATATATATATATATATACACACATACATACATATATATATATATATATACACATACATACATATATATATATATATATATATATATATATATATATATATATATATATATATATATATATATATATATATATATATATATATATATATATCCACTACACGCTGTTCCCTTGCCAGAAAGAACAAATAGCCACACACTCCACAAGTGGTCAAGTATTCTATTTATTCACAGCATTCAAAAATGCACCTGACGCGTTTCGGTCTCCCACACATTGCTCAGGGGTTACAGCTGTCAAGTCCTACATCTTTTTTTATTGTGCTCACAGTCAACTAATTATGCATTCCTTTCTTGACGATTTAGACCAATGACTTATTTCGCTATTGCCAAGTCATCAGTGACGGCAGGAGAACGAGCACTGTCAATCTAACTTCAAAATTAACAATAATTGTGCATTCATAAGAGAGAAAAACGTTATTATGTGCTGATCGATGTGTTATTTACGAACTGTGCTGCCTACTCGCACTATTTTACAATTTTCCATTGCCATGTTAGATTCTATGTCCAGCCTTTCCAAAAAGGTGCATGCTGGTTAATGGAGTTCTGTCTGTTCAACATGTTCTGTGATTTTTCATCATCACTACATTATTTTTATATGCCCTCTAGTGAGCTGTGATTCAGTTGATGAACATTGTCCACTCCGTAGTAAATGTAGTTCACAATATGTAATTTGTGATGTCAACACAGTAATATTCTTTGTAGATGCAAGCACACACACATACGTAAGAGAGTACAGGTTCAGCAAAGAATAAGAGACGGTCACAGGGAGTGTTCAGCAGTCGAGCAGCGTCAGTTCATGAGCTTTCAGAAGGGAGACAGCTTATGGCACTGAGGACGTTTATGATGGCAGAATTGGACTCTAGGTGCAAGTATTCCTTTCGGAGCAGGTTCTTAAGAAGGGATCTCAGAATAAAAAGAAGCTATATTTTTGATCAGAGGAGGGTGGACGTTACAGATTCTGGGATGAATACAGAAAAAAAGATCAATAAATAATGGATATTTTCCTGAAACGTCAAGAGGAGTTAGATCTGTTGACACTACAGAGGAGTCAGAGAGCCTCCAGACAAGGAAAGTTTCAGGGCTAGATATTTTGAAGTTTGGAGGTTCAGGGGCAGGCAGTTTCTCAAGTACAAGGTGCCTTGATCGGTAACCACTTAAGATTAGCGTGTGCAAGTGTAGCTTCTTTTCATAACAGAGAGAAGCCTGGCAGAATCAGTGGGACTAGTCTATTTTCACACAGGCCAGTACTGACCCATGGTCAATAAAGGCAATTACCATTGCCTCAAATGCCACCTTCAAATCACTGAATGAGTGAATATAGTTTAGTTTTTTGGGGATGTGCAAGTAGAAACTGGCTGTCTTGGCCATGTTATTAATTTGAGTTTTGAAGTTGAGATTCAATCAGGAAACCATAGACTAGTTCAATGTGGCAAATTTAGAGGTGATGCCTGTTGATATTAGTAATTCACTACAGATAAGCTCAGTAAATGGATCTGATGGAGTTCAGTCTTCAAAGAATTACATTTGAAATGATTTGCTTTATCTATTTATGGGTAAACTGGAGTAAGGATTGTATCTGGGGGCTAAAACCATGGATGTCCAGTTGGAAATAAACCTTCATATATTCATGGAAAGAGGCACCAAGATTTTTAAGAAGTTCGCCCTGGGGCTCAGCACAGATGTTGAAGGGAATGGGTAATAGCATGGAGTCTTGAGAGCCGCCATATCCAATGGGTGAGTAATGAAAGTGTTGGCAATTTTTAACATTTGAGAACCATTTTAGAAATACAAGTGAAACAACTGCAGGCTAGTTACCGCAAACCTATCCTGGCAACAAGTAAATACAGTAGATTGAGAAGGCAGAGGTGGCCTTATGGAAAGTGCAGAGGATAACATGAATCGCCCAGCAAAATAGGGTTGGAACATCTCTAATGGTTGTTTTCTTGGATATGTTTAGCCATTTGGAGGATACACATTTCTAAAT